>NC_082697.1:71789598-72389598 GCF_949987515.2 Delphinus delphis
GGGAGGCTACCATCCAGGAAGAGGGAGACCCTGACTCAAGCCCAAAAGGCTTGGCCTTCAGCTGCTATCTTCCCTTGCCAGGCTGGCTCTGGTCGCCCTGGTGAGGACCACCCATCTGTGATGAGGCTAAAGCGCTACATTCGGGCCTGTGGGGCTCATCGAAACTACAAGAAGCTGCTGGGCTCCTGCCGTTCACACAAGGAACGCCTGAGTGTTCTCCGGGCAGAACTGGAAGCCCTGGGCATGAAGGGTGAGGCTGGGCGTGCCCTGGGGGCTGCAGGAGAAGGCCTTGGCTGCTGGGGAGGAGAGGATCACGAGCTTCTTCTGCCCCAGGTAACCCTTCCTTAGAGAAGTGTCGGGCCCTGAAGGAGCAGCGGGAAGAGGCAGCTGAGGTAGCCTCCTTGGACATTACCAACATCATCAGTGGTTCAGGTGAGGGGCTTCCTTCCACTGTCCAGGAGCAGATGGGGCATGGACTTTCTCAGGCAACTCATCTCCTGCTTTCTCATCCACTCTAGGCCGGCCACGCAGACGCACAGCCTGGAACCCTGCAGGAGCAGCAGCCCCACCAGGGGAGCTATACTGCAGGACCCTGGACTCAGAGGAAGAGCGGCCCCGCCCCCCACCCCCAGACTGGTCACATATGCGTGGCATCATCAGCAGTGATGGCGAGAGCAACTGAGCTCCCCCTGTCCCCAGGAGGGACTTTGCACTTGTAGAAAGCATATACAGCATACCCACCCCAACTCTGCCTGCAGAGCAGAAGCAGCTTTCTTCGGAGAAGACTCGCAGCTCCCAGGGACACAAGTTATTGGGATTCTACTTCTCAGCTTCACATTCCCAGTGTAAAGTGTTTACAGGGATTTATTTTTGAAGACTCAATAAAGGAGTGTTTGAATCACCTCATCAAAACTGGTCCCCCACTCTCACCCCCTGTACTTTGGTCCAGGAAGCTGAGGAGTAGCCACTGTCCCCCTGATCTGGTTCCCTTTAATTTCCCCAGATTCTCCAAAGAAAGTCCCAGCCTCCTGACCCTGCCATCCAGTCTGCCACCAGGCTTGATTCAAAAAGAGTGTGGCTGCTTTCTCCAGCCTGACCAGTGGGCCCCTCTGACCACCCTGCTTTTATTTATTTACTTAGACCACGCTGTGTGGCATGTGCGATCTTAGTTCCCCAAACAGAGATCAAACCCATGCCCCTGCAGTGGAAGCAGGGAGTCTTGATCACAGGACCGCCAGGGAAGTCCCTGACCACCCTGCTTTTAGTTGTCTGATAACCTAAAGCTTAGTTGGGAGGAAGATCTGAATAACTGGCCTTAAAAAGAATGTGAAGCACAAAATGAAAGGTCTTGGGAACAGCTATTGTTTATGTCTTTCTTCCCCTTTCTGGAAACAGCCACTTAGTCCACGGGCCGACTCTTTCAGCCTTAAAGCGGTGGGTACAGGGTCTAAACCCGACCAATCAGAGTACCCCAGGCCTCTGGCTACAGATCAAACCAATGAAGTCATTTCAGGACTGCTGGAATTCTTGCTGTTGAGGTTGTTGGCAGGTTGTAAGGTTGGAGCTGCCAGGGGCCTGTGGGTAAGGTGAACCTTCCTGAAAATCTGAAGCCAAAGCAAAGGGAAGCAGAGGTCCAGCGACTGATGACTTCCTTTGAAGCTCTGGATTCAGTCATGTCCAAAGTCAGTAAAGTCACTGAAATTTTTAGTTACACATCCCAGTGAGTTCTCTTTAAATACAAGTAACACTATCACCTGCCACTGAACATTCCTTAACATACACCTTAGACAGAAAAGGTGAGTCCTGGGATCTGTTAGAATAACCAACAGTTTATTAAAAGCTTGCCATGGGGCTCTGTGCCAGCCCCGTAGCTGGGAGGGGCTCTCATGACTGCCCCCAGGCCTGGGAGCAGCCCCTTCTGAGGTTCTTATTTTGTTCCCCTGCCCAGCTCAAATCTCAATTTAAAAAAAAAAAAAAAAAGGATAAAGGACAAGACGGCACAGGACGTCAGACAGCAACAGGGGAATGGAGAGACCCAGGCATCCTGACCCCAAGACCCCATCCTGATCTTTCTTTCAGGAAGACCTTTTCCTCCCGTTCTCCCCACCCCAGGCCCCAGACCTGCTCTGTCACATCCCAGGTCTGGGGGGCCTGGCGTCCCCAAGTCCATGGCCCCATTCCAGGGGGTAGTATAGTTCGCTTTATATAATATATCTAGACCCACCCTTCCCCTCCCCCAGGGGACTAGATGAATATTTGACACGCATATCTCCCTCCTTTCCCGAGGCCGTGATGGAGAGAAACCCTGGCACCATGGTGGGGAGGCAGGGGCTCCTGGTCAGCCTTGAGGCACCTATGCCCAAGCTGGCCTTGGGCCACTGGCCAGCCCAAGAAGCTCATGAGATAAGGTCTGAGGGGAGCTGGAGCCAACTTCCTGTCCCCCACCCTTGGATGGACCTCAGGCTTAGAGCCTCCAGGATCAGGCTCCACCCACCCCTGCCTCATTCATCGGCTTATCCACCTTGTACTTCAGGAATAGAAGTGGGAGGAACCATTGAGGATGTGGGAAGCGACACTGGTGCTGCGGCTCAGAGGCCCAGGCACTGCAGCAGCAGGTGGGCCCACATTGTCACTGCCACTGCCCCCCGAGGCTGCTCGTCGCAGGGGCTGGGGGCTGTTTCTTAGCAGCAGCAGGGCTCCACCACGGGGTGTCCCACTCTGTGCTGGGGGCCCCAGCCAGCTTGGGGGACCCGGGGGAGCCAGGAGAGAGGGCTGACGCCAGGCTGGGGGGGGCATGCCTGGTGGAGGAGGGCCATGGCTCCAGTGCGCCCCTGAACGGGGAACAGGACGGGAGGGCCAGGCGGGGGCAGGGGGTGGAGCAGGATAGCCCTGGGCAGCAGCCTCAGCTGGGATGCCCCCCAGAGCCATACTGGAGAAGCCCAGCCTCATGCTCTCAGCATCGAAAGCCTCGATCTCACGGGCCTGCCGCTCGAGCAAACTCCGGATTCGCTCAGAGCGCCCCGTCTGCAGGGCCAGCAGCTCCTCTTCCACCTGAGGCACCCAGAATAGAGGTCAGAGGGTCTGGGGTGGGGGCTGCCCTCCCCACCCCATCCTGGAAGCCCAGCCCTCTTACCCGCTGCTCCAGCAGTGCCCGCCTCAGAGCTACTCTCTGCTCCAGCTCCCGCAGCTCCCTCTCGTGTTGACTCTCCGTGCGGATCTTGATCTTGCTCTGGTAAGCATTGAGCAGCTCCAGCTCCTGTTGAAGCTGCTGCCGAAGGGCCTGGAACTCTGCCTCCTGGGTCTCATCAAGCCGCAGCTAGAGATTAGGTAGAGCAAGTTTTCGGGGCCTCCTCCCCTACCCCCACAATCCTCCCCTGCCCCAGAAGGCCTGGGCCCTCAGGTTTCAAGAAGCAGCCAGTCTCAACATCTATCAAAATGAAAGGTCGTCATACCCTGTGACACAGCAATTACACTTCCAGGAATTTATCCCCCAGGTATACTTGCACATGTGCTCGAAGGTGTTCACTGAAGCGTTGTAATAGCAAAATACTGGAAACAACCTAAATGTCCACCGATAAGGGATGGGTTAAATAAATTATGGTACATCCATACCATGGAAAACTCTATGCTCTTAAAAAATGAGATATGTGTACTGACATGGAAAGATGTCCAAGAAATACAAGGTGGAAAAAGAAGTTAGAGACCAGCATATAAAGTATGATTCCACTTTTGTTTAAAATTTTTATATAATTTTCTAAATATGCATAGGAAAAAATCTAAAATACAATTAATTGTTAACAACAGTTACCTCTGAGAGGTGGGTTAGGTGAGGGAACGGCAATGAATAAGAACACTTCTACTTTTTACAGTGTTATTTTAAGTGGCCTATTCCAGTGTGATGTGTGATCACTTTTAGAACAGCAAACTTCAAAATCCTCCAGAAGTCTGAGCAAATTGGCCTGAGGGCCACAATCATTTTTATTTGTTCCCTGTTCACAGATTAAACTAACTCAGGCCCAGGAAAAAATTACATCCACTCTTTCCTTGGTGGTTCTTGGGTGGAGTAGGCAGGCTGGCTTTGTCAAGACCTTAAGAAAATACTTAAGAGAAATAGTAAAACCATTGCAGAGAATACCAACAGTGGAAGAATATCTGAGTTTCCCAAGAGCAAAAAGCCCTATCTCTGTCTACACCCCCCACCTGCAGTGCCCACAGCTAAGCTGGAAATACAAAGGCCAACCTCCACCACGCTCCCTCCCTGGACCCCAGGCCTCACCGCCTGTGAGCTGAGCATCTCTGAGATGGACTGGTCGTACTGCTCAGCTAGGATTGCCAGCTTGCGGGTCTGTTCTTCCTTGAGCCGCTTAAGGAGGCTCTTGTGCTGAGCTTTGGGCGTGGTCTCCAGCAAGTGTGCCCGCAGAGCCTTGTACTGCCGAGTCTGGATCTTACACGTCTCCTGGAACTGCTTCTTGATCTGCAGCTCCTTAGACTATGCAGTGGACGGACCAAGGGGAGATGGGGGCAGGGGAGAGGAGGAGGAGGAACAACCAGGGGAAAGGGAGAAGAAAGAGAGGAGGAGAGGAGACAGAAGCAGAGACAAGAAGAGGGAGAGAAACAGAAAACATGTTAGACAGAGGGGGCGGGGGGAGCTGTATACAGACAGACATGGAGAGATGGGATTGTGTTGAGAGAGATCAGGAAGATTCTCAATGGGCAAGAGATGCAAAGAAAACAAGACATCTTCCAAGAGCACGTTCACAGAGTTGGGTAGAAAACTCACAAGAAACAGCAGGAGAGTTCATGGACAGGGAACTGAGAATCTTGAGAGTACTGAGTGCACACAAGAAGCTTTGACCATGCAAAGAGGGAGAAAATACAACCTAGAGATAGACGCCTGTGAGCAGATACAGAATATGAACAAGTGAGAAAACCAAGTCACTCAACACAGACATGGAAGACAGCAACACAGCTGAGGAAAGGCAGAGGAAGTCCCAGGTTCATCACCTCAGGGTGGGAGGGAGGGAAGGATAAGCACCAAGCTAAGAAATGGATAAGATGGGTGGCCCCATCTCGGGCCACATAAGGGAAAGGGGCAAAGGAGGTGGCCAGAAAGGGCCCGACAAGTTCAACAGGCCAGCAGCTGCCACCCTGACCAGATATCCACATTCCAGCCCGGCCCCTTGTATACTCAGCTCCCACTCCAAGCCCACAACCAACCCCATTTCCGCAGCCCCCACACTGTCTGGGCCCCCAAACTCACCACCCCCTACTGTGGACAGTTTGCAGTGCCATCCCCCCAGCCCTCTAGGGTAATGCCTGATGCCAGGAGAGAAACTCAGCTCCCAGACAGAAGGCAACCACGTAGGGAGTGAGTTGGGAGGAAAGGCAGTGAATGAGGACAAAAGGACCCAGAACCTGAGGACTCTCGGGGAGGAATCCACAAACAGGGGAACTGTGGGACCAAGAAGTTCTGGAGAAGCTCAACAGGGGCCCAGACCCCTGAACTGGTGGTGGTCATGGTGCAACGAAGCTATGAAGGTAGAGAGGATGAGGCTGAGGAGTGAAAGGGGTTGAGATAACGTAGATGGGGTGAAGAGGTCATGGAACTGGGGGCCAAGGGTCCAGATTGGGGGCATACCGGGGAGGCTAGGCGGCAGGACAAAGCAGACAGAGGCAGCCTGGGCCAAAGGTACAGTTCCGCTCAGATATTTTATTTGTGTTTGTCTTTTTCTTTTTTTGGTGGGGGAAAGGGGACAGGTTGGAAGGGAGACAGAAAAACAAAATCAAAGAGAGAAAAAAAAAACATGACTCTTCCCACCCACTGCCACCCCTGGCCCCAGGCCTGAGTCGATGAGGGTGAGGATGAGCACACACAGTGGGAGAACAGCAATAACTTAGGGTGTGGGGGGGAGCATCAGGAGAACACAAAATATAATCTCCGGACTCCATGGTGGAGGAGGCTGCCTGTCTAGAGGCCCAAAGGGCTAGGGGTGAGGTGGGGAAGCATACCGAGGAAGGAGTGGTGAAAGGGAGGAGAGGACTGGGACTGGAGAAACTTCACTGAGTAGTGGGAGATAAAGTGCTCAATGCTCTAGATTTGGGCTGGGGAGAAGCTAGAGTTGGTTACCTCCAGGGAGGCAGGGCCCGGGACTGGCGGGTTCGGGATCTCCGCCCAGCTAGAGTCTCTGGTGGTGGTTGGTGGGAGGCAGGGGGGCCTAGCCGGCGCTGGCTGCGTGGTAGCAGCCGGGGGATACGGCTGGGCCGCTCACCCCGAAGCAGGCCCCAACTGGCCAGTGTGTGGATGGCCCAGGGGGGCAAGCGGGTGGCTAAACCTTGGCTGGCCCGTGCCAGGCGCCAGTTCCAGCCCTTGCACAGGGCCCAAAACCTTGCCAACAGGGCTAGTGGGTGTCGGGCAGTGCGAGGATTACCCCGCCGGGGCCCAGGGACAGGCAGACGGCTGCGGAAGCCATCCTTGTTGGTCTTGGGGTAGAGTGCAAATAGGCCCCGATCCCCCACAGCCCCACAGCCCTGTAGGGCCCTGAAGGCCATGGGCGACAGACGCAGCAGAGCGCGCAACCAGAGTCGAGAGATGCCCCGGCGCATCCGAGGGCCCTGCTGCCGCACCCATTTGCCCCCAGCCGCCATAGCTGCCAGAGGTAGAGCCAAGCCTGGCCAGGCTAGGAGCCAGGCAGCCCCAAGGCCCAGAGGGACACCCATAAGACCTCGGCGCCAGCTCAGACTGAGGACGGCCCCCAGTGCGGTGCCCTGAGCCAGGAGTAGGAATAGACTAGGGGGCAGGTGCAGAGCTGTACAAAGCAGTAGGTAGGAGGCCCCCAGGCCCACCAGCCCCACCTCAAGGGCCAGCAGGGCTGCCTGCAGGCCACCCCCACCCTGGGCCGCCAGCAGTGGGAGCAGCAGCAGAAGTAGTAGGGGCAAGAGGCCAGAGGAGGACCCCACTGCAAAGGAGAGTCCAGCCAAGAGGCCATGGGACAGGAGTCCAGGGAGCTGGCTAGTAGGGCTGGGCCTCAGATGTGTTGGAGGGGGTTCAGGGGGGATGTCTGGTGAGGGACAGCCATCTCCAGAATCCCTCGGGGTCCTAAATGGAGCACCCTCCTCCTCTTCCTCCTCCTCCTCAGGGACTGGGGTCAGTGTTGGACCCTGGACCCAGCCAAGCTCAAACTCCTCATCCAAGAGGCTACCATCCTCCTTCCCCCACAACCTCCATTCCCCGGATGCCTCCTGGCCCACAATGCTCCTCTCCTGGGGTGCCGGCGATGGAACTCTAAGCTCCTCTATCTCCTGCTCAGGTAGCCCCCAAACTTCCTCATCAACCAAACTCCTATGTTTCTGTGGACTGGGACTAGGGGTTCCTGACTCTTCCCCCAATATCCTCTGCTCCTCTGGCTCCAAGGCAACCCCTTCCTTCCCCAGAATCCTTCTCTCTGGAACTGCTTCCTCCTCCTCTCCCAGAATTCTTTGGTCTGCCTCCTGGCCAGATGAGCAGGACTGCTCTTCTCTAGGGGTGCCTGTGTTAGGTGGTCCCAGAGCCCCAGGAATGGGGAGCGGGAGGCCCAGGGGACGCTGGCCTGCACGTACTTTGAGGCTCTTGGGCTGCTGGCGAACCTGGGCTGCATGCTTCTGCCGCAACTCTTGCTCACGCCGCTTATTGTACTCCAGCTGGTTGCCCAGCTCCGTCTGGTGCTGCAGGCGGGTGAGCTCAGCCCGCGTGCGCTGTACGGCCTGGAGCTGCCGTAGCTCCAGCTCCCGTGTGGCCTCATGCTGCCGTAGCAGCAATGCACACTCCAAGTCCTTCTGTGTCTGTTTCTTGTTCAAGTCCTGAGGCAAAAGGGAGGCAGGGCCCAGAAACTGGTCAGAAAGCCTTGTTGGTGTCAAGGAAGTGAGAGGCCCAGGACTCCTTGGCAGAGGGAGCCGAGGGTGGGGAGATGAGGGGTGTAGATGAGAGGTGTAAGGGAGCCAAGCTCCTAGCTGGCCTGGGAACTCTAGCAGGGTCTACTGGGCACGAGAAGCGAAAGAGGTGTTGAAGAGAAGCCGAGCTGTGACACGAATGAGGGCAGATGGGAAAGACAACCACAAGTGAGGCAAATGGAAAAGGGTAGGTGCCTGGGATCTGGGAGGGGAACAGGGAGGGGGTGGCCTACCTCTCGAAGCAGGTCCTGGTCCAGGCTGTGACGAGCCAGCAGCATCTTGCGCTTGTACTGGCGACACTGCAGCTCAAAGTACTGGCGCTGCCGCCGCAGCAGTCCAGCCTCCTCCTCTGCCTGGCACTGCTGTAGCTGCTCCTTCTGCCGCAAAAGCCACTCAGCCTTCTCCCGCTTGGGTGTGCTGGGGTTCTCCTGGAGCTCCTAGGAAAGGGCAGCAGGAGAGCAAGGAGGTCAGGGCCCGCCTCACCCTCCATCAACCCCACCCACTGCTGCAGCCCTATCCCACCTCCTTCAGCTGCTCCTTCCGAAGTTTGTAGGTTCGCTTCTGCGCCTCCAGCAGGGCAGCCAGCTCCTTCTTCTGCTGCCCGAGGATGTGCTGCTGGAACTTACGCTCCTCAGCCTGGGCAGCTCGCGCCTCCTTCTCACCGATAGCCTGGTGCCGCCTTGACAGCTTTTCAGCCTCAGCCCCAAAGCCAGCCCGCTGCGCCTCGAGCTCCCGCTGCAGCCGCGCACTGTGCTCCTCACGCTCGCCCCTCA
This sequence comes from Delphinus delphis, assembly GCF_949987515.2. Lineage (NCBI taxonomy): Eukaryota > Metazoa > Chordata > Mammalia > Artiodactyla > Delphinidae > Delphinus > Delphinus delphis. Next base: position 71,798,298 of record NC_082697.1, read on the forward strand.
ACCTCGACTCCAACGCCAGCAGCTGTTTCTGGTGCTGTCGTCGCATCCGCTTATAGCCACTCAGCTGCTCCCGCAGGGCTGAGTCCTGCTCATGCTCCTGGATCTGACGGCTGACCTGGGGGCGGCAGAAAGGATGAGAAATGGGGCGCAGCCCTGGCCCCCATTTTATTAACACACATAGTCTTCGTGCTCTATGGGGGAAGAACGTGAGTGTTAGCCTTATGGGTTTAATTCTCATTTGATATCTTCCTCACGCTTAACCTCTCTGAGCCTGCCACCTCAACTGGATCATGGAGATATCTCCTTCAGAGGTTGGTGAGACTGAATGAAACAAGAAAAAGTGCTGAGCACAGGGTTTTGCATAAAAGTAGGAACAATTCAGATTAATTCAAAAGAATGAAAGAATCAGACAGACCTGGGACCAGATCCCAGCTCTGTCACTTACTAACCATGTGACCTCAAGCAAGTTAATGCTGCTAAGCCTTAGCTCTATTAAATGGGACAATAACACCTCCTCACAGGGGGCGGGGAGATTAACTTTGATACCTATGTAATAGTGTCTAGAACACTCTGAACCAGTAAGTGATGGTTCCTTCCCCTTCAGCAAACACTGAAGACCCTTTACAGCTCAGATACGGAGCCAGAATATGGACCATGGGACACTGGAATAACAAGAACACTGGGCCTGGATGTCCTCATCTGAAGTTTGAGCTCAGATCCCACTGTCAAGGGCTATGTCAATGTACCCCAAACTAGTCCAGGTGGCCAAACCCCTGGAGATCACAGACCTCTCTACACAGTACCACAAAGCACCAAGCATCACAGGGTCTGAAGAGTTGTCCTAAAAGAACAACCAGCCATAAGCAGAGGCTACAAGAACATACTAGACCAACCAGCGGCCTCCAAGGGGACCATCGAAGCTTACAGCTGAACAGGAATGTAATCTAAAAGTTTATTAAAAGTATGGACGAAAAACTATGTTTTAGGAAAAGTATACCCCTTTTCCTATGAACTGAGAAAAACATCGCTGTTACTTTAAGAGAGGACCAAGGTCCTGGTTACAGAATTTGGGAAGCACCAAAGGTAGCCCCCCCTGAGTCACAGCTGTTTCATCTCACAAATGGGATCATACCCTCACCCTCCCAGAAGAGCTGGAAGGATTAAATACAGGGATGTGTGTGGGCCTGAAAGCCAATTACTGGCACAGGCAGGTACCTGTACACCATCTCTGCCCTCTAGGGGCACAGAATCCAGCAAACCTGTCATCATGCTGTTCAGGAGTACCACAGCACAGGATATGAAGCACCTGGCTGGCCAGGAGCCTGGGAAGGCATGCCAGGAGATGCTATTTAAGTCCAGCCACAAAAATGGAGTACGAGCTGGGCAATGTGACCAAAATAGTCTATTGGGAGAAGGGAGGGGAGAGGGGAGGGTTTAGGTGAGACGGTCGAGGTGAGAAGGCAAGAGACAGCAACACAAAGTGAGGGTGGAATCTGGACTTAATCATATGCCACAGGGAGAAAGTCATTTCTGGACTTAGATAGTCTGGGGCATCCAGGATGGCTGCACTTACCAGGGAGGCAGTACGGATGGTGGCAAAATGGTCCCGGTTGCGGCAGTAGGCCCGTCGGCGGGCAGAAGAGGTGGTGGATGTGGGAGCCGGGGCTGCAGGTGGCTGGAGAGGGCCTGGGGTCATCTCTGGCTGGTAGGGGTCATCATAGAGGTTGTCAGAGCCCTAGAGGAAGGGAAGGTGGAAGGAATGCCCAAGGCTCAGAGGTCAATGGGCCCACAGGGAGTTCCCTGGAGACCCAGGCAGACTTAGAGAAGGAGCAGTCACGCATGGGAGGGAGAGCAAGGAACCAAGGTGATTCCTGAGAAGGGGAGCTGGGGCTCGGCCCTGCCGCTGTCAGGCCTACTCAGGGTGAGCTGCATACCGGCAGCCGGTGGATGATGGAGCTGTGGGAGGTGACTGTGTGCTCGCCCTCCTGCATCATGGCCATCTCCCGGGCTTCAGGGCCTTCTTCCTCCTCCTCCTCCTCCTCCTCCTCCTCTTCCTCCTCCTCATTGTCAGAGGCATCTGCTAGGCTGTTGACTGAACTGCTCTGGCTGGAGGCGCTGATGGACATGCTGGGCACTGAATGGCTACTCTCTAGACTGGTCAGCGTCCCGGCCCGGTGCATGTAGGGCTCTGCCTCCTGTGGACAGGACACAGGCTGTTGGGCAGGGAAGGGGAAGGGCAAGGGATGTGCATACGGAGGTAGCACAAAGAGACAGGGGGTATGGAGAAGGGTGGGGAGGGGCGCCAAGCAACCGCTAGGAGGCAAGCACAACATGGTGGTGAAGAAGGGTGGCAGGGCAAGCCGGGTCACCTCCTCCTCCTCTGGGGCCTCAGCGCCAGGGCCATTGGGCGCCTCTTGGAACAGTATCTTCTTCATTTTGCGGTACTGCAGATTGTCCAGCTCCCGAACAGCATCCTTGGTCCTCTGGATTAAGTCCATGATGACTGTGGGTGGCCGCTCCCGGAGCACAAAGCGGTGCTGGGGGAAGAGAGCACTGAGGCCTGCCGCCAAGCACCTCCCGCATCCCAATATCCCGTGGATCCTGGCATTCCCTCTGGCCTGAGGCACTCCCCTGGGGCCCATGCCCAACACAGGTTGATGCTGGCCTTGTCCCAACCCCTCCTCCCACATTAACTTTTACCACCCCGTCTCTACTCCCCACACAGTCTCTTGTTCCTCCAGGCATGGCTGACAGGCAAGAAGAGCCAGGAGATCTGGATTCTAGTCCAGGTCTTCTATCAAAGTGCTCTGTGCCCCTGGACACGTCATGAGGCCTCTCTGGGCCTCATAAAGCATCCCACAATTATAAAACAAGTAGGTCAGGGTAGACAATCCAAGTCAGTTCCCAACTAGGGGTCCTTAGGCCCCTATGGATCTCTGAAGGGAATGGGGGCCCCTCTACTTTTGATAACTCAAAAAACCCCTAAGGGAAATCATACATTTCCCCACGACAAGGCTACACAGGCTTTTGGCTTGAATTACATCAGATTGGTGTGGTAACCCTGGTTATTGCACACTGGCCAGAAATTCTGGCTGGCAATTATATATATCTTTGATTAATAAAAGATGGGAAAACAAATGATTACTTAATAAATAAAGGCAATCTGGTAGACAAAACCCTGCAAAACACAGAGTCCACTGGGCACTGGGGATGGGGGTGGGAATTCATAAATGAAGTTCTCAGTGGAGGAAGAATCAGGACTCACTAATTTCACTGAGGGGTTTCTGTGGCTCCAACAAGCTACAGTTCTAGGAGAATGCTAGGCCAGTGAGCCCTCACCTTCAGAAGAACCTCTGAGGTTGGTCTGTCTTGAGGGATTTTCTGAAGGCAGGAGTCGACAAAATTCCGGAAGTACTCAGACCTAGAAGTCACAGCAGGGGAAGGGTGGGGAGGGCGTGAGCCAGGCAGCCTTACCCCTATGGCCTAACCCCTGGGCCCAGGAATCCCAGTCCTCACCAGTGTCCTGACTGGAGCACGGGGGACTCGTTCTGTGCAATGTGGTATAAGGCACTCATCGCATTCATGTTAAACAGCGGTGGTTTCCGTTCCGCTACAGAGAAAGGTCAAGGGGGAGAAGGTGAGAGGTGGCAGGTGGGCAGAGGAGACTGGAATGGAAATCAGAAGACTTGGGCTCACATCCCAGCTCCCTGACTTCCTCACTCCATGACCCTGAGCAATTCCCATAATCTCAATTAATCCTTCCTCTGTAAGACGCAGCACGCATCCTCTCCACTGCACATGGGTGGAATAGGTATCAAAGAAAATAACACATGCAAAAGCACGAATGAAGGCAGAAGAAAGCACATTCAGTTGCCGACCCAACTAATATTTATTAGGTGCCAAATCAGAGCAAAAAACTCGCTTAAGTATTACGGGCAAGATGAAAAGCAATAGACAGGCCCTGTCCTCAAGGAACTTCCAGTCTAATAGGGAAGATTAAATAGGATTGAACAAATAGCATCAAGTTCAAAGTGCTAATTGGCACAAGAGGAAAACAGGTAAATGGCTGGGAAGCTGGGTGTGTGGTGGGACTTCAAACTGGTACATTCGCAGGGGATTCAGGGAAGCTATTTTGGAAAAAGGGATATTGGATGCAGGCCTCAAATCAGAAGTCACAAACTAGAAGCCCCTTGTGGCCCAGACAAATGCTTTGTGTTGGTTTTGGCTTTTGCCTAAACAGTGATTTTTAAATTCTGATAATAATAATGAAATAATAACCTAAATTTCCAGTTTCTCTTAAAAACTTAGATCTGGTGGAATGGAGCCTACATTCCTGCATAACAATGGGCTGGAGCTAAGCAACAGCTGCCCTCTTCAGGTGGGAACAGCAACCTCCGGTTTGCTGTAGTCTCCTCCATATTGCTTCCCTGATACTGACTATCCATTGCCATTTATAATAAAGATTGATGGGTTTTTTCAATAGTAGAGAAATAGTTCCCTGCACCCATGTCTCTGCCAAAAACTAGGAATAAAATGGACAGCTCTAGATTTTTCTTATACCTGGCCTGCTTCACATATTTCCATCGCCTATCTGGTCATGGCCTTAAATGGTAAATGTAGACATGTGTAGATGGAGGGAAAGGCAAGTCCAAATCTCCAACCTTGGGCACAGGAAACAATACAAACAAAGGTAATTAAGAGAAAAATTCAGAACTTGTTAAGAGGAAAGCCAGCCTTTAGGAAGCAGAGCCTTTAGCTTGGTGGAAACAAGGATGGGGATGGCTTCAGTCTTGAAGGCAATGGGGAGCCACTGACAGCTCTGAGGAGAAGAGAAAACAACAGCACATCTCTCTGATGTAAAAGAGACTGGGAGGAAGAAGAGACGGGCAGTGGGAGAGATCACTGCAGGAAATTGTTGGTAAGAGTAACTGATAACATCTCTTTCTTGGGCAACTATTTTGTGCCTGGCACCGTGTTGGGGGCTTTACAAACATTATCTCACTAAAACAGTTGTTTCAATAGCATTGGCTGGCAGAGATGAGAACCTCAACATGGCTTCAAGACCTCGTGAACTCACTGAGCCTAACTCTCTGGCCTTATCACTCACTGTTCTTCGTTAACACACGCAATATTCCAAACAACTGAGGCTAGTCTCAGCTCCCCAGGCATGCTCCTCTGTCTGGAATACTTTTCCCTGCAGTCTTTCAAAGCTACCTATTTATTTGTCTTGTGGTTGTTTAGACATCTCTGCTACAAGGAGACCTTCCTCAGCCCCTAACTAGGTCAAATACCTTGTTTTTTGGTTGTACTGCTCCCATATCTTCTCCATTCAGCTTTTCTTACATTGAAAGAAAACATGCCTATTTCCTCAACTTGAATGTAAGCTCCAAGAGGGCAAGAACCTCATTCACTGCTCTACCCCCAGAACCTACTAGCACAGTGCATGGCACACAGTGGGCACCCAAAAAAGATTTAGAACTAGAGTAGTGGACAAGAAAAGATGAATGTTATGAAATCTTTAGGTCTAAGAAATGGCAGGATTTGACAGCTGCCTGTACTGGGGATCAAGGGTAGACTCAAAATGGACAGATGCTTGGAGGCCTCAGAGGATGGGATGGTGTGGGGATAGTAAGAAAAAGAGAAAGGAGTGGAGAGAAAAGAGGATAAGGAGCCAAGAGGAGAATGTCCTTACCCAGCTCGATGCAGGTTATGCCCAAGGACCAGACATCCACCTTGCCATCATACTGCCCCTCATCCATTGCCAGGATCACTTCTGGAGCCATCCTGGGAGAATGGTCAGGAGAGAGAGGCTAATCACCCGCCCAGACCCTGCCAACTCCTGCTCCCAACATCCCGGGAGCTCTCTCCATTCACCACCACTCCCACTCACCAGTATGGGGTGCCCACGAAGGAGTTGGCAGGTGCCATGATGGATGCGGAGCCGAAGTCCCCCAGTTTCACCAAGCCTGGCTCTGACAGCAGGATGTTTCCAGCCTTCACATCCCTGCCAAAGGCAAAGCACAAGGATAAGACATGCATCTCAGAAAGGCTGGGCAGGGGCTTTTGCACCAAGTTTCCAAGAAGACTGGAGCCCAGCAGAATGAGGAGTGGTGTAAAGAGCACCCCCTCCCAGCCATTGTCAGTACTGCTTGTACCTATGGATCATGTTGTGGGAGTGCAGATAAGCCAGGCCCTGAAGGGCCCCGTGGGTCACAGCTGCAATCTCCACCTCCTGAAGGGGCTTCTTGTGCACTGGGGAGTAAGGGAAAAACATCAAACTGAGGGAGCCCAAGGGTGAGACTGGAACTATCTTCCCTTAACCCTTCCCCTACGGCTTCTCTGTTCTTCTCCCTTCTCCCACTTGTTGGCCAAAGAATCACTTACCTTCTAGAAGGTCAGAAGCTGAGCCCAGGCAATACTCCATCACCAGCTATGGAAGGGTCAAGGGTCAGAGATCAGCAGATCTGGCCACCCCTGGCCTATCTCCCTTGGAGAGAGATCCAAAACAGAGGGCCTCCTTGCCTAGCCTCTACTCAAGCAATGGTCCCAAGGTAATAACAGGGAGAAACGACAACTGGGGAAACGAGAGGGTGGGGGGAAGTCCCTGGAGTCAGGGCCTCCCTTAGAAAGAGCCCAAGACATCACTACCATCTCCATCTGAATCCCATCGTTCAATCTCCAGCTCTCCCAGCCCATGTGCCCCCTTTCAACTGCTAACAGTCTATGTCATTCTTCAGCCTCTCCCTCTGGACACACAGTGCTGCTTATGAGTTTGTCTGAGGACTGCAGAGGTTGGGAAAGATTTCCTCCTTCCCATGATCTGCCCAACAACACCCTGAACAGGGCCCACCTAAGAGACTAGACCAGGATAAGGATGGGCCTGAGTACTGAGTACAAAGATCAGGGCAGAGTCAGGGGGCCAGCTCACCCAAGCCGTGTGCTCCCTCAGGTAACAGCCCCGGTACTGAATGGTATTGGGATGCCGGAGCTTCTGTAGGAACCGCACCTCCTTGATGATGTCCTGCCATTTCTGAGAAGGTCAGGGGAGGAGAGGCTTACTTAGCCTGCATCTTGAGCCTGGGGTCCCCTGCCTCCTACCAGTCTGTCAAGCCTGACCTACCTCATTTGACTGCTTCCCACTGTAGGACATCTTCTTGATGGCCACCACCTCACTATTCCGGACATCCCGGGCCTAGAGGACCAGACCAGAAGGTAGTGAAGGCCCCCAGTGAGCACTGGGTAGCAGGAAGACTTGCTGGCCCAGCAGGAGAGGGCAGGAAAGCCTGGTGTGGTGGAATAGTGTACAGGGCTGTTTGGAGGTCCACAGTGGGAAGACAGTCCCTGCCCCACCCTCCCAAGCCTCAACTCACAAAGTACACAGCTCCAAAGCTGCCATGGCCAATTTCCCGGAGGTCAGAGAAGAGCTTTTCCGGGTCATCCTTGAAGAAGAGCTCAGCCACATCAGGGTCCTTCAGGCTCCCGGCCCGGCCCCCAGCTGGCATGGTGGCCCCTGGGGGCCCTGAGAGTGGGGCTTAACCTGGTGAAAAGATGGGACTCTTAGAACAAAGATGGGGCCCTCAGAGAGAGAAAGGGCCCCTCCTCCCCTAGTTCCGATGAGGGGGAGGCATTACCAAGGAAGGGCAGGGGGAGATTAGGAACAATATCAAAGCTCAAAAAAAAAGAAAAAAGAAAAATGAAGTTGCCCTGGCAACGACTGCGCTAGGGCCGGGTCCCTGGAGTCCCTAAAACTAAAGGAAGACTGGGAGCTCAGCATCCTCACCAACCCCTCAGCCCTCAACAAGTTCCACTTCCCTACAGCCCCTAAATCTCACCTCAAGAATAAAAGATTCTGCCTCCCAGCCAGAACCCCAGATCCCCAAGCGTCCTGTCCCACAAGTCCCACGCCCCAAATATTTCCAGGTACCTTACTGTTCCCCTTGGCGTTGAGGCCCCCTCCTCCCTCAACCTCTCACACTCTGGAAGAGAGCAGGAAACAGCCAAGGCCGGAGGCAGTGGAAATCCGGCCATTGTTACAAGTGGGTACTGGCCCACAGGGGCCAGGAGACTCGCTCTCAAAAAGGGCTAAGGACACTGTGGCAAGCGGGAGATCGAGAATGGGAAGGACAGGGATAGAAATGGTGTCTGGCTCTGGGGGCCTGCGATCTGGGCTGCCTTACTTGTCCAGTCCAATGGCACACGCAACACACACAGGTACAGGACATTTGCAGTACAAAGAACATTTATTAAGCATATACAGTAAGCACCTTACATGCATTATCTCTCATTCAATCCTCACCACAACCTTATGAAGTGTTACTATTACCCCTATTTTACAGATGAGGAAAGGCACTCAGAGGGGTTAAGTGACTTGCCCAAAGCTGGTCCTCTACCACTATGCTTTCAAAATAGCCCTATGAAACAAGCAGGGCAGGATCAGGATCACCATTTCATGGATGAGATCGCTGAGGCATAGAAAGGAAGGACTTCTCCAAGGTCAGAGAACAGGATCTTCTCCTCTCCAGTCAGGCCTGTGTACTCATTACTCTCTCAACAACTCACCCCAAGCTCAGCCCCCTCCTCTAGGAAGCCTCCCCTGACTACCCCAAGCCCTTGGGGGGAAGAACTCCTAGAGCACCCTGCCAGAAATATACTGAAAACTCCAGCAGTACATCAGAGCCAAGACGTCCTGAGGGGATTCCAGGCCAAACTCCTGGATAAGCACTTGTTGGAATTTAGGCACAAAGGAGTTTTTCAGCAGAGCTCAACTCCCAGGGCAGAGTTCTAGCTCCTTAAAAGCACCTAACAATTTAGCATGTAATTATATTCTGTCACACATTGTTTCCTGTTGTGTTGTTAATTTTGTCTCCTCAGCCCCACTGGAAGCTGGAGGGCAAGGAGTAAGCCTGACTCTCTGGTGGGCCCCCAGGGTGCAGAGGGCTCAGAATAGCCTAGGAGATTGATTGATTGCCCTCAGCCCAGCCCCAAGCAGCTCCCAGGCCGCTCAAAGCAGGCCCCTTTCTCCATTCTTCTGCCAGCAACCCTGCCAAGCACCCCTCACCCCCACCACACACCCACACACAAAGGCAGGTGCTCACAGCTTGCCAAAGGAATCTTCTTGATCTCTTTACCTGCACCCAACCAAGAATGCCAACTGAGGACCCTAGGTCACATATAAGAGATGCCAGCAAAACATCACAAGGGGCCTCTTCCTCAAACACCAAACATCTGAGTGATTACCAAGGTCTGTGCTAAATCATAACCACCTTCTAAAATGGACAACGTTACCTCCATTCTACAGACGAGGAAACCCAAGCCTGTCCACCCTAAGCTTCACTACCAGTGCATTTCATCTGCAATATACAGCAACAAGGCTTTGAGTAAGTTCCTTACACTTGGTCTTCTCTTCAGTAAAACGGATTACAGCGTGGAGCTGTTGTGAAATTTTTAATGAGATCTCGTACTTAGGAACACTATGCAGACACTCAGCATATGGATTTTTCCTTCCCTGCCTCCAGAGTCGCCACGACAAGGTTTTAATACTTTGGGGATCATCCTACCCCCCGGCAGCTTGGCTTTAACTGTTAAGAGACACCACTATCATTTGTCACAAGAGATGGCCCTCTCAGGAACCCAGGCCAAAGACTGGGATGAGGGTAAAGATGAAGGTCACAGTGGAGAGAAAAATCCATGAGGCAGAAGGCAGGGGCCAGAGCCTCCCATCAGGAAAAGCTTCTGAGTATAGGCCTCCTAAAAAGGAAGCTCTTCTCTCTCCCATTCTTAAATCTCACCCCAATCCATTCTCTTCTGGACCCATGGCTAAACCTAGGCACAGAAGAAAAGAGATGACAAGAGACAAGTATGGAACACAGGTAAGACTTGTTCAAGGACCTGGGTTCCAATCCTATTCTGCTGCTGTGGGATCTTGGGCAATCTCTCTGGGCCTCAATAGCCTCAACTGTAAAATGGGAAGAAGGCAGTAAAAGAGCCCCCTCACCAGATAATGAGGGGGGAGATGAATGAGAGAATGGATGTAGAGCACTTTGTAAATGATAAATCGCTTGACAAATTAGATTACTTATACCATCACAGCAAGAGGCTGGAAGGTAACAATAGTTGGGGGAAATACTGCCAAGCACCCCTAAACACAAATGCACATATACACTTCCTTGAAAGGACAAGAAACCCAAGCAGACCATGCCTAAAAAACAGATAAGCAGACCCACCATGGGGACCAGAGGCATGGGAATTAACACCCCAGAGGAAAGAGAGTTACAATCATGAAGGGGTAGCTGTGAGGGGCAAAGTGAACAGGGAGAAAACCAGAAGGGTGCAAATCCATCTGATTAGCTCAAGCACCTTAGGGTGTGACCCCCGTGATATCAGAGACCCTGTCACCTGAGGTCCCTCATCAATCAGACATAATGAAGGGAAAAGGAAGGGGAAGAGGGTGGCAGCAGAAGGCAAGGCTAGCCAGAGGCTGACCACTGGCCCAGCTAGGCTTCCCCATCCTGAGGAGAGAGCCTACCCAGGCCCAGCTTCCCAGAAAGCAGCACCCTCTCTTCTCAAGCTAGACACAGGGACCCGCGCCCCTGCAGCCCGTGTCTCACCTGGTAGGGGTCACTATGGTGCCCCAGCGCCTCCGCCTCCTCCTGGGGTCCTCCAGCGGCTCTGCCAAGCAGGGAGAGGGGCAAGGAGACCTTTCCCCTTGCCACCTCTTCCTCGGCTTTCGCCCTTCCTAAGGGGCGGGCCCGGGAAGCCTCCCCTGGAGGGGAGGGGGTGACAACCTGATCTGACCTCGCGGTCCAGTCCTCCTTTTCCTCGAGGGCGACAGTTGCTGAGTCCCGGATTTCTGATTGTGGGGTCTTAACTCCAGATATTTGAACAGGGGGAGGCCGAATCTGATATTTGAACTCGTGGGGAATGAACCCCGGATACTGGTGCACGCAGGGTCCTGAACCCCAGATATTTGAAACCCTGTGAAACAGAGCCCCAGGTTTAGAGAGGTTGGGACCCGAGTCCCGGATATCTGGAATCTCAGGGGCTGAGACCCGGATATTTGAGAAGCGTGGGGTCAGGCCCGGAAATTCGGGACCGAGGGGACTGAGCCCCAGGTCTTCGGCCACCGACAGGGGGCCTACCCCGAGGACGTCCGACCGCACGGCCCCTCTCACGCCGGGGTCCGAGGGTGACAGCCCCCACTCCCGCCCCGGCCCCCTCCCTTTCCCCTTCTCTTTCCCGAGGACAGCTGAAAGACTGTAGCTAAGGGCGGTCCCCGTGCCCTCTCCCCCTCTCCTCTTCTCAGCCTCAGCCTCTCCGCACCACAGCCCCGGTCTCGTCCCAGTCTCCCTCTCCCTCTTCCTCCCAATTCCAAGATGGAGACCGGGCGGGAGCGCGCAGGCGCGGTATGGACGCCGGGCCAAGGGGGCGGGGCCCTAAAGGAAACAGCCCCGCCCCTCTCTCCTTAAGGATGCGGCCAGAGAGCTGGGCAGCAACCCAGCCAGAGTGCGCGCGCGCCCCGCCACGCGGACCCTGGGTGGGAGGAGGTGGGGAGCAGGGCTAGTCTTGGAGAAGGAGGAGCCCAGCGCGCTGTCCGACAACTGGTGGTGGCAAGGGCTGCAGCGCATGCGCTCGCCCCGCCTTAGCGCGGAGCCCGAGCTTGTTGCTAGGGGAAGCTTTGAGGGGGCGCGGGTGGAAGGAAATAAGAAGCCGTGATCTGCGCCTGCGTGCAGGGTAGAGGTTGGGAGGGGTAAGGGAAGACTGCTGCTGGGCGCGGAAAAGGCGGGAAAACGGACTGTCCTGGTTAGTAACTATCCAGCCTGGTCGTGGGCTCCCAAGTTCGAGGAATCTTTGCTGAGAAAACTCAATCTGTCATATCCCTTCAGGAGACTGAGGCCCTTCACAGCAGCATGACCTGCACAAGGTCACAATGCATTTATGTCAAAGCATTTCCATGACCATACCCAAGAGCTGCAGTAACCTTATGCCCTATACCAACCCAAACTGAAGAGTCAACAAGGAAAAATCCCCTAAACCTCCCGAGACTCTCTACCTTAAAATTCCCACCTCAATCCAATCCCCAATAAACACCCTGGGAAACACTGGGCAAAAAAACCTTTTATTTCCCCCACATTCCAGCTCTTCACTTTTGTAATATCTCTTCCAACTCAGAATCAAGGCCCAAGAAGTTGATTCACACCTGGAGAGAAACAAAATAAAAAAACAGGGCAGGTCAGAGGGCCTTTGGAGGAAGCTCTGGTATGGCTGCAGAAATTGGGGAAGGAGCAGAGGAAGTGACAACTAGAGATAGGTACAGGCACTTATTCCAACTGAGATGGCCTCAGGATCCCAGGATCTGCCAGGAGCCAGAAAGTCTTCCTTTCCCAGTCTGCTCAGATCTAAGAAAGGCTAAGAGGGTTCCACCTTTTCCCAACCCAAGTAGGTGGTTGGAGCAGTCAGGCCTAGCCCTAAGCAATATAAGCAAAGTTGATCTTGAGGGTCCAGCTCCTCTGGTCAGCACCTTCCCTGGGTCTGAGCTGTTTCCTCTTCCCCCACAGTTATTTCCTAGGGCACAGCAGCCAGGTGAAGCTGAGAACAGTTTAAGAGCTGGGTGCACAATATATGACTCTCGAATTATATGAGACTCAACTGAAAGGGTGAGATTTTTTAAAGAACTTTTTTTTTTTTTAACCTTAATGAGCTGATGGACTAACCAGTTAGCCAGTATGTCCTACCCCCACTTTGGAGGCTGTGTCCCTGCAAAGATCCTGCTAGCAGAATCAACTTTTTCTAATGCAATGATGGCTAATGTAAAAGATCAGGTGCATATGAAGTGCTTGGGCACATAGTGTGTGTCCAATAAAAGGGCATCATCAATCCTTTTGAGCAGTTCAAGATGAATTTTACAAAATTTGCATCATAAAACTGGGTAGCAGAATTTCAGGACAAAAGCAAGACACACATGCTTCATATCCAGGACACATCATCAAATTTGAACCCCCTTAATTCACTGCTGTTGCCAAAAAGCTTGGATGTGAACTACAGCTATGGATGAATCTTAAAATCAGAATGTTAACTGAAAGAAGTAGTCGCAAAAGAATATGTATGATTCCACATATATAAAGTACAAAAATAAGTAAAACCAAATCATATTGTTTAAGAAAAGCTCTGTCTCAGTTACAACTGCCACTCACACCCCATCCCCTATTCCCACAGGACTGAATCAGAGAACCTTACCTGAGAACGAGACGGGAACTAGGCCAGTGCCCTCAGAACCGGGTTCTAGACCAGTGGGACTCCCGGCGTGGGTGGAAGCACACAGCAGTGAGACAGCAGAGAAGGCCACAGAAGAGAAGCAGGAAGGAGCCCAAAACCAGCAGCCTAGAGCCACACAGAGCCAGCTCCTCCTAGGGGTGGGGACAGGAAGGGGAGGAGGAATGATGGAGAGAGAAGGGACTGTGGAGAATCTTCCCTTGGGAAGATATCTTAGATATCCCCAGCCCAAGAGCTATAGAGAGAAGCCTCCATGGGGGAGAGGGCTCTCCACATCCAGGGAGCAACTAAAATTGGGAAAATTCTATTCTTATTTTCATGCAAGCTAACATTTGTCTCAATGGTCTACAAACCGCTTTCTTGCCCAAACATTTAAACTGAACCCCTATAATGACTCCAGGAGATAGGAAAGTTCACTATTGTCTACACTTTGAAATGTGCAAGCAGGGCCAGGTCTGGAAACCAAGGTCTCTGATTCCAAGCTCCCAGGTCATGCTCCTCACCAGGGTCTTTGCAAATGTGAGGGAACAGTATGAAGCAGCCTCCTAACTGGTCTCTCTCCTACACTTAGCCAGTCTTGTCCACCCAGCACCAGTGACTCCCATGGCCTGCAGTATCAAGTCACAGCATCTTAGCCAGGCCTCACGGTGCCTCATGACCTGGCCCCTGCATCTCTTTTGTCTCTTCTTCTATGTCATGCCTAGACCCTCGTCGTGGAGTGCTCCTGAAGCCTGAACACTTTTCAATCCCTAGGCCTGTGCTCATGCTGGTCCCTTTGCCTGGAATGTATCTCCACTCTCCTGAACCGCCTCTACTGCATTCCTGCCCATGTCTTCCTCATTCTTCAAGGATCATCATCCTGACAGAGCAGAATGAGCCTGGGACTTGGAAGTCAGAAGTCTGTAAGTTGCAATCCTGGCTCTGCCACTTAACCAGTTGTGTGGCCTGGGGCAATTCACTCCCTCTAAGTCTGTTTCCTCATCTGTAAAATGAGATAATAACAGCTACCTCATAACAGCCTTAAAAAGGCTATTTTAAGATCAAATGAGGTAATGAAACTGAAAGCACTTAGTAAGGTATAAACTATTGTAAACAATTCCCTTTCTTAAATGCCACCTTCTTGGTGAAGCACTCTCCATAAACGTTCAAGTCAGAGTTAATTGGTCCTTACGCTGTTTGAATAACACTTTGCTCACACCCCGGTGATAGCAATTAGCCCATTCTGCCTCTTATTACAGCTTCTGAATTCCTTTGAGGTGAAGATCATGTTTTATTGTATCTAGACAATTGTTAATAGTAATAGCTGTCATTTATCCAATCTCTATTATGTACCAGGCGCTTTACATTCATTCTCATTTATCCTTATTTGTTGGTATTAGGAGAGAGCATCATGTTTTATTTTACAGCTGAGGAAGCTGAGTTTCAGAGAGGCCCACATGCTTGCTCAAGGTCACAGAACCTGAGGCAGGATTATAAAGCCTGTGCTTTTCTACTAGGTAAAATTGCGTCCAGAAGCCATCAAGACACAGCATTCAGCATGGCAGTTTATGAAACCCCAACAATCTGAGGCTCTTACGGAGGTGAGCAACTTGGTGAGCACAAGACCTTCGTGGCTCCAGACACTGACACACTCCTCAGCCATCCTAGGGCTCAGGGTGGCATTTCCTGCTCCCTCTTCCGAGCAGGACATGGGTGGCTGGCTGGAGGGCAGGATTCCTGGAGCAGCACTAAAATACAGGCAGGTTCCTGGGGTCCTTTCTGTGGTCACCCTGGCTGTAATGAGGACCAGCTCTCCTGCAGAAGATCCTATGAGAGAGGCACAGGGGAGGAGATGGAAGAAAATGTAGGGTGGGATGGGAGTCATCAATCTTTAGATAGCTAGTCACTTATGTAGGCTTCCTACTGTACCAGGTATTTTGGCATTGATTCTATTCAGTAAAGTCCTCTAATACCATCATTTGCATCACTGAGAAATGAAAATAGCTGTGTACCGATATAAATAAAAATTAATTTAAATTAGCTCACAAGCAATAAAACAATCATACCAATACTTGGAAAGCTGCAGCAAAACTGGGGTAAATACACATTGCTGATGTCAATTTGGATAAACTAGTTCGTTCTTTTTAAGAAAGCAGTTTTCCACTACTACCCAAATCCATTAAAAGGTTCACATACCATTTCAAATTAGTGGGAAAAGGATGGCCTACTCAGTCAATGGCCTTGGGACAATTTCCATTTGGGAAAAAAAAGTCAGACTCTTGCCTCACACTATAAAGTCCAGATGTATTAAAGACCTATGCAAATAAACTAAAACAAAACAAAACAAAAACCTAAGCAAGTATTAAAACAAAATACAAATATTTTCTAACTTTAAAGTGGGAAAGAAAGGCCTTCCAAAAAAAGACACAAAACCTAAAAGACCAAGTAGAGGACAAGAGCAATAAATTTCATTAAAAACTAAGAGCAATGAAAGATAAGTTCTATCTTATCTTAAACTATACAATGAAAGATAAGTTAAAAAAAAAAGTCACAGAATGGCTGAAAATACCTATAACATACTTAATTGGCAAAAGGGTTTACTATCCAGAATGTATAAAGATCTTCTAGAAAAATTCAGAAGATAAAGACAAATAACTTAAAAGAAAAATAAGTAAAGGATATGAATAGGAAATTCAGCGAAGACATGAAAATGGCCAATAAACCTATAAGAGGATGCTCAACCTCATTAGCAATCAGGAGAAAGTAAATTTAAAACAATCAGGTAATTCCTTAGACCATTAAATTGGTAAAAATTAAAAAGACTGACAATAACAAGAGTTGTTGAAATGTGGAGAAATGGGCGCTCTCCACTGGTGACACTTTTAGAAGACAATTTGGCTGTTTCTGTTGCAATTTTACTATTTATTTATTTTATTATTATTATTATTTTTTTGCGGTACGCGGGCCTCTCACTGTTGTGGCCTCTCCTGTTGCGGAGCACAGGCTCTGGACGCGCAGGCTCAGCGGCCATGGCTCACGGGCCCAGCCGCTCCACGGCACGTGGGATCCTCCCGGACCGGGGCACAAACCTGTGTCCCCTGCATCGGCAGGCAGACTCTCAACCACTGCGCCACCAGGGAAGTCCCCTGTTGCAATTTTAAATGAAGACAGAGAAGGACTAAGAGGATGCCCACCAAACTGTGGACTCTGCAGAGAAGGTAAGGAGGACTTTTACATTTGCTTTGTACACTTCTGTGTAGTCTGAATCCACAATAAAATGAATTTGTGTATTTAAAAAAAAGGTCCATACTCTCTGACTCAGTAATACCACTTGCAGAAACTAATCCTAAGAAAAAGATTCAAAAGAAAAGTGCAAAGTATACCAAATGTTTATTGTGTTTTCATAAAAAATACCAGAAAATAATAAAAATGTTTATTAATAAAGAAAGCATTAACAAATGATGGCCTAACCAATTAACAGATCAATTTACATCCGTTAAAATAATAATGTTCTGGCCATTCAGTAATACAAAAAACACGATGTCATAAAGTGAAAAAAGAAATACAAATCAGTATATACACTATAATTGCAACTGAGAAACATACATGTAAAATTCTGTAAGAGAATTCCCCTTTCTTCTATGTTCCCCTGATCGAATCTGTCACCAAATCCTGTCCATCCCACACTTCTATCGACTCTCTCAAATCAGTCCCCTTCTTTCACACCACTGTCTTAGCTCAGATAAGTCATCTTTTTATCGCAACCACCTCCTAACTGGTCTTTGTGCATCTGGACACATTCCTTCCCGGCAGTCAGCCAACAGAGTATGATCTTTTAAAAAGAATAATAACAAAATTCTATTTTCCTGATCAAACTCTTTGAGTTAGCCAAATGTCCTGGATAAAGCCCAATTACCTTGGCTTGGCACAAGGGACTCTCCATGGGATTCTGCCTGCTTCTTCAGACCCATCTCCTGCCACTCATTCTACACTCCTTCCCCTGCACCAGTCAAACTGAACCCCTGGAAGTTCCTAAATGTGCCATCATAATCCCATCTGCATGCCTTTGCATATGCTCTTCCCTCTGGCTGGAAGGGCACATTCCTAAGCCTCCCTCAAGCCTCAGCTCAAGCCCCATATCCTTGGAAAAGCCTGTCTTCACCATCCCTGCTTGATGGACTTATGAGTACTCTCACTGTACCTTGTGTTCTACTGCACACACTCAAAGGTATTTACTTCTGTTCACATCTGTATCCTTGCTAGATTGTGAGTGACTTGTGGTGAGGATCCACATCTTACCAGATCTCTGTATTCCCCATGCTTGGTACATAGTAGGTGCTCAACAATTACTGATTAGATGATGCAATCATATGTGATTACTTTTTACTTAGTCCAAAAACCTTTGATGTTATTACTTTGTTTCTAACCGTGAAGAAGCAGAAACTGACAAGCTGATCCTAAAATTAATATATAAGTTCAAGGGATCTGGAATAACCAAAACAATCTTAAAAAAAAAAAAAAAGAACAAAGCTGGAGAATTCACATTTTCTAATTTCAAAACTTACTACAAAGCTACAGTGATCAAAACGGTGTTGTACTAGCATAAGCATAGACATGGATCAGTGGAATAGAACTGAGAGTCCAGAAATAAACCCATATGTCTATGGTCGATTGCTTTTCAGTAAGAGTGCAAAGGCTATTCAATGAGGAAAGAATAGTCTTCTCAACAAAACGTGCTGGGACAAATGAATAGTACCTGCAAATGAATAAACCTGGACTCCATCCTCATACCATATACAAAAAAATTAACTCAAAATGGATCACAGACCTAACTGGAAGAGCTAAAACTATAAAATTCTTAGAAGAAAATACAGGAAAACCTATATTTAGTGACTTTGGGTTAGGCAAAGTCTTCATAGATATAGTACTAAAATCACAAGCAATGACAACAAAAAAAATAGATAAACTGGACTTCATCTAAATTAAAAATGTTTGTGCTTCAAAGCACACCATCAACAAAGTGAAAAGACAACGCAGAGAATGGGAGAGAAAATCTGCAAATCATACATCAGGTAAGAGGCCTGGATCTAGAAAGCATAAAAAAAAACTCCTAAAACTCAATAAATTAAAAGAAAAATTATTTGATTTTTAAAATGGGCAAAGATTCTGAATATACATTTCTCCAAAGAAGATATACAAATGGCCAATAAGCACATGAAAAAATGTTCAATATCATTAGTCATCAAGGAAATGCAAATCAAATGATGCAACCAATAAGGGCTTTTTCCAAAATATACAAACAGCTCATACAACTCAAACCAAAAAACAAACAACACAATCAAAAAATGGGCAGAAGATCTAAATAGACATTTCTCCAAAGAAGACATAAAGATGGCCAATATGCACATCAAAAGATGCTTATCATTGCTAATTATTAGGGAAATGTAAATGGAAACTACAATGAGGTGGTTACCACCTCACACCATTCAGAGTAGCCATGATTAAAAAGTCTACAAATAACAAATGCTGGAGGAGGTGTGGAGAAAAGGGAACACTCCTACACTGTTGGTGGGAATGTAAATTGGTGCAGCCACTATGGAAAACAGTATGGAGGGTCCTTAAAAAACTAAAAATAGAGTTGCCATATGACCCAGCAATCCCACTCCTGGGCAGCATATATCCAGCCAAACCATAATTCAAAAAGATACATGCACCCCTATGTTCATAGCAGCACTATTCACAATAGCCAAGACATGGAAACAAACTAAATACTACTCAGCCATAAAAAAGAATGAAATAATGCCATTTACAGCAACATGGATGAACCTAGAGATTATCATACTAAGTGAAGTAAGTCAGAAAGAGAAAGACAAACACCATATGATATCACTTATATGTGGAATCTAAAATACAACACAAATGAACATATTTACGAAACAGAAACAGACTCACAGATATAAAGCACAGACTTGTGGTTTCCAAGGGGAAGGGGGGGTTGGGGAGGGAAGGATTGGGAGTTTGGGATTAGCAGATGCAAACTACAATATTATATATAGGATGGATAAACAATAAGGTCCTACTGTATAGCACAGGGCACTATATTCAATATTCTGTGATAAACCATAATGAAAAAGAACATGAAAAAGAATATATATATGTATAACTGAATCACTTTGCTGTACAGCAGAAATTAACGCAACATTGTAAATCAACTATATTTCAATAAAATTAAAGAAAATGCAAATTAGAACCTTCATTAGGTATCACTTCACACTGACTAGGACAGCTATAGTCAAGAAAACAGGAAATAACCAGTATTGGTGAGGATGTGAAGAAATTAGAACTCTCATACACTGCTGGTAGGAATATAAAACGGTACAGCCACTTTGGAAAACAGTCTGGCAGTTCCTCAAAAGATTAAACATAGGGACTTCCCTGGTGGCACAGTGGTTAAGAATCTGCCTGCCAATGCAACACAAGTTCGATCCCTGGTCCGGGAAGATCCCCCATGCCTCAGAGTAACTAAGCCCATGCGCCACAACTACTGAGCCTGCGTGCCTAGAGCCCGTGCTCCTCAACAAGAGAAGCCACCGCAATGAGAAGCCCGCGCACCACAATGAAGAGTAGTCCCTGCTCGCTGCAACTAGAGAAAGCCCACGTGCAGCAACGAAGACCCAATGCAGCCAAAAATAAATAAATAAATTAAAAAAAAAAAGATTAAACACAGAGTTACCATATGACCCAGAAATTCCACTCCTAGGTACATACCCAAAAGAAATGAAAACATATGGTAATGCAATAACTTGTACATGAGTGTTCAGAGCAGCATCATTCATAATGGACAAGAAGTGGAAACAATCCAAATGTCAATCAACTGATGAACGGATAAATAAAATGTGGAATACGTGTATAGTGAATGCTCTTCAGCAATAAAAATAAATGAAGTACTAACATATTATACAACATGGATGAACCTTGAAAACATTATGCTAAGTGAAAGAAGCCGGTCACAAAAGACCACATATTATATGAAATGTCTGGAATAGGCAAATCCGCAGAGACAGAAAGTAGTTACTCATTGCCTAGGGCTGGAAGGTTAGGAGAAAAAGGGAAGTGCATGCTAATGGGAACAGGATTTCTTTGTCAGGTAATGAAAATGGTCTAGAATTGACAGTGGTGCCGGTTGCACACTTTTGTGAATATAAAAAAGCCATTCACTTGTACATTTTAAACAGGTGTACTTCCTGGCATGTGAGTCTTACCTCAATAAAGCTATTACGTTTTTTACATAAAAAGAACAGGAGAAATTGTCCTGAGTCTATATAATCAGACACATTCCTTTTCTCTTGCTCTCTGATCACGCACACGTACACTTGGCAATACAGAGACCTACCCTCACCTGGCAATATGCGTATGTGCGCCTACACACACATACACCTATTGACTCATAGGAGAATCTTAGAACAATCATGTTGGAAAGGACCTCAGAAGTCTAAGAATTCCACCTTTCTCTCCTCCTTCTTCATCTCCACAGTTTTTAGATAAGGAACTTGAGGCCAAATCTCACACAGGAATTAATGGCACCCTCTGACTCACTCTCACTCATCATCTTCCCAGAAGACTCTAAGCAATTTGGGAATGGAGGATGTCTGATTTTTCTGTATCCTTCATAGCACACAGAGCTGTGCTAAGCACATAACAGGCACTAAAGACACTAGTTTAAATAAACAGAACATGTTTCTCTGATATCCCTGAGGAAAAAGAAGGTGCCTCGAACAGAAGCCCCAAGGGATGAAGAGGGTTGAGAAAAAACTTCAGGTCAAATCTTGCCCATCTCATCACACCTCCAAGGATAGAATCAAAGAACCTCAAAGTTGGAAGGGGAGAGAGGAAACATTTATAGAGACCCTACACAGTGGGCACTGTGTTCACTGAAAGTATCTAGTCCTATTACAGCAGAAGTGACTAACGCTCAGAGATGTGCCCAAGGTCACCAGGATGGTGAGGTCAGGGGCAGGGCCCACCTCTGAATGTTCTGATATCCAACCCCACAGTCCTCCTTGGTCTCACCTTTCAATCCCATACGACTACCCTGGACCTGGGCTTGGAACGTCTGGGTCTTGTTCCTGTCTTGATCATCTCCGAAGTTCAAGGTGGTCAGTAAGCCCACGACGTGAGACCCACGCCACTTCCCTTTGACTGTCCCATTCATGGGGCACAGGGTCAGCTGGCCAAAAGATCTCAAGAAGGAGACCCAGTCCTGTGTGCAAAAGGAAGGTGGGGAGAGGTGAGAGGAGATCAGCAGCAAGAGCTGGCCTGCAGGGGAAGGATGAGCCGGAGGGTGAGTACTCACCTGAGGGATGTCAGGGCTGCGCAGGCCAGTCTTGTGGGTGAGGAGGAAGCCACCAAGGCCCAGGCCAGAAAGGCCAAGAAGCAGTAAGATCAAAGTGGCACAGACCAGAGGTGGGTGGTGGGCCAGGCAGAGATGCAGGTTGTGCCCTGCCTGGCAGCTGCCCATGGGGAGCAGAGGGGTCTGGGCCTCCAGGGAGAGCCTGCTGGAGGACAGGAAGGGAGACCTGGACAAGAGCCTGCCAGTAAGAAGGCACTTACCCATTTTACTCAAAGGAAGTGAAAGCACCGAGAAGACAAGGGACTTGGCCAAGGCCACACAGCCAGTTAGTGGCAGAGCCAGGACAAGAACCCAAGGCTCTTGACTCCAAGTGTTCATCTCCAGGCACCACTCAATAAATGTTTGCTGCATTTCATTTCTGAAGTAATCAAGGTGGAAGCAGAGCAGAGCACGCTGTACTGGAAAAAGGAACTCGAAAAGGAGAATTCTCAACGGGAGAGATTCAGGAAGCAACTGTTCTGGGGCTAGGGTTTGGCTGAAGAACAGTTCCAGCTGATAGCCCAGACAAGGGAAGCGTTTGATGAAAAATCACTCCACTTTGGAGGTAAACTCAATTTGAGTCCTCCTCTGCCACTCACTGGCTATGTGAGAAAAATCAGCGAACCTCTGCGAGCTTAAGAATCTGTGAAATGGGAGTTCTAAGAACATCAAGTAGTGAGGACTAAATGGAGCAGATAAAACAGTTTGCATAGTACTTGGCCTTGCAGGAACTGAACAAATGTCCATTTCCTTTCTATTCCTCTGGGTCATATTGATCTTCAAAACCAGATGAAGCAAGGCAAAAAGACTGTGGGGAAAACTGAGGCTCGGGCACTTTAACAAAGGAGTGGTAGGGCCAAAGTCTGAAACCCGTCTCCAGCTTCCAAGTGGAGTGAGCTTTCCCTGGCGAGAAGCAAGAGCCTGATGAAAAGGAACATCTGGAAGGCAAGATAAACATATGGGATGGGAGAGAAGGAAGGCTCCAGGGAAATGCAGGTGTCACAAACGCACAGCCCTGGCCCTGCCTCCCGTCCCGCAACATCTGTAAAGGGGTAAAAGGTAGGAAGGAGGAGGGTAGAGCCTGAAGGTCGGCGGCTGTTGGTGCACCTAGGCCTCCCCTCCCCCGCAAAGCCCCTCCAGCAGAAACTCAACACCCATATCCCTTCCCGCTGTAGCAGCGTCGAGTCAGCCCGCCGCTCGCTCTCACCGCTCGCAGCCGGGCGGAGGCCGGCGCCCCCCGCGACGTCACGCGAGGAGTCGCGAAGGGGCGGGGTCCGTACTCCCACCCACCCCACCCTCAGTCTGCGAGATTCGCATGCGCAGTGCCCACGCGAGCGGCCGCCTCGCCCCTCCTGGTCAGGGTGGGGGCGTACCAAGAGGACATCCAACGCAGGGCCGAAGGGGAAAAATAACACAGCGGGAGGTGAGTAAAAGGGAGAGAGGCAAGGGAACTAACCCTAGAGACGTTGTGAAACTGTTAACTCTCCATCCGGAGAGACCATTGGGGCATTTCAACGAGACTCTCGTCGCAGGCAATTTTCTTTTGCTCGTCTCTCACCCGCACCAGTAGCACAGCCCAGCCGCGCCCTGGTTCCGGGTAAGGACTTGGGGTCCGCCCGGGGGCGGGGCTCCGGTCCTAGGACTCTGGCCTTCCGGGCTGGCCTTGGGGTTTGAGTTCCGTTCTTCTCTGCAGTCTAATAGTGTTTAACGTGTACACCTCACGCTTGGTCCCTGGCTTTTGGCGACTCCTTAATGCATAGCTGCCAGGATCCTACATAGATCTGCATAGATCCTACAGCTGCAAGGCTGCTCAATAGAGACCTCTCATTTCACTTCTGCCCGCATTTTAGAGATGAGAACACGAGGTCCATCTTAACCTGAAATAGCAGGACACGTGGAGCCAAGAACTTTGGGTTCAAATCCTGACTCTGTCCCTGCCCCTACATAAGACATAACCGTGCTTTTCTGGGGACTGAGTTTACTCCTTTGTTAAAGGGGATCATCTTATCTATCTCACTTGTTGGATAGGAAGATTAAGAGGTAAAGTGTGGGAAAACATGAACCCAGTGAGCACACAACCAGCACTGGAAAAATGCTGTTTGAAACATAATCTGAGTATTCAATTCTACTGAGGCTTTCTTAAAGCAGAGACCATATCCTTCTGTACAACCACCCAAAATCCTCTCGTATATGGTCAAATAATATTCAACAAGGGTGCCAAGACAATTCAGTGGAGAAAAGCTTGTCTTTGCAACAAATGGTGTTAGGAAAACTGGATATCCACGTGCAAAAGAATGAAGTTATTAAACTCTTACTTTACACCCTATGCAAAAGTTAATTCCAAATGCACGGAAGGGGACTTCCCTGGCGGTCCAGTGGGTAAGATTCCTGGCTTCCACTGCTGGGGGCACCAGTTCCATCCCTGGTCAGGGAACTAAGATCCTAAATGCCGCATGGCCAAAAAAACAACCAAACAAAAAAAACCCCCAAATTCATGGAAGAACTAAATGTAAGAGCTGAAACTATACAACTGTTAGAAAGAAACATGGGAAAGCTTCATGATGTTGGATTTGGCAATGATTTCTTGAATATGACACCAAAAGCACAGACAGCAAAAGAAAAAAATAGATAAACTGGACTACATCAAAGTTTAAAACTTCTGTGCATGAAAAGACGCAACAGAGTGAAAAGGCTATCCATGGAATGGGAGGAAATATTTGCAAACTGTGAATCTGCTAAGGAGTTAATATCTAGAATATATAAAGAACTCCTACGACTCAACAACAACAGCAAAACCAACTTGATTAAAAAACGGGCAGGGGCTTCCCTGGTGGCGCAGTGGTTGAGAGTCCGCCTGCCGATGCAGGGGACACGGGTTCGTGCCCCGGTCCGGGAGGATCCCACGTGCCGCGGAGCGGCTGGGCCCGTGAGCCATGGCCGCTGAGCCTGTGCATCCGGAGCCTGTGCTCCGCAACGGGAGAGGCCATGACAGTGGGAGGCCCGTGTACCAAAAAAATAAATAAATAAATAAAACAAACAAACAAAAAAAACGGGCAAAGGGGCTTCTTGGTGGTGCAGCTGTTAAGAATCCTCCTGCCAATGCAGGGGACACAGGTTCGAGCCCTGGTCGGGGAAGATCCCACATGCCGCGGAGCAACTAAGCCTGTGCACCACAATAGTCGAGCCTGCGCTCTAGAGCCCGTGAGCCTCAACTACTGAAGCCCGCATGCCTAGAGCCCATGCTCTGCAACAGGAGAAGCTACCACAATGAGAAGCCCGCACAGCACAACAAAGAGTAGCCCCCGCTCGCCGCAACTAGAGAAAGCCCATGCACAACAACAAAGACTCAACTCAGCCAAAATAAATAAATAAATAAATTAATTAATTTTAAAAAAACCGGCAAAGGACTTGAACAGACATCTCTCCAAAGAAGATATACAAATGACAACACATAACAAGATTCCCAACATTACTAATCATTAGGGAAATGCAAATCAAAACCACAATTAGATACCACTTCATAGCTATTAGGATGGCTACTATCAAAAAAAAAAAAAAAAGAAAAGGAAAATAACAAATGTTGACAAGGATGTGGAGAAAGTGGAACCCTTGTGCATTGTGGGTGGGAATGCAAAATGGTACATCTACTATGGAAAACAGACCAGTGTATCTTTGAAAATTTTTAAATAGAATTACCATATTATCAAGCAATTCCACTTTGGGGCATATACCCCCTAAAATTGAAAGTAAGGTCTCCAAAAGATATTTGTATACCATGTTCATAGCAGCATTATTCAAAAGACATAAAAGGTGGAAGCAACCCACGTGTCCATCGACAGATGAACAGATAAAAATATATGATATATACATAAAATGGAATATTATTCAGCCTTACAAAAGGAAGGGCATTCTGACACATGGTACAACATGGATGAATCTTGAGGAGATGATGCTAAGTGAAATAAGCCACTCACAAAAAGACAAACATTGCATGATTCCACTTATATGAGGTACAAAAAGTAGTCAGATTCATAGAGACAGAAAATAGAGTGGTGGGGGGAAAGGGGAATAGGGAGTTATTGTTTGATGGGTCCAGAGTTTGAGTTTTGCAAGATGAAAAGCATTCTGGAGATGGATGGTGGGGACCACTGCACAACAAGGTGAATGTACTTAACACTACTGAACTATACACTTAAAAATGATTAAGATGGTAAACTTTATGTGTATTTTGCCATAATTAAAAATAATGATTAAAAAACCTTGGGCGGGGGGGACTTCCCTGGTGGCGCAGTTGGTTAAGAATCCGCCTGCCAATGCAGGGGACACAGGTTCGAACCCTGGTCTGGGAAGATCCCACATGCTGTGGAGCGACTAAGCCTGCGAGCCACAATTACTGAGCCCACGTGCTGCAACTACTGAAGCCCACACGCCTAGAGCCCATGCTCCATAATGAGAGAAGCCACTGCAATGAGAAGCTCGCGCACTGCAACGAAGAGTGGCCCTCGCTCGCTGCAACCAGAGAGGGCCCGTATGCAGCAACGAAGACCCAACACAGCCAAAAATAAATTAATTAAAAAAAAACCTGGGGGGGATTTATGGCACAGTCTTCTAGGATATAGTGGGTGTTTTATAAATGCCATTGATTGTTGCAATTCCAAGTGTAGGAAGTATTTTCTTCTCAAAGGAAAAATAAGTGTGGCTGTCAGAATTTTAGAATCTAGGAATTGGAAGGCACTTAATAACTGAACAAGTTCAACAATACCACCACCCTCCTTTATTTTCCAGATGCTAAACTGATGTCTGGAGAAGTTAAGGGACTTGCCCCAAGTCTCCCAGCCAGTTAAGCCTCATCCAGAACTAGAGCCCAAGTGTCCCAACACTGAATCCAGTCCTTTCCCACTAAATCCTCCTTTGTCAGCCCTGCCAAGAGATCTCTCCTGAAAACCTACAAAAGTCTCTGCCCATTCACTCTCAGTCATGTCCATCCCAGTCTGGGCCAACTAGGTAAACTTTCCCCAGTCTTGATCTAGTCTCCCCACCTGCAACTCAGCTCCTGGAGTACTATGTTCCCACAAGCCCCAGGTTTTTTCATAGTTTGAGCACAGAGTATTCACTCAGTAAATATTTGTTGATTAATCTACTAAAAACAGCTTCATACAAGCCAGTTTCCCTGAGAACTCACCCATTTGCAGTCTCATTTTATGGTTGGGAGCATGTCTGCCCATGCTTAAATGTTTGTGAAGTTTAGGTTAAAATGTAAAAGAAAGTTTATTTGGTCAACAGTTATTTTTTTAGTGCCTTCTATGGTCTATGTACAAAATTACTATCCAAATAGCAAATATTTTGTTAATGCTTGTACTTAATGACAAGTCTAATTTGTAGGGTAAGATAAGACATGAAAGTGCCCAGTAGTGCTAGTATACAATAGGAAGTCAAGAAATGATTTCCCCCCATTATTCTTGTGCTACAGAGTAATTAGGCGTATTTGGACAGCAGTTTCCATAAATGACAGTAATTGATATTTACTTGCCAAACCAAACAAATCCTATGGACTGGTAGAGGCAGACTGGTTAGAGCAAGAAACTGCCTCGAGGTCTGGGAATCAGGGTAAATGGATGTGAACAAATGTCTTATGTATTTAAAAAAAAAAGAAAGTTGGAGGAGAGCAGGTGAAGACACAAAAATTGGTTGTGCACTATAATGCTCCAGCATTACACCAACATTCTGAGTTAATCCACTCAGCAGGCCCTCAAAGGATGTTATTGTGGAAACCTGGTCCTAGACATGTTTAATATAACCAAGGTCACACAGATAGTAGGTGGCAGAAGTTGGCTTATGATTCAAGCTTGACTACAGCCTATCATGTGAGAATCAGAAAGCTGATGGATAAGGGAGTCAACCAGTTCCTTGAAAGGAATCACAGGAGGGATTCCTCAATCACTCCACAGTGATAAATTCCTCTCAGAGCTCTGGCCCAGATAAAGCTTCTCTAAGGGATCTGTTTGATTTTTTTCCTTCCAAATTATTGTCTTAAAATTTGGGGGAACTAAAGACCCTTTTGAGACTCCAATGAAAGCTTTTCATTTAGTCAGCCAGATATTCATTCAATAAACATCTGTGAGCTGCCAGGCTCTATTCTGTGAGCTAGGAATACAATGGTGAACAAAGTATTCAGGATCCCTGGCCTCCTGGAACTATAATCTGCTTCTGGACCCTCTCCCTGGAAAAATGCACTTTCATCTAAACATTTGCATGCAGTTTAAATCAGTGGAACCTCAGTCCTCTTGGAGCTCATCCTGGGACAAGAGCCCCTAGATACTTAATAACGTTCCTTCTACCCTAGTTAAACCTCAGTTTTGTGTTTAGTTTCATATCAGAATTGCTTGATAACATTACTGCTTTCTCCGTTTATGACTTGGTTTCATCCATTCAATCAACCAATTCAGTCATTCAATAAATATCTGAACACTTGCTAACTGCCAGGCACTTGGTTAGGTACTAAGGGAAGCCATATTTCCTACCAATGAAATGCCTTAGTGAAAGAGGCACACACACAAAAAAATTATGATAAAATGTCTAATATTGTAATAGATATATAATCACATAACATATAATAACAATAGCTACCCACTACTGAACAACTTCTAAATGGGTCAAGCATTTAATGGCCTTTAAATGTTACCTCGTTCAACCATGCCAATAACAAAATATTATCCCTACTTTACAGATGAAAAAACCAAGGCTTAGCAATGTTAGGAAACTTGCCAATGGTCTCCAGCTAGTCAATAGCTACATGTAATACATACACACACACACACACACACACACACACACACATACACACACACACACATAATAAAAATATTGGGGAAAAAAGGAAAACATGTCTATAAGCCTGGGATAAGAGATACTTTCTCAAGCAGGACACATATATACAGAAACCATACATGAAAAAATTGATAAACTTAACTGTTTAAAATTTAAAACTTCTATATGATAAAAAAAAACAACATGTAACTGAGAAGTGGGAGAAAATAACTGCAATATATATTAATAGTCAAGAGATTAGTAGTAACTGATGTGTTGTCCCCCTGAGGTAAAATTTACATAGTGTGAAATGCACAGATCTTAAGTGTAAAATTTCATAAATTTTAACAAATGTAATGCCCATTAAAACACCTCAATCAATATATAAAACACTTGCATCACTCCAAGAACTTCCCTCATTCTCCTTCACTCCTTACCTTCTCTGTCCAAAGGCCATCACTATTCTGATTCTATCACCAAATCTTTAATTTTTTTCCTTAAAATGTTCAAATTCTCTTACTAGGTTGTAAGTTTCCTTAAAGGAGGACCTGTTTCTTTTTCTCCTTTAGGTTGTGTGTGTGTGTGTTAAAATATATATAACATAAAATTTGCCATTTTAACCATTTTGAAGTGTACAATTCAGTGGAATCGGTTACATTCATAATGTTGTGCAACCACCACTACAATTTATTTCCAAAACTTTTTTATCACCCCAACCAGAAATTAGGTAACCATTAAGCAATAATATCCCCCCTGACCCAGACCCTAATAACCTCTTATTTACTTTCTATCTTTATGAATTGCCTATTCTAGATATTTCATATAAGTGGAATCATAATATTTGTCTTTTTGTGTCTGGCTTATTTCACTTAGCATCATGTCTTCAAGGTTCATCCATTTATAGCATGTGTAAGAATTTCTTTCCTTTTTAAGGCTGAATAATATTTCATTGCAGATACACACTACATTTTCTTTATTCATTCATGTGTTGGTGGACACTTAAATTTTTTCCACATTTTGGCTATTGTGAATAATTCTGTTACAAACACTGGTGTACAGGCGTCTGTTTGAGCCCTTGTTTTCAAATCTTTATATGACTGGGAGTGGAATTGCTTGGTTATATGGTAATCCTATGTTTAACTCTTTGAGGAACTGCCAAACTGTTTCCCACAGCAGCTGCACCATTTTACATTCCCGCCAGCAATACACAAGGGTTCCAATTTCTCCACATTCTTACCAATATGTTATTATCTTTTTGATAATAGCCACCCTAGTGCTTTGGAGGTGGTATCTCATTGTGGTTTTTATTTGCATTTCCCTAATGACTAATGGTATTGAACGCTTTTCACGTGCTTATTTGTCATTTGTATATCTTAGTTGGTAAAAAAAAAAAAAAAAAAAAAAGATATTAAATTGTCTAGAAGGACAAACAGGGCCAGTCACTAACTTTAGAGAGGTAGGTGGCAGTAGTAATTTTGCTTTGTCCTAAAAAGGAATTTATTTGTTACTAATGTAATTTGAACTTAATAAAAACTTCTTTTTCATCAATGGCTTCAGTTAGTGTATGATTAGTGTATGATGATGCTATACACTAATGATTCAAAAATCCCTATCTCTAAGCCATACATTGAAGTTTAATGTCCATATTTTCATATTTTTACTATAAAGCTCCATTCACTCAACATACGTTTGTTGGGTACCCACTGTGTGCCATGGACTGTTCTAAGTGCTGGGGATCCAGTAGTGAATGTAACAAACATCTCTAGCCTGAGGAATTTATATCTTTGTTTACACTTGGTGTCATCTAGGCACCTCACTTAGCATGTTCAAAACTGAACTCAGGGAGTGACATCAGTGAAAAGGACAGAGTAGGTACCTCTAGTAGCCTATACCTCCCCAGAATTACCAAAAAACCCTGGGAAAAACTGTCAGAATGAACATATCAGAACTCTGGGAGATAGTCAAAGGTTTATAACAGGGCTTCCCTGGTGGCGCAGTGGTTGACAGTCCACCTGCCGATGCAGGGGATATGGGTTCGTGCCCCGGTCCGGGAAGATTCCCACATGCCGTGGAGCGCCTAGGCCCGTGAGCCATGGCCACTGAGCCTGCGCGTCCGGAGCCTGTGCTCCGCAACGGGAGAGGCCACAACAGTGAGAGGCCCATGTACCACAAAAAAAAAAAAAAAGGTTTTTAACAACTAAGTGAATGCTTAATCAAGAGAAAGGTCACAGAAACAGGGTAGGATAGCTTTGTGGTGTTTTAATGTTAGCTTTGCTCCACTTCCCTCCTGGCACAGTGGCAGTCTTAAAGACAGAAGCCTGTGTTCCTGGTGTGGGTATCTGGCCCCAGAGACAACCGAGTGAATCTTGTTCCCAGGAATTATGTTTGTTTGTTCTGACCTACCCATGGGTTCCCTGAAGGACTGATGCACCTGTTTTGCCTAACTCAGAACACTCTCACGGCAGAGACATACCTTCATGGAGAATATTCCTAGAAAACATTAAAAGCCAAATGAACAAGCCAATGCCATCCAAGACAAAAGAGAACAGGTGAGACAAACAAGAGACATACAAAACTCCAGAGAGGAAAAAAAAAAAGGGAAATGAGGATCTTTGGTAAATAGGGCTTTGAAAAGCTCCCACATCCAGGACAGGATGCATGCTCAGAAAATGCCTGAGAAGACCATAGCTTTCACCTCTGGCTGGTCTTTAGGTTCAGCACAGCAGGAAGTGAAGGCTAAGGCAGAGCTGTAAATGGCCTGGCTAAGTGTTGAAGGAGTGCACTGACACAGAGACAATCTGCAAAGACCTGGAAAGTATTTTTTCTTTTCCTCTCCTCTCTTCCCCACCCCCTTTTCTTCTCCTTTTCTCTCCCTTTTCTCCACAACATAATTTCAAAATGTTCAGTTTTCAGCCAAAAATTAGAAAGCATGCAAAGAAACAATAAAATACAGACCATTCACAGGAAAAAGAAAGTAATAGAAACTGTCCCTGGGAAGCACAGATTCTGGACTTACTAGACAAAGACTTTAAATCAACTGTCTATAATGTGCTCAACAAGCTAAAGACATGGACAAAGAACTAAAGGAAACCAGGAGAACAATGTCTCAACAAATAGAGAATATCAATAAAGAGGTAGAAATTATTAAAAAAAAGAACTAAATAGAAACTTAGGAACTGAAAAGTACAATAATGTTTTTAAAAAGTACAATGATGTTTTAAAATGTACACAGAATTTGTTTTAGTTGGGTATGATAAGACAACAGACACAGAAATTAATGTCATGAAAGGAGAAGTTTTTATACTCAGAGATACCTAGAAGCAAAAGGCAAAGCACACCACACAGGGCAACATGGGGAAGCACCAGGGTCAGTCAGGAGGCAGTGGGAGTGGGAAGAAAATGTGGGGCAAGAGCCCCACATTTTGTGGAAACATGAGAAGGAATGGATGAAGCAGGGTAAGCATACTCTGGATTGGTTAGTTTGATTAACTTCACTGGGTTCTTGGGTGTTGGAGCTGTCCCTGTTCTCTGGTATCTGGCCCTGGGGTGATTAGGACAGAGGGATAGTGGCCTAGAGTGTAAGAGGTTTGATAAAGGAGGTGGTTGGGGGTATAGGCTTTGGTTTGGTTGATTTGCATATGAAAGACACACTTGCAGATGAGTCCTTTACTCTCTCTAGGAACTGGCTAGCCCTCGGAGGTGCAGTATCTTCCAGGTCAGCAAGACCCCAAATGTCAAAGCGTCAGGAAATACTAAAATGAAAAATTCATTAGAGCAGTTCAACAGAAGATGTGAGCAGACAGAAGATAGAATCAGTGAACTTGAAGATAGGTCAAATGAAATTATTCAATCTGAGGAGCATAAAGAAAAAAGAATGAATGAAAATAAAGAAAGCCTGAGAAACTTGTGGGACACCATCAATAATACCAATATGAAAGTAATGGGAATCCTACATGGAGACGAGAGAGAAAAAAGGGCAGAAAGAATATCTGAAGAAAGAGTAGTTGAAAATTTCCCAAATTTTATTTTTATATATAGGCACCCAAGAAGCTTCATGAACTCCAAGTAGGATAAACTCATAGATCCACACAGACACGTTATAATCAAGCTGTCCAAGGCCAAAGCTAAAGAGAAAATACGGAAAACAACAGAAGAGAAGCAACTTGTAATGTACAAGGGATCTTCAATAGATTAATAGCCAATTGCTCATCAGAAAACATGGTAGTCAGAAATCAGTGGGATGACATACTTAAAATGCAGAAAGAAAAAAACTGTCAACTAAGAATTCTATATCTTGCAAAACTGTCCTTCAAGAATAAAGGAGGGACTTCCCTGGTGGTCCAGTGGGTAAGAATCTGCACTCCCAATGCAGGGGACCCGGGTCTGATCCCTGGTAGGGGAACTAGATCCCACATGCATGCTGCAACTACGAGTCCGCATGCCACAACTAAGACCCAGCGTAGCCTAAAAAAAAAAAAAAGAATAAAGGAGAAATTAAAGAGTCCCACATAACCAAAAGTTCACTACTACAGTTCAGACTTGCCCTACAAATGCTAAAGGGAGTCCTTCAGGCTGAAATGAAAGGACACTAAATAGTTACTTGAAGCTATACAAAGAAATAAAGAATACTGGTAAAGGTAACGACACAGGTAAATATAAAAGTCAGTATAATTGGCTTTGTAACTCCTCATTTTTTCCTATATGACTTATAAGACAAATGCATAAAATGATAATTATAAATCTGTTAACTGACACACAATGTATAAAGATATAATCTGTGAAAATAACAATATAAAGGGAGAGGGTCAGAGCTGTATAGGAGCAGAATTTTTGTATGGTATGAAGCTAAGCTGTATTAATTCAAACTAGGTTGTTATAAGTCTAAGATGCTCATTGTAATTCTGAGGGTAACCACTAAGAAAATGATTATAAAATATACAGAAAAGGAAATGAAAAGGGAATGAAAATGGTACATTACTAAAAAAAAATCAAATAAACATAAAAGAAGGTAGTAATGGAGGAAATGAAGAACAAAAAAGATATACAGAAAACAAATAACAAAATGGCAGAAGTAAGTTCTTCCTTATCAGTAATTACTTTAAATGTAAAAGGATTAAACTGTCCAGTCAAAAGGCAGAGATTGGCAGAATGGATTTAAAAAAAGAAAAAATCTATATGCTATTTACAGGAGACTCATTTTAGATTCAAAGACACAAACAAGTTGAAAGTAAAAGGATAGAAAAAGATATTCCATACAAATAGTAACCAAAAGAGAGCCAGGGATGGCTATGCTAACATCAGACAAAATAAACTTTAAGTCAAAAATTGTTTCAAGACACAAAGAAGAACATTATATATTGATGAAAGTGTCAATTAATCAAGAAGATATAACAATTATAAACTTTATACACACCTATCGACAGAACCCCAAAATATATGAGGGCATGGGACTTCCCTGGCAGTCCACTGGTAAGACTTCACGCTTCCAATGCAGGGGACACGGGTTTGATCTCTGGTCGGGGAACTAAGATCCCAAATGCCACAGAGCACAGCCAAAAAAAACAAAAACAAAATACATTAGGGCAGCTGTCTGGCCCAGAGCTCCCGCCATAGCAGCAACGTACACTCCAAGTCCTTCTGTGTCTGTTTCTTGTTCAAGTCCTTGATTAAGTTCTAGAGATGGATTGTGGTGATAGCTGCACAATGTGAATGTACTTAATGCCACTGAATTGTGTACTTAAAGATGGTTAA
The DNA here is from genome assembly GCF_949987515.2 of Delphinus delphis. NCBI lineage: Eukaryota > Metazoa > Chordata > Mammalia > Artiodactyla > Delphinidae > Delphinus > Delphinus delphis. The sequence goes on from NC_082697.1 coordinate 71,832,493, forward strand.
AATGGTAAATTTTATATTCTGTGTATTTTACCACAGTAAAAAACTGGAGGAAAAAAATGAAACACCGACACATGCTACAACATGGATGAACCCTGAAAACATTATGCTAAGTGAAAGAGGCCAGACACAAAAGTGCACATATTGTATTATTTCATTTATATGAAATATCCAGAAATGGCAAATCCATAGAGACAGAAAGCAGATTGGTAGTTGCCAGGGGATGGGCAGAAAGGAGACTAGGAAATAACTGCTTAATGGGTTCAGGGTTTCCTTTGGGGTGATGAAAATATGTTGGAACTAGATAGCTGTGATAATTGCACACCACTGTGAATGTACTTAATGCCACTGAATTGTACTCTTTAAAATGGTAAATTGTATATTAAGTGTATTTTGCCACTATTAAAAAAACTGAGCTTATTACTTTTCCTTAATATATACTCCTTTTACTGCATCTTCATCTGAGGTAACAGGAGAACCATCGACCCAGTCTCCCAGGTAAGAAACCTATGAGTCAGCCTTGACTCCACCCTCTCCCTTTACCCCACCCATTCCACCCACCATCAGAATTGTCTCTGGTACCCTTCCCCTTCTCTCCATGCCTACTGCCTTTGATTGTTTCAGGCTCTCATCTCTCATCAGGACTACTGCAGCTATCTCCTAACCCTTCTCACTGCCTCCAGTTTCTCCTCCCTTCAATACATCACGCACATTGCCTACTCAATTAGCTTTCTAAAAAAGCAATCTCAAGATTCCGCTGCCCTCCTAAAGACCTCTGCTGACTCCAGGAGAAAGTTCCACCTCCTGGGACATCCTTCACAACCTACCCTCAACCACCCAGCATCATCTTTCCATTTTTCACTCCAGCCACATAAACATCTTGCGCTTCTAGCTATTCCACACCGCCATAGTTTAGGCTAGCACTGTACTCTCCATGGAACACACTTACTTCTACCTTGTACACAGTTTCTCTTTCTTCAAACCAACCTCAAAGGTCACAGCCACTGTGATGTTTTTCCTCCACCCTCAGAATTGAGCCTCCACCCCCATCATGCTTCCACAACACTCCTTCCATTACAGTACACGGCACCTTGCATTTTAACTTTCTTGTAGAAAATCTATCTCCTTTGGGTTGTGAATTCCTGAAAGGCAAAGACTGTGTCACATCCTCCTCATCTCTATAACCTCAACACTCAATACAGTACCTGGCACATGGTATTCTAAAAATGTTGGTGAATTCTCTCTCCCATTCCCCCCAGCAACTGTTCTAAATCTCTCCCACTCTCCTCAAATCCTTTTTCCAACCTCTGAAACGTCCATCTGAACTGTCAGCAGATGATCTTACCAGAAAGAGGCCATCACTTATGAAATCCTGTATCATCTACACTTGTCACACACCCCCTCACCCTACATACCCTGCATACCTGTCCAAACTTTCCTCCTTGTCTCTGTTCACAGAGGAAGATGTGTCCCTCCTCCAGCCCAAAGCCAACCCCTCCACTGTGCTCCAGATCCCCTCTCATCTCTCACTGCTTCCTCAGTCATCCTTCTCGGGCTTTCCTGGTGGTGCGGTGGTCAAGAATCTGCCTGCCAACGCAGGGGACACGGGTTCGAGCCCTGGTCTGGGGAGATCCCACATGTCGCGGAGCAACTAAGTCCGTGCACCACAACTACTGAGTCTGCGCTCTAGAGCCCGCATGCCGCAACTACTGAGCCTGCATGCTGCAACTACTGAAGCCCATGCACAACAAGAGAAGAGCCCATGCTCCACAACAAGAGAAGCCACCGCAATGAGAAGCCTGTGCACTGCAACGAAGAGTAGCCCCTGCTCGCCGCAACTAGAGAAAACCTGCACGCAGCAACGAAGACCCAACACAGCCAAAAAAATAAAAGAAATAAAAAGAAATAAATATTTTTAAATGTTAAAAAAAAAACTACATTCCTATTAAAAAAAAATCATCCTTCTCTCCTTTTCCACCCATATTCATTCAGCAAATATTTACAGAGCAACTCTTTGTGTCTGGTACTGGGCTTATAATGGCGAATGAGTTAGATAATGCTCCAGACCTCATAAAGCTTCTACTGTAGTGAGAAAGATAGACAAGTAAATCTGAAATGGATATAAAGGAAATGAATATGAAGATACAGGGAATAAGAGACAGGTCACTTTAAATAAGAAGATCAGAGAAAGTTTTTTTTTTTTTTGTGGACGTGACATTTGAGCTGATGCCTGAAGGATGTGAATGAGTTCTCTGTGTGAAGGTCTGGGGGATGAGGATTCCAGGTAGAAGGAACAGCAATGCGAGGACCCAGAGAGAAAAAGCAAGCCAAGGTTGTCTCAATGGCCTATAAGGCCCTCCAAGCTCCAGCCCCCTATCATCTCTCTGACCCCATTTCCTACTGTCCTCTCCCTCCCTCAGTCCACTGGCCTCCTTGCTGCTTTTCAATTATGTCAGGTCTACTCTCATCCTAGAGCCTTTGTGCTGCTGGCTGTTCTCACTGCCTGCAGTTTTCCTTAGATATCTGCTTGGCTAACTTGCTCACTTTCTTCAAGCCTTTTCTCAAAGGTCACCTTCTCGACAAGGGCTACCCGACTACTTTACTTAAAATTGCTATTCACGTCCCCCTCCACCACAGACACTCCTGATCCCCTTACCCTACTTTGCTTTTTATTTTTCTGTAGTGCCCATCACCTTGTAACATACTACATAATTTATTTATTCATTAAGTCTACTGTTTACTGGCTGCCCCCTCACTAGAACATTAACTTCATGAGGGCAGGAATCTGTGGCCACTAATGTATCCTAAGGACTCAGACAGTGCTTGGCACATAGAAGGCGCTACACACAAATTTGTTAAATAAATGAATTCTTCAAAGCTTATTTCAGATATCAGTTTCTTCACAAAGTTTTCCCCAGCTGTGAACAATCTCCACTTTTCCCCAAACATGAAATTAACTCCTCCCTTCTTTGGGCTACCTTTGTACCTGTACCACTGTTGCATTTTCCAGATAATATTATAGTTTGAAAAAAAAAATTATAGTTTGTAGTATGTCTATATCAGTGCAAGGTTCGGGACCCATCTAATTTATTTCTACATTCTTGTAGAATTATTATTTTTTATTTTTTAAAGGTTAGGAGAAGCATCTGAGGTGACAGCTAACCTGACAGCCCTGCTTCTTCTTTTTTCTTTTTAATTAATTAATTAATTTATTTATTTTTGACTGTGTTGGGTCTTCGTTTCCGTGTGAGGGCTTTCTCTAGTTGCGGCAAGCAGGGGCCACTCTTCATCGTGGTACACGGGCCTCTCACTGTCACGGCCTCTCTTGTTGTGGAGCACAGGCTCCAGACGCGCAGGCTCAGTTGTCGTGGCTCACGGGCCTAGTTGCTCTGCGGCATGTGGGATCCTCCCAGATCAGGGCTCGAACCCGTGTCCCCTGCATTGGCAGGCAGACTCTCAACCACTGCGCCACCAGGGAAGCCCCTAGAATTATTATTATTGCCATCTCAGGGCCTGGCAATAATATATGTGTGTTATTTTGATGAATAAACTAATAAAGCCACACCAAGATCAAAAGTCTGGAAATACTCTGTTGGTGAGGTTGTGGGAAAATAGGCCCGCCCATAATGTTGATGGGAGTGTAAACTGACTGACTTACGCTCTCTGCAGGACAAAGTGAAAATATCTATCAAGCTGAACATAAATTTTGACCCAGAAATTCTACTTTTAGGAATTTATCACATTTACTCATTCAAGTATTCCAAGAAATATTACAAAGATATTCACTGAGGCATAGTTTATAATATTAAAAAAGAAACTTAATTGTCCCACCAGTAGGGCCTTATACAAATTATAGTATATCCATAATAGAATACTACTCTGAAGCTGCTATATGGGATGAGACATATCTATTTGTACAAACATGGAATAAGCTCCAAGATATATCAAGTGGAAAGAGTATAATGCAGGAAAACGTACAGTATGCCAATATGTGTGTTTCACAAAAGGGAGGACATTAGGTACACACGTGCTTGTATGTACACAGAATATCTGGGAAAGATAAACAAGAAACTCTGAACAGTGGCTGCCTCTAGAGAGGAGGACTGGAGTATTAGAGGTCAAGGTGAGGGGAAAACTTATTTTACACTGTATACTCTGTTACTGTTTGAACTTTTTATCATGTATATTACCCTTCCAATAATAATTTAAAATTTTTTAATGATAAAAGAAGCCTCAAAGGTGCATATTGGGCAAGGACGGATAAGGATTCAACCCTCCATTGCCTTAGGTGATTGATTGATAGAAAAATGTCACATCGTTTTTAGGACTTTCTGTCTTCAGTCTCTCTGTCTCTCTCTCAGTGAGAAAGGAGATAAGAATGGGACTGGAGACTTGGACTGGGAACTTGATCTTGCCACTGAGCCACTCCTTGAAAGATGGTGGCCATAGCTCACTGGACAGTATCCCAAGTATCTTGATTCAGGTGTTAAGATCCATATATTATGTGAGAGGCAGTCAGGGGTTCCCTGTAGTGGCTATATTCTGAGTAATCAGTCTCTTCTACAGTAAGGCCCAGACTGACATTATGAGCACAGGAAGGCTGTAATGAGCCCAAGAGCCAGCACTGGCCAGGGGGCTCTGGGCTGCAAAGGGGCTGGGGCTAGCTCCAGTCCTAGGGAAACTGTTTTGTCATGCAGGGAAACTGAGGCAGAAACCTTGGCCCATGAAGCAGAGGAAAAGGGAAAGGCAGGGGTTTGGTGGGCTTAAGGGTTCCCAGGGTTCACCTCAGGTAGTCAGAGGAAGGCTAAAGTCCCTGGGCTTTTTGGAGAACAGAGTGAATGAAGGACGTATGGTGCGTGGAATGGCAGGGATACAGAAAGGGAAGTGAGTTAGTGGGGTATAAACCATCACTTAGCCTAAAGCCTTTTCTGTTCCTTCCCATCTTCACGGGCCAAAGCAGATATCATAGAATTGGGTCCCTTGCTCCTATGATTCCAGGGCTGGCAGAGTCCTTAAAGATATTTTAGCCAACGCCCTGAGTTATGCTAGAATCCTTCTAGGCTCAATTCATACACTCACAGAACTAGCAATGCCCTCAGAGACCACAGGACCTGGTATACAAGGCTCTTCGGCTTTCTTCTCAGGAGAAGCACGCCTGGAAGGATTTTCCCCACAGCCTTTCTCTGCCAGGCTCAAGCCCCAGCTCCCAGTAAGAAGCCCATACCTGAGACAGCTCCACTTTCTTCTCCTCCAGAGCCAGCTTAAAGTCAGGAGACGGCACAACGCTGAGAAGCCTAGAAAGTCCCCCAGATTTCTCTGTGATCAGGCCAACTTCATTAAAATGAACTTTGTTCCCTGAGGATTCGATCATGGAGGTGTTATTGTTTGCTTGATCACAGTTCCTATGGCTACTGGCTGACAGTGAGAAGGGAACAGGTATACATCAGCATCTTCCTGTAAAATAGGGATCTGACCTCATTTATAGGCAAACAGGCAGCAGTCAACCTTGCAAATGGCACAGCATGAATAGAATCAAGAGAGTTCTGAATGATTTAAGTAGGAAAGAACATTAAATGAAATAGTACATGTGGAAGTATGTGTTCTATCCCTGGTTCCGCTTACATCCTGAAGCTGTTAACCATTCACAGCAGTATCAACCTTCGTATCCAGAGGGGAGATCATCCAACTGAAAGGTTACAAACTGGCAGCCCTCAGGCCAAATAAAACCCATAAACCTAGTTTGTATGATTTCCTAGTGCTTAAAACTTGTTTTGGGAGATTGGGATTGACATATATACACTAATATGTATAAAATAGGTAACTAATAACAACCTGCTGTATAAAAAAATTAAAATTCAAAGAAGAAAAAAACTTGTTTTGAGTCAACTTTTAAAAACTCAGTATCTTTTCAGGACTTCCCTGGTGGTCCAGTGGTAAAGAATCCTCCTTCCAATGCAGGGAATGGGGGTTCGACCCCTGGTCAGGGAACTAAGATCCCACATGCCGCAGGGCAGCTAAGCCCGCGGGCCACAACTGCTGAGCTCGCGCCTCAATGAGAGAACCTGTGTACCGCAAACTACAGAACCCACACGCTCTGGAGCCTACGTGCCACAACTAGAGAGAGAAAACCCACATGCCACAACTAGAGAGAAGCCCCAGCGCTACAACTAGAGAGAAACCCATGTGCCACAAAGAAATATCCCACATGCCTCAACGAAGATCCGCGTGCTGCAACTAAGACTGGATGCAGCCAAAAAAAAAAAAAAAAGAAAGAAAATAAATTTTTTAAAAATTAGTATCTTTTCAGTGAGAAAGAAGTCCAATTTGCAGTGTCAATGCCCTCCTGTCAAAGGCTATCAAGAACAAACCTATAATTGAACAAAGTTGGGTGTACTGACTCATTGCAATGAGGGAGACCACACAATACGAGAAACTGGGAGGCATCTCAGTAAGAGATGTTGTAAATGACTTATTACAGGATTTGAGCTTGTGTTAGGTTTCTGGGAAGGATTCAAGGAAAGGGGCTTTGTTCTGATTTGGATGCTGTGAGGAAGTGGGGAATAGTTCTATGACTGGTATCGTAAAACTTTTTATCTAAGTGGTGGGAAGAAAGGAGCAAGATTAAAGCTATCACTGATAAAGAAAGTGAAGTAATTTATATTAGGCAGGATAGGGATACTTGGCATTTCTGTTGTTTGGATAATGTTCTTGTTTTTGACTGTGTTCAGACATAACGACAGGGTGGTCTTGTTTTTATCTTGATCCATCACAGTGACAGAGTGGCCTTGTCTTTGTGATATTGGTGTTCTGTAAAATTGTTTATGTTTATCAAGAGAAAACAACAGTCTAGCTGTGAGTGTCATACTAGCTCCTATCAACACCAAGGCCTAGATGATAGTGCCAGGCCAGTTCCAGGCTGTCAGAGGATGCTTTCTCTTTCTCTGTCTCCCTCTTAGCCAAAGGCAGATGGAGTCAAGCCTCAGAACTTTAGCCTACTAGCCAGCTCTTCACCATTGCCAAGATTTTGTTCATCAGGAGACTGTCAAGAGAACATCTATAGTGAGCCTATGGTTAGTCTTTCCTTCTCCTTTTGTTGCAGAATGAGTTCTCAAATCCTCTGACATGATGATGGTTGCACAGTAGCATTTAAAACTCTGACCAGAATACATCAGCCAACTGCACCACAGGAAATTACCAGAAACTAAATAGTTATTAATCCTTGTAACAGATCCTGAAGACAGGGGCCTAGAGTATCAAATCCAGGCAATGAAAACATGTCCCAAAGTCCAGCTTGCCTTTTATAGTGATTCAAGTGACTTTTTTTTTTTTTTTTTTTTTTTTTTAGCATAGTCACAGGCTGCTCAACTTGACCTGTATTTATACAGGTGCAGCAAGCAGTGTTTGCCAAAGCATACATTTCCCCTTGGTTAATGAATTTAAGTTTAAACTAGTTGTTGGGCTTCTGAATAGAAGTTGGCATTTATGATGTCTGCTGAGGTTAGAGGCAAGATTTGGATCACCTTTTCCAGTACTATTACCCCTCTCTGGGAAGTATAGCTCATACAGCATACATGATAATGAAGTAGGTTATCCCTCCTGGGAGTTTTCCTGAATAGCCTGTTCTTGAACAGCCTGCCTCATTTTGGAGATTTCTGGAGAAGTGGTAATTTAAAATATCTGAAAGGCTCTTAACAATTACTCTGAATACACAGGATAAGTTAGAGTGCAGCAGACAGGTAAAAGCCTGATGTCTGCATAGGAAGTCGGACCCTACTGAGGCATAGGTTGTACTGGGAGTACCCAATTTTTGGACTCTTGAGGTGGACAGATTCCTTGAGTGGAGTTACATAGTGCTTGCAAACAGGCTGGAGTGTCTCAGAAGAGAATAGACTGACTATTAGAGCAAAGATAGCCCCAACCTTACATCCCATTCTTGAATGACCTAGGTTTTATGGGTAGGGTTATAACGACCTCAGCAGAAGCATTTCATTCAAGAACAAGTTTGTAAGACTGAACTTTGGAATTAATTATGTGAGAAAAACTTAAGACAAGAAAGGACTTGTAGAAGGACATCTACCTTCTGAAGTGTTTGAAGTTATTACATTTTTTTGTCAGCAGGATTAGATGGGGAGGCAACGGTTCCAGGAATGAGTTAAATTCAGAGCAATACCTAAGGTCTGAGAAATACACACCGGCATATTTTTTTTCCTTAAGCAGCGAAAGGAGACCACAGGGGGTCAAAAGTAACAGGATGAAGATAGGGAAGACCATATTAAGATAACTTTTAATCAGTTAAAGAGGATGTTAAAGACAATAATAGGCAATATTACTAGGAGAACAAAGGGTATGGAAGAGGGCACTGAAGAAGCAAAAAATCTTGTTCTGCAGAAGCTATTCACATGTGCGGTTAGCACCTTTTTCCTTCATCTTGGACAGAAGCTGCCCACAGTCAGCAGCTTACAGAAAATGTCTAACAATCCTCAGTTTGAGGTCCCCCAATGGACCGGATGCCCAGTACTCTGGAGTAAGTGATGTACATCTTTTCACTTCGGAAATATGAACCGAAAGATCAACAGCTTGGAGTTTTATTGTATGTCAGTTATCTGTTAAAGGTTCTTTTTGTAGAGGCTCAAGGGCAGTTTTTTTCTGATTCTTTTCCTGAAGACCAAATCTCCAGGTTTCAGATCATGCAGAGCTGCTTAGGTGGGTGTTTTGGAAATGCAGCTTATATCTATTGGTGCTAAATCTGGAGGTATTATATGAATCCCTGAAGAAGTTAGTCATGTAAGTATAATGGGGTCAGTCTAGGATTGGAAGTGATTCCCAAATGCATGGAGCAGTTAACTCAGAAGGAGATAACCTGTGGGTCCTGGAGGGACCCACAATTGATCTTATTTTATCAAGGGCAATGGCAAAACTTTGGGTTTCTGAGAGTTTTGATAATGATGAGTTTTTTCATTCCTTTAGTTCTCTTTCTTTTTGCTGAAGATAGAGGATGATATGGACAGTGTATTTTCCAAGTAAAAGGTATAAAGAATCTTTTAAAAATAATGGTACCAGTGAAATATGTCTCTTTGTTACTAGAGAGGTAAATTGAGACCCCTTTCCCCAACGGTGGGAATTTTAAAATCAAGCAATTTTTTCTCTGCTAATATGTCCATAGCTCTCCAGCTAGAAAAAGTCTCAATCCACCCTGAGAATAAACAATAACTAGAACATACTTATAGTTTATTTGGAGGTGTTCACAGAGCCTCAAGGCTTTGGTTCTTGTCCATGTCCTACCTTTGCAGTCTTACCAGGAATATGTCACTGGTTGGTAAGATGTGCATTGGAAAATCCTCAGCAATACCCTTAAAGTTACCCCCCACCAATGTTGGTTCAATGTTGTCAATTTATCTCTACTATTCAGGCAATATCAAGAAGCATTCTTGCTAAACTCCATTTTTACTATGGCTACTTCCTTAGATAACAGAAAAATATCTACAAGTTTTTAATTTGCTGTCCATTTTCTACGGACTACTATAGATGTCAGGGAATCTCTCTTTCTTTTTGGATTAAAAAAAATTTTTTTAAATAATATTAGATTCACAAGAAGTTGCAAAAATAGTATGAAAAGGGTACCATGTACCCAGTTTCTCCCAGTGGTAACACCTTACATAACTGTAGTACAGTATCAAAACCAGGAAATTGACATTGGTACAATCCACAGACCTTATTCAGATTTCATCAGTTTCATATACATTCATTGCATTTGTGTGTATATATACAGTTATATGCACACATGGAATTTTATCACATGTAGATTTGTGTAACCACTATCACAATCAAGATACAGAACTGTTCCATCACCACAGAGATACCTTGTGTTATCCCCTTATAGTCACACATCCCCTCTCCCCACCCCACCTCGCCCCAGCCTTGTCTTAACCTTTGGCAACCACCAATCCATTCTCCATGTCAATAACTGTGTAATTTCTAGGATGTTGTATAAACAGAATCACACAGTATGGAACATTTTGAGATTGACTTTTTTTCACTCAGTATAACTCCCTTGAGGTCCAACTAATTTGTTGCATGTATCGATAGTTTGTTCCTTTTTATTGCTGAGTAGTATAGTAACCAAAAGCTGAGAAGCCTAACAGGAGACTGTGAGGCAACCCCAAAATTAACAACAGAAGAAGGCTGTTACCACTCCTGGAACCAGAGGAACAAAGGGCAGTGTTACCAGATCCCAGAGCCAGGGTCACCCGTAGAAGCCAGAACTGTGGCCAACCTTTCTTGTGGGAGCTGGACCCACGTGAGAGCTATTGCCATCATGGGGGATGATACTTAATGTGGATATGGGAGTTGGGGTGGAGGAGGGTGCTGGTAGAGAAATGCCCTGGCTTCTCCCTTCCCCCTGCTTTTCATTCTCCTTCCACGGACTTGCATTTGCTGAACCAACTGGAAGCCAGCTGACACGGCTGCCTGAGATAGGTAGCCTGCAGCGGTCACCTTGCCACAAAACTGAGCACATCAGGTTTTGACAGTTCCCTAACAAAGAAAAACAGCCATGGGCTTCTCCTTCTTCACGTTAGGAGGGTGGCTGGGTTTACAGAGTTGCAGTGATGGACAGTGATATGTAAAAGGAAACAATAATATTTCACAGGCAGATAGGCCACCAGCTGAGAAGTACTGAACATTATCTGTCAACAGAAGAGTCTTTAGAATGGGTAACCATTTTAGTTAGTAGAGACCTTAGAACTAAATCAAGGGAAAATTTCCCATACTCTGCTATTGTTGCTGTAGTTCTTAGATGAAGCATCTATGTCTTGGCTACTGGGTCTAATAAAAAACTGAAATAAGCAGTAGGCCTCCGATGATCCCCATGTAATTGACCAGTACCCCAAATGCTTGTTCACACTTTTCATGAACAAAAAGGGAAGGGGCTTGTGAATCTAAAATTCTGGAAACAGATCTTTTTTTTTTTTTTTTTTTTTTTTTTTTTTGTGGTACGCGGGCCTCTCACTGTTGTGGCCTCTCCCGTTGCGGAGCACAGGCTCCGGACGCGCAGGCTCAGCGGCCATGGCTCACGGGCCCAGCCTCTCTGCGGCATGTGGGATCTTCCCGGACCGGGGCACGAACCCGCGTCCCCTGCATCGGCAGGCGGACTCTCAACCACTGCGCCACCAGGGAAGCCCCTGGAAACAGATCTTTTTGTAGACAGTTATCATACCAGTCTGTGCTTAAATATGTAGGCTTTATTTTTTAACTTGAAAAGTATACAATTCTTGACATATATTCATATTAATATGCTTTACTTATGTGTAAGTAACTTAGAAAGATACCCTCTCTTTTCAATTTATTATTATTTTTTTAATTGTGAGTTTAGTAGACAAAAGAGCTCTCACAATAGTTTTGAATTAATTAAATTTGGTAAATTGCAGATAAACCTAATGATTCCTATTGTTCTTTTTATAGAAAAAAGGAGCAGATCTTTGTGCTATTCGATGGCTATTTTAGGAAACCCAAACATAGTTTAGGCACAAAAAAAAATATCCTAATAGTTTTATTAGCCTAAATTTGGGGACTGAATTTAGGAAAGGCAAAATCAAGAATAGTTGTAGAGGAAACAACATATAAGTAATAAATAAATATCTAAAGAAAAGATATATTTATAGGCAATATTGTAAAAACACACAGCAATGAACAACAATGGTTATTAGGAACTTAACTTAAAAAAAAAAAAAACTCTTTTCAAAAATGATTTAAGGTCTTCCCTGGTGGTGCAGTGGTTAAGAATCCGCCTGCTAATGCAGGGGATACAGGTTCAAGCCCTGGTCCTGGAAGATCCCACATGCTGCGGAGCAACTAAGCCCATGAGCCACAACTACTGAGCCTGCGCTCTAGAGCCCGTGAGCCACAACTACTGAGCCCACGTGCCACAACTACTGAAGCCCATGTGCGTAGAGCCTGTGCTCCGCAACAAGAGAAGCCACCACAATGAGAAGCCCGCACACCGCTATGAAGAGTAGCCCCCACTCGCCACAACTAGAGAAAGCCCGCGCACAGCAACGAAGACCCAACACAGCCAAAATTAATTTTTAAAAAATGATTTACGAGTATATCAAAAAGCACCAAGAGTTAATAGGATATTTTTAGTGACAAAAAGGAAAGAGTAGACTTTCCCTGCTCTCCGCAACTAGAGAAAGCCTGTGCACAGCAATGAAGACCCAAAGAAGAAAGAAAGAAAAGGAAGGAAGGAAGGAAGGAAGGAAGGAAGGAACTTCTACTAGTCTGGACATTAAAAAAAAAAAGCCCCAATTCTCATTTTCCTCCTTTTATATATTATTCATGTAACAATTTTCAGTAAATGATTTATTAATATACCTTTACATATATGTGTATTTAGGCATTCACAGATACATAAATACACAAATAGGTAATAAATTAAAGCCTTAAAACGTAATTAGGGACTTCGCTGGTGGCGCAGTGCTTAAGAATCTGCCTGCCAATGCACGGGACATGGGTTCAAGTCCTGGTCCAGGAAGATTCCACATGCCGCAGAACAACTAAGCCCGTGCACCACAACTACTGAGCCTGTGCTCTAGAGCTCACATGCCACTACTACTGAGCCTGCGTGCCACAACTACTGAAGCCCACACGCCTAGAGCCCATGCTTTGCAACAAGAGAAGCCACTACAATGAGAAGCCCGTGCACCACAATGAAGACCCAACGCAGCCAAAAATAAAAAAGTAAAAAATAAATAAAATTTTAAAAAAAGATAAATAAGTTCTGGGGATGTAATGTACAGCATGGTGAGTATTTTTTTTTTATGTTTTAGTATTTATTTTATTATATGGTGAGTATTTTTAAAAATTTCAAAAGGTAAATCATAAATGAAAACTAAGATAATTTACTTAACTTATAAAATCAATATAAAAAGTAAAAAGGTTTAAATCATAAGAAAACTAACCCTGATCTTGTACAAACCAAAATATTGTGCTGGCATTATTTTTACATGGCAAATTAAAATGCAAATACACTGGATCATGCCAAAAACTCTTCTTTTATCTTGGAACTAAGGCCTTATCTTATCTATAACTATAATTACAAAGCCTATTACATAAATATACTTTTCAGAGCCCACAAAGGAAACATATATAGTTTAGCAATTCTTTCAGACATTTTTGATTACAGTTGACCCTTGAACAACGTGGGGGTTAAGGAACTTAAGAAACAACACCCCCCAGTCCCCCACCCCCCAAGGCACAATTGACCCCCTCCTCAAACTTAGCTACTAATAGCCTTACTGATAATATAAACACTTAACACATTTTTTATATGTATTATATAATGTATTCTTACAATAAAGTAAGCTAGAGAAAATGTTATTAAGAAAGTCATAAGGAAGAGAAAATAAACTTAAAGTACTGATTGTATTTATCGATACTGATACCATATGTTTACATGGTCTGTTTACAAGATGAATCATCTGTCAGTACCTACGTCAATACTGTCTTATGTTACACAAAACATTGTAGATAGTAAATGTATTAGTAACACTAGACATCAAAAATGAAAAGACAGGGAATTCCCTGGTGGTCCAGTGGTTAGGGCTCCACGCTTCCACTGCCAGGGGCATGGGTTTGATCCCTGGTCAGGAAACTAAGGTCCTGCATGCCGCACGACGCAGCTAAAAAAAAAAACCAAACAAAAGATAGTGTGAAAAAGAAATTTATATTTATTTACAGATAAAATGATTCATGCATTGATAATGAAGCAGCAATATGACTGCCTTCTGGTAACCTAGTGTAATCGATAGTGCCATGTATAGTCTGTAAATGTTTGTGTGTGGGAGTTTCGATAAATTTTTACTTTTTCTTTATATATATATATTTTTGGCTACGTTGGGTCTTTGTTGCTGCGCACAGGCTTTCTCTAGTTGTGGCGAGCGGGAGCTACTCTTTGTTGCGGTGTGCGGGCTTCTCATTGCAGTGGCTTCTCTTGTGGCGGAGCACGGGCTCTTCTCTTGTTGTGTGCGGGCTTCAGTAGTTGCAGCACGCAGGCTCAGTAGTTGTGGCACGCGGCCTTCAGTAGTTGCAGCGTGCAGGTTCTAGGGCACGTGGAATTCAGTAGTTGTGGCTCACGAGCTCAGTAGTCGTGGCTCACGGGCTCTAGAGCGCAGGCTCAGTAGTTGTGGCACAGGTGCTTAGTTGCCCTGCGGCATGTGGGATCTTCCCAGACCAAGGATCGAACCCGTGTCCCCTGCATTGGCAGGTGGATTCTTAACCACTGTGCCCTAGGGAAGTCCCAAAATTTCCCTTTTTATAATAGATTTGGTATATTTTATGATAGTAAATGATAAAATACACTAGTATCTGTTTATAATTTATGCACTCATGATATACCTTTTTCTTAATTTTTTTGATATTTTTAGGCTACACGTTTTCTCAAATTGTTACAAATCCCCCCCACAATTTTTTCCAATATATTTACTGAAAAAAATTCACGTATACGTGGAACTGTGGAGTTCAAACCCATATTGTTCGAGAGTCAACTGTATTTAACTGGATTGTGCACATTCAATGAAATATTTTTTTGATAAGTTAATCTTTAAACTTTTCCAAGAGAGGAAAATGGACAGCAAAAAAAGTGAGAGGGAGCTACTTCAGAAAAATATGAAACTATCACTCTAAAAAGCTAATCCATGTTCCCTCTGCAAGTAAAGATAAAACAGTTTAAATGCAAAAACCCTCCAGATTTTGACATATACATACACACACACGAAGAGTGACATTCCACCTAATTTTAAAAATATCTTAGGCACTTGATAATTTCAAAGAGCTATATAATTTAAAAATCGGTATTTATTAACCTCCAAAGTACGGAAATGAAATATCACCTATGTTAAACAAAATAATCTCTCTTTTTGACAACCAAGACAATCTCCTCATGAGGGTTTCTTATCTTTTTGTTCTAAGGTAACTATCAAATAAAGAATCTTGTTCTTGTCCCAAGTTCCTCAAAATGGCCACTGCAATTCTAAATTGTCCCTAGTGAAATTGGGTCAGTTAGAAAGATAAGGGTACGAGCTAGTGTAATTGTGAGAAAACATGAAGGAATCAGGTATTTGGCCCAGTTTTAGTTGAGATAAGAGTTCATAAGGCCAGTGCTGTGCAACCTTGTATCTCTAGAACTTGGCCAAAGACCAGTCATCACTGATCAGAAGCCAGAGAAAATGACCTGATTCTGGGCAGAAGAAATGAAAAAAAGGAGTTCTCAGGGACACAGACAAAACTGAGGAAGAAGTCCTTATAAAGGTTTGGAATGGCAACCTGAGGCAAAGTTTATTCAAAGGACACTGGTTTGAGGATACCTTCTGAATTCCATAGTCTCCAGGGCTGGCTGTAGGACAGACTTATTGGGCCTTGGTTGATGGAGTTATTTGTCTGGTTAATTCTGATAACAAATGACACTGCAGCATGCTAACTAGTTACATGACCCCTGAGTGGCTGGCATCCCCAACTTCTTAGAGGGATAAGTGGTGTTCAGCCACCAGAGACTGAGCAATAAATAACAGGTTCATGTTGCCCTCAGACCTCCAGGGCTACATACCCATCCTTTCCCTATAGACTTTTCCTCTTACAGACAAACAACATTCAAAACACTAGACGGGGGGAATCATGGGAGCAGATAGATGTAGAAAGCCAGAAAACAAATTCCCCAAGGAAAAATAAAAATCTAATTGGATAACCAAAAAAATGGAAGAGGACCTTACTCCAAGGAAAATAAACAAAATAATCCCAACACTCAAGGGTCTCAACGGAACATCAGAGCTCAATTCAGCAAGAACTTACCTCCCAGCCATGGGCAGGATGGCACCTCAAATAGTTAGAGACACGAGGGGTCTCAGATGTGCACATTGTTACTAGAGTCAAGGGTTCCAGTCCAAGGTAGTGAGGGCTTCAGCTGAATCTCTGTGGATCCTCCATTTCTGATAATGCCCTCCAGCCAAAGACTACTAGGAACACACCTGTAGTAGAATGAGGGAGAACGCACACCATGGGGAACCCATTCTGGGCATCTCAGCAAGTGCATATTAAAAAGGACTTATTACAGGATTGGGGCTTGTGTTAGATGATTTTCTGGGAGGGTTAGAGAAAGGGGAGATTTGCTCTAGGTTGGATGCTGTCAGGAAGTGGGGATAATTCTTTCTGGTTTTCTTTCTTTCTTTTTTTTTTTGCGGTACGCGGGCCTCTCACTGCTGTGGCCTCTCCCGTTGCGGAGCCCAGGCTCCGGACGCACAGGCTCAGCCGCCATGGTTCAGGGGCCCAGCCGCTCCACGGCACGTGGGACGCCACCAGGGAAACCCCTTTCTGGTTTTCTTAATAATTCTTATCTAGAAGTTAGGAGGAATGGATCAGTGCTAAAGCTGTAGTTGGTAAAGAAGCAGCAGTCACTCAAACTGTGGAGAGGGTTGTGTTTGGTCATTTTTGTGGTCTGGACAATGTTCTCGTTTTCGTGTTCAGGCATGATTATGGAATGGTCTTTCTCTCCATCCATCAGCGACTGGTTTTTGTCTGATGTTGGTGTTCTGTAAAATTGTTTATGCTCAACAAGGCAACACCACAGCCTAGCTAATAGTGCCAGGCCCCCTACTAGCAACACTGAGGCTTCTGAAGGAAGAGTGCAAACTAGCTCCCAGTTGTCATGAGCTGCTTTTCTCTTTTTCACCAGCTACATTTGAAAAATCAGAATTGGCAATCCTTTTGGTAAAACATGGGCTCTTCAGATCACCACAGGACTCATGACTCCCCAGTACCTTGTAACTGGTCTGCCCCACTCATTTACACTCCTACCTTGTCTCCTGGCATTTAAATTTGCACCCCTCACTAGCAGAAAAGGAACCAAGCAAGCCCAGAGAGAAGTGACTTGCCTGATCACACAGTGAACTGATGGCAAGGCGGAAACTACAACTTTGTGTTGAGTTTTCCCTCCAGAGGATCCGTCTGCTAGACATTCAGGTCGATTGTTAAATCTCTGAGGTATCAGCCTCTCAACTGAATGTGGATGGGACTGGATAAAAACACTTCTCACCACACTTTATCAACAACGTGTTCCCAGCTTACTTCTCCTTTCTTTAGGGGTTGGGTGTCTCACGACACCGGCTGGGATTCTAAGGCCTTTGCTCAGCTGCTCCAGCCACTCCTGACCTTCTTTCTGCTTCTCAAATATGCCAAGTGTGTTCCGGCCTGAGGGTCTTTGTATTTGCCCTTGGCTCTGCCAGTAACTCTCCGCCCTCACACCTCCACGGGGCCGCTTCTTCTGAGCTTCAGCTCAGTATCACCTCCTCAGGGAAGCCTTCCATGACGACCTTACCCTGCTCACACCCTGCATGCCCTAGCACTACCGCCATCTCCTCTGCGAGGCCACATCCCTCTAGCCTCCTTTAAGAGCGTCCCTTGGTGCTTCGTTCGCAGCTCCCCTCAGTCTGTCAAATGCGCGGGGATGGGAGGCGGGAAACTGTGCCCAATCCCCTGCTTCTCTGGGCCACTTTTCCCTTTACGCCCACGAAGCGCTCTGAGAGCAGAGACACGCGGCAGGGACACCCGTTTCCACAACAGGCTAGTGGCCAAGCGCCTCCTACACCGGGTCTCCAGCACTGGCGACTGGACCGCACTTCCCGCGGCGCCCTACCCCGCGGCAGCCGGCGCTCAACCCCTCCAACGGCCCAAGGCCACTACGCATGCTCCGCACTTCCGGCCCCGCGAGGTCGGGGGCGGGAGCTTGACGCGCCTGCGCAGCTGCTCGCCCGGCTTCCGGGCGGTGCAGGCGCTATGGGTCTGAGGGACAGTGTCTTTGAGTAGCGGCGGTGTAGAGGCGTGCGGGCCCAGAGGTCCGGCCCGAGGGCTCAGGACCGGGGTCTTTGGGAGCGGCCGGGGGGCGCAGAGAGAACCTAGGATCGCTGCCCGCCGCCACCACCAGGCATGTCGGCCGAGGCCTCGGGCCCGGAGGCGGCCGAGGCCCCGTTCCTGGAAGTCCCTAAGCCCTCAGGTCTCGAACCTGGCTCCGCTGCCTCCGGTCTCAAGCCACTGACCACGAACAGCAAGTACGTGAAGCTGAACGTGGGCGGCTCGCTGCACTACACGACGCTGCGCACCCTCACGGGACAGGACACCATGCTCAAGGCCATGTTCAGCGGTCGCGCGGAGGTGCTCACTGACGCCGGAGGTACGCGAGCTGCCCTTGCTTACTGTCCTGCGTCCTCCAGATCCACGTCTCCCTTTCCCGTGGTCTTTCCTGGCCCAGTCTCCTCATGCCCGTTCTCTGCCACCGTCCAGTCAGTTCATTCTCACCCCCTCCAGCCCCCACATCCCGTCTCATCTCGCCTGGCTCGGTCATGAGCGCCCTCCCTCCCCCGATCTTTACCCCCAGCAGTAGTAACCAACATTCATGGACATCCCCCGCCCCGCCGCACCATCCACCCCGCCCCTCCAACTACTCTGCCGAGCGCTGTGGTAAGTGATTCAACGTGTCAGCTCCCAATTTTCATGACTGCTTCCCACTGACTCTCCCACCCTTCACGCCTCAGCTCAAAAGACTTGGGAACCAGCCCAGCTGCCAACAACATCCTTCCAGGCACCCTTCATCAGTTTCTTCCACCTGCCCAGCCTTTTGTTCCCCTCTCTACCTCAGCGCTGCCAACAGCCATCCCCGAGAGTTGGAGGATCTTGTCGGTTTCCGTTCCCCTAACGGAGGTTCCTCTACACTCTAGGACTCCATCTGTAAATACAGACTGTAGAAGGAGAGGGCAGCTTTGGGTTTGCCAGGGACGCCAGAGCGGAGAGTGGACAGTTCTCTTTGGCAGGCGAGCCCCTTACCTTCCCGAAGTGTTGCATTCAGGTCTGGGCCCCATATGCCCAAGTGGAACCTTAAAGTTTGGTGGCAGGGTTGAGGGTGGTGGAGGTGGAGTGGATTCAGAAGGGGTTAACGAGGGTTGTGAGAGCAGGAAAGTAAAATTTGGGGAGGTAGAGCTCAGCCTTCAAATACCTGAAGGTGAAGAATTTATTTATTCAATAAGTATTTGTAAAATGCCAGTGCGGGAGATAGTTTGGTACACAAATCTGATAAGCTAAGCCTTATGGAGTTTTCTTTTTTTGTGGGGGCAGGGGGAGAATAAGCAAGTAAACATGCTAAAACAAAAGCGAAATATGTAATTTCAGATAGCAATAAGTATATTATGAAGAATAGAATGAAGAATATATATCTTTATATTCTAGGAAGAATATAAAGGTTAAAATGGTAGTAAACTGGACGGTGGGGTGGACATTCTAATTAAATAGGATGGTCAGAATTAGCACAAGAGGTTAGAGGTTTATTGATAAGGTAATCTGTATGAACTCTCTGATGGTGAGAACCTTCTCAGTGTAGCACAGACTTGGGAGGGAATTAATTCTCTGTGGCTGGCTGTGTTAAAAAGGGGCTTATGGGAGAACTCACTGGAGATGTTTTAAAGGGATTTTCTTAGCTATGGCACAGGCTTGAGACAGATCACTATTAAGACTTGTGGCTTTCGAATCCTTCTTTCATAAAAATTTAGTAGCTCCACAGCCTTTAGCAAAGCCATCCTTCCTCCTGCCTCTCCCCACCACACCAGGTTGGGTGCTGATTGACCGGAGCGGCCGCCACTTTGGTACAATCCTCAACTACCTGCGGGACGGGTCCGTGCCACTGCCTGAGAGTACCAGAGAACTGGGGGAGCTTCTGGGCGAAGCACGCTACTACCTGGTACAGGGACTGATTGAGGACTGCCAGCTGGCACTGCAGGTGAGGGTCCCTTCCCCACCTCCTGAGTCCCACCCCTATGCTCATGTCCCTGGGCGAGATGCCCAAGCAGTTAGCTATTAAGATATTAAAGAAAAACAAAAGGAAGTATGGGGCACTGCCTGGAGGAGTTGCCTCTGGCCTGGCTCTGACTGGCCATGACACCAGAGAATTTGGGGGTACTGTCCTGTGCATTTCTGCTGTCTCAGGCAGGGCCCCCCTCACCACCTCATGCCAAGACTACTGCAGTGGTTAAATGACTACTGTCTCTGTTTCTTGCTGTTTCTACCCAGCCAATCCAGCTGTTACACTAGCACCTGAATAATGATCCTTAAACACAATCCCAATTTATTCTCTCCCTTGCTCAGAAATCCCAAATAATGCCCTTGTCCCACTAAGGGGAAAAAAAAAATCTGAATTTAAATTGGAATATAATGACCTCCATGATCTGGTCCTATCCTGGGAGGCAGCATTCCATCCCTCCCAGGGCTTTAAATAATTCTTTTTTTTCTAGCAGTGAAATACTATAGAAGCAGTCACACCCAATAAAACAGGGTTGGGGGTTCCAGGGCCCCACCTGCTGGGCTTCTTTTCTGGGGATCTCTTAGGATTCTGAGAAGAGTTTGGAAAGCACAGCCAGGAGATATGGGTTAAGTGTCACTCCACCACAGCTGACTGACTGACCTTGAGTGAGTCGATTCCTACCTCTGGCATTCTGTTCTCATGTTCCAAAAGATAGGGAAATGAGAAAAATATGTGCAGTGTAGTGAGTTTCACATAAAGCCTTTTATTCTGTTCTATTTTTACAATGTGAAAAGTGTCCTTTTATGATACAATATTAATAGGAGATTGTAAAAATTTTTTTTGATGCCCTTTATATTCAATATATTAAAAAGTGGCAACTATGAACAACTTTCTGTTATCTTGGGGAATACTTATTGGACCTTGAAATCCAAAAGTGTAGAATTCCTTTGGGCGATATCTATGTTTTTCAAGCTTTTTGACTGCATCTCATGGAGATGCATAAAATGCATTTTATACTTGCATATATATGACTCAATTAAGTTTTATAAAATGATACTTTTAGTGAAATACACTCTGACATATTCTGTTTTCTTTCTTTCTGATGCCATTTGGAACCCATTAAATTTATTTCATGACCCATTAGTGGGTTACCACTTGCAGTTTAAAAAACATCAAACTAGATGATTTTGGAAGTGCATTCCTGTTCTGTAACTTTACATTTATCTAATGTTATCTCACATCCACTGTGTGTTAGGATTGGTTCTTTTACCTTCTTCTACCCCTGTTTGACATAAAAAGAAACATGAGGGAAGCTGAGGATATATTCAAGGTGAAAGAGCCGGTAAGCAGCAAAGCTCAGAGTCAACCCCAGGTGCCTGACTCCCAAGTGCAGTGCTTTTTCTTCTGTGCTCAGCTGCCTCCTTTGCAAGCTTCCCCGAGACCATTCTCATTCCCCACTCCACTCAGCTAGAATATGCTTGTTTGTTTGGAGGTTTGGGGTTTGGAGTTTTTTGTTTGCTTGTTTCTTTCTTCCTTTTTGGCCGCCCCGTGTACCATGCGGGATCTTAGTTCCCCGACCAGGGATCGAACCCGTGCCCCCTGCAGTGGAAGCTGGGAGTCTTAACCAGTCGACCACCAGGGAAATCCCGTTGTTTTTAAGATTCTGGTACAGAGAATTGAGTTCAGCATACTTCTCAGTGTGTGACACTTAAACATCATTAGTCTATGCAGATCTTTTCTCAATTTTTTCCTTCATTCCCAGTCCCCTGCCCACTTCCCTTTTCCCCATAGGTACCCCTCCAGTTCTAATGTTTTAATACATTTCCTTGGATTATGTTTGTACCATTAAAAAACTAAAACATTGTTTTGTATACACATGTATTTTAAATTTCCATAAATGTCATTGAGCTATGGATTGTGTGTTCTGTTTCTTAATTCAACACTTTTTCCAAGTTCTATTCATGCTGCTGTATGTACATTTAGTTCTTTGCTTCTGACCGCTGCACAGGAATCTATGGTGTGCATTCAACCATATTTTATTTATACATTCCCCTGAGGTTGGAAACCTAGATTGCCTCCCGCTTCCTGCCCCCACAAACGATGCCACCATGAGCATCTTTGTACGTGTGCCCTTGTGGGTCCTGGGTCAGTGTTTCTCATGACTGTAGCTGGGAATGGAATTGGTGGGCCGCAGGACACATGCAAACGAATTTCAGCAAGTATCATCAGATTACTCTCCCAAATGGCTGTAGCACCTTGTACTCTTGATGAGCAGTGCATAAGGAATCCTGTTTCTGCATATCCTCAGCAACTCATGGCATCACCCAGCATTCTAATTTTGCTAATCTGATTGGTATAGAGTGATTTCATTTTAATTTGCGTGCTTCTGATTACTAATTAGATTGAGCATCTTTTCACATACTAGCTTTTTTGGTTTCCCCTTCAGTGAATTGCCAATTCATATTCTTTACCAAATTTTCTACTGAGTTTCCTATCTTTTTCTTGTTGTTTTGCAGGAGATTCTTACATATTTTAGCTTAGTTCCTAGGGAGAATTAAGCCCTATTACTCTAAGGCATGTATTTTACATAATAAATTAACTTCTCCTGTGCATCTAGAATGGTACTATTTACCTGACATTCTCAGAAGAGTTGGGAAAATAGTTACTCAGATTATTTGCTGGGTTTTGATATTCAGTGAGGAAGCCCAGTTGAGAAAGTGTGTTTTAGATAATAATTTCTAGTCAGTTTTAGATGTTACCAATAATTTCTCTTAGAATGTCACCTGTCTGTGGCATCTGTTGTTGAATAGAAATTATTCTTTTTAATTATAAATAAATGTTTATTATTTCTAAAGCAGTCTATAAGTATTGTAGAAATTTAGAAAACACAGATCATCAAAATAATAAAAGCACCAAATATCCTTCTAGGTCTTTTCCTGTGTGTGTGTTTGCCAAAATATGATTATGCTGTGTGTGCTGTTTTGTAGTACGCTTTTTGTTTGTTTGTTAATAATTGCCGTCTTTCCATGTCAGTGAAATTTTATATAACATGAGGGGCATATACACATTTCTCTGTTTGTTCCAGAAATGTCTTTTATAGATGGTTCATCTAAACCAGGACCCGATCTAGATCCTTGCATTACATCTGGTCATTATGTTCTTTTTCCAACCCAAGCAGTCCCTTTTTTCTCAAAATACTGACTTTCTCATAATACTGACCATCAGTTGTCCTTCACAGTGACCTGCTCTCCAAATTCGCCTGATGTGGTTTGTTACCCTACCCTATCCTGAGTTTTCTCTAAATTAGATGGTAGATTTAAAAGCTTGATATTAAACATTTTGGTTGGAAAGCATGTTAAGTAATGTTACATATATCATAACTGTGTTATATCGAGACCTACAATATTGTTAATATGACCCATCATTAGTGATGCTCAGTATTGGCCCCTAGATTCAGATGATGATGGTTTGATCCCTCCATCGTAGTTACACTTCCTTGTTGCTAACTATAAAGTAATTTAGGCATTTTATGAATGGCAGTTACCTATCAACCACACATCCATTTATAATTCTCACCTGAATCAATAATTTCATTAGGGTTGTAGAATAATTATAATTCCTTCAACATTATTACGTGAAATTATTTATAAAGTCATACTTTTCATTGTCAACTGGAGAGATTCTTGATTTTGATATAGTCACATTCCTCTTTTTATTTTTCTAATGGTGTATCCTCTTAGGATCTTGTTTAAGAAGTTCATTCTACATTTTTTATTAGCTTTATAGTTTTACCTTTTCTATATGGAATTCACTGTCATAAATGCGAATTATGAAGGGATTCAACTGTTTTTTGTCCTCTGTGGACTGAGCTAGTTTTCTCAATGCCATCTACTACACAATCTGTGGTAGCCAGCATCCAAGATGGCCACCAGCAATTCTTGCCTCTTGCTTATTCAGGCTCTTGCTTAGTCCCCTCCCACACTGAATAGGGCTGACCTATGTAACCAGTAGGAGATTGCAGAGGTGATAGTGTGTGACTTCTAAAGCTAGGTCATCAAAGACCCACAGCAGTTTCTGCCTCTCTTGGATCACTCACTCTGGGGAAGCCAGCTGCCATGTGAGCATATTCATGCAGCCCTAAGGGAAAGGTCCACTTGGTGAGGAACTGAAGCCTCCTGCCAACAGCCAGCACAGACTTCCAGCCAAATTGGTGAACTATCCCAGAATTGGATCCTTTAGGCCCAATCAAGTCTTCAGATAACTACAGCCCTGGTCAACACTTGGACTCCAACTTCATGAGAGACCCTCGGCCAGGACCACCTAACTAAGCCAGTCTCAAGCTCCCAACCCACAGAAACTGTGTGAGATAATAAATGTTTATTGTTGTTTTAAGCTGCTAAGTTTGTACTAATTTGTTACCCAGTAACGGATAACAGATTTTGGTATCTGGAGTGGGGTTCTGCCGTAACAAAAACCTAAAATGTGGGAGCAGCTTTAGAACTGGGAAGAGGGCAGAAGCTGGAAGGACTTGAGAACAGTGTTAATAAAAGCCTAAAGAGCTTTAAAGAGTATTCGTAGAAGTCTGATGACCTTTGGGGAGGCTGCAGTGTGGAACATGTTTACTGGAAAGTGGTAGAAAGGGGATCCTTGTTATATAGTGGCAGAAGTAGCAACACTGTCTCCTACAGTAATGTAGAAAGTAGAAAACATACTAATGATCTGGGTGATCTAGCTAAAGAAATTTCCAGATAGAATGTTGAAGTGCCACAGGTTTCTTGTTGCTTATAGTGAAACAGAAGAGGAGAGGGTAAGCTAAAGGAAAAAGAATTGAACAAAAAGGAGCCAGGAATTTTGGGGGCTTGAAAATTCCCAGTCTTGCAGATAACAACTGATGTTAAAATCAGCAAATAGCTTCCAGGCAAAGATCAAACACAGGGCATTCTCAGTAAAACATGGTCTAAAGATGAAGCTGAGGATGTGATTGTAAAATCCCTTAAGACCTCAGAAATATCCAAGAAGATGCCTCAGAGAACCATTCAATCAAATAATAGCACTTCTAAGAAGCTTAAGGCTATTGTCAGGCAGCAGTCTCAGCATAAGCCCAAAGTAGAGAAGAGCTTATCTCACAAAGATGTGTGGGTGAGGCTTTTGTCTAATGAACTGAACCCCAGGACTCACAAGACACCCATTAAGTTTTTAAGAGAATTATATTGGCAGAAATACTGCCAGCTTAGACTGGAAGGGACAGAGACAGTACAAGAGGAGAAGAAGCCTTTGGACCCTCGAAGTTCTACAGGCAGAAAGCAGGCTAAGGAAACTATGGAGCTGCAAACACGGACTGTCTTTCATGGAAATGGAAGGATGACTCAGGTCAGAGCCAAGAGCCATAGAGAATCATTCCTGGACAGGAGTAGACATCAGAGAGCTCCCAATATTTGTCCAACTGGATTACAGAATTTCTGTGAAGCAGTGACTTCTCTCTGCCTCCTGCACCCCTCCTCACCTTTTGAACAAGAGTGTTTATCCTAATGCCTGTTGCACATGTTGCATGTGGAGTGTGTGGAAGAGATAACTAGTCTCTTTAGTTCACAGGTCATCAGATCCAGAGAAAATGTACCTAAGGAGCTATAGTTAAGGAACACCTCCCAAGGAGCATCGTCCCCACCTGGACCTGATTTAGATGACCAGATTCTGTACTTCAGTGCTGTAATAGGATGGGACTTTGGGGGATCTTGGGAGGGGGTGAGTGTGTTTTGTGTATGGGAGGGATTTGAATCAATGGGAGCCAGAAAGCGGACTGTGGAGCCAGCCTCCAAGGCAGTCCCCAATGATTCTTGTTCCCTAGTACTCATTGCCTTGTGTTGTTCCCGCCCACACTGAATAGGGCTAACAGAACTAGGTCATAAAAGACAGTGAGGCCTCCACCTTGCTCTCTCTTGGATTATTTGCTCTGGAGAAGCCAGCTGCCATATTGTGAGGACACTCAAGCAACCCAACGGAGAGGTCTAAATGACAGGGATCAGATATTTCCTGCCAATAGCCAGCCTGAACTTGCCAGCCATTTGAATAAGCTTTCTCAGAAACAAATCTTCCAAACCCAGACATGCCTTCAGATTACTGCAGCCCCACCTGACTTGACTGTAACCTTGTGAGAGACCCCATGCCAAAAACATTGAGCTAAGCCACTCCTGAATTTCTGAATATCTATTCTGACCCACAGAAATGGGTAATAAGTTATTTGCTGTTGGTTTAAGCCGTTCAGTTTGGGGACAGTTTGTTATACAGCGATAACTAATACACACTTGCCCCACTGATTTGTGATGTTCTCTCTAAAAATATCAGTTCTCCTATATACACCAGTCTGTTTCCAAGTTCTCTATTATGTTTTATTGTTTTTGTTTGTTTCTGCACCAGAACTACATTGTTTTCATTATTATGGCTTTGTAAGATATTTTAGTATCTGGGAGGGTCAATCTCTTCTCTTGCTTGACTCTTTTTAAAAATTGACCTAAGTAACAGTAGACTTATTCTTCCAAATTAATTTTAGAAAAAGTCTTAGGAGTTTCTCAAAAAAAAAAATCTGCTGGAATTTGTATTAGAATTGCACATCTAGTTTTTAGGTTGGGAGAGGTGAGAGGGGTTTTGGCATGAAGATTCTAGAAAGCAGAGAAGAGGAAAGAAACCTATGTGTCTGGTTCTGATTCTCCCTCCAGCCTTCCACCTAGCCCAGTTCGTTCATTCACCAGATATTTATTCATCTACTGTAAATTGATACTTATTGTCTAGGTAGAGACCAGGAGCAAATATACCAAAAAATGAGAAAATATGAGGAACTGAGTGCCATGAAGAAAGTGAACTGATAGTGTGAAAAAGAAGAAGTAGAGGAGGCTGCTTAGCCAGGAAGCTTAGGGTGGAGGACCAGCACCCTCCTAGGGGTACTGTTTGAGTTGAGATCTGAATGGCATGAAGGGGCCAGCCATGCAACCGAGTGCAGGCTGTTGCCAGCAGTGGCAGCTGCAAAGGGCCTGGTGGGCACAAGCTGGATGCGCGAAGGAACAGGTGGGGCTGAAGTCCAGCAGGCAGGGGAGAGTGGTAGAGACGAGATCAGAGTTCGCATCCTGCAGAGTCTTGTGTGGACTACTAAGGAGTCTGGATTTTTTTCCCAAAGGCAACAAGCAGTTTTTGAAGGCTTTTAGGTTGGGGAGTGAGTGACCTCTGGTTGTGCTGTTAATCACCTTCCGCTTCTTCTCCAGCAAAAAAGGGAGAACCTGTCCCCGCTGTGCCTCATCCCCACGGTGACATCTCCCCGGGAGGAGCAGCAGCTCCTGGCCAGCACCTCCAAGGTGAGGCCCCTGAGCCCTGTAGGGTGGAGGCTGGGGGCCTATCCCGGCAGCCTGACCCCCACCCTTCTCCATCCTTTCTCCCGCAACAGCCCGTGGTGAAGCTCCTGCACAACCGCAGTAACAACAAGTACTCCTACACCAGGTGACCCCCTCAGGGGCGGGGAGGTGCACTGGGTGGAATCCTGGGCTCAAGCACAGCTCTGCCCCTGGCCCAAGGGGAGGATTATGGCCGCATGGGGGCGGGGGGTGGGGGGCGAAAAGAATCCTGCCTGGATGCAAATTCTAGCTCTGCCACTTACCCACTGGGTACTTTGGACAGGTCATTTTCACTTCTGAGCTTCACTTTTATCATCAGTAAACTGGGGTCCAGGTGAGCATCAGATGATAATTACTAGCATTTCTTATAAGAGGCATGGCTCTGAGTGCTTTGCATATACTTCCTCACATAATCCTCACAATTGTTTGAAGGAGGTATTGTTGTGATCTCCATTTTACAGATGAGGCAACTGAGGCACCGAGCGGTGAAGTAACTTGCTGAGTGTCACTCAGTTAAAAAGTGGTAGAGCTAGGATGCCAGGTGAGGTAGCTTGGCTCCAGAACCTGCATGGGGTAGCCACTCTGCTGTGCTGGGATTTGCTGAGCAAATGCTGCTTCCGTTCTGAGGCCTCCTTAGCCTGGCCCCAGGGGTGGAGGAAGCTCCATTCTGGGCACCAAACTCCTAGGTAGGACTAGAGTGCTAGATATCTGGGCCCCTAAGCTTGGGGGAACAGAGGGAGGAAGCCATTTGTGCTGAGCCTCTTGGCCCCCTGGTCCTCAGCACTTCAGATGACAACCTACTTAAGAACATCGAGCTGTTTGACAAACTGGCCCTGCGCTTCCATGGGCGGCTGCTTTTCCTCAAGGATGTTCTGGGGGATGAGATCTGCTGCTGGTCTTTCTACGGGCAGGGCCGCAAAATCGCCGAGGTGTGCTGCACCTCCATTGTCTATGCCACGGAGAAGAAGCAGACCAAGGTCAGAAGGGGTTCAGTGCCTGGTCAGGGAGGGCTGTGGTGGTGGGCAGGACGAGCACCCTGGACAAAGGCAGCTCAGCAGATCAGGCAGGGGAAATCCATCACCGGAGTTCTAAGTTCTGGGGTCTTAGTTCTGTAACCTTGGGCAAGTCATCTGACTTCTGTGGGTCTCTGCTTCTCTACCTGTGAAAGGAGGGTGTTGGATTAGAGTGGGATTCTTAATCTAGGCCAGTTGGGTTTCAAGGCTATCTTGAAAGAGTGTGCAGTTTTGGGAGTGGGTATGCATTTTTCTATATAGAAGGACCATAGTTGTCATTAGAATTTCAGAAGGATCCATGACCCAGAGTAGGTTCTTAAAACTTCAGGTGCTTAGAACACACTGAGGTTGTAGGCCCTGAGTCATTAACATGGCAATCATCAGCAGATACGTCCTGAGCACTGCAAGAGGCTTGAAATCAAGGCGAATAAGATTCTGAGTAAAGTACAAGCCCTCTGTCATGACGTCTGGCCCCTGAAGATCTTATCAGCCTGGTCCCTTCTGACCTTGACATGAAGGATGTGCCTCAGATACACTGGAGATCTTGAAAGTCTCTTAAGCACCCAGTGCTATTTCACACCCCCCTACCTTTGCACACACTATTCCCTCTTCTTGGAATTACTTTTCCTCATTCCTGTCTGCCTAATGGACTTGTGCTTAATCTTTAAGACCTAAGCCAAGCATCACTTTCTCTGGGACACCACTCATGAACTTTCAGCCCAACAACCCCAGACAAAGTTGGTCATACCCCCCTGTCAGCCAAACACAATGTTGATTGTAGTCTGCTGGGGATGGGGGAGTAGGAGTGTTTACTTCAGCAGCAAGGAGTTAGCTTCTTGAGAGTAGAGCTGAATCTTTTTTTTCCCCCCCATCTCTGTAGCACTAGCCAGGCCTTTATCACGCCGCAGAAGCTAGGAAACATTTATTGAATGCGTGAATGAGTGAATAATCCAGTTTCCAAGTAGCTTCCTCTGTAATTGGGAAGACAGGAAGATAAACCAGTAATGAGAATGCAGCTTGTTAAAGTTTTTTTGTTTATATCCCTCCAAGCCACACAAGGGGAACCCCTAACCACCTCTTCATCCCGTACTACTCTCCTTCACCCTGCCTTGTTGCTTTGGCCTTGCACTGATCTTCAGATACACTAAGCGAGTTCCTGACGCCAGAGCTGTTCCCTTCTCAGACTGATCTGTCTCTAGCTCTCCATCTGGTTCCTTCCCTCCTTTCCTTTGGCTATTGGTCAGATGTCACCTTCTCAGTGAGGCCTTCTCTGAGCTCCCTCTTTAAAGTTGTAACATTCCTGGCGGTGGCCATCTCCACACCCTTTTCCTGCTATAATTTTTCCGTAACATTTATCGTCATCTGACACTTTATATCTTATTACATATATGTCTGGGTCCTCGCCCTAGAATGTAAACTTCCTGCAGACAGGAACTTTGCCTGTTTTGTTCACTGCTATATTCCCATTGCCCAGAACAACACCTGGTACAGTGCAGTCACTCAGTAAATATTTGTCAAATGAAAAGATATACCAAGAAAAAAAAAAAAAAAAAGATATACCAAGAGACTTGGCAACAAAGGACAGAAAACAAATAACTCTCTGCCTGACTTCAGAGCTGGACGTTGAAGTATAAGTGTGACTTAGCTGAGCAAAGAAGTTGCAAAGAGGACAGTCCAGGCTAAAGGAACCTGTGACTGCAGAGGCTATAGGAGTGGCGAGACAGTGCAGGAGCAGCCTGGGGGAGGGGATGGCTGCGTAAGAGTGGAGCCAGAGGGAGGGAGCTGGGGGTTGCTGGCCTTTTGCAGGTGGAATTCCCAGAGGCCCGGATCTTTGAGGAGACCCTGAACATCCTGATCTACGAGACTCCCCGAGGCCCAGACCCAGCCCTCTTGGAGGCCACAGGAGGTGCAGCTGGAGGTGGCGGGGCAGGCCGAGGGGAGGACGAGGAGAACCGAGAGCACCGTGTCCGCAGAATCCATGTCCGGCGCCACATCACCCACGACGAGCGTCCTCACGGCCAACAGATTGTCTTCAAGGACTGAGCTTTGCCCCGAGTCTTCCTCTGGCCGCTGGGACCCAGTCCGTCTCTCTCTTCCTCCCCTTCCCAGACCTTTGCCCCGGCTTTGCTGGCCAAGTCGTGGGTCCTTCTTCCATCCCTTCATTGCATGGTACAGTTCACTTTGGCCCTTTTCCATCCATTCCCACCTCATTGCTAACCACAGAGTACATTCCAGCCCCTCCCCTCAGAGGCCTTCAGAAGGCCTACATTGGTTGCCTCCTCCCCATCCTTGTCCTGCCCTCTTCCCTCACCAGCTGGTTTAGAAGGATTTAGAATTCCCTTTGTCTTTTTTTAGGACATTGTACACACCAAAGTGTCAAGCCAGCCCTTAATAACACCCACCACATTCTGAGCCGCCTCCTCACCATTGTGCAGGGCAGTTTGCCTCCCTCCTGCTTCCCCAACATCCTCCCTACCTCCTTAACTTTGTACTAGGTGGGCCTGGGCCTGTACCAGGTCAGCATCTTCTCAATTTTTTCATATTATTTATTATTATAATTTTCTATTAAATTATTGGAATAAAGTTGAGTTGAGGGTCTGGTGCTGGCTCCCAGAGAAAGGGCCAGGTATATGGCTTGTTAGGGAGGTACCTGGCTAGTTGGATGGGAGAAGACACAGACCCCTGGCCCCAGCCTTTCCCTGGGCTGGTAGCTGGGAAGAAAGTAGTCAGGAGTTAGGAGAGGATTTTAAAATCTATATTTCGGTGTTCACTGGCCAGTTCCCACCCTCAGCCCCACCCCACCCCCTGCAATGGAGAGGTGGTCCTGGCTACCACTCAGGCCATCCCCGAGCGCAGCATCTCTCCAGCCCAGATGTCTGAAGGGAGCACCTTCCTTCAAGGGTCTGGTGCGAAGACAAAGTCGAGGGCCTGGCGTTCGGCCCCAGCCACATTGGGATGCCAAAGGTCCACGATGAAGACCACTCGAGGCCCATCTTCAGGAGAGCCTAGGGCACGTGGGGATGGAGACAGCAGAGCAGCTGACATTAAGTACTTACAAGCCAGAGCACTCACCAAATACTCATAAACGCAAACACTTTATAAATAAGTGCCAGTGTTCTAATCCTTTATGTGTATTAACTCTTAATCATCAGAACAAACTATGAGGTAGTACCATAAGTGTTCTCATTTTATGCAAAGTAACTGAGGCACAAAGAGGTTAAATAACTTGCCCAAGGTCACACTGCTAATGCCAGAGGTAGGACAGGAACCCAGGGGGTCCAGGCCCAGGGTCTCGTGCTATGAACCACTTTGCTGTGCACTTACATTAACTTATTTAATCCTTGCAGTCACTTGGTAAAAGAAGGCGGTTGCCCTATCTCACGGGTGATTGGAGAAATCATGTGACTTGTTCAAGGGCATGCAATTAGAAAATGGTGGTGTAGGACAGGAAGCCAGTTGGGCCCGATTCTGCAGCCTCTAGTCTATTCCCCTTAACTCTTTAGTCACTCATCCCTCCTAGCAGAATGGGAGCCCCATTACCATTATGAGCCACTGTATGCAGGAAGGAGTCGTCCACCAGTAGACAGTGTCCCTCAGCCCAGCACTGGGGCTCACCCCCGACCACCAGCTCACAGCCAGGGGGGATCTTCAGGCCTGTAGAAAGAGATCCGGGCCTCCAACATTCCTGCCTCCATCGAAGGGGCCCACCCCATTCAGTCAAAAAGCAGATCCGAGAGTCTTAAATGCTAGGTTCTATGGTGGTCCCTCCTCGTTCTCTGGAAGGTGACCCACGTAAAATTACAATACAGTACTGGATGAAAGAAATGCTAGGAGACAGAAAATGCAGTGCAAAGCACAATGTATTCTGTTTCAGAGAAGAGGGAAAGCTTCCTAAAAGAAGCAGCATCTCCTCTTGGGCTTCTGACAGTTTAACTCAAGAACCTACTGTGTGTTAGGCCCTCTCTCCCCCAAAGGTATAAAACATGGCTCCATCCTGCCAAGGACCACACACTGGGGTGCAGAAAACTGAGGAGCCAACTTAAACGATGGGGAAGAGGAAGACATTCCAGAGGAGGTGGGCATTTGAAAGTGTGAGTCGTGAAGGCTACGTAGGAGTTTTCCAGGAGGTGATAAGGGGGAAAGACATTCTAGGCTAAGAGCATGTGTGTGGCATCTGCCAGGATCAGCCAGAAGGCGTTCATGATTTAGGGCATGGTGGGAGAGAAGGGGAAGAAGGGAACAGGTAGGAGATAAGGAGAAAAGATCTGGCCTTGCTCCAGATCTCTTCAAAGCCAGTGTGCTCTGAAGTGTAGAACACATTCCACTGGTAGCACAGGAGATGATTATAGGCAAAACAAAGTCATGGCATTAAACAACAATCAGAAGACAAGTCTTTTTTTCTCCCCATTTTCTTTCATTCTCTAAAACACTGAAAAGAAAATCTCAGTTTGGTGCTATCATAACTTTAACATCCCCCCTAACGTTGCCCTTTTTATGTTTATTTTTCCTTTGGGGCCATGTCCTGCGTCTTGTGGGATCTTAGTTCCCGGACCAGGGATCGAACCCAGGCCCTCAGCAGTGAAAGCACAGAGTCCTAACCACTGGACCACCAGGCAATTCCCAACATTGCTCCTTTTTAAAGGAGGAGAGTGTAGGCTTCAGCCACAGACTAGGATACTTCGCTAGAATTTTTAAAGCTTTCTTTTTTTAAGTTTAAACTTATTTTTATGAATAATTCCTATTTAGGTCAAGTAATACTGATTATCATTTTTCTATAAAGATTCCTTTTAAATAAGTAAAACAAAACATTGTGGGGAGTCAATATGAAGAAACAGTACAGGTGGTAAATGACTATGGAAAAGCTTATGAAGATGGTTTGCAGATCATTGAAGCTCAGGAAATGCTGCTGTGGGCGACAGGGAGTCAAGGAAGATTTCCGAGAAGAAAGGCATGATCAGAGTCACAGTGTAGAAAGCTATGATGGCAGAGAAGAGAGTCTGGAGGGGGAATCGTGGAGGCGAGGAGGCTGTCTGTAAGTAGCATCCACTTACCCAGGTGGCATCTGACTCGGGCATTGGTGGGCCCACAGCGGCCCTCGAGCCGGGCCCCAGGCAGGAGGACGGAAAAGCCAGCATTGCCGAAGGTGTTGGCACTCATAAAGCTTCGCAGCCCCCTCAGTGCCCGATAGGCCCCCGGGCACCGGCGGCAGTTGCTGGGTTGGCACCGGCCTGCTTGGTATAGCAGGAGCTGGTAGCACCCAGGGGCCAGTGGTGGGGACCAGCCCCGAGGCAGAGGGGTAGTCCCTGAGAAGTCCCAGCTCACAGCCCCGAAGTCCCTCAAAATGGCAGGGAAGCTGCTCTCCAGGAGCTCCACATCATGCCGCTGGGCATCCCGTGGCACGAAGGGGGCTGAGGGCAGGTCTGGCAGGAAAAGCAGGCCTGGGCGCTGAATGCCCAGGACCCCTGGCCCTCCCCCAGGGCCTGGGCTACCCTGAGCCGCCCGCCTCACCCTACCCATCCCTGCCCAAGAGTAGCGCCTGGCGTAGGCCCGAAGGCGACGGCTCACTAGGCCTTCTGTCCTAGGTCCTTCCACAGACTCCCCAGAGCTCCGTGGGCTTGGTCTGCCAGCCTCAGAGCACCCTCCAGGCCTACCACTGACAGCCCCAGCCCGACTCCCAGCCCCTAGGGCCTGCATATCTTGGGAGCCCAGGCGGTAGCAGTACCAGAGGAAGAGGGAAGTGAGAGCTCCAAGGAGCAGGGTAAGGGCAGATGAGGCCAGAGGCAATGGCCATGCAGGCATGATGGGCAGGGAGGCCCTGGCCAAGAGGCCTGGGGCATCTTCCAGACCCCAGTTCCCTTGTCCCCCCAGTTCTCCACCGGTTCCTTCCATGGCTGCTCCCTGGTTACACCCTGGGCTGTTTCCCTTCCACATTCCTACTCTTGGTTCTCTCTCCTTCCGAGGTCCTCTCTCCACCTTGTACCTCCTGCTTTCTCGCTTCCTTCATGCACCTCTAACTCTCCTTTCCTTCCTCTCCTTCTGCCTCTCTCTCCTCTCTCCTCTACTTCTTTCTCCTTCCAACTCTCTCCTCCTCCTCTTTCACCTCTTTCCTCCTCTTCTTTCTCCTTAGGGCAGTTTCCTCTCTCTCCAGTTTCCTGCCTCTCCCGTCAGTCTCTCCTTTCCCCACCCTCTGTCTCCCCGTCTCCTTTCTTCTCTCCTCCCTCCACCACCGCTCCCCCCCCCCCCCGCCCCTCTTTTCGCTCTCTCTTTCCCTCCCCGCTCTGCCTTTCCTTCTAGCTTCCCCGGACAGCAGTTCCTACCCCACCTGGACCCGCAGCCCTGGGAACCGCAACCAGCAGTCCTCTGCAGCGACTTCTCTCTCCTTCCTCCCCCTCTCTCCTTCCTGCCCTCGCTTCTCTCTCGACCCGACCCACGGGTTCTCTCGCTCTCTCTCCCCCCTCCCCCACTCGCTCCTTCCTTGTCCCCCACTCACCCTGACGTCACCCTCCCCACAGTCCTCTCAGCTTAGCTACCCCCGCCCTCGCCCAGTGGCCACCGCAACTCAGCCGGGTAGGGGGTGTCGTCTCCGGATTTGCCTCCCCCGGCCCCGACGGGGCGCCACGTGGGGCTCAGGGGGCACAGCGCCAACCTCCAGCGCCCCGCAATGCGAAACGAAAGGGCGGGGCCTGAGAGGGGCGTGGCAAGTAAGGGGCGGGGCGAGCGCGCGAACTGATGGACAAGACCGGCGCTCGCAGACTGCGGACAGGGACGCTGCGGCCGGTCCGTGGGTCAGCCGATCCTTCGACCAGTCGGCCTGTGACTCCACCTCCCCCAATCGCCTTCACAAGAGCCAACCCCCGGCGGGAGCCCGATTGATAATGAAGGCGGCTTCAGCCAATCGCCTGCAGCGCCGCGGGCCGGGCCATCTCAGGCGGGGCCGAGAAGAGCTGTCCTTTCTGGTGGTGCTGAAAAGGGCTCTCCAGCGGTCTTGCGAGATGAGACCAGGAGAAAAAAATTAAAGTTGAAGCCGCCAGCAGCTGGCTGGGGTCATGTTGTACGTAAGAGGAGGGATCTCCCCTCCCCAGATCCTGGCCTGTCACCCCTTAGACTTCTCACAAACGTAGGAACTTGTCATTCTTCTGGAGGAGGAGGTAGCGCATTCCACATGAGCTTCTCTGAAAGGGTCTGGAAGAGGGCCGGGGGCATACTGGGGGCGCTGAGCAAGCGCAAACCCAGCTATGCTGCCCCTCAACACCCTGGGAAGAGAACATTCAGTTTCCAAATGTGCTGGAATGGTTGGGGGAGGGGTCATAATTACTGCTGGGACCAGAGTTGCCTTCGCTTCCCCTAGGGGCCGTGGGAGTGAGGATTACGACCCTGGCTCATGTGGTCCCTCCTTCTTCCATCTGCACTTCCTCCTCCTCCCTCCCCCCACAGCCCCCAAATAAATCCCAAGCCCCTCCCTTCGCCCGTCCCCAGGATCTGACGTGGGCTCGACACCTTTCTCAGCTCTCCCTCCCGCAGCTCCAGTGCCCGAGCCTCGGCTCTCCAGGTTCTGCAACCCCCTCCTCTCCCCGCCAAGCCCCACTAGAGCACAGTAGGGACCCTCCCTATCCTCGACCCCACCCTAGGTCCCCGGAAGCTGTTTTGCCTCGACCCACTCCCCCAGCTTAGAATCCAGCCAGCCTGGCGGACCCAGGTGCCTGAGCCAGAGGGTAACCCAGGCGACCCAGCTCCTTCGCCCTTCTTGGCCCCACCCGCTGCAGCCGGAGCCGCGCCCCCTCTCCCGCAGACAGGAGAGCAGAGGACAGAGGAGACTGGCCAAAGAGGGGTGGGCTCCAGGAGACCCCCAGCCCAGTTCTGCCCCTCCGTCCCAAAGGCAGAGACATTGTCTCCCTTGCTAACTGCCAGTAGGAAAAAAAAAAAAAAAATTAATAGGAAAGATAAAAGAAGACGGAGGAAAGGTGACAGCTAGATTATTTAGGAGAGGCGCAGAGGAGAGAAATTGGTGTGAGTCGCCATGGGGGCTCCCAGGGCCCAGCATCCGCCACCTCCCCAGCTGCTGTTCCTAATTCTGCTGAGCTGTCCCTGGATTCAGGGTAAGGACTTGGGTGCGTGGGGGTGGGCCTCCGGGAAGGCCCCCAGCTGGGTCCTATACCTTCCTTTCTCCGAACATCCTGCGCCTTCTGAGCTCCTGGGGGAGGGGAGGGGCACAGCTGACGGAGAAGGGGCAAGCCAGGGCTTTCCAGCTTGCACCTGGAGCCTCTAACCCCATATATTGAGGAGTTGGGGAAATTAATGAGGGGAGCTTTTAGCAGCGTCTCAGGGGTTAAATCCAGGAAGAAGGGCTGGGGACGTTGTGGCGGGGCGGGGTGGGGGGGATGTCTGCGGAGGCGGCAGAAGCAGGCCGGGTACCAGGGTGGGAGATGGAGGTGCCGGGAGAGATGCCAGGCGCAGCACACACAAATGTTCTTGGACGTATGGACAAAGACAGATGAACAGAGGCAGTGCGCAGAGGCCAGATATTCAATCCCCAACTCTGACCCCCCAGCGAGACTCCAGGGAAGGGGGCAGAGACTGCAGAGAAAGAGAGGGAGGACCACACTGCAGAGACAGAAACCCAGAGAAAAAGCTGGACACTGCAGAAGCAATGGCTGGGAGGTGCTGCCAGACCCTCCGCAGAGGCCCGGGGTTGTGGGGAGAGCATCACTGAGGGGAAAATGAAGGTAGCGCCCTGCCTCTTCTCTGCCCTGCTGGCTCTGTCCGAGGTGCTCACCGAAGGCCCACACAGCCTGGGGGAAAAGGGAGAGAGGAAGGGGTAGGAGTGTGATGGGCAGCTGGGAGCCCCTCCTCCAATCTTGGCTCTCAGCCCAGTCTGGGACCCTCTGAGCTCCTGCTGGCCCAGCTGACTGAGGAGAGAATAAGAGCTCTGGAAAAGATCTTTCTGGAGAAGGAAGGAGTGTGGGGCAGTGGAAGAGCTCGCACAACTTCATCTCCCAGGTCTGCCCCTGAAGGAGGAGGAGGCACTGCCGGAGCCTGGAAATGAGACCCCCACCGTAGCCTCTGAGGCCTTGGCAGAGCTGCTCCATGGAGCCCTGCTGAGGAGAGGCCCAGAAATGGGCTACCTGCCGGGTGAGGCCCCCAGAGTGGCAGGAGCAACATAGAGGCAGAGGGAGGGACATTAATTCAGGGAGATGGGGAGCCAGGCCAGTGAAATTCAGAGAGACAGAGAGAGATGGTTCGAGAGAGTCAAAACTGGACATAGACAGTCAGAGAGCCAGAGAAATTGAGGTAGAATGATCAAGAAACAGCACAGAAAAACAGACAGAGAGAAAGACAGATGGAAACTCAGAGAGCCAGAATCAGAGATAGAGTGGAAAAGAGACACAGAAAGAGAGAGAAATGCAGAGAGTAGTAGACCTAGAATCATAAAATCAGAGAGGGATAAGAATACTAAACATAGACCAAGAGTTCTAGAGAGTGCAAAATAAAAAGAGGAAAGAGAAAGGGGTAACCGGGAGAGAGCGCCAGATCTGAACGGGGAGGCAGAGGGAGAAGCTCAAGGAGACTGTCAGAGTGGAAGGGCCTGGACAGAGAGAAGAAAAGAAGGGGCTGGGGGGCACGCTGTGGAAGCCTTGGGAGGAGGGGGGAAGTTTGGGTGGGGAAGGGAGAGGTGGGGGTCCTGCGCCTCGTGGGGGAGGTCTTTTGGGTTCAGTGGGGAACTCGCAGTGTCTGTTAGCCCTGATCCCCGACCGAGGCCCATCAATGTGCTCCTCCTGTTTCCTGACTTCCCTCGCACTGTCCCAGGATCTGATCCAGACCCCACACTAGCCACCCCTCCAGCCGGCCAGACTCTTGCAGCACCCTCCCTGCCACGGGCCACTGAGCCGGGCACAGGGCCTCTGACAACAGCCGTAACCCCTAAGGAGGGCAGGGGGGCAGGCCCCACCGCGCCGGAGCTGCTGACCCCGCCCCCAGGAACTACGGCTCCGCCCCTTCCCGGTCCCGCCTCCCCAGGCCCGCCCCTCGGGCCTGAGGGAGGAGAGGAGGAGACCACGACCACCATCATCACTACGACAACTGTCACCACGACGGTGACCAGCCCAGGTGAGGCGATTGAAAGGGGATGTGGGAGAAGAGGAAGGTGTGAATGGGGGAGAGGCTGCCGGGAACGTGTGGAAGAAGAAGGGGTCTAGATGGGAGAGGGCCTTCTGCTTAATTATAATAAAGGCTAGCGTTGATACACCCTTACTATGTGCCAGCACTGTTCTATGTGTTTTATGTCTTATGACAGTTGAGGAAGGGAGTTCTGGGCACAGATGGGAGAGTGAGCATTGGATAAAGATGGTGAGGGGTGCTGGGGAGAAGACAGATGAGGACCCCCAGGGTTACTTGGCTAGGAGGGCAAGAACACAGAGATTCTCTCAACCCCAGCACTTATATCTCTTTAGTTCTGTGTAATAACAACATCTCCGAAGGTGAAGGGCATGTGGAGTCTCCAGATTTAGGGAGCGCGGCCAGCCGAACCTTGGGGCTCCTGGACTGCACGTACAGCATCCATGTCTACCCTGGCTACGGCATTGAGATCCAGGTAACTGGACTTAAGCATATGATTGTGAAACCGCCCAGCCCTTCCCTCCGGGCCCAGGGGTGTGCACGGGTTGGGCCTAGGAGCCAGAGAACTTGTTTTCTGACTCAGATGGACCTATTTTCTGAGGATCTCACAGACTCTCCTAAAGTTCTACAACTTGGCCAACGTTACCGTGGTTCTTGGTCTGCTACATACAGGGAAAAGGAAGGCAAGGGGCGGGGGAGCTTAGGGGGTCACACACCCCGGCTGACTTCCCTGGCGGGTCTGGGTCTGGCTTCTTTAGGTGCAGACGCTGAACCTGTCTCGGGAGGAGGAACTCCTGGTGCTGGCTGGTGGGGGGTCCCCAGGACTGGCCCCCCGACTCCTGGCTAATTCCTCCATGCTGGGAGAAGGACAGGTCCTTCGGAGTCCAACCAACAGGCTGCTCCTGCACTTCCAGAGCCCACGGGTCCCAAGGGGTGGTGGCTTCAGGATCCACTATCAGGGTGAGGAGTTCGGAGTGCTGGTGGGAGGGCAGGGGCCGCACTGGGCACAGGGAACATCTTCAGGAGCCTTCTAAGCACAGGGTAATGTTGGGGCCTTTTCCTCCTGACTAGGACCATGGGGGGCAGAATCCTCGGAGGAGACCTATACACGCTTATCTCACACACTCACAGACCTGTGCCTGGGTGTGCACACATCCAAGTGACAATTCATCCATTCACTCAGCAAATGTTTATTGAGTGCCCACTTCATACAGGCCCTGTGTTATCCTTGGAGAGAAGAATAAACAAGCCAGATGTAAAGGGAACTCAGAATCTAGGTAGGGAGATGGACAAATAATCAGGATAATTATAATTCAGTGAGATAAGAACCCCCATCCCTATGATGGAGGAACCACTGTCAGAGAGAACAACTATCAAAGGGACCTAAATTTCCCCTATAAGGAATATGGGGACACCTCCTTGGAGGAGGTGATGACTAAGCTGACACCTAAGATGAGTTAGCTACGGGAAGGGTGGGAGGGAGAGAAAGAGGAAGGCAGATGTCTAGATGGATGGAAAAACACATTCCAAGACCCAGAGAGGAGAAAAAAATGTGACCCCCTTGAGGAGTTGAGGTAATTCAGCATGGAAGATAGAATTGTCTTAGCTGTGTGACCTGGGGTGAGTTACTTAACCTTTCTGTGCCGCATTGTCTTATCTGAAAAATGGGGATCATAATACTTACTTTGTGGTATTATTAGGAAGATCAAATGAATCAATACACGTCAAGTGCTTAAAATAGTGTCTGGTACACAGTGAGGGCTCGAAAATGTCAATCATTGCTATTACAGTAAAGCACAGAAAGTGCTGGGGAAGTAGGCCAAGAGGCTAGACTGGGAGGTAGGTTGTATTTGGATGACAAAGGGCCTTACCAGCTTCAGTGAGGAGTCCTTGGACTACTTTATCCTGCAGGGGAGGAGGAGACACTTTGAAATGTTTTAAGCAAGATAGTGACAGCCTCAGATTTGTGACCTAAAAAGATCCTGCTGACTTCTGGGGGTAGGAAGGAGGGGATGTATCTGCGCATGCTTGCATTTGCAAGCACCCACCCACAGACAGCCTACACACACGTGTACATCCATATTTGCCTGTGTGTATGGAAACCTTCCCACGATGCAATGTACATTCTAGCATACACGTGTACATGAGGCAAGGGGCCCAGCCCAAGGTCCCATTCCAGACACTGCTGCCGTCTCCAAAGTCCCTTCCTTTGCTCAGAAACAGAGAGGGAACTGTGTGTTGGGCCAGCGTCCCCTTCACTTCACCTCATGGCCTTGCTGCCCGCTTGTGAGCTCTGCTGACACCAGAGCCCTTGTGACTTTATCCAGGACACAGACAACCCGTATCCCTTCCTCACACACTCTCCAGCCTCTCCTGAGGCCTCTGCTCTAGACTTGCCCCACGAGGTAAGGCATGCACGGTGGAGATGCCCAGCAGCAGACCTACTCCTGGAGAGACCAGTGAGCCGGGGGACATGTAGTTGGTGGTCAGGGCCCGGTTGTTGGGGAGCAAGGGCATGCCTTGAAGGCCCAGGGCTGAGGGCTGGGCTTCAGATATTATAGGATGGCTTCCTGCTGGCTCCTTTAAGCAGCCACTTCCCTAGGGCATTGAAAATAGGACTCTTTAGACGAACTGGAACATTTGAGGAAGCAGGGCTATTGCATAAATGGGCCTTCATTACCTGCCTGGGTCTTCCCTGCTCTGCGGCTTCTGCAGGCACCTTTGGGACGGAGGCCCCGTTTAAGCCCTTCCCAATTTGCACTGGCTGGGCCCTCCAGTCCACAGTGGCCTCATTAGCTTCTCTGGAAGGTCAAAGGCTCCATCACCCCTCACCCCAAGTCCAGCAAACTTTCCCATTTACAAAACTCTTTCATCAACTCTTGTTTTGGTTGCTTCTCACAGCAGCCCTGGGGGTGGCCATTGTCAGCTCCATCTCTAAGAGGAAGAAAAAGCCTCAAAGCTTATATGGATTGTTCAGCCACCAGCAAATTCATTGCAGAGTCAGAAGTCAGATCTCCAAGTCCCTGACCCCTGGTCATTTATTAATTGAAGCTGAGGGGCGGGCGATTAACATTTTCTGAGTACTTTCTATGTTCCAGGGGCTTGATTCCAGGTTTCTTTTCTTTAAGGCCAATCCTCAATGACAGGAATTGTTATTGCCATTTACAGATGAAAGGTGAAGTCACCTGCTCAAGGCCATACAGCTAATAAGTTGTGAAAGTAGAACTGGAACTTAGGTCTGCCCATCTCCAAATCCAGTGCTCTTTGCACTGTTCCACGTTGCCTCTTGGCAGCATCAACTGATCAGCTAGGCTAGGTTTTTAGGAGACAAAATAAAAAACATTGGATTCAGTCTCACAGTGGCAATAGGCAGGTGTTAATGTGATGATAAAATTATACATGTGGATTGTGTTTAGGCAAAAAGAAAAAAAAAACTAACTCTCTGGGAAAGGGGAGGGGTCAGGAAGGCTTCCTGGAGGAGGTGGTACTTAAGTTACTCCTTGAAAGGTGAGAAACAGTGAGAAGAGAGCCTTTCAGGTAGGGGAAATTGTGTGGAAAAATATGGAAGTGGGACTGTAAGGAGTCACAGAACTGTATCGTGTGAGATATATGGGCCGTGGGTGCTGAGAACTGAAGCTGGATGGGCTGGGCTGGAACTGGTTGTGGAAGGGGCTTGAATGTCAATCTAAAGCATTCAGACTTGATTCTGTTGGTCTTGGAGAGCCATCACAGAGGCTAAAGTTTATTCAAATCACTGTGCGGTTTTTTGGTTTGTTTTTTGTTTATTTGTTTGTTTTGTCCACTGCTCGGCTTGCAGGATCTTAGTTCCCTGACCAAGGATTGAACCCCTGCCCGGCAGTGAAATCGCCAAGTCCTAACCACTGGACCGCCAGGGAATTCCTAAATCCCTGTGTTCTAAAAGGCTGTTTTTTTGTCTATCTTAGTAGACCATGAACTCCTGAAGGCAAGGCCTCAGTCTTTTTCACCTCTGACCCTAGGACCCAGCCAAGGAAATGCTTGTTGAATTTTGAAACAGGGAGAGACCAGGTCTCTTACAGAATCACTCAGGACTGGAGAGTCAGAAAAAGCAAAGGCCCAGGCAAGCTGGACCCTCTGCTAACCAGAGCCTGCCCCTCGTACAAGACCCAGCTTCGATGTACTTCCTCCAGGAAGCCCTTCTTAATGAACTCCGCCTAGTCTTAAACAGACACACAGAGCTCTGTCAGGATCAAGTTCAGAGTCTATCACTGATTACCAAGTCACTTTCTATTTGTTCGTTTTATCTCATATGTTTCCGCAAGAATTTCAGGAGGCTTTCAAAAAAGAATGCAAACAATAAGATTAAATAGAATAAGTAAGAGGGAGTTCCCTGGCAGTCCAGTGGTTAGGACTCCACACTCTCACTGCCAAGGGCCGGGGTTCGATCCCTGGTTGGGGAATTAAAATCCCACAAACCGTGTGGCGCAGCCAAAAAAAAAAAAAAAGAATAAGAGAAATATTGGCACCAGATAATGCTTATTAAATTTGAAAAAAACAGAATGTGGATAGACAAGCCATTGTTACTAGGGACAAGCCTCAACCTGGTTCTGGGCTTCCTAGCAGCCAGTATGAAAAGAGAGATTACACAGTTCTCATTGCAGGAAAAAAGACAAACCAGTTCCTTAAGGAAAACAAAGCTTTCCCTAGCACTTCACTTTCACTGGGGGATTCATTTAGGGGACACTGGGTATTAAGGTCTTTAATGACAGAATAGTCTGTTTCTAAAGGAGTTTCTTGTAACTCCTCTGGATGAAAGCTGAGGGTATAATATCACAGTGACACCTCAGTGGAAGAAA
The DNA here is from genome assembly GCF_949987515.2 of Delphinus delphis. Lineage (NCBI taxonomy): Eukaryota > Metazoa > Chordata > Mammalia > Artiodactyla > Delphinidae > Delphinus > Delphinus delphis. The sequence continues at coordinate 71,875,661 of NC_082697.1, forward strand.
GTCTGTGTGTATGGAGGGGAGAAAATGATCTGAGGCACTTAATAACTTGGAGCCTCAATTTCCACCCCTGGAAAGTGGGTCACAGCCTTTCTCTGACTACCTCAAAAGCGCTGCGTGAACTCATTTTGGAAGCTGAACAAGCTCTGCAAATACTATTTGCTATTATTAGAGCTGAATGGGGTTCAGAGTGGTCAATTGATTTGCCTGAATTCACACAGTAAATGGGTGCTAGGGTCCAAAACTTCTTTGAGGCTCAGGTTTCTCATCTGTTAAATGGGGGCCAAAGTGGGTAGATTACAAAGATTAGGGGAGATAAGGGATGTTGACATTACCTCTTCATGAGACAGTGTGTCCACGTAAGGACTCCAGTATGGAGCCAGTTTGTGCCCTGGAGAGTGAGGGGGACCTGGAAAGAGGGGAGGAAATGCTGGGGAACCAGTGAGAGAGGATGGCCTGGGAGAGTGAATCCTCTTTCTCCTGCCCTGCCTGATCCAGCCTACCTCTTGAGCTGCGGCTTCCCTCCCCGGCCAGCCCATGGGGATGTGAGTGTGACAGACCTTCACCCTGGAGGCACTGCCACCTTCCACTGTGATTCGGGCTACCAGCTGCAGGGTGAGGAGACCCTCATCTGCCTCAATGGTACCCGGCCAGCCTGGAGCAGTGAACCCCCCAGCTGCATGGGTGAGTCTCTACCACAATAGGTGTGGTTTTCTGTCCTGGGAGCCCCACTGGAGGGTCCTACCTTGGGGGTCTCTATCTTTGGGAACACCCATCTTGAAGGGTTTTTTACCCTGAAGAGTCCCTATCCTGAGGTCTCCATTTGGAGCTCTTCACCCTGAGGGTCTCAATCCTTGGAGTCTCAATCCTTGCGGGGGGGGGTCTCCATCTGGGGAAGTACCACCTCGGGGTGGGGGGGGGGGTTCCTTTTTTTTTGGCCGTGCCACATGGCTTGTTGGAATTTAGGTCCCTGACCAGGGATCAAACCTGTGCCCCCTGCAGTGGAAGCGCAGAGTCCTAACCAATAGACCACAGGGAATTCCTGGAGGGTTCCCATTTGGGGAGTCACCATTCTGGGGGTCCCTGCTTTTGGAGACTCCTCATCCTAGAGGAAACCATTCTTGGGGTCTATATCTGGGGGTGTCTATCCTGGAGAGTCTTCATCCTGGGATCCTATCCTGAGTATTTTCCATCTGAGAGCTTCAGTTTGGGGGACTTCCCCATAACTCCCCACCCCAGGGTGTCCACATCTGGGGAGTCTTCATTTTGATGGAATCTCCATCCTGCGGGGGGGAGGGGGTGTCCATCCTAGGGTTTTTCTATTCCAAGGCTGGTTCCTCACCTGGTAGTGGCCTGAAAAAAGTCCTGGGGTGAGCCTGTAGGGCAGAGGTCATCCCAAGGCCAGGTCCCAGGCAAAGGTGTGGGTGCAATAGCTCTGCAGATGGGAAAAGGACAAGTCACCTTAACCTGCCCCCCCGCACCGTCCACAGCATCCTGTGGTGGCACCATCCACAACGCTACACTTGGCCGCATCGTGTCCCCTGAGCCTGGGGGAGCTGCAGGGCCCAACCTCACCTGCCGTTGGGTCATCGAAGCAGCTGAGGGACGCCGGCTGCACCTACACTTTGAGAGAGTCTCCCTGGATGAGGACAACGACCGGTGAGGGTCTGGGCCTTGCGTCAGAGGTCCTCACTTCAAGGAAATAGGGAGGCTGCAATAGACAGTCAGACAGACGCGGGGGGAATCCCAGTTGGGATCTATGTCAAATGCGGGTTAGTCCTTCCCCTTTCTTAGGCAGTATAGCTGTGCAAACTGAGACAAATCACTTAACCTCTCTGTGCTTCAGTTTTCTCATCTGTAGAATGGAGATAATAGTACCTCCCTCTTAAGGTTTCTGTGAGGACAAATGCATTAAGATATGTAAAGTGCTTGGAATGGTGCCTAGCACACAGTAAGCACTATAAATGAGTTTGCCAACGTCATCTTCATTATTCTCACTCTTTATCTAGCAAACTAGTGTCCCAGCTCTGACATTAGTTGCTATGTGTAGCTGGACAGGTTACTTACTCTTTCTGTGCCTCAATTTTCTCATCTATAAAATGAGGGATAATAATAGTATCTAACTCAAGGGTTCTTGTGAGAATTAAGTGAGATAAAATGTGTAAAAGCTTAGAAGAGTACATGGCATATGGTTAATGTTTGAAAATAATAGCTATGAAATTAAGTTAGGAGAGCAGGCAAGAGGTGAGGCAGCTTCTGAGGGGAAGCTGAGCTCCTGGCCACCTCTGTCCATCCCAGGCTGATGGTGCGCTCAGGGGGCAGTCCCCTATCCCCGGTGATCTATGACTCGGACATGGATGATGTCCCAGAGCGGGGTCTCATCAGTGATGCCCAGTCCCTCTATGTGGAGCTGCTTTCAGAGACACCTGCCAATCCCCTGCTGCTAAGCCTCCGATTTGAAGGTAACTGCCCTTCCCCTGAGGCCCCACCTGCCGCACCTTCCCCTCTTCCTACGCCCAGGCATGGTCACAAGCACATAATCCATCTCTGCTTATCTCCACGTTTGGATTCCTGAAAACTGACTTGTCTCCCCATCCCAAATCGACAAGGACACATTCTAATTCCCTGAGGTGGTCTTTTCTACTTAAGCTTCAAGTGTGGCTGGATCCAGGTACACAGCCAAGAGACCAGTTACTTAAATCTCTCCATTCTTTCCTCTCGGTCGGCTTCATTCTCAGGCAGACTCTCAGTCTGTTGTGTACCTAGCAGTTACAGATTTACATACCAACAACTTTAGCAACCCCATCAGAGAGAAAGCATACCACTTTCCTAAGAGCTTTAACAAAAATGCCAGGAAAGGCTTTCATTGCCCTGGCTTAGGTCATCTATCTATGCCTGAGCCAATCACTGTAGCTAGGGGCAGGTGGTGTTATGATTGGCAGATCCACATCACATGGCCATCCCTGGTTGGCTCCAACTGAATCTCATGGACTGGAAGTGGGGAGGACGTGTGACCCAAAATGAAAATAGGAGTGCTGTTAACACACAAAGGGGACTGGATGCTGGATAGGTAGGAAGGAAGGAAGTCAGTGATCATGGGAGGAGGCATTTGAACTGGGACTTACAGGATAGAGAGAATTTTAAAAGAGGAAGATTGGGAACGAGCATCTCAGGGGAAAGGAACAGTGTGAGCAACAGTAAAGAGGTAGAGAAAAGCCTGTATGTTTGGGAAACAGAGAGTTTCACTGTGGCTGGAGCAGAGGATTTGTGTAAACAGTAGCAGGAAAGAGACAAAGAAAGTAAAATGCTCAGAGATGGGAGGGGCTAGTTTCTGGTATGAATCAAAGGAGAAAGGGAATTGGCACTTGGCCCTGATGGATGCATAAGATTTGGACATGACACCTTATCAGGTTAAGTAATGGTGAAACAGAACAGTGGATCTGAAAAATAAATGGCATTTTAGATTCTGAGAGTGCAAAGAGAATTTCTAGGTTTGAGGCCTGTCTCCATGGTTGTGGGCCACTGCTGCTCCATGGGCTTCAGACTCTTTCTGTATCACAGGCACCTGAGCCTTACCTGAGTCTAAGATATGATCAGATGGGCAAAAACTAAAACACTCTACAAATGTTAATTTTTTTGCTGACTTAGACCAAAGTTAAAACTGAGTAGCTTTTGTGTTTGCCTCACTTTTGGATTCTAGCCACAGTATGGATAATCAGGGTTGATCAGAAACCAACGGTTATTTTTGAGGAGCGAACACACCTACATGAGCCAGGTCTCCAAAGGCACCGTTTTCCCCCACTCCATTGCAGCTTCCAGAGCCAAGTGTCTCTGGCTGGGAATCAAGGAATCTGGGCTTGAGGCCTGGTTCTGCCACTGCCCTACTGTGTGACATGGAGCACATGGCTTTTTGTCTGTGGACCTAGTGTCCTCATCTGTAGAATAGTGGCTGGGACTTGACTGACCTTGGGGTTTCTGTCCAGAGGCCAGGGAGCTAACATAAATATGTGAATGAGGAATGTTAGGGTTTGGGGGAAACTGGAAAGTGAAAGCTAAGCCCAAAGGCTTTCCATTTTAAATAGCCCACTGCGGGGCCAAACCACACTGGAATTCAGCCTGGTTCCCCAGTCTGAGATCCCTGGAGGCCTGTCCTAATGCTTAATTCCTGTGACTGACTCCTCTCTAGCCTTCGAGGAAGATCGCTGCTTTGCCCCGTTCCTGGCACATGGCAATGTCACCACCACGGACCCCGAATACCGCCCAGGGGCACTGGCCACCTTCTCGTGCCTCCCAGGATATGCCCTGGAGCCCCCTGGCCCCCCCAATGCCATCGAATGTGTGGATCCCACAGAACCCCACTGGAATGACACAGAGCCAGCCTGCAAGGGTGAGCCTGCCACCTTCCCCGCCTCCCCAGAACATCCTTCAGTTCACAGACTACCCCCTGAGCTGGGGATCCTAGGAAGGCCGTTCAGGAAGGAGAACCTAGTAAACTCAGGATCAATCTCTGTCCCTTTCAGAGGCTTAGTTTTCTTAGCTGAGTAGTTGATGGGCTTGTTACGGAGTTCAGGGGTCATAACCCAAATATCTTCAAGAGCTAGATTGGGCTAAGTCATGGATTGGGTGGTAATGCATAGGCTGGAGACTGGGCGGGGTTAGTTAAGAGTGGGGCGGGGGATTGGACCCAACAGGACTAGACGTGGCAAGAATCAGGTGGGTAATAGATAATAGGAAACCGGGGAGGCAGTCTGGTGCACACAGTTGGGAGTGGTGAGGATCGTAGCGAAATAGAGACTGCATGCCCACCTGGGTCCTGAATCTGACACCCTTTCTATCCTAGCCATGTGTGGAGGGGAGCTGTCAGAGCCAGCTGGTGTGGTCCTCTCTCCAGATTGGCCCCAGAGCTATAGCCCCGGCCAAGACTGCGTGTGGGGTCTGCATGTCCAGGAAGAGAAGCGCATCTTGCTTCAAGTTGAGATGTACGTCTGGGTACTGCAGAGGGTGCAATGGGTGTGGGCTCAGCCATGTGTGGTATGACAATGCACTGGCCTGCATTATGAGCCTGGCCGGCTCGAGTGTCTGCACGAGATTCAGTGAATATACGTTCGGATGAAAGAAGTGGCTAAGGATTCAGGATAGGGGTGTGGGACATCAGGTAGACCCAGGTGCAAATCACTTATTGGTCAGGCAACCTTGGACAAGTAAATGGGGTAATGCAGCCTTCCTCGGGGACTATTGTGAAAAAGGGGCTCTGGCCTGAAGTCTCACTCTTTGGCTGTTTCTGAGGCCCCCCCGGAGTGATTTCCAGGGACCCAGGCCCGAGCTGTTGCATCAGCAGCAGCACACAAGGTGGGCGTGGCTGTGGGGGAGACCCAGTGAGCTACTTTGGTGTGAGGTGGTCATGTGCCTGGACAGAACCAAAAGTGGGCGTGGCTCAAAAAGCATGTACTCGGTTGGGGCCTAGAGTTGGGCTGGGTGGTAATGAGCATGGTCTGTGATTGGTCAGAGCTGGAGTTGAGCCTGGCTGTGCGTCACCTGGTGATGGAGGAGGGACTGGGAAGTGGGAGGCGTCAACAATGATCAGGGCTGGGGATTGGGAAGCAGGAGCCGGGAGGAGCCACAGACCAAATGGAACCTGGAGCGACTAGCGTGGAGGAGAAGCCCATAACTGATCCAAACTGAGGCCTGGGATAGGAGAATGTAGGGCGGGACTGGAGAGTAGGTAAGGTTGCTAATGAGCTGAGTTAGTGATTGGGCAGAACCAGATGGGAGGGGCCGATCGTAACCCAGCCCCCATATCTGGTCCCACTCTCTCCAGCTTGAATGTGCGCGAAGGGGATATGCTGACACTGTTCGATGGGGACGGTCCCAGTGCCCGAGTCCTGGCCCAGCTGCGAGGGCCTCAACCGCGCCGCCGCCTCCTCTCCTCTGGGCCCGACCTCACGCTGCAGTTCCAGGCACCGCCCGGACCTCCAAACCCGGGCCTGGGCCAGGGTTTCGTGTTGCACTTCAAAGGTACCGAGGCCTAGGGTCCCGAGGTGGGAAGGGGTCCCGCAGGTCAGAGAGGCCCCCGAGGCTGGAAGGGCGCCCTGGGTCGCAGGACAGCCTCCAAACTCGCCGTCTCTCCCCTGCAGAGGTCCCGAGGAACGACACGTGCCCCGAGCTGCCGCCCCCGGAATGGGGCTGGAGGACGGCTTCCCACGGGGACCTGATCCGGGGCACTGTGCTTACTTATCAGTGCGAGCCTGGCTATGAGCTGCTTGGGTCGGACATTCTCACCTGCCAGTGGGACCTGTCCTGGAGCGCAGCGCCGCCCGCCTGCCGAAAGAGTGAGCCCGGGCCCCGCCCTAATCCTCTCGTGGCTCCGCCCCTGCCCACCTGGGTTTCACGGCTCTGCTTGGGCTCCGCCCACCCCCTATGCGCCCCGCCTCCGTATCTTCTTGTCCCCGCCCCTGTTCTGTCTGGACCCATCCCTTCGCTCGAGGTCCTGCCTAGATCTTCCTCAGGCCCCAACCATATGTCCAGTGGGTTCCACTCCTCTGTTCCTCGGTGTTCCGAAACCGTACCCTCTGGTCCCCACTCTCATCTTCCCAGGGCTGCATCCCTCTCTCTTGCACTGTTCTGGGTCCTGAACCTGGTTCTTCTGGGTTCCTCCCCTGCCTCTGCCCAGTCTGAGTCCCGCCCCCCTGCCCCCCTGCCCCCCGCCTGCCCCGTCATCTCTTTTCTTGTTCTAGGCCTTGCTCCAGTCTCTCAGTCCCCAACCCTTGACATTATGAGGAGTCACTTTGCAGGGGCCTAGGCTTGTCAGAGAGTTCGGTTTATTTTATTTTATTTACTTTTATTTTTTTAATAAATTTATTTATTTATTCATTTATTTATTTATTTTTTGCTGAGTTGGGTCTTTGTTGCTGCACGAGAACTTTCTCTAGTTGCGGCGAGCGAGGGATACTCTTCGTTATCCTGCGGTGCGCAGTCTTCTCATTGCGGTGGCTTCTCTTGATGCGGAGCATGGGCTCTCGGCGTGTGGGCTTCCATAGTTGTGGCTCGTGGGCTCTAGAGCACAGGCTCAGTAGTTGTGGCGCACGGGCTTAGTTGCTCTGCGGCATGTGGGATCTTCCCGGACCAGGGCTCGAACCCGTGTCCCCTGCATTGGCAGGCGGATTCTTAACCACTGCATCACCAGGGAAGCCCGTCGGTTTATTTTAATTCCGTTATTAAAGTCCCATGATGTGTTGGGGCTGGAGTTATGCGGAGGTGTTGGGGACTCTCCCTACCCTGACAGAGCTCACAGTCTGGGACAGGGACAGATACTTAACTCAGGATATTAGAGTGGTAACCGCTGGGTGACTTCAGGCAAGGTACTTAACATCTCTGAGGCTTTGGCTTCTTCCTCAGTGAAGTAGGAATAGAGGATTGTGAAAAGCAAATGAAAAGCTTTTCACGTTAGTGCCTGGTGCAGGTAAACAGTGAGTAAGTAGTAGTTGCTATAAGTATGAAGAAGGGCTTTAGGAAGAGGGGTGGGTTAATTGTCCCAGGGATAGGGCAGGAGATTTCACAGAGGAGGTGACATTCAAAGGAGCTGGGAGAATTTATCTTTTAGAAGAGCAGAAAGGGGTGGCATCTTGTCACTTCCTCCAAATTTCTGGAAGCCTGTCACCAGGGTATAGGATTGTAGGTCTTTCACCTGGCCCCTAGGAGCAACGGTGGGACCAATGAGGATAAGTTTCAGGAAGCCAGATTTGGACTGGACACAAGGAAAACTTTCTAGTTGACACAGCTCCCCATCCCTGGAAGGAGTCACAGGATGTCCAATCTGGAACCCAGACCGCACGGGGCGGGGACAAGAAGGGATGGAAGCGGGGCCCAGAGGGGATAGGGCGTGGCCCAGCTGCCCAAGACTCAGTAGGGACCCTGCCCAAGGCAGCACATGGAGCCTTCAGCTGAGCTGAGCCCTAAGTCTCTGAATCTCAGCCCAGTGCTCCCTGGCTGTGACCCTGAACAGTTCCAGCTTTGCCACTCCCTGGCTGAGTGACCATAGACCAGTCATTTGACTGCCCTGAGCCCTGAGCCCCAAGGGAGGTGATAGTGACGCTGACCTCTCTGAGATCATCAGGGTATATGATATCATGTTTGTAAAACATTTTAGCGAGGTGCCTTGCTCAGGTCTATATATAAGAAATGGCTTTGATTGGGATTCTTCCACAGCAAGGTTGTAAGCAAATGCCCGCAGAGGCCAGGCAGGCAATACAAGTGAGCAGAAGGGGCTGGGGATGACGGGAATGAGGGGAGCAGGAGGTCTGGGCCCCTCTGAAGAGGGCAGCTGCTCTGCTGATGATGATTTGCCATGCAGGGCTGACACGGTTGGGATTTAGCTGGTTTGCTCTGGTTGAGTGGTTCAATATTTCAAATTTCACCCTAGGATGGGGGCCCAGGTTGCCCCAAACGTTCTGTTTGCTGGAAGAAACCTGCTATGTAAAATGCATTGAATTTTAAGTTTTCCAACTCCTGCTCTGTTCATTCTGAGGAAGGAGTGGGAGGTGTGTGCGGAGTGTTGCCCAGAGGAGATGGCCCACGACTCAGGAGTCTCCCAGCTCTAAGCTTCTGGCAGATCTTTTAAGGGCCTGGCTCCCCCTGACTTTGCCCTCCTGCCAACAGTCATGACTTGTGCCGATCCTGGTGAGATCACCAACGGGCACCGCACCACCTCAGATGCTGGCTTTCCTGTTGGCTCCCACGTCCAGTACCGCTGTCTGCCGGGGTACAGCCTGGAGGGGGCGGCCGTGCTCACCTGCTACAGCCGGGACACGGGCACGCCCAAGTGGAGCGACCGGGTCCCCAAGTGCGCCTGTGAGTCTGGGGACACCCTAGGATGGGTGGCTGGGTGGCCTGCTCGATGGTGCAGCTGGCCCATGACTGACCTCTTCCCTGCAGTGAAGTACGAGCCGTGCCTGAACCCCGGGGTGCCGGAGAACGGCTATCAGACGTTGTACAAGCATCACTACCAGGCGGGCGAGTCTCTGCGCTTCTTCTGCTATGAGGGCTTTGAGCTCATTGGCGAGGTCACCATCACCTGTGTGCCCGGCCACCCCTCACAGTGGACCAGCCAGCCCCCACTCTGCAAAGGTGCCTGGGCAGGCAGGGCAGGAGGGGGCACAGCAGTGTCCAGGATGTGACAGGGCTGGGAAAGTCAGGTAGCAAATTCGAGACCCTGCCGAGCTCCCCATCCACTTTCTATGGGCTCTCATCATCAGAGGTATAGCCAAAAGCCCTGGAGAAGTTCAAGGTCATGGAATTATCCTAAGGGAAGTAGTAGAGGGGGCTTTGGTTTGGCAGTCCCTTGCCCTCCGAATAGGTCTCAGTTTCCGTATTTTTGACAAATCCTACAGACCTGGTTGGTTTAGACTGCCCAGGGGTCTGGAGGAGGAGGACCGAGGCCCTGCTCTGACTGTTCCTCCCCTGTCCCCAAGGGAAGGATCAAGTTTAGGTTGAGCAGAGGGCAGAGAATCCAGGCTGTCCAGCCCGGCCCCACTGGGCTCCCGGCCCTCTACCCAGCCTCCTTCCCTCCCTGGCTCAGACCCCGTCCCCTCCTCCTCCTCTCCCTGCAGTGGCCTATGAGGAGCTCCTGGACAACCGAAAACTGGAAGGTCAGTGAGGGCACAGGTGGAGACCCAGGCCTGGCCAAGTTGGGAGGGCAAGGCAGAGGCCGGGGGCAGGAGGCCAGGCCCCCGGTGGGGTGAGGCCCAGGGTTCAGGGCCCAGGGCAGGAGGCTGGGAGAGTCCAGGGCTGGGCCCAGCCCCAGATCACTGGCCTCTCCTCCTCCTTCCAGTGAGCCAGACCACCGACCCGTCACGGCAGCTAGAGGGTGGGAACCTCGCCTTGGCCATTCTGCTGCCCCTAGGCTTGGTCATCGTCCTCGGCAGTGGCGTTTACATATACTACACCAAGTAAGTACATAGCTCAGGGAGCTGCTGGCCAGGGCAGACGTCCTGCCTGCCTGGCACAGAAGCCCGGGTGAGGGGGGGTTGGGGGCTCACTTCTCGATAAGCCCCTCTATCTCCTTCCTTTCCCAGGCTACAGGGAAAATCCCTCTTCGGCTTCTCAGGCTCCCATTCCTACAGCCCCATCACGGTGGAGTCAGACTTCAGCAATCCACTGTATGAAGCTGGGGTGAGCCCTTCCCCTACCCCTGGAGTGCCACATCCCTCAGCTCCCCTGGGACTCCATAACCTTCTCTCAAGGTCTTTGTAACATCTGTCTTGGGAATTGCAAACTCAGCTGCCTACAAAGGCCACGTCAATGAACAAAGCCAAGTCAGGTGGGCCAATCGGGAGTGGTAAGGACTGTGACCAACTGGAAAGCTTGTACCCCATCCAGTCCATGGAGGAAACCTAGGCCCAACTGCCAGACCTTCCAACTGTTCAAGACAATCCAGAAATTTAGATTTTTATGTGACTTTAAGATACTGTAGGATGAACCAAATACACCCATTGGCCAGCTTCAGCCCCATTCCCACCCCATGGTCCCCAAACTCCCAATGATCTTTGTTATTTTAAAAACACAGAGTCTTTCCCCTTCCTTGTGGATGCCTCCTCCACCTCCATCCCATTCTAGTGACTGATGCCATCTCTCTGCTTCCAGGATACACGAGAGTATGAAGTTTCCATCTGAACACCAAGACTAAGGCTGCAGGACCCAGGACGCCCCTCCTCTCCTCATTCTGGGCAGGAAGGAGTACAGGACCTGGCCTCTGGCTCCCTTCCTCCCTGCTGTGTAAATAATCTCCTGGCCCCACGAGGGGGCTTTGATGGCCCTGGGGACCCTACAGTAAATAAACCAGCATCCTGTGCCCAAAGCCTCCTCTTCTCAGTTGCCAAACAAGGGGCCTGCCCCCCACTCACTCTACCCCCTTTTGGACCCTAGGAGGGGAACTCAGCCCCTGATGCAACTCCTGGGGCCCCTCCAGCCCAGGGCATCCCACAAGGACTACCCAAGAGCTCTGCTGTTCCCTTGGTCATGAAGGCTCTGCCCTTCCCAGATGCTCTGTCCCCGGGCCTAACCTCTGACCCTTGGAGGGTCAGAAGAAGAGGGATGAAGGGGAGAGCTGGGACAAGGCCCCTACCCCCTTCCTGCCATGTCCCCTACCCACAGTCTCCCCACCTTTGCTTCTGGATTTTTGTTTTTGAGCAATAAACAGAAAATCTCCATTTGTAACTGGGCTGGTGGGGTGTGGGAAGGTGGGTCACAGAGCACTGGAGATGGTGATGGTGGCCTCTCTGGAAAGAGGGCTGGGGATAGGGGAACACTTGGGGAAAAAGATGGAAATTTAAGATTGCACACAGGGCAGTGTTGAAGGGGCTGGCCTGGGGTCAAAAAGCCTGACTTTGGGCTCAGCCTCTGGAGGACCAGCTGGGCCCACTCCTGGCCTCAGCAGTCTCTCCACAGGGCTTGGCGTTTCCAGGCTCTTCTAGCTGGGTGATAAATGACAGTAGCTGCCTCTCCTCCTTCACTGTTTGGCAGGTGACAAACAGCGCTCAGTTTGTTTCATGACCAGCTGACCTAAAAGTCAACCCCCTTTTGAGAAATCTTGTACCCATCCAAGTGTACCATTTTTCCCCCCAATCTTTTTGGCATTTATTTATTTTTGGCTGCGTTGGGTCTTCTTTGCTATGCGTGTGCTTTTCTCTAGTTGTGGCGAGCAGCGGCTACTCTTTGTTTGGTGTGCAGGCTTCTCATTGCGGTGGCTTCTCTTGTTGTGGAGCACGGGCTCTAGGCGCGCGGGCTTCCGTAGTTGTGGCTCGCGGGCTCTAGAGCTCAGGCTCAGCGGCCATGGCTCACGGGCCCAGCTGCTCCGCGGCATGTGGGATCTTCCCGGACCAGGGCACGAACCCGTGTCCCCTGCATCAGCAGGCGGACTCTCAACCACTGCGCCACCAGGGAAGCCCCCTTTTTGGCATTTTAAGCATATCTGCTGTTATGTGTCTACCAAGTATTATATTTGCAGCTTTTCATGAACAATGAGCTTGTTTGGTTTCCCATGGGTGTCCTTTTCTACTTTACTTTTGAACGTTATAGAGAATTTACAGCCTGTTTGTCTTTTTTTTTTTTTTTTTTCTGCATTGGGTCCTCGTTGCTGCGCGCAGGCTCTCTCTAGTTGTGGCGAGCGGGGGCTACTCTTCGTTGAGGTGCTTGGGCCTCTCATTGCAGTGGCTTCTCTTGTTGCAGAGCATGGGCTCTAGGAGCGCGGGCTTCAGTAATTGTGGCACGCGGACTCAGTAGTTGTGGCTCAAGGGCTCTAGAGTGCAGGCTCAGTAGTTGTAGCGCACGGGCTTAGTTGCTCCGCGGCATGTGGGATCTTCCCAGACCAGGGCTCGAACCCGTGTCCCCTGCATTGGCAGGCGGATTCTTAACCACTGTGTCACCAGGGAAGCCTCAGCCTGTTTGTCTTAAAGTCTTTCTCCAAATCAACTGAATTTTCCTTAATTAAAATTTTATAATTAAATATAATGAAACATTTTTAGGACACTCAAAAGAGGATTGGATTTTAGAACACGAGGCAAACCGACCTTGATAACAGCCTAAGTTTTTTTGGCATTTATTCTGTGCCAGGCATTGTGATGAGCATGTATGCATTATGTTTTTAACTCTCACAAGGCCCTTGTGAGACAGGGACAATTATTCCCATTTTTCAGATAAGGAAACAGAGGCTAGGAGATGTGAACTGACTTCCTTACGAGGCTCCAATAAGTGGCCAGACTGGGATTTAAATGCAAACGTCACAAAGCCTACTGCACTGCCTTCTGGTTAGTAACAGGCATGATATGTTCCATAGCCATGCGGCTCCAAAACGTGGAGGGGAGACCTCAACACTGACACTGGTGGCCGGAGGGGCTCCTCAGAAGCAAAGGTGGACCCTCTCAGATGCCACAGGCACCTTAAGGTGCTGGAGTTTGGCTGGGAGGCTGGATCTGGACCCATGAACTCATCTCTGCCAACAGGTTGATGGAGAATAGGTTGATATCTGCCTGAATTAAAGCCATTCCAGGGGCTTCCCTGGTGGCACAGTGGTTAAGAATCCACCTGCCAATGCAGGGGACACGGGTTCGAGCCCTGGTCCAGGAAGATCCCATATGCTGTGGAGCAATAAGCCCGTGCACTACAACTACTGAGCCTGTGCTCTAGAGCCCGCGCGCCACAACTACTGAGCCCGTGCGCCTAGAGCCCGTGCTCCACAACAAGAGAAGCCACTGCAATGCGAAGCCTGCATACCACAACGAAGAGTAGCCCCAACGCAGCCATAAGTAGATAAATAAATAAATTAATTAATTAATTAAAAAAAAAAAGCCATTCCAGGGGAATTCCCTGGTGGTCCAGTGGTTAAGACTCTGCATTTCCACTGCAGAGGGTGTCGGTTTGATCCCTGGTCTGGGAAGTAAGATCCCACATGCCACGTGGTGCTGTGAAAAAAAAAAAAATTAAAAAAGAAAAATCACTCAAAAAGAAAAAAAAGCCATTCCAATAATATGCCCAAGAAACTTAACACCCCATTGTAAAGCAATTATACTCCAATAGATGTTAAAAAAAAAAGGAATAGGAATATTGTAAAACAATTATACTCCAATAAAGATGATTTAAAAAAAAGGAATAGGAAATAAATAAATAAAATAATATGCCCACATATCTGGCAAAAAGGGGGAGGGGCACTCCTCCCACATCACCCCACAGAGAGCACTGCCCAGCCTGAGAGGAGGGAAGGATCTCTGTCACTTTAATAAAGTTTTTGATTTCTGGTGGTGTCCTTGCTAGCTGAGGGTGGAGAGGTGTGTGATGGTTCCAGAACCCTTTGGAGGCTTCAGGGGTGATGTTGCTCATGACCAGGAATCACCCCAAAACCAAAATGTTGAATGAGTTGTGAAAGAGGAGCTTTGGTGCATGTTCTAGAGGAACAGAGTGGGGAGAGGGCACGAGAGGCCAAGCGCAGCACCAGAGTTGGGATCATCCTCCAGATGTCAAGTTGCTAGGCAGAGCTCCCTAGAAAAGAATAAGAGTCTTTTGACTTTAGATTCAAGGTTCATGTCTTTTTATCTTTCCATCCTTCACCTATCCATCCAACCCCTATCCCCCATCCATCTATTTATCCATCCACCATTCCCCACCTATCCATCTATCCATCCACCCACCATTCTCTTTCCATCCATCCACAAATCTACCCATCATTCCCTATTCATAACAGACACTCAATAAACATTTGCTGAGACTTCCCTGGTGGTGCACTGGTTGAGAAACCGCCTACCAATGCAGGGGACACGGGTTAGATGCCTGGTCCGGGAAGATCCCACATGCCGCGGAGCAACTAAGCCTGTGCTCTAGAGCCTGCGAGCCGCAACTACTGAGTCAGTGTGCCACAACTACTGAAGCCCGCGCGCCTAGAGCCCGTGCTCCACAACAAGAGAAGCCACTGAAATGAGAAGTCCGCACACCACAACGAAGAGTAGCCCCCGCTCGCCGCAAGTAGAGAAAGCCCGTGTGCAGCAACGAAGACCCAACACAGTCAAAAATAAATAAACTTTAAAAAGTCATTAAAAAAAATAAAATAAACATTGCTGTCAGTTCCTTCTCTACCATCTTCATGAACCCCTCTCTCCTCCTCTGCCAACCCCTTACTTGGAGAGGTTCTCCAAGGCTCCATCCTCAGCGCCCCTCGTCTTTCTCACTCTGCACAACCCTCCATCCCCCCACCCCACCCCCCACCAGGGCAACTGCACACCCTTCAACTGCCAACTTCCTCCTAGATCAGATCTCTATCACCAGCCCAGACCTTGCCACTGAGTTCTGAAGCCATATTCCCAACTGTCTACAGAGCATTTCCACCTGGAGTTCCCAGGGGCCCCTCACACACAATCTGTCCAAAGGCGGGAGCGTGCCTGCCACGCCCCAGGAAGAATGAGGAGGCTGGCATAACTGGAAGCAGGGACTGGAACTAGTGGTATCGGAGGGTCTCTGGACAGAAGGGTCCTGGCGTGGGGTTCACCGTGTTTGGATATCTGAGTCCCTTGGTCTTGTGTCTGTTTTTCTTTGATGGGCACAGGATTCATGTGGTAGGCAGCGACAAACAAGGCCTCGTCAGTGAGTTCTGCGCTGATCTGTGTCAGGAATTCCTCAGAATGGGAAACCTTCTGGAAAAGGGAAAGTCAGAGGGGCTCAGCCTGGGAGTTCCTACATGGGAGTCCTGGGTCTGGAGGCTCCCAGGCTGGGGGCTCTGGGTCTAAGGAGTCTGGTATTGGACGGCTGGGTCTTGCAATTTGGCCTGGAAGGTCCTGGAAGTGGAGGGCAGCCTTTGGGGACCTCAGGGGCGTAGTGCTGGGGGCTCTGGGCTCAGGGTTGAGGCTAGAGTTTCCAGGCTGGCGGTCTCAGTGCCCTAAGCCTAGGAGCTCCCCACTTCACTTCACCCCCACCCCAAGAACTCCTCTCCAATGCTCACCGGACCTCCACCCAAGCAGGCTGCAGAGTCTGTGGCTTGGGATTGCCCGCTGCCCTTTTTCTCCACATTCCTGGTAGCAGTGGATGCCATCCCCCTGGGGACAGCGGAAGCTCAGGTTAGGCTGAGAAACCAGCCCACTTCTCCCAAACCCAACACACCACCATTCCCCGCGGCCTTGAAGAACTGTGTCAGTTCTCTCTCTGAAAAAAAGAAAAAAAAAAAAAGAAAAGAAATCGTTGCCTTAAGTCTTCCTGGGGGAGGGAGGAGGTGGGACTCCCACAACACCCGCCTCCCGCCCCCCTCACTTCGCCCAGCAGGGGCCTCTCTTCCCTTCTTCCCACCCAAGACCTTTCCCAAGACAAGGCAGACCACTTGCCGCCCCCGACCTGGCAGATGGGTCGAAATCTTGGGCTACTCGGCAGGAGGGGAGACGGGGAGGTCTATAAGGAGCCCTTTTATGGGCCCGGGGACGGGGGACTTGGGAGCTGGGGAGGAAGGTTGGAAAGAGGGGAACCGGGAGCGGCGCCGCTACCCGTTGCTATAAAAACCTTGGCGTCTGCGGAGGTTCAGCAGCACCGTAGGGATTCTAGAACCAAAGCTGGGAGGGCATTTTCCCAGCTTGTCGCATTCGCTCCTCCGGCCTCTCCTCCACCCTCTTTAGGTCCCTCCTTGGGGGCAGTGACCCCCGCGCCAGTGGCCTTGAGAAACTTGGGAAGATCAAGGTGGAGCCTGGCACCTAACCCTCCCACCACTAGGGGCACGCGAGAAGCAGCCCCACCCAAGGCCGCCCTCCAACCTCTCTGGCTGTCATCTTTTTGCCTGGAGCCTGTGAGAGCAAATGGGGGCAGAGAGAGGGGGCGGGGAAGAAAAGGTGTGGGCTGTGCCAAATAACCTGGCCTCTCGGGGGTTCAAAGAATCGGGAGGGCGGGATCTTTTTTCTTTATCTTTGTCTTCAGGAGTCATATCCTCCGCAGAAAGGAAAGTAGAGACATTTACCTAGGCCTCCTTCTCTTTTGACCTCTCCTTTTAAGTTCCTTCCTTTGCTCAGCGTTGATGGTTCTTTGCCCCCTCTCCTCCCTCTTTACTTTGGTACGAACCGATGGAAAGGGGAGGAGGGAAGAAAAGGAAAAGGAAGAGGGCAGGTCTTAAAGGGGACGCAGCCATTTCTTAAGCCTCTTCTTCCTTTCTCCAATTTTGCAAGGACGAACCCTGAAGAGTAGGTTCCGGAAGCTAAGCACAGCTGGAGGAGCAGGGGCCGCAGCTGGAGGCAGGAGAGCCGGCGGGGCAGGCGGAGGCCAGCGTCTGCTCAGGGGAAGGGCTGGGTGTGCGCGCCCTCTGTGCCCCACGCACAGCTGTGTCGGCCCATGCTACGGCAGGCAAAGAGCTTTAACATCTGGGACCTGGCAGGGGCAGCGGGGACCTGCGCGCAGTGGGCGCGGCCGATGAGCCGGGCTGGAGGGTGAGCCTTCCGCCGGAGCTGGGAGAGAGCTGGCACCTCCAGATAAGGCCCAGGGCGGCCAGGGGACCTCCGCGATGCCAGGCGAAAATATCTTCCTGTTTGTGCCTAACCTCATCGGTGAGTGCTACCCGCGGCTCCGGGCCGAACGGGAGGGCTAGGGACCTTGGGCAGGCTCCCTGATCCTGCCCTGTCTCCCCCTGCCGTCTCAATCCCAAGGTTATGCCCGGATTGTCTTCGCCATCATTTCTTTCTACTTCATGCCCTGCTGCCCTCTCACGGCCTCCTCCTTCTACCTGCTCAGCGGACTTCTGGACGCTTTCGATGGACACGCTGCTCGAGCCCTTAATCAAGGTGACAGACACCTTTTCTCAGCCAGCCTTGAGACCCAACAACTCTCTGCCCCCTTTTCCTGCTTCCTTAGGACCTCGGGGTAGGCGGGTACTCGGGAATCAGAGGGCTCTGTCATTCCCATCTCTGTAGAAAGCAGAACAGAATGGCCTGATTTTGTAGCAGAAGGGATTTAAGCTCGCTGTGGAGAAGAACTCATTGATAGCGAGGGGTGTGGGATACCAAGACCCAGCATGGCAGTGCAAGTGCTGGAGGCCTCTCTGAATAAAAATCCATTCAACAGGTGTTTTGGGGGCATCTGCTGTATGGCAGGCACAAGCCATAAGGATTCCAGAAAGCATGTTTAGAGGGAGGATGGAGAGGGAAGGGAGATGGTTTCTGGAGAGATGATTAATTTTTTTAATCTGTTCTTCAGACCCACCTCTAAGACTTCCCATGCTAGCTTTCTCACTCCCTTCTACACTGTTTTCTCTACACTGCCATGCTTCCTTGTTTTATGATACGGTGACCCTTGCCTTTTGACCTTCATACTCCAACGATAGCAGTCTGCTTTCCTCCCCAGGCAGTGGATTGTGGGCCTTTTCTCTCTTAGACTCTGCATTAGAGTGATACACTAAATATGGCCTCTGTCACAGATGCATTGCCCCCTTACAGCCCCCATCCACCAAATAGTTGCCATTTTTCAGGAACCCGATTTGGGGCCATGCTGGACATGCTGACAGACCGGTGCTCCACGATGTGTCTGCTGGTCAACCTGGCCCTGCTGTACCCTCGCGCCACCCTTCTTTTCCAGCTCAGCATGAGCTTGGATGTTGCCAGCCACTGGCTGCACCTCCACAGGTCAGTGATTCTGGGGTTGTTGACCGGTTGAAGAAGACACTACAGTGGGGAGGGGTGAGACCATACGGGAGGTGTCTTCAGGCTTCTTGGGACGTCTCCTTTTTAGCTCTGCTTTGTTGAAGGACCCTGGGCAAACCTTCTCTGAATTAGCGTCAGTCCTGTTTTACGGTTGGATTAAGTAATCCCTAAAACCCTTCTGAGGATTCCAAAGAGTTAACATCCCTTGGGAAGGGGCATGAGGCTTTTGAATCCTGATTCTTCCCCCAGCTACCCAGCTAGGTAGTGTGACTTCGGGCAAGACAGTGGTCCTCAGCTGTGCCCCAGTCCCTCCTCTGTTCAACAGAGGCAATCCCAGTACCTACTTTGCGTGGGTTGAAATGTGGATTAGGTGGGCATTCGTAGTAATGAAAGCTCATGGATTCCGCCTACTTTCTCCCCAAGTTCTGTGGTCCGAGGCAGTGAAAGTCACAAGATGATCGACCTGTCTGGAAATCCAGTGCTTCGCATCTACTACACCTCCAGAGTGAGCATTTGCTGCCCCTCCCTATTCACTTAGCTTACGGGCAAGTCCTGGACTGAGCCCTGGGCCCAGGGTGGGATTGGTGGGAAGGGCTCCTGGGCTGAGCCCTGTGAATTGCTGGAGAAAGCAAGTGGGCCTGAGGCCCAGGTGCGCCCAGGGAGAAGGAACTGAGTGGCTTGAGGGGAGAGGGAGGGAGGAAGAAGCCAGGGAGGTGTGCAGAACCAGCTCTCAAAAGGCCTTAGGCTGTGAGAAGGAGTGTAGTCTTTACACTGGAGCCTCGAGGGTGGAACACCTCCAGGTAAGGCCCAGGGCTTCAAGGGGGCAGCCCGGTAAAAATATCTTCCTGTTGGTTCGTAACCTTGTGGTGAGTGCTGCCCACAGCTCCTGCGGAAGGGGAGGGTGAAGGGCCTTGGGCAGGTTCCCTGATCTGCCCTGTTCCCCCTATGCCCACCCACATCCTACCTGTACCGCCCTGCACCCCTCTTTCTCCAGTACAGTTCCTGGCCCCCCGGCCCTTAGTTGGGGGATCGGGGGCACTACCCTACCCTCTTGCTTAAGCAGCCTTTTTGCTGTCTGTGCAGCCCGCTCTGTTTACCCTGTGTGCTGGAAATGAGCTCTTCTACTGCCTCCTCTACCTGTTCAATTTCTCCGAGGGACCTTTAGGTAGGAGATGTGGGGCTGGGCAGGAGGGTGGGAGGGGGTCGGGCCTGCCTGGGGAGTCAAAGGCCCCTCCCTCACCCGCATCCTGTTTTCTCTGTATCGCCCCTGCTCCCTTCCCACAGTTGGCTCTGTAGGTCTTTTCCGAATGGGCCTCTGGATCACAGCCCCTATTGCCTTGCTCAAGTCCCTCATCAGCGTCATCCACCTGATCACAGCTGCCCGCAACATGGCTGCCCTGGACGCAGCAGATCGTGCCAAGAAGAAGTGATCCTGGAACCTCCAGCCCCTGGCTACCCACCTGCCCTGGGAGTCTCACTGTGCCACGCGGCACCCCTGTCCCTCCTAGGAGGTCCCAGGCACATGTCTTCCCAATGTGTTGTCCAGCCTGCTGGGAAGGGGACCAGCCTCTTTGGTGATGTCATGTTCTCTGTAATCCTGGGGACCAGTCCCACCCCTGTGATCTCCAGGGACCTGGACTTCAAATCAGGAAGGATGCTCAGGAGGCCCCGCCCACACGGGCAGTGCTCCCGGGGCCCGAAGAGAGCTGTGTGAGGATCGGGCATAGTCACCCCTGCTGGCTCAGCCCTGGGATCTGGCTTGGCTGAGACCTTAGGGACACTTGAGTGAGGGAGGTGGGGCAGGGGCCAGGTTTCCCAAAAGGCAGGGGTTCAGACCTCTGCTCCTGGCTAGATAGAGGAAGCCTGTGGGTTCCATGGCCCAGAGAGAAGGTGCTGTCGAGATCCCCATTGCAATCTCTGTCCTGGCTCCGAAAGCCTTGATTATAAAGGCGGGAGCATCGCTGTTCTGGACTTGGTTTCCTTTGAGATAGTCTTGGACCAGGGCCTGGGTCGAGGGGAGCTTGGGGGAAAATGAGGATCCATCTGGATACTTTTGCCGCAGTAGTTTACTGGCTGGCTCCTTCCTGTCATTCCTCAGTGACCTCAGAGAGATCCCCTCCCTGCCACCCAAGCGCATTCTATGTCCTCCGCCCACCTGCTTTATTTTCTTTACGACACCGTCACTGGCTGTCTACCTTTACTTGTGTACCTGATATTTTCTACCCTCACTAAAATATAAACTCCATGAGGGCACAGACTCTTCTTGTTCTTTCTCTGTCCCTACAAAGAAGATTAACCTTGACCTGACATATCGTAGCGGCTTAAATACTCACAAATAGATCGGTTGGTTTCTCAGAATGTGGTCCTTAGACCACTTGTGGGATATTTCTTGAAAATTCAGCTTCTTGGACCCTGTGCCAGACTTTCAGAGTTGGAAATTCTAGGGATGGCCCCAGAAGTCTGAAGTTTTAATAAACTCCAGCTGATTGATTCTTCTTCCCAGTTACACTGAGAATCACTGTTCCCTCTTAAACATTTTTTTGGGTACTTAGCATAGGAGACACTGTTCCAGGCATCTGTCCCTGACAGCTATCCCTGCTATCTGAGCAGAAAGCTGTCTGGCATCAGCTTTCTTTTTAAGACTGCATTGAGCCTACCATATGCCAGACCCTGTGCTGGGGCTTCTTTGCAGATAGTACTTATTTTATCCTTGTAATAGTTTAGCCAAGAGGGCCTCATGTCTGAGAGGGCTGAAGTTTATCCGATGTGTATTGAGGGACTTCCCTGGCAGTGCATTGGTTAGGGCTCCACGCTTGCGCTGCAGGGGGCACAGGTTTGCTCCCTGGTCAGGGAACTCAAATCCCACAAGCCGTGTGCCACTGCCAAAGAAAAAAAAAAGATGTGTATTGAGCCTCAACTGCTCTAGGCCCAGGGGATTCAGTGGAAAGGAGGCCACAGGATAGCCAGGAAGGAGATGATGCAGTTAGGGAGGTGCTTGTTGGGGGATAGGGTTAGAATGTGCTGTAGTGCTTTGGGTGTCTTAAGTAGAAAACTGGTAATAGGAATTGGGGCGGGAAGGGTTAATGCAGAGGAGAGGATTGGTTCTCAGCTGAGGGAGCTGGGAGGCCAGAGAGCGCCCTGAGCAGTTGCCAAATGGGAGCGGATTGATTTGCTGGAACGCGGAGCACTGGGGGTTGGTGGCTGGAGAGCTGAAGAGAGGTGGGGTGGAAGCCTGCAGCAGTCCAAGGAACCCAGGAGGGCTTTTGGATTTCACTCTGAGGGCCACATGGAGGCGCTGAAGGAATCTTTCAAAATAATAGGTAAGTTATTCACATGTAAAAATAGTAAATTGCACACATTACAGAAGGATGACAAGTCTGCCACTTTAAGCTCCCAGTTCTCCCCAGAGGCAACCACTGCTACTCACTGATTCTGTGTCTAAATAAATTCTTCACGTCTACATGTATTCTGTATTTTAAAATTCATTTTTTATATTTGCTGGTCCGCTAATGAAACCCAGCAGGACCCTGTGGGGCTCCCAGGTACAAATCCTTTCGTGTCTCCTGTTTCTTGTTTGTAGGAAATAGCCTTCATTCAGCCTCCGTGACCTTGCCTGAGTTCCAAAGGGCAGGTTCAAACAGTTGCTAATCAGAAGGGGAAACAAGGGAGGAGATGTCAAGAGACAATAGTGCAGCCTTGGCGTAACAATATCTTTTTTTTTTAATTTATTTATTTTACTGCACGTGGGCTTTTTCTCTAGTTGCAGCGAGCGGGGCGGGGGGGGGGGGGGTGTGTGTGCTACTCTTCGTTGCAGTGCGCGGGTTTCTCATTGCGGTGGCTTCTCTTGTTGCAGAGCACAGGCTCTAGGTGCGCGGGCTCAGTAGTTGTGGCTTGTGGGCTGTAGAGCGCAAACTCAGTAGTTGTGGCACACGGGCTTAGTTGCTCCACGGCATGTGGGATCTTCCGGGACCAGGGCTCAAACCCGTGTCCCCTGCATTGCCAGGCAAATATCTTAACCACTGCGCCACCAGGGAAGTCCCAAGATAGATTATTTTTAACTCATGTTAAGGCCTAATCAGGAGCTTCTGACTGGGAGCTCCTGAAGCAGAGATTCAGGGACTCAGGCTCCTCCCGACTTACGGTTCTGTGATTTTCAACACACAGCTTCCAAGAGCACCCTGCTTGCCTTCATCTCATGCAGGCAGAGGTGCACCTGGAGGACTGCACGAGGCTGGTTGATGGGAAGGCAGGGAATTGGCACGTGCTACTGCCACTCCCATTGCATTGGCTGCAACTCAAGTCACGTGGCCACATCTACATGCAGGGGAGGTTGGGAAAGAGATTAGTTGTGGGACTAGGAGGAAGAGCAGATAGATTTGGTAGGCAGTGTCTTACCATATAGAGTGTGGTTTTGCTGTTTAAAGACAAACTTTTCTTGTACAAGGCGTACTTCAACAAATCAATTTATTTGGTATTCAACCAAAGAAAAGCCATTTGCTCCAGTGCTGGAGGAAAACAGGCTGTGTTGATCTTCAGCACAGGTCACACCATTCTGTATTTAATGGGCAATTTAAGGGAACTTCAAGGATAAATTTGGTACCAAGGGACTGACTGAGAATTGGGCTCCGGTGTGAGCTGGAACTCCACTATATTTCCAGCAAGGCCTGTTTTCCAACCACAGAGGTATGTCTTGTCTCCCCCACTATACAATAAGTGCTGGGGAGACAGTGAAAACCTGTCTTCATGCAAAAAGCTTCTATTACCTTATTGGATTTCACAACTTTATGAGGTACATGTAGTCAGGATAGGCTAGATTATGCTGTGGTAACACCCCCCCTCTGCTCCCCCGCCAAATCTCACTTAATACAGCAAACATTTCTCCCTCCTCCTGCATGTCTATTGCAGGTCAACTGTGGCTCTGCTTGGACATTTTTCTCTGGGACCCAGGCCAATATTTGAATATTGCTGGTTAACATGGACAAGGAAAAAGTATGGTGATGTCAGTCCGTCTTAGATTTCATTGGCCTGAATAGGTCATATATGTGGCCAAGCCCAATGACCATTGGAGATCTATGTGGAGACATCAAGTCATCAATTGGAAATGAGCTTAGAGCTCAGGGGTGACATCAGGGGTGGAGAAATGGATTTTTGAATATAAAGCCATGAGACTGGCCAAGAATGTAGCTGAGTAAGAGAACAAGGCTCTGGGAATTCCCCGGCAGTCCAGTGGTTAGGACTCTGCGCTTTCACTGCTGAGGGCCTGAGTTCAATCCTTGGTCAAGGAACTAAGACCTCACAAGCCTCCCGGCATGGCCGAAAAAAAACAAGGCTCAGAGTGATTCATATTTAGCGGCTGAGCAGAGAAAGTAGAGCTGGCCAAGGAGACTGAGACACAGCCAGGGAGGTGGATAGAAAAGTGCAGCAGGCTAGGTCATGGGAGCCTGGGGTGGAAGAGGGGTGGCCAACTGTGCTGAATGATGGGAGAGGCTGAACGAGAGGACCTAACTGCTGGGTTTAGCAACAAGGACATCACTGGTGATGCCGAACAGAGCCATTTCCATGAAGCAAGGGGTGGAGACAAGCTAATTGGAGTGGTTTGAGGAGATAATGAGAGGTGAGGCAGGGAAGCTGAGGACTTCGGCTGTGAGGGAGGACATGTGGCAGCTGGAGGGAATGTAGGGCTGAGAGAGGTGGTTCTCCACGGGAGGGAGCAGAGCATGTTCATATACCGGCAACACCGATCCACGATCCAGGAGACAGGGAGAAGCAGACGGTGCAGGAGAGAAAGGAGGTGGGGACGGAGGAGTGGACCCTGAGGACCTGAGGAAAAGGGGGCGAGCTGGGGTCAGCGGGACACGACCTCAGTGGGAAGAGGAGGGAGGACAGAGTCCAGATGGGGTCGTTTGTTACATGTGGTGCTGGAAAGGGCCTTCCTGCCCCATGTGCTTCTATTTTCTCAAAGAGGTGAGAGAAAGTGGGCAGGGGTGTGGGAGGTGGAGAGGAGAGGGGGTGTGAACAGCTGTTCTGAAGGGGATCTCACGCAAGCTAGACAAGCAGAGTCAGAAGCCGTTAGGTCTCTCAAGATTCATTGCCGTGAGTTTCAAATGAGATCAGTCAGTAGGTGGGGTGTTCTTCCTCCAGGAACACGCAGCTGGTCAGGGAGGGTGGAGGGGGCAGTAGCTGGTTCAAGTCGGGAATGGGGCTTTTTCCACTGAGCATCGTGAGGTGGGGAAGAGGCGAGGAGTGAGGGAGGTTTTTTTTTAATTGAAGTATAGTTGATTCATTTTAATTTTTTTAGCTCTCATTACTTATGATCACTCCTCATACATAATCTTAGGCAATCAGTCATGGGATATAATTTTTTAAACCTTTACCCTATTGCCCACCTACGTCTAATCCAGCTTCCGCTCTGGCCACCGCAGGGTGAGCGAAAGGAGATTGCCATCCAAAGACATCTGGTTTGGAATACAGGGGGACAATCAAACATCCTCAGTGGGATGTCAGCGGGGATCTGCCACCACTCAAAACTCAGCCCTTATGTGGTCTTGAAATTATTCCTGGCTGCTCCGTGTAGGGGCAGATCTAGGCACAACTGTGTAGTCCGTGAAGTCTGGTTTCTGCACTTCTTCGGTGGCCCCCAGAGCTGCGCTGCTGTTCCCTGCAGCTGAGTCCTCCCCTGTGGCTTGTGCTTCACGGGCAGCTCTGAATCAATATGATGTTAATTTCTGCTGTACAGCAAAGCGATTCAGTTATACATATATATGCATTCTTTAAAAATTCTTCTCCATTATGGTTTATCATAGGATATTGAATATAGTTCTCTGTGCTATACAGCAGGACCTTGTTAATACATCCTGTATATAAAAGCTTACATCTGCTACCCCCAACCTCACACACCATCCCTCCCCAACCCCCTCCCCCTTGGCAACCACAAGTCTGTTCTGTGTCCATGAGTCTGTTTCTGTTTCATAGGTTCATTTGTGTCCTATTTTAGATTCCACATATAAGTGATATCGTATGGTATTTGTCTTTCTCTTTCTGACTTCACTTATGATAATCTCTAGTTGCATCCATGTTGCTGCAAATGGCATTTCACTCTTTTTTATAGCTGAGTAGTATTCCATTGTATATATGGACCACACCTTTTTATCCAATCATCTGTCAGTGGACATTCAGGTTGCTTCCATGTCTTGGCTATTGTGCATAGCGCTGCTAGGGACATAGGGGTGCATGTAGCTTTTTGAATTATAGTTTTGTCTGGATATATGCCCAGGAGTGGGATTGCTGGACCATAGGTTAATTCTGTTTTTAGTTTCTGAGGAACCTCCAAACTGTTTTCCATAGTGGCTTCACCAACTTACATTCCCACCAACAGCGTAGGAGGGTTCCCTTTTCTGAGGGAGGTTTTGACTGAGAGTGAGTGAATTACACAACAGACGACAAAATCTAAGCTGGGCAAGATTGAAAGGAAAGGGGTGTGGGGTTCAACGTTGAGAAAGTGGTTGAGAACAAGGTCACTGAAGCCTGGAGTCGGAGGAAGATTTGTTGGAAGGCGAGGATGAGGCGGCAGGAGTTGATTTCAGAGGTGCCGTGGTTATTAGTAATGACAAGGTCAAAGGATGGCCACGGGAGCCATGGCTGAGACAGGAAGGAACTTACCCTCCATGGGCAACCTTACCTGCTGTCACTTATCCCCAGAGGCCCTTGGCTATAAACAGTGCTAACACAGCACTTAGCACATGCCAGGTGCCAGATGAAGAGCTTTAAATCAGTTACCTCTCCTAAGGGAAGATGTAGGGGATTTGTAGGGAGCAGGGGTGGATGAGCTGACCCCTTTGCCTATTCTATCCACACTGAGATGACACCACCAAGTGCTGTGGGCTAAAGACAGCCCCCCGCCCCAACCAGCTCAGACTTGAGTGGAGCTACTGGTCACCAATGCAACTCGAGCTGGAAGGAGACAAGAGCTCATGGGGCCAGGGCCCAGTGGGGGAAAAGGAATAAGACCCTAAAAAAGCTTCAACCCTGCTCAGGAGGGGGAACTGCTGGCCCATTTCACAGATGAGGAAAAGATCAGGGAGGTTGCATTCTCGTTGCACAGTTAGTACATCCAAGCTTCTCTCTCTACCCCGAGACTTTTTTGCTTCCTCAGCAGAGACCAGGCAGGCCTGGCACCTACAGCTGTACCTGGGTGGGAGGGCTGGTGCACCCTGCCGCCTCCATTTGTGTGCCCAGACTGATTGTACCTGGATCCGTCCCCCAAATAAGGGCTCCTCACTGGTCATGGGGGAGGGTGAGAAGGGGGCACCCCTTCCTCCATGCTCCGAAGACCCCAATTCAGAAGCCCAGGGAGGTGCTCCAGTTCCTATGGCCCTGGTGCAGTAACTTCCTCTCAGATCTGACACCCCCATCCGAGAAGGGACGCATGCACAGACACCACGTGCAGGTGTGTGATTCAACCAGCAGGTGGCGCCAGAGAAAGCCTCCCAAGTGCTGGAGGTGGGGAAGCCAGGATGGATACACCCACAGCCAGAGGGTTAAGACTCCAGAACTCCCAGGCCAAGCTGGGGTCTGGGACGAAAGGGCAGTG
Source organism: Delphinus delphis (assembly GCF_949987515.2). Taxonomy (NCBI): domain Eukaryota; kingdom Metazoa; phylum Chordata; class Mammalia; order Artiodactyla; family Delphinidae; genus Delphinus; species Delphinus delphis. The sequence continues at coordinate 71,902,391 of NC_082697.1, forward strand.
AGAAGAGATGGCACAGGAACCATCCCAAGGGGTACAGGCCCATCCTGTCACCTGTGGCATCATCTCCCCCAGCTGGCGTCTAGGAAAGCTGACTGCCGAAAGGATGGTCTGGCTGTTGAGCCAGATTTGGGGCCCACACTCCCATCAGCCTGACTGGGTTAGTCTTCTTCCTGCCTCAGTTTCCACTCCACTTTACAGATGAGGGTAGCCTCTAGTAATTATCAAGATTTCAGGGGTATCTCTTCCCCACCACCATTAAACTCCCTTGTGATGCGGACTTATGGCAACAGAAGAGGGTTTAAATGCCCAGAAGTGTCCGTTTTATTTGGCAGTGCAGTAGGGAGCTAAGGCATGACCTGGTTGCTTCCAAGAGTTAGAGGGCCAGCAGCGGAGGGGAGAAGCAAGCCCTCTTGGGCACTGGGCGCCGAAGCTGCCTTCTTGGTTGTGGGCTGGGCCTCAGACCCGAGCCCCAGCAGACCCAAAGCTGTGTTGAAGAGGTTGATGGGGGCAGAGCCGTCGGTGATGAGGGCTGATTTCAGGCCCAGGCTCTGGAGCAGTTTTACCTGGAAGGAGCAAGAGGCAGGCGAAAAGATAGTCAGACCCTGGTCCCTTCTTATCATCCCCTCGGCCGCCTCTCCAGGGTGGGCTGCCCCCCTCTCTGGTCTGACATTGTAGCCCAAGCCATCCTCATAGGACTAGTCAGTGACAAGCAAGGAACATAAGGGGAGCCTGAGGGTTGCATCCCCTCCGAGGCCTCGCGGGCCTGAAAGCTCTGGGAGCTTTCAGCCAGGTTGCAGCCGTCCAGTCCTTCCTATTCCTTAAATGCACCAGGTTTCATTCTTTGCACCTGGACCCTCTCCTGGGAAGCTCTTGTCGACTCTACAGAGCACTTAAGTATCCCCTCTTCGGAGGGGCCCTCCTTCCCCAGCTAACCTGACATGTCACCTCCCCCTTCACCATATCACCCTGTTGACTTCTTTCGAAGGGCTTGTCATAGACTGATGTCCCATCAGTTTACTGCTCTCGCAGGAGCTCCCACTCACTGAGTCTAGTGCTGTGCCTGATAGGACACCATGCTTGAATGACATGGGATACAGAGACAGTCCAAGTTACCACCTCCCCTCGCCCCTCTGTCCCCGACATTTTTCTAGGTGTTGTGTTTGCCTCCCCGGCTCTGCCTTCTTGGTTCCAAATATGGTCCCAAGACATACACACAAAGACATATACACACACACCCATGCCTGCACTCTCCCCCCACCTCACCTGCATCTCCGGTCCTGCCACAGCAAGGTCCCTGATGGTGCTGGGACCCAGGGCCTCCGTCATCTGCTTGAACTTCTTCACCTCTACCTCAGCCAGCTGCTGGGCCTTGCTCACCTCCAGCTCCAGCTGGGCCCGGGCATAGATCAGTTCGAGCTCTCGCACTTTCTTTACTCGCTGGAGCTCAGCCTCCTGGAAGGGGAAAACCCAGCATTCTTTTCATCGTGTGGCCCCTGGACATGTCCAGCAAGTGCCCCAGCCAGCAAGCCTGAGGGAATTCAGATGGAGGGGATGGAATGGTAAACTTACCATCAGTTAGGGGTGAACCCCGGCTATGCCATCTTTTAGCTAGTGACCCTGGAGCCCCTTAATTCAAGCCTCGGTTCCCTCCTCTGTAAGATGGAGAGAACTCATACCCTTAATGGGATTTCAAGCATTAAATAAGATCTTGCATGTAAAACACAGGCAATACCTAGCATAAAGTGGGCCAGTGTTGGAGCACATGTCTGTAAGATGGGCGTAATCATCGTCCTTACCTTCAAAGCAGGTATTAAGTGAATTGAAATAGGGCAAAAGACTTTGTAAACCACAAAATATTTGGACAGGGCTTTCTGTTGGGGTACTTGGTTTCCCACATGGCTTCAGGGACTGCAGCGATCGGGCTTCTTCCAGACCCCAAGGCCACACCCTTCCACGGGCATCTCCCCCACTCACCGTCTCAATGGCCAAGGCCTCTGCCTTGAGCTTGGCCTGGAGCACGGCGCCTTCTCCCTCAATGCGCGCCGCCTCTGCTCGGGACTCGGCCTCTGCCTTGGCGGTCCCAGTGCTCTCCACTGCGGTGCTGGAGACGGCGCAGAGTCAGAGAGACCCAGGAGAAAGCCCAGCCCTGCCCTCCTCTGCCCTTGACTTATGCTACAGCAGCACGAGGACACCTGCGCACGGACGCACACACACACGCGCATGCACGCACACACACACACCTCTCCCATCAGCTGCTCTTCCAAGACCCCCTGCCATCTTTTCTTCTAGTTCTGCACCCACCTCAGAGCCTCCAGCTCCAAGAGCTCCCTGCGAGCTTTTTCAGCTTCTGATTGGTCTAAGATCTTCTGTCTCTCAAGCCGGCCGCGGGCTGCTTGTTCTAGTCTCTGAGCCTCGTGCCTGGGTGGGAGAGGGGTTAGGTAAGACACTGGCATGGGGCCAGAGCTGGAACAGGTGCTCCAAGGGCAGGGACCACTGGCCCATGGGAGGCCCTTGACGTGCAAATGAAAGCACAGCGTGTGCACTGTGCAAGCCAAGTGTGATTCTAGGTGCAGGGGCACGTGGCTGTGACCGCGACTCCTGCTTTCACACGAGTTACTTTCCAGTGGGGAAAAAAGGACAAGTAAACAGGGATGATTTCAGACGGTGACAATCTCCTTGAAAAATGGGTGCTACAATAACATGACTGGGCAAAGAGGGTGCTGCTTCAGTTGGGGTAAGAAAGAAAAGGGCTCTCCGACGAGGTGACCTTTGGAGGCCAGAAGGAGGAGAGAACATTCTGGGAGAACATTCAGGGAGAACGTTCAGGGAGAACATTCTGGCCAGAGGGAACAGCCAGTGCTGAGTTCCCACCCTGAAGAGCAGAAAGGAGCTGGTGGGCCTGGAGCATGTGAGCCTGGGGAGAAGGCTGGAAGGTGAGGAGGGGGAGGCTAGGCTGGACCCCAGAGTGCCTGGACGGCCACAGATACGAATCTGGGTTCCAGCACAAGCAAGGTGAGAAGCCACAGAAGCAGGGGTGGCATCTATTCCCACCTTAAGTAGCCCAGGCTATCTGCTGGGTAAGGAGGACAGCAGGCTGACCACCAGGGTGCCGTGTTACCCAGGTCCTGGCAGCAGGCTAGAGACAGGGACCCTGGAGAGGTCGGGCCCACAGTGGGCATCGTGGAGAGCCGGGCCCACAGTGGGCATCGTGGAGAGCCGGGCCCCCAGTGGGCATCGTGGAGAGCCAGGCCCCCAGGCCCCACTCACCTGGCAGCTGCCTCCTGGGAGTTGGTGGTGATCTCAATGGCCAGCTGGACGCTGCGCTGCAGGGCGTCCCGGGTCCTCTGGTCCACGGGCTCCACTGACTGCACATCCACACTGCTGACCACCAGCCCATTTTGGGGGAAGACAGCCCGGTCCCGGGGCTGGGGCAGGGCCATGCTGTCAGACCCCTTGGTTTCTGGTGTCTCAAAGCCAAAGACAGCAGCGCGAATGATGCGGGCCGAGTTCTTATGGAAGTCATCAAAGGTGACAGAGGCCACGGCCCCTCGCACCCGGGACGCGATGGCCTTGCAGGCATCACCCACGAAGTCGGGCACTGAGAAGAGCTTGGCCGTCTCTTGGGGGTCCTTCCAGTCACTCAGCTCAAAGTGCCTGTGAGCAAAGACAACTCTCTCACCTTCAAAAAGGACACTGAGGGCTTCCCTGGTGGCGCAGTGGTTGAGAGTCCACCTGCCGGACAGGGGACATGGGTCCGTGCCCCGGTCCGGGAAGATCCCATGTGCCGCGGAGCGGCTGGGCCCGTGAGCCATGGCCGCTGAGCCTGCGCGTCCGGAGCCTGTGCTCCGCAACAGGAGAGGCCACAACAGTGAGAGGCCTGCATACCGCAAAACAAAAAAAAAAAAAAAAAAAGGACACTGACACCTTCACCTTCTGTGGTTGGGAAGGGTCTCACGATAGAGAACGCTAATTAGCATCTGCTATGTGTCAGGTGAAGTCCTAAGAAACTTACATATTCCCATTTTATTTGCTCAGCCGCCCTATGAGGTGGGAATGAGCATTACCCCCATCATAGACAAGGAAATAGAGGTCCAGAGAGGTTAAGCGACAGACCCTAAGTCACACAACAGGTGCCAAGCCAGAAAGTTGAACCCAGGCAGTGTGGCTCCAGGGTCTGTGCCCCCAAAGATATCAGCGCCCATCTGCCTTTGTCACAGTCCTGGCCGCTCAGGCAAGAGGTGAGAAGCGCGTGCTTGGGAGTTGTGGAGTGCCGCTTCTGCACCTGACTTGTCTCCCCCAATCCTCATCACTGCCATTTGAGCTCTAACTACGGACCGGCCACAGTTCTAATTCTCACAGCATCCTTTCCACAGCCCCATTAGGTTGATGGTTATGTCCTTAGCGTCATTTTGCAGACTGGGAAACTGAGGAAAGCACCCAATACTTGCCCAGGCCCACAGCTAGCAAACGGCAGGGCTGGGATGCACACCCATCAGCCTCAGAGTACTTGCTCTTGACCACCCGGCCACTCCCACCAGTTGGGTTTGATTCATCTTTTTAAACCTTGTAGTTACACGTTTGGCTGAAGTCACGCTAGGAGTTTAGCTGAGGAGTGTCCTCCTGCCGTTTTCCCCCACATTCTACCCCCAGGTGAGCCCTCATCTTTCCTGTCGCTCCCCCTGGGCATCAGACTGGATTTGCATGGACCCCTGGGTTTCCTCCTTGACCGTGGCTTGGAGTCAGGCGTTCTGCCCTGATTGTGAGCTCAGCACTCGAGGCGGCATCTCTTCTCTTCAGGGTGCCCCCGGGGCTGCACCAGCAGGGGCCCTGGCCCTCCCCTCTGCCCCTTACCAGTTGTAGGCAAGCTGCAGCTGGAGCCTGGCGTGGTCTGCGGTTTCGATGGTGATGACGTCCGTGAAGAAGTCAGGCCCCAGCAGCAGGCAGAGCACGCGGCGGGCGTGGGGACACTTGGGTCGCCCAGCCGAGAGGGACAACACCGTGAACTGCTCCTCGGGACCCAGCGACACCAGCTCTGGCCCAAAGACCACGCTGCAGAGGGAGCCGGGAGTCAGAGGCCCGGAGAGGCCCTCCCGCCACAGCCCCACACGGCGCAGCCCCCAGGCCGCCGCTCACCGGGCTCTCTTCTCCCGGTAGTCGTACACCTGCACCGCGGCATTGTGGGGTACACGGTAGCTGACCACATGGGTCTTGTTCCGGGGAGCGGAGGGCCTAGGAGTCTTGCATGTCTCTTTCTCACCCCTGTCCGCCAGAGGGTCCTGCCCCTTGTTCAGCAGCCCCTCCACCCCCGGAGGCAGCTCCTTCTCCCACAGGACTTCATCCTGGGTCAGCATGTAGGTGCTCCCGATCACAGCACGCACCTCGAGAGAGCAAGACGAGGAGGAATGTCACCGGCAAAGGGAGGAGGGGAAGAGTCCTACCCAGCATCCCTAAGGCGGAACTGGTCCAGGAGGTAGGACAGCATCGTGGCTAAATGTGGTCTCTGGAAGGAGGCTGCGTTCAAGGTCACTCTCTGCAAGTTCTTTCACCTTAGGCAGCTCTCTCACCCGTGTGCAAAATGGACCTGATAGTGGCAACCTCACAGGGTAGAGGAATGAATGACATCTCACATGTCTAGTGTCAAGAATTTGGCGTATAGTAAGTTCCCGATATTATTTCTTCTGGAATCTTCCTTCATGGGGCAGCCTGGAGGGCATCCCAGGGACAGATGCAATCCTAGGAACTAGGTAGTACACACTAACATTTCCTAGGATTCTGAGCTCTGCTTGTAGGTTGGATTCTTAAAGAGGTTGGAGATGTGGTCCTAGGTCTGACCAAGATCAAGGTTTAGGTGAGAGGCAGAGAGGAGGGATTCCACCAGGAAAAGGGTATGGGAGGGAGGTCAGGTCTTACTGTTCCTAGGCCACATCCCAGTCAGACCTTTATGCCGGAAGCCAGATCTGCACTGGGGACTAAGTTTCCATCCTGAAATCTGGTTCATCTTCTTGCTTGAGAGCTCTAACATTTGAAATTAGATATTTAAGACAAAGGGAAGGCAAAAACTCCAGAGAATGCCCTCATATTTAGCAGCCGGCTGGCTTGGATGCTACTAGCGACACTGTTGAATCCCTTCTGTCACCTCCACCATGCATCTCCCCACCAGCATCACCCACTCGCCCAGACCAAGCCACCACCAGGGCCACATGGCAGGGATGGCGCCCATCCCTCAGTGCTTACCCTTCCGGTTTTGACGTCCTGCACGTAGATGCCCTCGTTCTCATCCAGCGGGATGGCCTGACGCTCTTCTACCACCTCCACCTTGGCAGGTGGCACGTACTCCAGGGGTCCACGGATGAGCCAGCGGTCCCCCGCCTGGTGGGAGACCTTCTCCTCGCCCTCCCCCTCCTCCAGGGGCCGCAGGGCCCTCAGTAGCAGCCCCTGCTGTTCCGACAGCACATATACGTTCTGGATGCCTCGTTCCAGCTTCTCCCCGGGCTGGAGGAAGAAAGACTTCTCTCCCTAGTGGGGAGAAGCGGGTCAGGAGCAGTCGCCACCCAGGGCTGTGGGTGCCTCTGATGGTACCTCCTTCAGCTCCATGTGACCATGGGCTTATGCTGAGGACAGGAGCCCCCAAAAGCACCCTCCCCACCCTTATGTCATACAATGAATCATTATCTAGACTGTGAGGCACTCTACAAATGCCTGTAGATCTGGTCAGACCTGCCCTGGGACTTCCCTGGTGGCGCAGTGGTTAAGAATCCGCCTGCCAATGCAGGGGACACGAGTTCAAGCCCTGGCCCAGGAAGATTCCACATGCCGCGGAGCAACTAAGCCTGTGAGCCACAACTACTGAGCCCGCATGCCACAACTACTGAAGCCCGTGCGCCTAGAGCCCGTGCTCCACAACCAAGAGAAGACACCGCAATGAGAAGCCCGCGTGCAGCAACAAAGACGCAATGCAGCCAGAAATAAATACCTTGATAAATTAAAAAACAAAGAAAAAACCTGCCCTGAAAAGTTCTGTAAACTGTCAAGGTCTGGGTTCTCACAAGCTCAATAGTTAAGAATTAACCTATTATTGCTTTATTTCTCCCATGCTTTGTTGCCTTGGGATGGTGTAGTCCAGAGTTGGTAATCTCTGATCTTTGGGCCAAATCTGGCCTGCTGCCTAGTTTTAATATATAATATAAATACATATATGCGTATATATATATATTTGATATAACCCACATATTATAAAATACACCTATTTAAAGTATACAATTCAGTTGTTTTGGAATATCCAGAGCTGCCCATCATCACTACTCCCTAACCCCAGAACATTATCGTCCTGAAAAGAAACCCTATATACACAGTAGCAGTTACTGCCCAGCCCCAGCCCACCCACTACCTGTTCTGGACATTTCACGTAAACGGAATCATACAATATGTGGTCTTTCACGTCTGGCTTCTATTGCCTAGCATGATGCTTTCAAGTTTGTCCATGTTGTAGCACATATTAGAACTTCATTTTTGATTTTTACATTTTTGAATTATCTCAAGAACATGAGTGCCCTCAACCCCAGAAAGATTACCCATCATTCTTTTGACTGATATTCCATGGTATGGATACACCATATTTTCCATCCATTCGTCAGCTGATAGACTGATGGGTTGTTCCTATTTATTCTACCTCCTGTTTTTGCAAATAAAATGTTACAGGAACACAGCGGCAGTGGTTCGTTTACAAGCCGTCTACGCTGCTTTCACGGCACAACAGCAGAGTTCAGTAGTTGCAACAGAGACCATATGGCTCACAGAGCCTAAAATACCTACGATCTTCACAGGAAAGGTCTGCCCAGCCCTGCTAGTCCCACATATAGTTCAGAGAGGGGATGAGGTAGAGGATGCGGAGAAGGGTAAACCAAGAGATTTGTTTGACGCAGGATGACCAAGTTTCCAGAACAGAGGGATGTGAAATATTAGAGGGAGTTTCCAGGTTTACAGACACAGTGCAGGGCCAGGGAGGCACTCACAAGAGAGGCCATGTGTGACCTCACGTCAGGGATGCCAGAAAGATCAATGAGACAGTGTCTCAAGGGATAGAGACAAGTGTGTACAGAGGCAGCAAAAACAAGCTTGGTGTTTCTAGAACATGTACCGAGGGTGGGAGGAGGGCAGGGACTGGGGTCCAAGGGCCTTAGGCCACTCCAAAGGCATTCACCTCTGGGTGACGTGGAGACACTCACCTTGACCACACGCTTTTGCCCCAGCTGGTTTTTGCCATCTGGTCCCACCGGGTCGAGAATCACACAGTAGTTGTGGGGACCCAAGGTGGTGATGGACACGACCCCCATCACCTCCTCATAGACATCTGGTACGTGGGCGTCTGTGTCCTGCGTGGTCACCAGCCACTCCTCCCCAGAGCGGCGGGTCACTCCCCTGAAGTCTCGGAAGTTCTGCCGCGCCCGGAGGTGCAGGGCTGTCTGTAGAGCGAGATGTCGGGGGGTTTGAATAAACCCACCTCTAACTTCCTTGGGGGATCTGGGAACCCTACTGGCCACTAAATGATCCAGGTCTAAGTGACAGTGTCTACCAATCCAAGAGGACTTCTTAAACCCTTTCAGGTGACCCAGGACACTCCTCAGGTGATCTTATTTTCACATTCTCTGACACCGTTCTCTGCCACTCTGAGAGTCTCCCACCCAGGGTCCTCCAGAGCACAAACCTTTTCCGTAAGGATCACAGCATCCACCACATCGAGAACCTCCTCAAACACTGCGGGAAGGTACGCACCCACGGAACGGACCAGCCATTCTTCTCCTGGGCCAGGGGCAGAGAGGCAAGGGTCAAAGGTCACCCAGCCTGTTCCCCAGCTGCCCCTCCTGCAGCCTAGACAACAGGGGACCTGCAGAATTTTGTGGGCCACTTTGAGATGCCACTGCCCCTATGCTCAAGGCCTGACAGGAGTCATTGTTTTCCTTTTTTGAGGCCAGAGGAAGACCAATCCCTACCTCAGAAAGATTAAAAAAAAAAAAAAAAAAAAAGCCCTTCCAAGTGCCCAAGTTGCTACATTCCAATACTCTGCTAGGCCTTCTCTAAGCTCCAAAGACCGACTTTTTTCCTTCCCCTAAAATGGGCAGAACTGCCTCTATTATAGCTGCAGAGGTCATTGAGCCTACTGGAGAAGCAAGAGTGCCGGGGGGAAAGTTCCAGTCTGGCCCTTCCTGGCCATAAACCCAGGCCTCAGTGATGTCATATGGAAAATGGGAGTCGTGGTGCCTCAAGGTTGTTGGAGGACTAAAGAAGTTGCCGTTTGTAAAGCATTTGAACCGCACCTGGCTCAGTAAGTACGGCCTTTGTGAAGACCTCAGTTAATACATCACATTTGTCAAACACAATTGCTAGTTGTATATGAACACCTGCTTTGCTGACCTAGAAACAGACATGGCCGCTGCCCCCAGCTCATGGTAAAGGGTTGGGGGGAAGGAAGAGCCATGTCAGCATGATCATGATCACAGGATCCGGGTAGAGCCTCCTGAAGGGGGTGGGGGGAAGCAGCAGGGGGCAGCCCAGAAGAGCTGGCAAGAGATACCAGGGAAATATTTCCTCCAGGCTACAAGTGGCTACCCCCAAACTTCCCCACTTCCCCTGTGGTCAAGGCACAGCCTGCCCACCCCCACCCCCCCACCCCCACCGTCAGCATCCCTTCAAGACCCCACCTGTCACTCTCTCTTTCCCCTCCCGGTCCCAGCATTCCTTGCGGGCCCTCAGCCGCAGGGCCTGGTTCTGCTTGATGACTGTTGCCTGAATGATCTCCACAACCTCCACCTCCTTCCGGGGGATATACGTGCCTGGGAAGGGAAGATGAGATGGGTGTTGAAGGTCAGGAGATATCAGTGCTAGAATGGGAGGGCAGGAAACCTCTGACCCTGAGCCGGCTGGAGAGGAAGTACTTACCAGGTCCTTCAAATAGCCACTCATCTCCTGCCACCACCTTGTCTCCATTCTTATCCTCAAAATCCAGCAGCGCCTTAAGATGGAGGGCGGTGTTGGGCAGAACCACCTGCAGTGGGGTGATGTCCTAATAGGGGAAGAAGGGGGGTTGCGAGGTATTCAGAGCTGGGACCCCTGGAGTCAAACCTGACACCGTGAAGGTCAGAGTCCACAGCATCAATCTCTCCATGTCCCAAAATAAGACTCCGAGTGGAATGTACAAGGTAGGTGTGGCCCCCAAGCCATCTGGTCTGAAGAGCTAAGATGGAGTTGAGAGCAAGAGGCTGCCACTGCTGATGGGCCAAGGACACACCTTCCTCTGCAGAAGTGCTCAGATCTTGTTATGAACTAGAAATCCAGGTGGGAAACTGGGTAGAGGGCTTGATGGGAGATGTGGGAGAAACATCTGAGAAGCTGAGTAAGTGAGCATCTCATGGCCCAGTGTGCACTGGGGCTCTCAGGAAGTATAAGGTGGTGGGAAGGTATAAACGTCTATAACAGGCACATTTGAAGCATGAGGCTTTGTTTTCAAGGTTGCCTCATGGTCACAAGACAGCCATTGTACTCCAGCCATCACATCTCCTTCCATCAGGAAGGGGGACCCAGCCACAAGCTGCCAAACCTTTTGTAGAGGTTTGTACAAATATTTTCTACAAATAGGATTTCACTTGATCTTTGATCCGAGGGAAGCAGGAAGGCAAGGAAAGAGGCTCATAGAGGCTAAGGGACATGATCAAGGTCACACAACTAGTAAGGAACAGAATCAGGATTTGAACCTCAGCCTTATTAAAGGTTACCTGCCACTCCTTACTCCAACTAGAGTAGCCCCCTGGGAGGAGAAGCTCAGATAACTACTTCACCCACCGACCACACTCTGGGTTGGAGAGGCAGAGCTGGAGGTTTCCTGCCCCTGCAAGCCTTTGCCTGGACACCTTCTCTGTGCACTCGGCTGGTTGTGGTGGAGTCAAGACATACCCCCATCTTCGTGGAGTTGAGGTTCCAGTGGGTGATAAGACAAACACAGACCAATGCCTCCAAGCAGACTGTGGACCGGGTCAAGGGGAAGAGGTTGCAGAAGTCCAGGTGAAGAAGTTGGGAAAGGCCCTCAGAGAGTAGCATTTGAACTGGGGCTCAGAGGAAGAGCTGGTTTTTGATATAAAGGTGTAAAAGGAGGAGGAGGAAGGTGTGAGCATTCTGGGAAGAACATGTAGTCCAGTATGGTTTTCATTTCTCACATCTACTCCATCGTCACTTCCTGTCTGTCCACTGCAAATCCAGGTCTGCCTTTATCTATCTCTGCCACACCCTCACCTAAGCCGCCAACACCTCTCGCCTGGATGATGGAAATATCTTCCTAACTGGTCTCCTGGCTGCCTCCTTTGTCTCCTTCCAGTTTGCCCCGCACACTGTTACAGGCTTTCAGCTCGAGTGACTAGGTCCAGTAGTATCACCAAGTGAGACTGGGAATATGGGACAAGAACAGATTTGGGGGTAAGGGGAAGTGTTAGGCTTGGATAGCCAGTATGAGGCGACTGTGGGACATCTAGGAGAGGGCTTCCTATAGGCAGCTAGGGGACTCACAGCCTGTAGTTCCCAGCTAAGGTATAGAGTTGGGTGTCTTCAACACAGATGAAGTGATCAGGCCATGAAAAAAAAAAAAAAAAAAGAAGGCACAGGATATTCAGGACAGAACCTGAAGGCAGAGGGGACGGGGAGAAGATGGAAAATAAAGACATCCACAGAGTAAAACACAGACAAATTTTAGTAAGAGGGCAGATCAACAATGGACATGGCTGAGAGCGTCTGTGAGACACAGAATGACAGTCCACTGGGTCTGCACTTAGGATGTCTTGGGGTTTTGCCAAAGTGGGATCAGCAGAGGTGGGGGGCCAGATGCAGGCGCTTGTGAGGCAACAGGGCAGAGAACATCAGGTACAAGTTGTCAAAGTAAATAGGAAAGATTGTAAAGCAACTATACCCCAATTAAAAAAAAAAACTAAATACAAAAGAGAAAGCAGATAGCTAAAAATTAGATTGACAAGGCCATTCATAAAAGCCCATACAAACTTAGTGTGCATATCCTGGGACCCAGAAATTCTTATTAGTTTCTACTCTTAAAACAAAAAAGAAACTAGGGCTTCCCTGGTGGCACAGTGGTTAAGAATCCGCCTGCCAATGCAGGGGACACGGGTTCGAGCCCTGGCCCAGGAAGATCCCACGTGCCGTGGAGCAACTAAGCCCGTGCGCCACAACTACTGAGCCTGCACTCTAGAGCCCGCGAGCCACAACTACTGAAGCCCACGTGCCACAACTACTGAAGCCTGCGTGCCTAGAGCCCGTTCTCTGCAACAGAAGCCACCTCAATGAGAAGCCCGAGCACCGCAATGAAGAGTAGTCCCCGCTCGCCGCAACTAGAGAAAGCCTGAGCGCAGCAATGAAGACCCAACACAGCCAAAAATAAAAAACAAATAAATAAATTTATAAAAAAAGAAAAAAAAAGAAACTAGCATGCACAAGGGCACACACACACAAGGATATTCACCACAGCACTGTTTTTCCTTATAAATTGGACACATCCTAAATGGTAACTCAGGAGAAGGGCTGAACCTCTATCACATGGAATTACAAACAATTAACAAGAAATGACTTACGCACCAAGATGAGAAGTTCATTCAAAATACACTGGCAAGTGACAATGTGCTAGCTCTTATGCAAATAAGTTACAACCAATACTTTTTTGGATACACACTCACATGGATGCACAGACGTATCTGGAAGTGTATACCCTGAATGGATGACAGTACATACCTCTGGGGATGGAGAGCAGATACTGGTGGTGGAAGTCAGAGAGGACTTTACAGTCTCATGAATGCATTCTTTAGATGAAAAGTGTGAACAAGTAAGCCTTCAAGGCCAGAAAAGGATGGAAGAGGCAGAGCACGTTTATTGGCCAAGAGAAAGGCACCAGTAACAGAAAAGTTAAAGGCAGGAGAGAGAAGCTCTAGGTGGGGATAAGATCAAGAAATAGAAGGATGCATCTTCCTGGGTCCACGGATGGAGGGGAACCTCCTAGAGGCTCCAACAGGTAGAAAGGAGACACAGGGAAGGAAAGGGGACACAGACCCAGATCCTTCCAGATGGCCTCAATTTCCAAGTAGGTGACCAAGTTGTTTGAGAGTGAGAGAGCAGAAAACAGGAAGAGAGCCGAGAATGATCAATATTTAGAGGCATGCAGGGGGGAAAAGAAAGGAGAGAAAGCTGGTTGGGAAGGAAACATTAATGAGCAGGGCTTGGGCTGGAATGAACCACTTATCCCACTAGCTACTTATAATACTGTTGGGGTGTATCTACCTGAGTGAGAGGACAGAAAGATCAGGTGGGGGTAATACCGATCGAGGACAGGGTGTGGGCGCAGGTCTAGTGCACGAAGAGCGTGTGTTAAAACAACAGGGTTCCACTGGGGCAGGGAGAGACCAGGAAGAGAATCTGAGGGACAGGAGAGAAGTGGGATTCAAAAGCCTGGAGGCAACATGACAGCACAGGAGGACTAGGAAGGGGAGACTGATGGTTAAGGAGGAGCTGGGTTTAATTTCAGAGGCGGGGCAACAAGGACCTACTGCATAGCACAGGGAACTATACTCAACATTTTGTAATAACCTACAAGGGAGAAGAATCTGTAAAAGAGTAGATATATACGTATGTACAACTGAATCACTGTGCTGTACACCTGAAACTAACACGACACTGTAGATCAACTTTACTTCAATAAAAAATATAAATATTTTAGCTAAAGAAAAAACTTCAGAGGTGGGGCAGGTGCGGGAATAAACCACCCAGTCCAGAGTGGACACGGCACTGGGCAGGACTGAAGCAGAGGATGTGAGGGTCAGACTTGAGGTCAAGAAGGCCAAGATGTTGACAGGGTTATCGCATGGACATTAGTGAGGCTCCCAGGAGGGCCGGGGAAGGGAGGCCCGAGCCAGGTGGCGCCTCAGTGAAGGGAAAGAAAGTGGTGTGGGTAGGGGCCAGTGCCTCCAAGGAGGGCGAGTGCCGACTCTCTGGTAGAAAAGGAACATATTGGTGGCACTGGGCTCAGAGGAAGGGAAGGCCCTGCCCTCCTGGCCTGGAGCACGTGGGGTCTGAGAATAAGCTGCTGTGAGCCGGGGCTGCCGTGGAAGCAGAGGTTAAAGAGGCAGCGATGAGGGAAGTTCTCTCCACCCTAGGGAGCTTTTAAATGCTGGTGCCCATCCCCCAAAAAGGGGGGGTGCTTTCCCTGGCTGTCCAGTGGTTAAGACTCCATGCTTCCACTCCAGGGGGCACCGGTTCCATCCCTGGTCAGGGAAATAAGATCCCACATGCCACGTGGCCAGAAAAAAAGAAGTCTGGTTCCAGACCACCCCCCACAGTTCCCTCCAAGAGAGGGATTTAGTTTGTCTAAGGCAGAACCTGGATGTGGGTGATTTTCAATTTGTGACAGGTTGGGACTTCATAAGAGTTGCAAAGAATAGTACAAAGAATTCCCTTACCCCCTTCACCCCGATTCCTTAAGGGTTAACATCCGAATCATTCTTCATCCCTTAGTATCTCCACACACATTTTCCCCAAAGTGCCGGCAGCTAAGTGGACAGGAACGCCTCAGCGCTCCCGGGTCACGCTCTTACGCTCCCAGGATCAAGAAGCACTGCTTAGTAGAGGAGCCCAGAGTGAACAGTGTAAAACGGCAAGGAGGTGAAGGTAAACAAACGTTATAGAAATGAAGGTGGGGTGCCCTCTCACTCCGGCCCAGGGCCTTAGGGCAACATGGACGAGGGCCTGGCTGGCACTCCAGGTCCGCGATGGCTTCCCGGGGAGCGGCCACAGGCGTCCCGAGCCTGGGCCTCACCTGGTCCACCACTGCTGTCACCGCCCACCGGCGTCTGGCACTGTTTGAGAGAATGAAATGCTTACTCTTGGCACAAGTCATTTAGTGTCAGACTGGCCAGGAGCTTCAGGCAGGCTCTGGAGCCTGGAAGATTAGGTCCGGAGATGGGCCGACAGCTCTCAAAGGTCTGACCTGGGCATGTGAAGAGGAAGGGGATGTTTGGGGAAGGTGAGTGGAGGGGCAACAAGTCAATTCTGTCCCAGTGAGAACCAGCAAATGTCACCTCCCACCCCCTCCCATGGCCCCAGTTTGTTTTCCCTCCAGAAAGCAGTGCTGAGCCCTAGGTCAAGGTAGCAGGACAGGTAGAGTGAGTACAGGGAAGGTGAGCAGGTACCTTTTCCAGCACCTCCCCTGGATACAGGGGGAAGGGGTCCTGGGCCAGCCGGATCTCTAGGTCAGCGTGGCGGAGCCGTACTTGTCCCGTGACGTCGAACAGCACGGCGTTCTGGGCGTCCCGGGCCACCGGGTTGGTTACTGTGCAGTAGTGGCGTGGGGGGATCGTCACCATGTGCTTGGGGGCAAACAGGACCCTGTTGGAGGGTGAGAAGCAGTGTGAGGACCCAGGGGACCCCCCGTTCCTATTCCCGAAGGAGGCGGCGAATGGGAAAGAAAGCTTCCTGTCACCCAAGCCAGAGAACAGGAAGGAGGAGATGGACGATCATGGCAGCCAGGCTACCAGGCCCTCCTTGGCCCCAGGTGCCCACATAGCCCGGTCCCAACACCAACCTCTCATTGTCCTGCCGGATGTAAGTCTTTGGCCCGACCTCCACGCGGGACACGTTGCTGTTCTGGTCCAGGACATGGATGTAGTGGTATGGCGGGATGCGGATGATGGACTCTTCAGTTGCCATGGTGACTCCTGAGCCCAGGGAAGCACAGAGTGTGAAAGACAGATGGGGAGAAGACAAAAGATGAGTCCAGGGGGCTTGGGATGAGGTGGGCATGAAGACTGGCTGGCGCTGGGGAAATGGGCCCTTCCTCCTCCGGCTCAGATTATGCCATCCTTCACTGTCCCCACACCCATCTGTTCCTTTCTTCCCACCCAGGGCAGCCCATCCAGACCTCATCCCTGCCAAGAGATGCTTGATGCAGTTAACCACAGAAGCCCAGGGTTCTCCGCCAACTCCTTTCCCTCATTCCCATCTACTTTACCTCCCCCAAGCTTCCTGAAGTACTGGGAGGGGCTTAAGATCAAAACTCCCCCAATCTCCAACCCCCATAGCGTAGGAGGCGGAAGCACAGCAAGCTAGGAGAGGGGGTCAGCCTCTGGCGGTGCTGTGTGTCTTCCCCAGCACGGTGGGGGGCAGAGGCTCTGAAGAGCTCCCTGGCTCCTCCAGGGGCAGCCTCCTTTATTTCAGGGGATCCCAAGGGCCCCAGCTGTATGCAAACATTAGCCCATAGCCCAAGAATGTTTGCATGATCTTTGCAGCCCTCCCGCCTTGCACTTTAAGCAATCCTGGGATGAACTGTTTAGACGTGGGCCGCCTCTCAAGGAAGGGGTCCCTGATGGAAATGATGCTCCCATAGAATCAGCTGGATTAGAAACACCTCAAAGGGGACTTCCCTGGTGGTGCAGTGGTTAAGAATCTGCCTGCCAATGCAGGGGACACGGGGTCGAGCCCTGGTCCAGGAAGATTCCACATGCCGCGGAGCTACTAAGCCCATGAGCCACAACTACTGAGCCTGCGCTCTACTGCCCGCGAGCCACAACTACTGAGGCCCGCGCGTCTAGAGCCCGTGCTCTGCAACAAGAGAAGCCACCGCAATGAGAAGTCCATGCACCACAGCGAAGAGTAGCCCCCGCTTGCCACAACTAGAGAAAGCCTGCGCGCAGCAAAGAAGACCCAATGCAGCCAAAAATAAACAAATAAATAAAAATTAAAAAAAAAAGAAACACCGGAGTATTCTAGTCCTTTCCTCCCCAGTTCTCTGTGGTCTGTTGCCACCTGTGACTCCCTGCCATCATGGGTAGAGGTGGGTGGGAAGGAGAAAGCGAGTGAATGAGTACTGCATTCTGTCCACCCCCACCCTAACTGCTTCTGAAACCTGGCTGGTTACCTCCAGTGCTTGGCCTGTTCAGGAATGTCACACCACCTACTTAAACCCCATCCCTGCCTCCAGCATGCCTTGGACTTTGGACATGTCCCCTGGAGTCATACAAAGGGAACCAAGTTTACTAAGTGATTCAAAGCCTTGCCCTCGAGACTTTGGTCAAACTTTTTTTTTTTTTTTTTTAAGTTTTTGGCCACGCCTGCATTGGAAGTGCAGAGTCTTAACCACTGGACCACCAGGGAAGTCCCGGTCCAACATTTTTGAAGCCACCACCAAAAAGGAGTGGTACCCCATCTAGTCCACCATCCATACAGCTTCCAAACTGGGTGACAAATGTGAAGTGAGAAGGAGGAAGGGGGAGTGGCTTGGCACAGGAAAAAGAGGCTGGAGCCACAAAATTACAGAATCAAGGCCCAAGAGTTTTACTTGATCCACACAATCTGTAAAATTTCTTTTGTTTAGAAATTGTGAGTTACCACAAACTTCCAATTCCTGCTTCTCTTGAAGAATGAGGAGCCAGGCCTTACATTCCCACGTGGCAAACTGACGAGAGCCACATAGCAGCCGAGCCCTTTAGACGGGCCACAAGCTTTCCTGCTTAACCACAGTCCCCACCACTCCCAGTTGTCTTACCCCTGGCGCTGATGCGCTCACATCACCTGTGTGGCTCCTCTCTAAAACCTTCCAACTCAGCATCATCCAAAAGGACTTTCTACAATGATGGAAATATTCTTAATCTGTGCTGTCTTTGGACTGACCACATGCAGCTATCAAACTCCTGAAATGTGGACAGTGTCACTGAGGAACTAAAATGTTAATTAGTTAATGTTTTTTCAGTTCAAACTCATTTTCTTTTTATTAAAGTCCAAGTTATGTTACATGGTTTGGTACTTAAAGGAAAACTTGTTCAAATAAGGTAATATGTTATCATCAATATTTCCAGGTGATTGTTTACAATCGAGTGGCACTATCAGTAAATTCTCGGGAATCCCATCCATGGGGTTTACACTTTGTCAAGACCCAGTTCCTCTGGAGTGGAGATTTTCAGTTCTTTTAAAGTTGGTCTAAGTTCCTGGATGACATAGGGGTAGATTTCCTTATGAGGTTCTGCTTTGTCCTTAACAACCTCTAGGATGCGAACTGCACTAGCAAAATCATTTAAGCGTCTGCATGTCTGCAAAGCAACATCAATGATTTGGGGCTCTGGAACCAGATCACAGCCAACAATCGTGTTCATCCCTTTACGCAATTCCCAAGCATCAATATCTGGCTTATTGAAGTATGTCACCCAGCGAGCAGCAAACTCCTCCATCTGTCTCATGTGACCCATGGGAGTAGCAGCGAATTGACTGGGTAACAGCGGCGGGACCCGGGGGGCTGGTCCGGGAGACTGACTGCTGCTACCGAGCAGCGCCGCGGCAGGCAGCAGTGCCTAGCCTAACAGTGATGGCGGCACGCAGGTTAAGGCTGAGAAGCCGGGTGTGAGCTCAAGACCGCTCGGGAGCTCGTGTTTAATTTTAATTTAGTCAAATGTGGCTGGTTGATCCCATATTAGACAGTGTGGATCTAATTAGTTGAGTCCCAGGTAGGGACAATGAGTCATGCAAGGCCACACAGCAAGTTGGTGGTACCATCAGGATGAGAATCCCGATGGAATGCCTGGTCCTGTTTCTCTCCAGTGGCAGTGCAGTACAATGGTGAGGGACATGGATTCAGCCAGACTACCTGGGCTTATTTACAATTCTGATTTGCTGCTTTGCCTGGTATTGTTTCCTAATGTCTTACCTCATTTTCAAAGAGGTTACAGTTTTGATCTGTTTTCTTGGTACACTTTCTACATCAGGGGGTTATTATTCTGCTCCTCAATTCTTTTTCTTGCAACTTTGTATGGGATTTGACCTTGATACTTTTCTGTTGCCTGTTTGTCAAGTTAATTTCCCTTAACTTTTCTAATATCAGAGCTCCCTCTTCTGTTGATTTCAGGGAGTGTTTGAAAATCCAGGTGCTAGTCTTCTGCTTTCTGTTCTCCCCACTCTTACCTGGACCTTGGCTTTCCTTCCTCTCTACTGCCCATCCTGCCCGGCTGTGCTTCCATTCCCCAGGAGAGGGCCCCCCAAGAGCACCCCACCCCCACCCCGGGGCTAGGACTGCCTGGATCTTGGTTCTAACCCTTACTGGATGGGTGATCTCAGACAAGTCCCTTGCCCTCCCTATACCCGTTTCCTGGCCTGTGAACTGGGGATGGATAGGTCATCAACCCCAACGTACGAGGACTGAGTTAATCATAAAGCACTTGGAACAGAGACTGGCTCTTAGCAGCACTGTGTGTGTGGCTTACAGCTGAGGGCCAGCTTCCCTATCCAGTTGGAGGATGTGACCAGGCACCAGAGGCTCCCTACCCCATCTGGCATCTCGGCCTTAACCCTCACTTGTTTACAGATCAGGAAGGTGGCAGGTTTTTGTGTCACCCCAGCTGTGGGCCTAGAATAGCAAAGGAGCATCCGACAGCCCAGTGAAGCCTCTTCCTGGTTCTCTGCAGGGCGGAAGCCTGGCCAGGAAGCCAGATGGGGGAGAGGAAGGGCTAGGGCTGCAAGAGGAGGGTCTGTGCAGCCCCACAGGGAAGATTTAAACTCTAGAAGGCCACACGAGGCTGGGAAGCAGGCTCTGGGAACAGCCTCCAATGGCTCCTTTGGACGATCCCTCACCCCCTACAGCTGAGGCCTCTCGACCATCTGTCACCCCAGCTGGGCCTAGTCAGGGGGGCCGAGAGCTTCGCCCAGCTCACTGACTCAGCTGAGAGTCATCCCTAAAGCTAATCAGGCTGGGCTCCTGCCTTATTCCGAGGCCATGCCCTTGCCAGCTACCCTTGTTTCGGTACCAGGACCCTGTCTCACATCCCTGATCACCCACCTACCCAGCCCTAAAGCTGTGCCTTCCATGTAAGTTCACCTGCTAAGTTCACCCAAGAACAGGTTTTGCCTTTTCAATCTTGCCGTCCCCAGAAGTGAGCCTCACGAGAGGCCTCTCAGACCAGGGAGACCACCCGACTCAGGCAGCATGATTTAGACTTCCGTGGTTTACCAGATAACGTGTACAGTTAGAGCATTTCACTTCCAACATACCAGGGCCCTCAAAAGACAACGGCTAAGGACCATGTTGACCTTTGGAAGGTCCTGCCCAGCCCCGAGTTTGGCCCCAACTCCCTAAATTCACCGACACCTCCCTTCAGTGTCTGCTTCCAAGATCTGCCCCGTAGTCTGCTCTCTGGTACCCGTCCAACCTTGCCTGATCACACTGATCCTCATGTGTTATGAGGCTCTTGGCAGAACCAGCCAACTTTTACCCGAAGTCCCAGAGACCAGTGGCTCCCCCACTGCATCCCACACACCAAGAATGGAGGGATGAACAGAGAACAAAACAGCCTGTGGGAAGCTGGCTTCATCCTCCAGTGAAGAGGCAATTCTGGCCCTGTTCTGGCTCAAGAGTAAACTTGCTAGAGCAAAATTCAATTAATGAATGAGTCATATCATTACATATCAGAGTTTCAGTGTCAGTTGTGAGTGGCTGACAGTGAATCTTAAACAGCAGATGCCCAGGTGACCAGCCACACTGGGTATAGGTCTGCAGTGTCGGCATCACCTGGAAGCCTGTTAATAATGCAGAACCTTGGGTTCCCCCGACCCCAGAGCTGCTGAATTAGCCAGCATTTTAACTAGATCCCCAGTGATTTGGGCATACCTTAAACTATGAGCAGCTCTGGTCTATAAGAGCCTCTCAACCCTGCCTAGCTGTACATCAGAATCACCTGGAGATCTTTTCAAACCACCCATCTCTGGGGATTGATTTAACTGGTCTGGAGTGGGGTCCTAGCATTGCTATATAGAAAAGTTCTTCCACTGACTCTAATATATAGCAAAGACTGAGCTCCGTCACTGCCGATATGACCTCGGGCCACGTGCTAGCCTCCCAGCCTCTCTTAGACTGGAGTGGGAATAAAAGTGACTGTTTCCTGGGGTTAAAGGGGTTAGAGACTGGAGCATGTCTAATACACAGCAGGAGGGGTTAAAGGGGTTAGAGACTGGAGCATGTCTAATACACAGTAGGAGCACAACCATGGCCTGGAGGAGGAAGACCAAAGATGAACCCAGATGGCAAACTGTTCCTCAAAAGCAGGGAATGTCATGTATTTTCCCCCAGCTCCTCACCCTCAGGTCCAAGTAGACCCCCAGCCAGCACAAGTCCCCTTGTCCCAAGGCCTGAGCAGGCCTGAAGTTGGAGGAAAGGTTGGAGACAGCCTTGCCACCATCACGTCTATCAAACTTAGGCTTAGGAAAATGCACAGGAAATTCAGCACAGACAGGGAACTCATCTTTGCAGTTTCCCTTCACTGATTTTAAACATTCTAGTCTTTGTTTAGAGAATGCAAGAGCCACATTTCTCAGGGACTGCAGAGAGGCTGTTTTTACCAGACAGCTTCCCAATTTAGGGAAATGATTTCCTGCTTTGGGGGACTATAGTGGAAATTCTTGAGAATTTGTTTCACATAAATCACTTCTTTAGTAGCAGCAAAGTTTTAGGACCTTTTCTTCCTAGGAAAATCTTATCTGAGCTCTAGCCCAACTGGGCCACTTTTCGGGAGCAGCAGCTTTTTCTGGGGACAGAACAGCCCTGCCAGCTCCGGATGATGCTTGTCCTATTTCTATCCTACCTCCAGATGCTGCCAATTAATGCCAGTCATTGAAGGCAAAGATTGGCTAGATTGGAAGTGACCCAGGAACCAGGTTGCAGAACCTCTGTTTTCTAAAATCGCCCAATCATAGGACTCAGCTGGTCGTATTGACGCCCAGGCCTCACCCCAGACGCACTAGGCTAAGGTTTCCAGGAACGACTCTGGAATTTCTATCTTTGGCAAGTGCCCCCCCATAACAGCTCCCACTTATTAAGAACTTAATCTGTGCCAGGTATTGTGTTAAATGCTTTTAATTAACTCATTTCATCCCCATAAGAACCTACAAATTAAGGAATTTGCTCAGGATCACACAATGATCAAAGGACGGAGCTGGAATTCCACCTCAGGTATCATGACCGCAGAGCCCCCAAACCAAGAAGTAGTGTGGTCTCCGGCAAAAATGGCAATAAGATTCTAAACTAGAACAAGGACTTACGGACCTGGGAGGAGCTGGGTACTCTCCAGGAGATAGTGCCACTGCAGTTCAAAGGTATTTTCGGTAACCTAGGAGAGCAGCACCCAACAAGGAGGCCAGAGTAACCTTAGAGCTCTCTGGCTTTCCCTGGGCCAGCCATTCAAGGTGGCTGCCCCTACGTGCCCATGGCTTTAGAGAGCTGCCCTGTCCAGAAGGCCTCACCCTCAGGGGAGGCAGAGTATACTGTGTGCCAAGGGTGGAAACAGGCAGAAGCTTCTGGCAGTCAGTTGGCACCCGTGACAGCCAGCCTTTCTCCCCATAATATCTAGGAGCCCACCCAGACAGGGAGCAGAGAAAACAGGGCACACCTGCCTCTACTACTATCCCCCAACCCTCCATGCTGCTAAGATCCCCAGAATCTTAGAAGCACAGTGGGTCCAAGAGAGCTTCCTGTTTTCACTTCCCAGTCCCAAAAAGAAAAAAAAAGAAAAAGAGCCTTGCTCACCAAACTCCATGCCTCTGGAAATCAAGCCTACCTTAAGATTACTCTGCCGATGATTTCTCAAATGATCAGCAAGGCCCTGAGTGGCATAGCCTATTACCAGCTGGCATAGCCCTGAGTGGGGTAATAGGAAAGCCTCGATGTCTGCAGAGTTGAGGAATCTCAACGGGGACGAGTCACATTTTCAAAGCTCAAAGGGACAGGCCAGAGCTCAGGTCCCCAGGGGGAGTCTAGCAGGGACCAATCTCACTCCAGGAGGGAATCTAAATGGACCCCTTAAGTTTCCTCTGCCCCTACTGCTGATGGGGGAGCTTAAGGTCAGAGAGGCCTGAGATTAGGAGGGGTGAGGGTGTTGGCAAGATGACAAGTTGATCTATCTTTACTTCAGAAGCCAGAAAAAACTCCAAGGAAAGCAAAGCCTCCCAAGGCTAAGCTTCCACCCATCTTCTCCCGGTTCTGGTTCAGAGACCACCTGCCCCAGATGAAGCAAGCCCTAGAAGGCAGGACAGAGCTAGAGAGGGTCTTGAAGGACACAAGGTCCCACCAACTGGTTTGGGGCTTTGAGGCTTGTATGAAGTACTCACATCCAGAAGTGTGGCTGGCTGCAACAGAGTCCTCAGATCAGGAAACTCCTTCACCCAGCCCTAGAGATGACTTCCCGGCAGGGCAGGGCAGACTCAGGGGGTGAGGCTTAGGCATTTAAAGGGCCCTTGCAGCTGGTTCTCATTTGTTTGGTTTTGTTTTTTTCTCCTCTGGGCTGCTTCTACTGCAGCTGAAGGCACTGCAGCTCACTCAGTGCAGGAATTCCCACCTCAGAGCCAGCTGGCAGCACTGGCATGAGACTGGGGAGGGTCCTCGGCCCGAGGCAGGGGGCAGGTGCTGACCGAGTTCACTTCTACCCCATCTGGCTTTAATTTCCCAATCTGGGTGCGTACAATTTTGCCTCTCCACAGCTGTTTCGGTTCCAGCTGCAGTCCCTCCTCTAAGAGAAGATAACTTGGTATTTTTTATTTTAGATTCAGAAAATTTAGCCCAGGTCTCCAAAGAGATGTTCAATAGAAAACATAAACACATACACATATGTCCTCTTTCTGGCAAGGTGCTGTGTTGGGAGCTTGGAGTGTCTCTCCTCTTCCCAAGTTTCCCAGCAGCCTGGGTCAGGGAAGAAGGGCCAAGGCCCCAGCAGGTAGGCTCTGCACCCTAAGGGCAGCAGCGCTCAGTATTTCCGCTGCCGGGGGAAGAGACTACTTCCTGAGGACCGGAGCGGGGGGCTGGTGGGGCTGGCATCCTCTGAGTCCAGGCTGAAGAGGTCCCTGCCAGTACGAAGGATCTGCTCCTCCAGCTTCTTGTGTCGCTTCATGTCCGAGAGGACCTTGTCCAGGCGCGCTTCCCGTTTCTGGCTCCGGGCTGAGCTTCCTGGAGAAGGGGAATGAGAGAAATGTGGAAGCGAGTGAGGCAGTGTGCACCAGACCTGCCTGGATCTTACTAATCACTTGGGGAGCTCATTAAACAGAGATTTCCAGGCCTGTCCTGGAGGTTCTGAGGTTTAGGGATGGGGCCTCAGATGGGGTGGGCAGTGAAGATCTGAATTATGAGAAGGGGCTAGAAATATGAAGACTGGGGAGAAGCATCCCAGGTAGGGGACGAGCAAGTGCAAAAGCCCCAGGGCAAGAACAGGGAGGTCTGTTCAATGAGAAATGTAGAGCTGGGGGAGACAGGAAAGATATGACCTACAGGCCACGATAAGGGGTTTGGATCTTTTAGTTTACATGGAAGCCCTGGGGGGAGGGCGGGGTTGGATTCTCAACTGACACACTCATACACCACCCCACCCCCGCCCCCCAGAAATGGAATCCTTTGGAGAATTTAAAACAGAGAAGTGACACAATTTATGTTTTGAAACATAAACCCGTCTCTGGCTGCTGAGGCTGGCGACAGGAAGACCAATTAGGAGCTACCACAACTATCTAGGCAAGAGAGATGGTGGCTTGGATAAGGGTGCAGGCAGAGCTAACAAGACTTGCTGCTGGCTTGAATGCTGGGGTAAAAGAAAGAGAAATCAACACTGGCTCCGAGGGGGCACCTCCCTGGTGGCACAGTGGTTAAGAATCTGCCTGCCAATGCAGGGGACATGGGTTCGAGCCCTGGTCCAGGAAGATCCCACATGCCGCGGAGCAATATAAGCCCGTGTGCCACAACTACTGAGCGTATGCTCTACAGCCCACGTGCCACAATTACTGAAGCCCGTGTGCCTAGAGCCCATGCTCTGCAACAAGAGAAGCCACCACAATGAGAAGCCTGCACACCGCAACAGAGTAGCCCCCACTCGCCACAACTAGAGAAAGCCCGTGCGCAGCAACAGAGACACAAAGCAGCCAAAAATAAATAAATAAATAAATTTATTAAAAAAACAAGCAAACAAAAAGAGAATGGCTCCGAGGGTAAATTCTAGGAAGGCACACGGGATGGGAAACTGGGTCAGATTAGGAGATGTACACAGTAGTGTAGGGATGTGGATCTAGATAATAATGATAACGACTTGGCCTTCTGGGGGGGACTGAGATCAAAGGAATGGGAAGCATGATGGAATTATCTGCGGAAGATAGGGGACCACCAAAGCTGGAAGGATGGCACAACTGGGGGCATGCTCTCTCCTGAAACAAGTTCTGTAGATAGCAAGGCACCAAGCAAAGGCATCTTTTAGGGAGTCACTTTCTGAGTAAGTGGAAGCAGAGGCCCTTCACCACCACCCCAATTCTCCCCTCTTGTCTGTACCTGGGGTGCGTCTCCGGTCAATCAGGGAGTCCTTTGGTGTCATTGGCTCATCATCAAAGTCAAATTCTGTGGGCATGTGCGGTCTGGGACAGGGGGACAGAGAGTGAAAGGTGAGGGTGGTTCCCCCCAAACACCCCCACTTCTCCACAGCCTGCTGGCTCTTCCTCTCCAGCTCTCTTCCCTCCCTCCACTTCCCATGCTCCTGGGTCCCACCTCCCCTCCCTACTTCCTCCCGGCATCAGGGGAGCAGCCTCAAGGACAAGGTGTAAGGGCGTGCCCTCACTTTTCCTCTTCCTCCTCTTTGGTCTCTGGCTCCTCATCGGATCTCTCCTCTTCACTCTGGGCCTCAGGTGTGGGTGGCCGGCGGGGCAGGATCTCAGCCTGTAGCTCCAGAGTGCCGTGGGCAGCCAGCAGTTCATAGAGCCTTTGGATTTCCGAGGGGGGTGGCATCCAGGACTGCCCATCCGCGGGCAGCTCCACCTCTTCATCGCTGCAGGGCACGCACCAGTCCTCGGATTCTCCCTTGGCATGCTCTTCCCCCTCAGTGCTGGGGGCTTCTCCCTGCACCTCCTCGGCCCCGGACCCCTCATGCTCAGTCTCCTCCCGGCCTCCTTCCCCCTCTTCCTCGGCTTGATCGGCCGAAGCAGAGGGGCCTCCGGTATCCTCCACGGCCAGAGCCTGGAGGCCGGAGGTCACTTCCCCTTCTTCAGACAGAGGCGCCGCCGTGGTGGCTGCAATGTCTCCATGGCCCCGGACAAGGGACATATGTCACTAGGGAAGGGGCCCTGCGATGATAGGAGATGCAGGAGTACTGAACTAGGGATCCCCCAACCCCAAGGGTTGGGCTCCCCAGGGGTTTAGGGAATGTCTCTCTAACCAATCAGACTCCAACAGCAGTCCCTGCGAATAGACCGCCTGTTCCCAAGAGGGGTCGCTCCGTCCCCTCCAAGGACCCCGCCCCCACGGATCGAGATCCGATACTCCGGTGTTCCCAGGGACCGGCAGAAACCACTTTCCAGGCGGGAGAGGAGCGGACCCGCTCTTCTCGCCTTGATACCTCCCCTTTCTACACCTGGATCCGGCACCCTCTCCCCAAACCTCGAAGTTTCGCCACCTCAGCTGCCAGACGCACCTAGGAGCTAAGACCCGCCTCCCGGGCTGCGCACGGTCACACTACGCAGGCGCACAGAGATCGCGCGGGAGGCTCAGTTTCAGTCAAAGCTACTTGGAAGAGGAAAGCAAGGGAAGGCTTGCACATGCGCAGATAGGCGCTCCGGAATGATAGGCTTCGGCCCATAGTAAAGATGGCCACCTGGGCGGCGCATGCGCAAACCACCCAATAGGTTCTGCCCGAAAGGAGGCAGTACCTCGGGCCCCAGCGGCGCACGCACGTACGGACCAACTGAGGCTGGAGGCGAGTCTCATGCAGTCTCCGTTTATTGGTGTTTCAGACTCATGCAGCATCCGGCATACAAAAAGGGAGAATCTGTTTGGCGTATCCTTTTGTTTTGCTTTTAGACTTTTAGGTTTTTTCCCTACACTTTTCTTTTTTTAGGGGGAAAAAAGACCCCGCCAACTCGGAACCGCGTTGTGGTTCTGTCCCCGCCCCCCAAACCTCTCTCGTCCTCTTAAAAAATAATCATAGACCTCTCCGCCCCTCCCTTGCTCCCTGCAGCTGGGAGCTTTGGTCCTATTTTTTGGGTTCTTTCGTTACAAAGCACGTAAATGACCCCAGCCCCAACGAGTTCTCTGACTGGGTTAAAAAGCCCAGGTGGGGAAGGTCAACTCAGGCTGACCGGGGAGGGTCAACAGCAGCGCCCCTCCCTTCTCTCAGGTGCGTGTTCGGAACAGTACTGGCCACCCCTGCACAAGTCTCCAAACGAGGCCTGTCTTGCCAGCGCTGCGACCCCGAGGCACCATGGGGGCGTCCGGACCTGGGTGGTCCCAGCTGAGAACAGTCGGAGCCCGGGCTAGGGAGCCCTCTCCTGACACTGCTCCCCTCCCCCAGCCTGATCTAAGTGCTGGAGTTTTTGCAGAATGAACGGTGGAGGAGGGTGGAGGGGAGGATGCTGAGGGGCGATGAGGAGGCAGGAAGAGGAAGGGGGTGGAGGATGTGGAGAGGGAAAGGGAGATGAATAAGGAGAGAAGGAAGAAAGGAATGAGGGAGGATGCTGAGACAATGAAAGTTGGGAAAGGGAGACCAGGGTTGAGGTGCAGGAAATTCTCGGGAGGTTGTGGTGCAGGAAGGTGGGGAGAGATGCTGGGAGGCTGAGAGCAAAGAGAGTTTGGGAGATGTTCAGGGAGGTTTCCAGAAGTGCAAGGAGGTTTCCAGAAGTGCAGGGATAGGGAAGCCAAGAGGCTGGAGGGGATGCAGGCAGGAGTGCAGGGAAGTTGGAAACAGTGCAGGGAGAAGGGAGGCCTACGGTTGGCAGAGGAGCCTGGCAGGATGCAGGAGCAGGAAAGAAGCTGTAAACAAGGCCGCTCAGGCTCCCTTGGTCCCTATGGGTGCGGGCCTGGGCCATGGATTGGGCTCCCCGCAGGGGAGGATGGGCCCAAGGCAGCTCCCAACAGGAAAAAAAGTCTCGGAATGCAGGGCAGAGCCCCTCACTTATACACTGTGGGAGAGGAGAGGGAGGGACAGACAGAGACAGTTGGGGGGGGGAGGGGAGACAAGGAGAGACAAAGAAGTAGGGAGGACAGACAGGAGAGATCAGGGGCAGGGGTTAGTAAAGCTGCCCTTGCCAACCCTTCCATTCCTCCCGGCCTGTCCCAGACCCCCACTCACCGCCTAAGTTGATGACGCAGGAGGCGATGATGATGAGGACCCCCCCTACCAGCGCCACGATGCTTAAGAGCTTGGCCACGCGACCCAGACGCTGGGCCCCATCCACGTCCCCCTGCTGCAGGCTGTTCCGGGACTGGGGTTAGGGTGAGGGGTGGGGGCACCAGCCCAGCCGGGATCAGGTGTGAGAGTCGTCCAAAGGAGACAGGCCAGTTGGTAGCAGTGGTTAAGGGAGGAAGGGGATTGGAGAGGCAGCAGGAGGAGGGCACAGGTCAGTAAGGCTGTGTGAAATGTCTCAACTTCCCTCCCACCTGAAGAGGTAGGGCTCAGAAGGTGAAATCCTAGGAAGAGGCAAGGAAAGGCCCTGTAATTGGGAAGTGAGGTCCATGCAGAAAGGGGAGGGAAGGCAAGGTTACTCCTGGGGCTCTGTCCCAGCACTGGCAGGAAGCTGGGAGCCACAGCAGGCCTGGGCCAGGGTCCCTTGGGGCTCACCATGACGGCATAAGCGAAGGCCACGATGTTGACAGGCCACATGGGGCAGAAGCAGGACAGGATGGCGAGGATGATGTAGTCCCGAGGTTTCTGGGTGCCTTCACCCCCCTCCACCCCAGACCCTGCCAGCTGGGAACTAGGGTGGCGGCTCAGGCTACCTCGGGGAGATCCTGAATGCCCACTGTGAGCCCTTCCTAGTCTATCCTCCTCAACCAGCTGCTGCAGCACACGGGGTGGAGCCCCATTGGCTGGGGGGGTTTTTGTTGAGGGTGGTGAGTGAGGCTGGAGGACTGGACCCTCTTCCCCATCACCATCACCAGCCTGCAGGGGAACCACTGCCCCATTCTCCTGCTTTTCTCCCACGTTCTCAGTCAGGACCTCAGAGGTGGGGTCCTCCTGGGTAGGGGGCTCCGGCTGAAGGACTGGCTTGGAGGTGGGCTGGGAAGCTGGCTGGGGGTCTGGCTGAGGGTCTGGCTGGGGGTCCGGCTGGGGGTCCAGCTGGGGAGCAGGCTCTGAGGCTGGCTCAAGTGGGGCTGCGGATTCCAGGTTGGACCCCTGGTTTGCAGTGGCCTCTTTGCTCACTTCTGGTTTGGATGCTAGCTCTTGGCATGTTTCTTCGGTGCTGGAGTTGGCCTTTGATTCCCCTCCTGGGTTTGAGCTGAGGTCTCTGGCCTGAGCTGTTTCTGGGGCCACGGTTGGGATCTCTGTGGTTTCTGGAGCCAGCCCAGCCTTGGGCTCTGGGTCCACAGGGGGCCCAGTGATGTCTAGGCCTGGCTGCAGGGTCTCTGGCTCATCTGGGACCCCAGCTGGGATCTGGGGAGGACCAGTTCCGGCTTCAGAATGGCCAGGCCCTCCTCCCTGGGTCTGGGGACCCTCCTCTACCCCCTTCATCTCAGAGACCTCAGAGCTGCTGGCTGCCATCTTGAGATAGGAGAGGGGAGAGGGCCTCTGTGGGAAGGATAGAGCAGCAGAGACAGCAGCAAATCCTGGAAGAGGAGGAGACAGGCTTAGTGTGAGGAGGGAAGAGGTAGCTCTCAGCACTGCAGCCCAAGAGGGCAATGCTCCTATCTCAGGGCCAGCCTTGGGCTGCCTCTGGGGAAAGGAAGAAAAGTTGGGGTTTCCTTTGCTTTGGGGTGGGACATCTCTGGGGAGGAGTGCTCTGCTCAGTCTTCTGGTTAGCGAGCCCTGGGAAGATGAACCCTTTTGTAAACAGGATCCTCCCCATGGTCTCTTCCTGGGTCCACCCAACAAGATCCAGACTCTCAGATCCTAGGAGATACCACAGCGCCCCAAAATCAACAAGCTGTTCAGAGACGCATGCACTCCGATAGGCAGACTGGGCAGAGAACCCCGAAACTCGCATTCCACTCCCTCTGCATCCATCCTCCCTTCCTCCCTGGGCGCCCAGCGCGGTTTGCTTGATGTGCCTTTGGGGCGTAGACGCCCGCGCCCCTCCCTGGGGGACCTGGGCATCTCCTCTGAGCCCTTTCCCAGCCCCTCTCCCAGGGACTTCCTCGCCCCCGGGGGACCGGCGCCGCTTCCTCCCATTGGCGTGGTGCGCCCAGCACCACCAGCCAGTCCGCCAGGCGCCCGAATTCCCGTACAGCCCTCCCGGCGTCCGCTGTCTGTCCGTCCACTCCTACCCGCAGCCTCAGTCCATTCCCGTCTCACCTCGACGCCGGCCTCCAAACTGCTCCCGCTGCTGCCGCCGCCGCCGCCACCGCCACCGCCGCGGTTGCAGCAGCCGCAGCCCGGGAGGGAGCAAGTCAGTGAGCGAGGGAGGGAGGCGGCGGGTCTCCCCTCCCCTCTGCTCATCCCCTCCTCCCCTCCTCTCAGGTCCCCTCCCCTACGCTCCGCTGCCGCGCACCGCCCCCGCCCCTTGCACGCCTCCCGCCCCTCTCGGCCAGCCGGAGGGAGCCACGCGTGCCAGGCCCCGCGTTACCTGGGCAACCGGCCGGGGGACCACTCGCGCTGCTCCCTGGCCCTTCCCCCGCGCGCCACCTGGGGGTGCCGCCTTCCCATGCCCCAGCCCCCTCCCGCCAACGGTCACCGGGGGTCCTGGCAGAGGCAGGGGGTTGGGGGAAACGGAGAGGGGTCTGCGAGGAGACAGGACCAGTGGGACAGGCAGGACCAGGTGGAGGCACCCCTACAAGCAGAAAGAGGAGATGAGGCAAGACTTGGGGAGGCTGCAGAGGATGACCGGGGTGGGGTTTCAAGAAAAGGGAGCCTGCCGAACAGGAAGTCCCTCTACCCCCAAGGAAGCAGCAGCAGAAATGGGTACTGGAAGGCTCAAGAAAAGGTCCTTGTAAGGGTCAGAGCAAGGACTGGGAAGGGAATTGCAGGGGGCAGGGTAGAGGCTGCAAGGCAGTCTGGAACAGCAGGAGGGGGCTGCGGCAGAGTAAGAGCAGGTTGGACCACACCAAGAATGAAGAGAACAAGTGGGGAAAAGTGCAGTTTTTATTCTCAACCTCATTGTTCCCCGTCTCAGGGCTCAGAGTTGCCCAGTCTTTTCGCAGCTACATCATCCATCAACTCCCAGGGCCTGAAGGGTGTGCAGGTATTGGGCTGAGCAGCAGGCAATCGGCCTGGATGGGGGAAAGCAGCATTTATGGCCCACAACTGTTTGGGTTTCTGACCCAGGCCTCTTCAAACCTCCAGGGGCTATTCTGGGCCTGTGCTGACTGGGTATTCCCCAGAGACTCCGGAGTCCTGGAACGTGCTCTCCACAGTCACCGGAGCCTCAGCCCCACCCTGAATCTGGACTGCAGCCACTGATACTGCCTCTGGGGAGGAAGGAGCCAGAGCCCCAGAGCTGCACAGGGCAGAGCAAGACTGGGACAGACAACAGGCCTAAGAATCCCCTTAGGGGTGGGAACAGGGGGCTTGGTGAGAGCAATTCATTCACTGAGTCAGAGACAGATTTTTATTTAAAATTTATTGTAATGGGGTCCGCGCAAAAGGAGGGGGTGAAGGGTGGGGAACATGCAGGGGACACAGGAACACGATGACATGGCCAGGGCCACAGCTTCTGTCGCGGGGGGAGGGATGAAAAGAAAAGGCCAGGGATGGAGCTGGGGTGGAAGAGGGAAGGGGGAGACACTGTGGCTGCATTCCCCCCACCCCCAGGAAGCACCTCTAGTCCCTGGATCCCCCCATTGACCCTGGCCCCCTAAGATTCCATCTCTCTTGTCCTGCCTCTGGCCCTAGTGGCTCCTTCTTTTGCTCCCCTTGACTTGTTTTCCCCTGACAGATTCTCAAGCAGGATGATGTTTAGGGCCTGACCCCAAACCACCCCACCTTATGAAAGTATAACCTCTGCCTTCCCTGTTTCTGCCCCTCCTCAAATCTCACCTTTCCCCCTCTCTGGGACAGAATCTTTGATTTCCCTCCTTCCTCTCCTCCCTCCCCCTGGAAAAAAAAAAAAAAAAGCACCAACTCCCCAGGGAGGGGCAGCAAACAGTAGGGGGACACTGGAAGGAGGAGAGCAAGAAGGACCATCGAGGGAAAGGCTCACAAATCCCTGGAAGGGCAGGGCAGGGGGTTACAGAGAGGAGAGGGGGTGAGGGCAGTGGCCACTCCTGTCCTCTGCCACCCCTGCCCACTGTCCAGGGGGCCTCAACACAACCGAGGGGACAGGTGTGTGTGGGGTCAGGGCTGATAGGGAAAAGAGAGGAGCAGGAGAAACAAATCATTAAAACCTAGCGAATTCCCCTAAGAAAAACACTTCTTCCTCCTTTCCTTCTGGAGGCTCCTTGGTTGATGGGGGAAATAGTGAGGAATTGGTGGGAAGAGAGAGGGGAAGAGGAGATGGTACCAAGGGACTTTCCTCCATTCTCCCCTCTCCCCCCCACCAACTTGGAGCTCACCAGGGCTGGGAGGGAAGTGGCTGAGAGCTCACAGGCACCCCCTCGGCCCCCGAGAGGGAGCCCACAGCTGTGGGAGGGGCTGCCACTGCCGCCGCCGCCGCCGCTGCCGCCGCCGCCGCCGCCGCCGCCATTGGACAGACCTCACCTGTACCTGTAAGGTGAGAAACACCAAATCACAGTGCAATCTGAATGTCAAGAATCTTGCCCCTTGCCCCAGACTCTTTCCCAGACAGCCTCCCGTGGGACACAGCCGTTGCTCACTTCCTGTTTGGTCCCCAGAGATTTTGGCCCGCATCCTTACCCAGTTCTCCTGAAAGGCCCTCCCTGTCCCCAGAAGTCTCCCTAACTTGGGTGATAGGTGGGCATCCCTGGCCTTCCTAAGATCCCCTATTGGGCCCTTTGAGCCCCCTCGTCCCACACGCCCCATCCCACCCCCCCCAGCCATGCCCCACGCCTTGCCTGGTGGGTGCGGGGGTCCCCCTCAGCAGGTGGGCTGTGGCTGGGGGGCGTCTCCCGGGACAGGGGGGGCGGCCCCCCCCAGATGGGTCTGCATGTGGCCGGCCAGCTGGGCAGGGGTCTTGCAGTGCACGCTGCACAGCTTGCACAGGATGCGGTCAGCCCGCGGGGCCTGGAGCCCATGGTCCTTCACCGCGTGGATGCGCAGGTATGCTGCCGTGGTGAAGCCTATGGGGGGGGGGGTGGATTGGGATGGGGGGGTGGGGGTCAGCCAGGCGGAGACCCCAGAGACGGGGTTGTTCTCCTAGGCTGGGGACACCCTCCTCAGATGGCCCTGTCCTCCTCCCACCATATCCTTGGTAGCCTGGGGCCAACTACTCTGCTGGGGCTGGTGGGGCATAGCTCCTCCCTGAGCTTGAGAACTGGTTGAGTGGTGTTGGCTTTTGGGCCTTGGTATCCACAGAACCCATCCTCTGTGGCTGGGGGATCTCTCCTGGGGTGACCGGACACTGATTCCTAGCCACTTGAAGAGTTGACCCTCAGCAGAGACGGCTGTGTCCCCTCCCTCCAGTGCCCCATGTAGTCTCAGACCGGTTACTCAGTGAAGAAGTGAATTTGTTTAAAAGCAGCTTTCTCTACTACTGAGGCAGGGCGAGTACTTGTTAAATCCCTGCCATTGTACTCCACCTGCCCCAGGAGCTGAAGACAAGGACTTGTGGCTGCACAGCTGAAACCTTGCCTTCTGACCCTTGGGAACTGGCTCTCTTGACCACTCCTTCCCCAAAGCAGTTGTGTCCCCCTCCCATCTCCCCACACACACCCAGAGGTGAACTCTTTCTGGTAGATCATCTCCTCAAGCCATGACCTCTTCGAACTTAGTGATGATGTTTAGTCATCCCAATGTTGCTTCATTTGCTTTCGAAAGGGCTCTAGATGCCACGAGCTCTTTGGCTACAGCACCTTTAACCCACATCTGTGGAAGGGCCTCTGGTTTTGTCCCCACCCTTTGTCCCCCACCCCACCCCCGGCACCTCTCAGCATGTACCTTTGTTGCAGAGCTCACAGACATGGTGAGGGCCCTGGCTGTGCACCTTCATGTGGTCCGAAATATAAGCCGAGCTCAACATCTTGCCACACACATGACATGGCACCTTCTCCTCGTGTCGTACTGTGTGGGCCCGCAGCCGATCCTTCGTAGCAAAAGCTGCCTCACATTTCTGGGGAGGGGGGAGGGGCGTGGGGGGTGTCAGGAGAGTTAAAGCTTCGGGGAGTAGGAAGAGGGGGGCAAGAGGTTAAAGGAATCAGAGCCTTGGGGATCTTTGATCTGTAGGAAATGGAAGTGACATGATGAGGCCTTGAAGAAGGGATGAAAAAATGGAGTGAAAAAGCAAAAAGAAGAGAGAGAAAAAGGGGGTCTGAGAGGCTGAACTCAGACAACTACAATGAGGATCAAAATCATGAAAACCAAGACAGGAGGAGGCGGGCTTCCTACCTCACATTTGAAGGGCCGTTCTGTTGAGTGCACTTGTCTGACGTGACTGTTGAGGTGATCCGGCCTGGGGATACGTTGGGGTTGGGGTTAGGGCCCTGGAGTGTGGAGGTGTCCCCGAGTCTGCCTAACACTGTACAGCAGGCCTTTCCCTGGGTCCCTACATTTTCTCCCAAGCCCGGGGTTTCAGAATCCTGGTAAGGCAGGAAATCCCTCTTCTGGTGCAGGGCTGCCTCGGCCTCCTCCCACTTGAGGCTGTCCTACAACCCAAGAACCCACCTCCTTTGCTAAGCACCACCCCCTGCTCCCTGGTAACCAGGAGAGGCTGTCCGCCCTCCTCCCTGGGAGTGGCTCCCTGTCCCCATTCTCAGAAACCTCCCTCCCTCCCTCCCCACCAGCCAAGGCCAGGCCACCTCCATCGCCGACCGTCCCTCCCTCCCCACCCGCCTAGTGGGCGGCCGAAGCCCCGTGCACACCGGGAGAAGCTCTTGCCACAGTGGGAGCAGTTGTAGGGCTTGTGCACAGCGCCGTCATGTGAGCGCACGTGGTAGCTCATGCGGTCCTTGCGCTTGAAGCGCTGCTGGCACACCGGGCACTGGTAGGGCTTCTCGTCCGAGTGCGACAGCTTGTGTCGGTTCAGGTGGTAGACGTCGCGGAAAGCCTTGCCGCACATCTCGCAGGCGTGGTTCTTCCGGATGCGCTTTCCCGAGGCGGTCGTGGTCACCACGCCACCGGCGGCCACTGCGGCCGCTCCGCCGCCGGCACCCGCTTCTCCCCCTCCCCCGCCGGCTCCGCTCAGCTGGGGCACGCTCAGGAGGCTCAGGGGCACCATGGTGGGCATCTTCATAGCACCCGAAGGGACCCGGCCGGCTTTGGCTCCCGTGTGGATGGCCTCGTGCCTCCGGAGGTTGTAGCCGTTCTTGAACTCCTTGGCGCACAGGGCACAGATGTAGGGCCCCTTGCTCTTTGTCTTCTTCTCCAAGGCAGATGCGACCGGGGCCACGGCGACCGTCGAGGTTGGGGCAACGACGGCGGTGGCCGCGGCTGCGGCGATGGTGGCGGCAGAGACAGGGGGCGCGGCCTCAGCGGCGGGCGCCGACACCGGAGGGGGCGGCGGAGGGGGCGCCGGGGGCTGCTTCAGAGCCGCTGTGTCCACAGTGGAGGCGGTGGCCGGGGCCGGGGGCGCAGCAGCAACGGCGGCGGCGGCGGCAGCGGCGGCGGCCGCGGCTGCGGCGGCGGCGGACTCCTGGGCGGCGGCAAGAACCGGGAGCAAGTCCACCTGGAGGGGCTCGGCCGCCGGGGCCTGGGGCGTGGGTGGGGGCGCCGGCGCGGCCTGCGAAAACAAGGCGCCGTGTGGGCCGCGGCCGCGGGTCGGCGCCCTCCCAGCCCGGCCCGCCACGGCCGGCCCCTACTCACCTGGAATGGACTCTGGGCGCAGCCCTGGGAGGCAAAGAAGCGGGACTGGAGCTCAGCCCCGACCTGCAGGGGGTTCTGGGCGTGACCCTGAGGTGGCGGGAAGGAGTTCATGAGGCCGCCCACCCCCCGGGAGTCCAGGCCCAGCACGGGGAAGGGGGGGGCCAGCAGCGTGCAAGGGAACACGGGGAACATGGCCTCGGCCACGGCGGGGCCCCCGGGGCTCAGCGGGGGCCGGGGGCGCGGGCCGCGCGGGGCCCGGGCTCGGGGCACCGCCCCCGGCCGGCCGGGCTGGGCCGCGCCGAACGCATGGCCCGCGGGCCGCCCCGCCGCCCGCGCACCCCGGCCGGCGGGAGGGAGGGAAGGAGGGCGCCTGGCGGGCCGCGGAGCGCGGCGGAGACGGCGGCGGCGACGCCCCCTGGGTGGGGGCGGGAGGCCCCGCGGGGCCGGGGGCCGGGGGCGGGGGCCCGGGCGGCGGCGGCGGCGGCGGCGGTTGGAGCCTGGCGGGGCGGGGTGGGGGGAGCGAGGGAGCAGCCTCGGCCCCCGCCGCGCGCGCGCCCAGCCGGCGCCTCGGGGAGGGCGGGGGAGGGCGCGAGGGAGGGAGGGGGACAGCTGCGCGCGCACCGGGCGCGCGGAGGGGGGGTGGGACGGGAGGGAGGGCGGGCGGGAGGGGGTGTGGGAAGGGGGGGTGGGGCGGGGGAGGGGGTTGTTACCTGGAAGATGAAGCTGCTCCAGTTGCCTGGATCCATGGCGGAGGGAGGGAGGGAGGTGGCTCGCGCTCACCCTGGGGCGGGAGGAGGAGGAGGAGGCGGCAGTGGGGGAGGGGGAACCCGGGGAGGAGGCGCGCGGGGCGGGCGGGAGGGGGGGAGGAGGAGGAGGAGGAGGAGGAGGGTGGGGGGGAGCGGAGCACACTGCGCGCGGGGAGGGAGGGAGGGCGGGGGGCGCGAGGACACACAAGAGGCTGGAGCGGGCGCGAGCGCGAGCGCGCGCGAGGCCAGCGGGAGGGGGGAGGTACGAGAGGGACTCTGGAGGGAGGAGGGACGGGGGAGCCACCCAGCAGCTGGAGTCGCCCTAAGCGCGAGACCCCTGAGGCGGCCGCTGATTGGCTGACGATGGCGCAGGTGGTGGGCGCGCGGGAGACGGGGCGGCTTCTCTTTCCCCCCTCAAAGATTCCACCCCCCGCCTCCCTCCACCAGCGGCCGTTATTTCGCGCGCACGCGCACAAGCTCGCTGTCGTTGCCGAGCGGGAGAGTAGGGGAGCGCGCGCCGGGGGTACGGATGGGGCGGGGCTAAACTCTAAGCGCGCGCCCGCCTAACGGTTGTCGTCCTCGGACTCTCGCGGTACCTTTTTGTGTCCTCTCGGCCACCGTCCCTTCCCCCTCCCACTCCAGCGGTTTATTTACAATCCTGCGCTGCTTCGTGTTTTCCCAAAGATGGCGCCCAAAGAAGTTAACCCGTAAAGCTTGTGG
This sequence comes from Delphinus delphis, assembly GCF_949987515.2. Classification (NCBI taxonomy): domain Eukaryota; kingdom Metazoa; phylum Chordata; class Mammalia; order Artiodactyla; family Delphinidae; genus Delphinus; species Delphinus delphis. Next base: position 71,939,724 of record NC_082697.1, read on the forward strand.
CCCATCCCAAAAGCAATTATACCCCGGCCCCGCCCTCGCAGTCCCAAGAATCAGGCTGAAGCAACGGAGTGAAAACTGTATTTACAGGACAAGCAATTACACTAGGATTTAAAAAGAAAAAAAAAAAGGCAGAGGGAGGAGGACAGCCGGCAGTCAGGAGGGCCCACAGCGCTGGCCCGCGGCAAGACCCAGGATGTTCGCCTGCAACACAGGAGGGAAAGGGAGACCGGCGTTAGGGCCGGGCAGGGCACAGGCTAGAGGGAGGAGGGGGCCCGAGTCTCGTGAGCTCACCTTCAGGAACGACTCCATCTGTTTCCCGGATATGCCCTCGACGCGTTCCAGGTCCTCCACCTGGCAGGACAGCAGCGATGGGGAAGGGGTCTAGGGAATGCCAGGCTCCCCCCACCCAACTCCATTCCGGGGCTGTCCTCCCTGGGCCATTACCTGGCTGAAGGGCCCGTGGAGCTCTCTCCAGCCCACGATGAGCTGAGCCTTCTTTTGCCCAATGCGCTGCAGGCTGCGCAGATCCCGGGCTGACCCTTCATTCAGCAGATCTAATATTTTTTGGCGCCCATGGGCCAGTAGCTCCGGGCTGATCTGTAGCTCCCAGCAGTCCTCACCCTTCTCCTCCGGCTCTGAGGCATCCAGGGACTCCAGCTATGAGGCAGGAGGAGGTGAGTGACAGAAACAGCAGTAACAGCAGTGGTTTACTGCCGGGTGCTGTTCACCACTCTGGACTCCTCTGCCAAGGATAGGAACCTAACAGCACCTACCTCCCGGCCCTCCCCAGCCTCTCTTTCTTTTCCCTCCTGTACAGTGTCTGTCCCAAAACCCTTCCCTCTGGTCACTCTCTGGGTTGATTCTCATTTTATCCGACTTGTGAAAGAGTAGAATAGTGTTGCTGTGAAGATCAAATGAGTTAATGAATGTAAAACACATAGTAAGCTCTTAAATCTGGTTCCTCACTTCTAAAAGGAAAGAATAAGCTCTTTCACCCCTAGGAAAGCACATAGAAGGTACTCAACAAGTGACACACTCCCGATGTCATCTCAGTTTTTAGGTAGGTCTTTCAGTGTTGTTTCATTTCTTGACTGTTTAGGCTGTTTGCCTAAATGGGCTCTGAAGTTTGTAGAGGACAGGACCCAGGCTGCACACTGTACCTAGTAAGTAGCTACTGAGAGTAAGAGCCATCACGAAGAAAGGAAAGTAACAGGTGATGGACACCCAGCCCACTAAGTACATTCATATTACTGCATGTCATCCTAAATGCCCTGTGAGACATCACTGCATTCAGAGGGTAAGCAACTTGGAGGAGTTGTAAATAGCTGATAAGTGTTCTGACAGGCCATGTAACTCTTTGGCCAGTACTCTTCCCACTAGAGCTCTCTACCCCTTACTTCTCCTGGGTTCTAGGTATAGCTTAAGCCTTCCGCTAGTCTCACCTTTCTCTTCCGGCCTTTCTTCTTCAAGATATGGATCTCGGCATTTGGGTATGCTGCCTGCTCCTGAACTGAAAGCAAGAATTGTGAGCTGGAATCACAGCAGAGGCCACTTTTCAGCCCCCCAGTAGCCACTTGGTTCTTCCATCACTGATTCCCCAGTTCCCCTCCAGCCTGAGTTAATCTTCTTTTGTTCTGTTTCCACACGGCCTTTCTTATACCTGTATTTGAAACTAATCTCAGTTGGTCTTGCATGATAATCAGTCATGCACTGGTCAGTCTACCCCATGGTACTAAATGCCCGGGAGCAGTGCACCCAGCTCTTATTTCACATCCTCCTCCCCCTTCCCATGGTGGGAGGACATGAGTGACATGAGGACAGCTGCTCCAAACACCTCCTTCCTTCTAAGATCTCTGTTATCTGGGCCCTCCTGGCCGCCAGAGCCAAACTTACTCAGTTGTAGGGGCATCACCACAGCCTTTTTGAGGGGCTTAGCCACTGTGACTGTGCGGCGGGCAAGGGGTCGGAGCATTGTGGGAGAGTAGTTCTCTTTCTCCTTTGGGTCTGCAGCCTCCTGGGCCAGCACCTTGGCTTCCAGTTCTTTTTGCTTCATCTTAAGCCTCTGTTAGAAAGGATCAGGGAGAGATATGACCCAGAACCAACTTTAGGGCAGTAGATTAGGACAGTGAGTGTGCAGGGCTCTGAGGCCTTAAAAGGGCAGGGCGAGGACCAACAGGAGAAATTACCAGGAGACAGCTGGAGCCCAATGTAATGAAGGGCTTTCTAATGATCAGGGCTGTCCAGAGGTGGAACAAGCTTCCTTATGAAATACTGAAGGGAAGTTCAAGCAGAGAGTCCTCACTTAATATGCACTGAGTTTTAGGAAATGGCAGTGTCTTGCATTTGTACTTTTACCTGGAATTTTTTTTTCTCTCACCTCCTCACATCTGACCTCAATTATTTTTCAAAGTTCAGCCATGTTAAGGACATTCAAGCAGAAGCTGGAGAACTGAGGGATTCCAGTGTTGGGTGAAAACTGGATGCTGGTCCAGCCTTTCAGTGTCCTTCCCTATCTGAAGATCCTCAGGCTGCTTCTCAAGGCCAGTAGGAATCCCAGCCTCAACCCCCCAACACTTACCTCAATTTCCAGATCCTTCGCCTCCACTGTCTTCATAAGCACCATCCGCTCTCGCCTCGGGGTGCTCAGCAGAGGGGTCCCCTGGCTCCCCTGGGAGCCCAGCAGACGGTCCAAGCTTAGAAGGCGCTCCACCATAGCTGGGTCCATGCTATTTAGCTTCTGTAGGGGGCTGAGCAGACAAAGAGGTTACTCCCCACTTACCTCTTCTCTCATCACCCTCTCCAGCCGCAGATTCCCCTCATCCTGCCTTAACTTGGTGTTTCTATGGTTCCAGAACCCTGGTGTTAACTTGCTAGGCAACCCTGAACAAGTCATCGAGACTCTCTGGGTGCTGTGCCTTCTTCAGGCGAAGGGGGATTGATCTCTACCTGCCCAAGTAACTTCTCAGGGATGCCAGATCAGATGAGAAGAAGCATTTAATGAACACTTGAGTGGCAGGTATTCATGGGGTCTAGGACACCACCCTGCCCTGAAGGCACTCACTGTCTAACAAAGTAAGAGACCGTGATAAGGTGATAGCAAGGGCCAGGTGCCTGTCCATTTGGAGGGGTAGTCGGTGAAAGATTCAGAGGAGGTCATCTTCAGCAGGGCTCTGAAAACTACTGAAGACCTCAAATGCCAAGCCTTTCTCCTGTGAGCAGTAGGAAAGGCCCATTCAAACAGAGTCCTGACTTAATCTGAACATGGTAATGTCTAACATTTGTTCCTTCTGTCTGGAATTTTTCCCCTCACACCTGATCTCAATTATCATTCAAAGTCAGTTTGATGCCCCCTTTCCCACGATGCCAGCTTGATTGTATATCTTCTTTCCTACACTGTGAACTAGCTCCTGGAGGACAGAGACTGTCCTGTTCTTTGTGTATAAGTGCCTAGAAGAGCAGGATCAGAAAATATGGGTGAACACAGAAGTCATTTCTTCCTTCCCGGCTCTCACAGAACAAGAGGATCCTCCTTCCTTATTGTGCTCTGTACTATCGACCTTGCATCGTATACTGATGTTCCCATCTTGCTTCCTCTACTGAAACTTGAGCTCCCTGAAGGCAGGGTCTGTCTAGGTCTGATGTGCCCCATTCTCTGAGATTACCCAAGATGCCTATCTGACAGAGACCATGCCTGTTTCACACATAATACAGATGTATGGGTGTGTGTGTTTCTCTCAGTCTGTACACATAGGAGAGGGGACTGGTGACAAATGGCTTAAGAAGGACAGGATTGGAGATGGGGTTCCAAGTGAACACAAGCACCAGGCACCTTTTTATGTATGCCATCCTTCACTACAATAGTCCCCTGGGGCAGACTGTACACTAATCCTTGGCCGCCTCTAGTCTTAGGACTTATAGAGTTTAGAGAAGCTTTATTTGGGTTAGGGATAGAAAAAGGACAAAGTTCAAACTGCAGCTGGTTCCTTGAAGGGCTAGGTGGCCAGACACGGAAAGCAAGACCACTAAACAGGGGTGACCTGAATATTAGTGCATACTGGGCCATGAGGTGGGGCTATCAGAACCAGGGAGGGAGGCCACACACCTCCCTGGGTTAGAGAGGCTTTGTTTGGATTGAGGGTAGAAGCAGGGCAAAGTTAGGACAGCAACTGACTCCATGGAAAGTGACAGAAAGGTTGGACTCTAACATACAGACTGAGTCTCAATGAGACATCTCTCTTCATCTCTTATCTCCTTTGCTTTGCTCTTACCCTTGGGACCTGAAAGACCGGGTCCTCATTACTCCTTGAACCAGAAGCAAAAGTACTCATCCTTGAAACATCGGTGCCAAAATGTGAGATTTTGCTGACTGCCTAAAGGGGTTGGAAAACAGAAAGGCGGGGCTAGGAGCTCAAGGGGGAGCCTCCTTATGGCCCCCAGCTGCAGCGTCAAGGCTGGAGGTTGATCTTAGCACTTCAGTGAATTCAGTAGAGGATTTTGGGTGAATCCAGTGGAAGAACAAGATTACAGCCCAAGGATCCGACAGGCTAAACCCAATGCTACTCTGCACCCGACCCAGACACAACAGGAAAGGGAATATGCCCAAGACCCCTCCCTCTCTGCTCACCTGAGTTTCTGGGAGGTAGAAGATGGAGCTGCTGGGGGTTCAGGACTCCCAGTCTCCTCTTCCTCAGGGCCTCGGGCTCTCTTTGCTTCTGATGGGCCTAGCAGTTCTTTCTTAGACAGTTTAATAGGTGCCAAGACTAGGGGAAGATGGCAGGGTAGGGGAAAAAGGGGGTGTCAACTTCTATGCTGATGCTTGGTGGACTCAGCAAACTCCCCAGCTGTCCAGAATGGGCCTTTCCACTCCTACCAACCCCAGTCCTCACCATGAAGCTGTAAGCTCTCATTGGTAAAAGGCCGATTGATCACCTCCTTGGACCTGGCTGCAAAGTTGAGTGCAGAGACTGTGTCTAGGTAGAAGCGTCTCTCAGGGGCAATGTTGGCGATCAGGATGCTGTGGGCCGAGCCACCCAGAGAGTCCTAAGGGACGGGGATGGGGCAGGGTGGGTGGGTCAGAAGCCCCACCTTCCCCTTATCTGACTGCTGTTCCCCAACACCCCAGGAGGCCTGAGAACCCCCTTCTCCAGCTCCTTTTACCCGAGATGGGAGGCCTGACCTGCAACAGGCGAGTAAGCTTGCTGTCCCGGTAGGGCACCCGAGGGAGGCCCTGGTTCAGCGCATCGACCACCTTGCCCAGTACAAAGAGGGAGGTGTTGATGGCTCCACTCTCCTTCAGCCGCAGGCCCTTGTTGCCTGTGCGCCGGTTGTCCTCTGAGCCAGCCAAGTCAATCAGGTAGAGTTTTCCCTCCCGCTGGCGAAATGGGGCCAAACGTTCCCGCTGATCCACCTGGGGGTAAGAGCAAGGGCTCCAGTTTAGCTCAGGCTCCAGGGGCTTCCCTGGTCCTCACCCCTGTCAGTGGGCCTCACCTTAACCAGGAGCACAGCGTGACTGCGGGAGGAGCGCTGGTTGAGCCTGGTGGCTCCTACTGTCCGATTTCGACTGGCTGGCAGGAAATGCCGCTCAAAATCAGCAAAGCTAGTGATGGGCTTCTGCGTGAGGCCCGGAATCAGGATGTTTCCTCGGCAGTCTTCTCGGATCACCAGGTCTCCTGATGAAGGTTCCAAGAGGTCTAATACCTGTTTGAGCAGTGGGAGGTAGGGCCAATCCTCCAGTTACAGGCTGCTTACTTCCTGGCTATCGGGCTCCTTTTCTCTGCTGATTCTCAGAGTTGTGCCATCCACTACCCCAATCTCTGTCTTTCCAGGTCTTACGCCTTCTTGCTAGAGCAGAGCTTCATGTTCCAGAACTGGGTCTGATTTTGACCCTTTGTCTCTTCCCTCCCCGATAAGAAAGGGGCCTCACCTTTTCCTGGTAGATCTCTAAATAGGACATAGTGACAGAGAGGGCCCATGGTCGGCCCTCAGCGCTCTCCTCCCTTGTGAGCTGTAGGAGGTCCATGAGAGCCCGGGGAATCACCCCAGGTTGCTCTGGGCTGCCCAGCATTGTGTGCGTCTTCCCTGGAAAAGGAGTGGAAAGAGCTGTGAGAATTTCTTCCCCACTCCCGAGTCCTTTCTGACCCATAGCTGTTCTGTATCTGGCTTCCTCACCTGCTCCTGTGGGCCCATAGGCAAGCACACTGGCATTCTGCCCTTCCAACAGGTGCCTTAGGATGGGCTGCACTGATCCTGCATAGATGTCCTGCTGAGAGCTCCTCTCCCCATAGAAAGCATCAAACCTGCAGGCAGGAAGAAAGGAGGGGATTAGTGGAGGGTTCCATTCTCGCCCAGACCAAGAGGATAAAACTGGTCTCAGATTTAAGAGTCTCTATCCTTTTTCTTGCACAAAGACCTAAGAAAGCACCCACTGAACACCGTTCCATCCCAGTCTCTGTATTGGCGTAGAAACACAGAGATGAATTTGATGTCCCTGCTCTTGGGAGTTCTGCAGCCTGGTGGCATAGATAGATACCCATACTTTGCTGCAATTCAGGAAACGAAGGTGGGAACGCACAAGGAGGAGTAGCACTCTGCCTGGGGAAGGAGGATTTTGCCAGAGAAGAGAAAGATACTCTATCAAAAATAGCACACAAACAAGACATGGTATGAAAGGGCAGGGTATATCACAGGATATACAGAAAGTAGTATTTGTACACAGTAATGGAGTAAAGAGAGTATGCTGCTTATGACTAGATGAGACTCAACACACCTGTAGTCCATTCACTGCACTCCAGCAGAGAAGCTGTGGCTAAGGCCACAGCAGGGATTAGTATACGTGGAGTGCAGCATATATTAGGGGGAATAAGGCTGGAAAGAAACTGAAACCAAATTGTCAAGGGCCGAGAACAGGGTTGGCAAACTTCTTCCATAAAAAGCCAGATAGTAAATATTTGGGGCTCTGTGGACCACATGGTTCCTTTCACAACTACTCAACTCTGCCGCTGCCTTCGGGCAGAAAACAGCCACAGATAATATGTAAATAAACGAGTGTGGTTGTGTTCCAATAAAGCTTTATTTACAAAAAGATTCTCAGCAGGGCTTCCCTGGTGGCGCAGTGGTTGACAGTCCGCCTGCCGATGCAGGGGACATGGGTTCACGCCCCGGTCTGGGAGGATCCCACATGCCGTGGAGCGGCTGGGCCCGTGAGCCATGGTCGCTGAGCCTGTGCGTCCGGAGCCTGTGCTCCGCAACGGGAGAGGCCACAACAGTGAGAGGCCCGCGTACAGCAAAAAAAAAAAAAAAAAAAAAAAAAAAAGATTCTCGGCAGATTTGACCTGCAGACTGTAGTTTGCCACCCTCTGGCCTAGAATAACAGGCCAAGGAGGCTGAACTTTAAATCTCCAAAGGAATTTTAAAGTAGCTGCCCTTGTGAGTTCTGTCCCCAAACGTAAGTGGTTGTCTCCAGCACCACCCAGCTGTAGCCTGGGTTGGCTAGCTGGTCTGTGCTCCCCCAACCCTTCCCACACCTCCCCAAGACCCGAGGTGGGGCTCCCCTGCTTACCTTTGCTGCTCCTTCCCCACTTTGTGCCTATTTCCCCTGTAAGACCATGAACAGTAACTTGTGTCTGATTCAGCCCCCAGTCTTCCCCACAGTATCCTACAGAGAACCTATCACAGTAGGCACCTATGAACATTTTCTGAATGAACAAACGAAGGTGTGGCGAACAAAGCTGTGCTAAGGAAGGAGCAAGGATCCTGAGGAGGAAGGTCTGAGAAACTGTCTGGGCAAGTGATAGTGTGAGCAGGCCTACGAGAGAGAGGATAGAAGGGAGAGTGGCCTGAACCCTACTGGTATTTGAGAGTCTCCTGGTGGTTCCTCCAGTTGGCAATCTCTAGAGAACAGCTGTCCAGGCCCCGTACACAGGGGGTATCACTTTCTCCAGCTGCTCCATCCACAAATGGCCGCAGTCGCACAGCTACCCTTACTCGAGCTGGAGGTGGGCGCCGGCCAGCTCCCACCTTGCTTAGCCGACAGCGACCGGCTCCTGGAAGAAGACAATTTTTAGGTGTGAAGTATGGTGGTAGCTTTGCTGAGAAGTAAGGGTAGGGGTCTTGGAGGAGGAGGTAGTTAACTTAGCTGACCCCTGAAGGATGAGTAGGGTCACTGCCAAGCATTCCAGGCAGAAAGAAAGGCACGTGCAAAAGCCTGGAGGTGTGAAAGCACGGCCCCCTTGGAGAACTGGTGAGGCAGGAGAACTGTGTTCTCTTGGTGACGGCGAGCACAGAAGGGCAGGATGGAAGAAAAAGATGAATCAAATACATGGTCTCAGGCAGAGTGCACTGGGGCAGGGTGCGGTGGGGTTTGAAGGAGAGAGATTATCTATAGGCTGGGACTGTAAACCAGATTGCGTACTTAGCAAACGTTAACATTTATGAAGCACTGACTACATGCTAGGCACACTTTAATCTCCATGGTGTCACTGAGAGGTAGCTTCTGTTAGTCCCATTTTACCAGTGAAGACACTCGTAGAGGCACAGCAGCTCTTCCAAGCACCTCAATGTTTTATGCCTGGAGCCATGCGGCTATTACTTTATCTTGTACCATAATCTACATTGTGTCTTTTTGCTCTTCAGAGGAATAAGCAGAACAAAACCCCAGCATCTTAGTAGACTAGAGACCCCCGTAACCTTGACAACAGAGGCAGGGAAGGAGGCCTGGAGGCTGGGGTCCTGCGGATACCACTGGGAGGGCTGGGGGCCACAGCTCATTTTGGGGGAAGCTCTTTCCACCCTGGCCATGCTGTGGGTGTCCCCAAGCTTGGCCTCAGTTCCTATCCTACTTAGTAAGTAGGTCCAGTGGGGTGTAGACTGTAATGTATAGGCAAATAACCTGGAAGATCTAGTTAAAATATGAATTTGGCTTCAGTCCCTGGGGAGGTGCCTAAGGTTCTGCATTTCTAGCAACTCCCAGGTGACGCTGCTACTGCTGGTGGGACACACTTTGATCAGTCAAGGTGTAGCAGACCAGGACCTCATGGGGTTGTTCTAGGATTAAAAGAGTTGACATATGCCCCTATCTAAAATCAGTCAATGAACTGCCTGACCTTTCTGTGCCTTTGTTTCTTACCTGGTTTATTATACATATAAATACATACATACATACATATGCCCACCGCCAACCTGTTAATGATGGTTTTCTCTCAATGGGGGATTATGTGGGTTTATTTTCTATGTTACCCAGTTCTGTAATGCTGTAATGTTTGCATTAAATAATAATAATAATAATGACACTGTGGACATCTTTGGAAGGGATGAGGTTAAGAAGCAGACCCCAGTCCCTTTCTGTCCCAGCTCAGTTTGCAAAGGCGCTAACATGCAATCATCTATGGTAAGATTTCTGTTTAGTTTGCTTCCCATAATTAAATCTAAGTCATTTGGCAGGGGGCTGGGGGGGGGGGATTATGAATTATTTTTATCATCAGAAAACACAGTTAAGATAAAACTAAAAAAAAAAGTCTATTTCTGTGAGGATTGAATGGGCTGAAAAAAATCTTATGAGGAGGGTATTTCTCTATTTTATATTGGAGGATACCATGCTGTAACTCACAGCTAACAGCAGAATTCAAACCTAGATCTCATCTCTAAAAATCTGCTTCTAATGAGGATGTCGTATTGCCTCCCTGTGATATACCAACTGGGTACATGGGAAAGTTCTTGGTAGCTCTGACTCTCTCCTTTTTTGCTGGTGGTAGCAGCTGGTTGTTGGGAACCACAGGCCTCATATAAGGCAAGAGGCTGGCCACACAGAAACAGCAGGACAAAAAGGTGGACTAACCCTGGGAAGAACCTTATGCATAAGTAAGTTATACACATAGCAGACAGTCCATTCCAAAAACTGGGCCTCGGACTTCCTTGGTGGTCCAGTGGTTAAGAATCCGCCTTCCAATGCAGCAGACGCAGGTTCGATCCCTGGTTGGGGAACTAAGATCCCACATGCTGCAGGGCAACTAAGCCCGCACGTCACAACTACTGAGCCCGCGTGCCGCAACTACTGAGCCTGTGTGCTGCAACTACTGAGCCCGTGCACTCTAGACCCCGCATGCCGCAACAAAAGATTCTGCGTGCCGCAAGGAAGATCCCACATGCCACAATTAAGACCCAACGCAGCCAAATAAATAAATATTAAAAAAAAACAAAAACTGGGCCTCTGTTCCTTCATCTGACAAATGAAGCTAGTAACACCATTTCTCACTGTAAGGTTTACAAAGCACTTGGCATCTAGTTTTCACTTGACCCTCATGGCAATCCTAAAAGTCAGAAGTAAACCTGCAGATGCACCTGTGCAGATAAGAAAGCTAAGATGCAAAGAGGTTCACTGACTTGTCAAAAATGTGTGCAGGAGCCTCTCCTTTCCTATCTTTCCCAGGGTTTTTTTGGTGAGAACAGAGGAAGATGGCAGATACAGAAGCACTTAAGGAAGTTCAGTGATCAATACAAAGGGAAGGGGAAGTCTGGTGTTGAAGAAAGAGTAGAGACTCTGGCTAGACAGAGCTGAATTTAAATTCCAGCTCTAACACTTATTAGCTTGTGACCCTGGGCAAGTGATTTAACATCCATATGCCCCAGTTTCCTTGTCTATAAAATGGGGTGGGGAGGGCCTTGGAAGAGCTTAACAAGGATTGAAAGAAGTAAAATGTCAACAGAGTAACTAGTACATAGTAAGCAGGTTGGTAATAATTCAAGGTTGGAAAAAATTCAAGGTAAGATGGCCTGGGTTCTAATCCCAGCTCTGCCACTTACAACTAACTAAATAACCTGGGGAAATGATTTTCCATTCCTGTGCCTCAATTTCCACACCTGTAAAAGTGGGAATAAATAAAAATAACTACTCGTTGGGCTGTTAAGGCAATAATAAGGTAATTCATGTAAAAGTGCTTAGCACAGCACTGGTACTTGATAAAAGCTCAGTAAGTGTTTTATTATATATTCATCCATTTTCCAAATGAGGAAACGTCAGTATAGAGAGGTTAGCTAGGTTGCCCATAGTCAACAGCTAGCTAGTGACAGTTTCAGATGAAGGTCTAACTCCAAAGTTCATTATGTGATTCCTCGGGTCTTCTCAGCCCCTTCATCTTTGTATCCCCATGGGCCTTAGAGTCGGAGACAAGTTCCATCTACCAGCTGTATGACCTTGGGAAGGCTTCTTAACCTCTTCAAGCGTTAGTTTTTGTTTGTTTGTTTGTTTTTGGATAGTTACCTTTTTTAAAAAATTAATTATTTATTTTTGGTCGTGTTGGGTCTTCGTTGCTGTGCGCGGGCTTTCTCTAGTTGTGGCGAGCTGGAGCTACTCTTCCTTGCAGTGCGTGGGCTCCTCATTGCGGTGGCTTCTCTTGTTGCGGAGCACAGCCTCTAGGCGCGTGGGCTTCAGTAGTTGTGGCACGTGGGCTCAGTAGTTGTGGCTCAGGGAGCTTAGTTGCTCTGCGGCATGTGGGATCTTCCGGGACCAGGGCTCCAACCCGTGACCCCTGCATTGGCAGGCGGATTCTTAACCACTGAACCACCAGGGAAGCTGAAGCCTTAGTTACTTGTTATAAAAATGACAGTATCTACCCTCATAAGACTGTGAGGAGTCAGAGAAATAACGTACATACAATGTTTAGCACAGTGCTGGCAGTAAGTACTCAGCAACGTAAGCTATTGTTATTGTTATTATTGCACTTTCTCTTGCTACTCACTCCCCTCAAGGCAGCAACTCACTTCTGCCCTCAGCAGGGTCACCAATGACCTCCTTACTGCTAAATACAATAGGCAAGCTAGGTCCCCATCCTGTTTGACTTCGCAGCAGTATTCAACACCCTTGATCTGCTTTCCTTTGGGAAACTACTTTTCCCTTAGTTTCCCTGCCACCCACCAGCTCTCTATTCACTCCTTCTCAGTTTCTGCCAGTCTTAAATGTTTTTCCTAAACTCCTTCTATCCTCTCTCCAGATCAGGGTTGCTCAATTTCTGCACTAATGATATTGGGGGCTGGACAATTCTTTGGGGGTGGGACCCCCTGTGCACTGTAGGAAGTGTAGCACATACCCCCCTGTCCCACCAGTGTAACAACCAAAAATGTCTCCAGACATCACAAATGTCCCCACGGGGAACAAAACTGCCCCTAGTTGAGAACCACTACTGACTGACTAATCATGGGCAAGGTCACCTGCTCTCTTGGCTTCAGTTACTGCCTCAAAGCTGATGACTCCTAATTGACACCTCCACACCACAGGCTCTCCTGAACTTCGGATCTGCATTCCCAGCTGTTGCCCTGACACCTCTTCTTACATGGTTCTCAGGTATTGCAAACTTCACCCATCTTAAACTGAATCCTTCCCCATCTCTCTGCAACCCCATCTTCCTTCTATGCACTCTAATGTAAATAAATGGAACCAATCCCAAAGATGGGAGAGTCTTTCTTAACTCCACCTTCTCTCTCATTTCCCACACCAGTTCTTCATTAACATCTGTCAAATCTACCTTTTTAAATGAGTGTACTTCTCTCCATCCCCACTGCACAATCTTTGCCAAAGTTGTCTTCATCTCAACAGCCTCCCAGCTGGTCTCCTTGCCTCCAGTCTCATTCTCTTCCAATCATTCTCCCTCCACTTCCTTCCTTGTATTGTAAGCTCTCAGTCATAATGAATTTCCTTCAATCCCTACAACACACCAAGTTCTCTCACACCTTTGGGCCTTTGCATATGCTATTCTCTCTCCCTGGAATATCTTCCTTACCACCTCCTGCCGCCTCCCAAGCAATTGAGGTAAATCCTTACACCTTACTTCCTCTAAAAAAAACCTTCCCTTGTAAAATTACTGCCCAATTAAGGCTCTGTTAGGTGAGCCCATGGCTCTCCATGGGCTCTCCATCCAAGCAGTCGTCACACTCCACTGTAACTGCATATTTGTCTGTCTTCTCCAAGTAACTGTGAACTCTGCTCACCTTTATATTCCCAATGCCAGGCACAGACTAGGCTCTCAGGGAATATTTGCTGAACAAATTAAGATCTGACTGACTAACATAAAACATTGGCTTGTTCGTTTCCTGTTTTCTTCATAAAAGTGGCCACTGCCATTCTTGCCTCAAAGCTCACAGTCTAGGGGAGGACAGATGGAGAGTCACATGCACACATCTGCCAATGGTCTAGCCCTTTCATCATAAAAGCAACTTCAAGGTTGGGCAAAGCTAGCACTTCTAATTATTTCTCCTAATTTTCCCCTCTCCCACAATTTCCAAGCTTCATTCAACTTAACTCTTCTTTTACTGATGAGGAAATTGAGCCAAAGAGAGCATCTTTGGCCTCTCTTTACATCATAAAAAAGAAATCAATCATTTGGTGGTCTTTTCATCCCACCAAAGCCTGGCAAACTCCTATCCAACCTTTGAAACCCACTTCAAATATCACTTCCTTAATGAAGTCTTCCCAGAATACCCAAGGGTTTACTTCAGCTTCTGCACTCCCTATAGCAGGTTATACATATCTCTCGTTGCTTTTCATGTTATAGATTTATATGACTATCTACTGAAACAGACTATAAGCTCCTCTAGGGAAGGGACAATGTTCATTCAAGCATTTTTATGATATCTACTGTGTACCAGACACAGTGGGTCTTAGAAGGGTGAGGGGGTGTTGTACTCAGACAGCAGGAATATCATGTGCTTGGGCATAATGGTTAAGGGCAGAGGCTCTGGAATCAGACTGCTTGGGTGTGAATTCAGACCCCAATATTTACTAGCTATGTTAACTTGGGCAAGCTTTTTAACCCATCTATGCCTCAGTTTCTTCATCTGTAAAACAGGAACAATAACAGTAAACCACCTCATAGCATTGTGTGGAGATTAAATGATTCATCACCATAAAGTACTTACAACTGTGCCTGGCACCTAGCAAGGGCTCAGCATGTGTTTGACATCCTACTAGATAGCTGTTTCTTCACAGAGGCTGACAAACACTAAGGTCTCAAATAAATTACTATGGTGCCCATTATAATCACTGATCAGAATTCAGTCTACAGGAAGAGAGCAGAACAAGATTCTGAATGTCCTAACAGCCTTTCCAACCCTAAAATAGCGCTGACTGCCAAGGCTAGAGCGTAAGGAGACAAACAGTCCCTTATTTCCCTTTTCTGTGATCCCAGCACATCCTATGCTGTCAGCTCACCCAGCTGCAGCCCGTCTGAAACTCTTACCTCTCTCAGGGATCTCCCTGCACCCAAACAACACGTCATACATGAACCCTTCCCCCAGACGCGCATCCAGCTCCCTTTTGTCCCTATGGTTAGAGTATTAGCTACTCTTCGCTCGCTTTCTCTTGTAATCTGAGATGGGTCATTGTCCCCATTTTACGAAGAAAACTCAAGCTCACAAGGGAAAAGTGCGCTGGGCTCAAAAGTGCGCCGGAACCAGGTCTCAACCCGGGTCTACTGATCTGCGTCGAGAGCAAGAAACAGTGAGGAGGAAGCAGCCTACGACTGCCATACTCCCAGCTCCCCCCCCCGCCCCCCGCCCCCGCGCTATTCCTGGGTCTCCCGGACAACTCGCGGAGCCGGGACCGGACTCCGACCTATCGCCCCACAAGTCTCCAGACCGCGGCACCCACCCTGCCCGGGCTCGCGTACCCGAGGTCGCCGTCGCCATCTCGCGTCGCCTCCGCGCCGGGACCCCCGCGTCCATCCTACTCCTTCCTTGGGCCCGCCTCTCCATTCGAATTTCCCGCTGCCCCGCCCTCTTTCCCAGGCTCCACCAATCACGGCTACTTGCCGCCGGAAGTCTCAGCTTGTGCCTCGCCCCTATTCCGCCCTCTAGGGCTCGCCTCCGGGTCTTGCAAGAAAAAGTTTCCCCCGGAGTAGAATGCATGCGCGCACTTCGGCTACGCGGCCGTTGACGTCCGACTGGCGCTCCCGCGCAAACTCCGGAGCCCGACGCGTTGGCGACAGTGGCCGTCGGGGGAGCTGGTGAGCGCCGCGCGGCACTGGGTTTCTTTTACCTTCTGGGTTTCGAGGCATAGATTTGCGTTAAGTGTAGAGTTTTCGCTTCATTTTTTTACCCCCTCAAATAATTACGAATTTTGGTACGAATCAAGCAGAGGGTGGTCGAAGGCACTTCATCGATTTATCCCAAAATTTCTCTGAACTGAATACAATTTTTGCTATTCTAGTGGCATAATTAGACACATTATAGGAATAAGGAAGATGTTCGCGGAAATGCGAATATTCCAAACGACTAGTAGTGGTCTTCGGTTTTACAATTTCTTGCTTCAGAAGTTGTTTCTCGCGCTTGTGAGGCGGGAATTGTTTTGTGGGTTTGGGGACTTGCCCTCAGGACAAGTCAACGGTGCTTTAACGTCTGGTCACTAATTTAGGTCAGGCCCAGGCTGGCTGGATTGTGGACAATCACGCTGCACTCACCTCTTGCTGAGCCCACAGCCACTCTGGGGTGCAGAGGCCAGGTGACATTTGTGTCCCCTTATGTCGCATGTCTGAGCCGAGGAGACCAGTTCGGATGTTCTTTACTTTGTAACTCAGCACTCAACACGTTGGAGTGAGGGTTAAAGCATGGCTCGGTGTGTTACTTAGTCAACTTCACCCTTGGTCCCATGTCCTGTGGGTTTAGTCGTCTGTTAAGTAGTTCCCTATACCTTCTGGAAGCTAACCAGGGATGATCATCCCATCTTTGAGCTCCTGGTAGGGCCCTGATTTAGACATTATGTCCAGCCTATCAAAAACCAAATATTAGACCAGTGGTTCTCAAATTTTGGGCCCTTGGAATCCCTTTGAATTCTTAAAAACTGAGGCCCCAAAGATCTTATGTTTATATGGACTTTATTTATCCATATTTACTGTGTTAGAAATGAATACAAGTTTAAAACATGTATTAATGCACTTAAAAATTACAGAAACAAATATGTAGAGACAGAAAGTTGATTAATGATTGCCAAGGGATGGTAAGAGGTTGATGAACTGGGACTGTTGCTAATAGGTATGGAATTTCTTTTGGGGGTGATGGAAGTGTTCTGGAATTAGACAGTTGCACAACATAGTGAATGTACTAAAAACCACTAAAATGAACACTTACAAATGGTAAGTTTTTTTTTTGTTTTTTTTTTTTGCGGTACGCGGGCCTCTCACTGTTGTGGCCTCTCCCGCTGCGGAGCACAGGCTCTGGATGCGCAGGCTCAGCGGCCATGGCTCACGGGCCCAGCCGCTCCGCGGCATGTGGGATCTTCCCAGTCCGGGGCATGAACCGGTGTCCCCTGCATCGGCAGGCGGACTCTCAACCACTGCGCCACCAGGGAAGCCCCAAATGGTAAGTTTTATGTTATGTGAATTATATCTCCATTAAAAAAATTGCCAAAAATTACAATAACAAACCCATTACATAGAACATAGAAAACATTTTAATTTTAAAAATGACTATTTTCCAAAGCAAAAAAATAGTAACAAGAGTGACATTTTCTACATTTTTACAAATCTAATGTCTGATTCAAGACAAAACACCAGGATTCTCATGTCTGCTTCTGTAGTCAGTCTGTTGTAATATCACACATCATATAACCTCTTGAAAACTCGGCAGTATACCCAAGGAAGAATGCAAGGGAAAAAGTCAAATGGCATCTCAGTTTTATTATGAAAATAATTTTGACCTTGGAGACCTCTGAAAGTGTCTCAGGGATCTCCAGAATTTCCAAGACCACACTTCGAGAACCATTAGATGACTAGCAGTTTGGTCTTCCCTCCGCTTTACACAGGGGCTCTTCATGTTTTCACATTTGTTGCCAGTTCCCAGATATTTGGTAAGTTACCTGCCAGAAATAGTGGAAAGAGCATAGGTCAGGGAGTCAGGGCTTCTGAGGTTGAAAGAATAGCTTATGTACGGGGCTTTGTTGCCAGGCCGCCTGGAGTAGAGCTATTTAGCCTCTTTGTGCCTCCATTTCTTCAGCTCTTGAAAGGGAATAATGGTTGGATCTGCTTCCTAGGGATCTGCATCTGCCTGGTGGAAATTAGGATTGTTAAACAACTGATATTCAAACAGAATAAGGTAATTCCATTCACAGTGTTCAGTTGTAGTGTGCTAGCCACTGTCTTAGGTGGTGGGGATACCATGGTGAACAAGAAGACAAATGTGGTTCTTATTTTCCTGGAGTTAATTTTTTTCGCCGGGGAGATGGGTGTGGGACTGGGTGATGGTGACAGACAATAAACAAAGAATTATAAGGAGAGGGTATCAAGATCTGCATCTGCCTGGTGGAAATTAGGGTTGTTAAACACCTGATATTCCAAGAGAAAGAAACAGTAATTTTTTTAAAAAACTTCCAAACTAGATCCTTAAGTAGCAAAGGAGAGCAGAGGCAAGTTGAATACAAGAGCTTACGCCATAAAAATTGGAAAGAGACTAGTGGATGAAGCAGATAATTCTGTCCTTCAAGCCTGGAAAGATTAAATGAGGGTCATCTGGGACAGCAGGCATAGCAACAGTGATGAGGAAGAGAATGCGGGCTGGAAAAGAGAGAACCAGACTTGGGGGGCGAGGTGGAGAAGGAGTCCTCAGATAATAGAGCACCATGGGTGTCCAAGAAACCATGCCAGTCTCCCCCACGTGGACAACCTTTCCTTCATTTCATGTACAATTAATTACATAAGAGCCACAGTGGGTGGGGTGGACACTACCCAGAGGAGCTCCCGGGGGTCCGGCCGAGCTGTACACAGGCCCTGTCCTAAAGGCACTGAGGTCACCTTTGGTGGCTGCTGTGCATAGGCAAGTTTGCTGTGCTCACTGGAATGATGAGGCTTGCTCTGCAGAGGTTGCCTTGAGAAGACAAAAAAGAATATTAGCGTTTAAAACAAAACAAAATATTGTAATCTCTAGAGCAGGTATTCTCAAAATGGGGGTCCCTGGTCTCTATAAAGTTAAAACTATTTTCATAACAATACTAAGATGTTTGCTTTTTCACTCTTATTCTCATGAGTGCAAAGGCTACATGATATGTAATAACAGATTGAATGCAGAACAAGCTGAACTAGTCTGTGGTGACAAAGTCAGAAAAGTGATTGCCTCTTGAGAGTTGGGGGCAGGAAGTGGCTGGGAAGGGCCCAGAGGGAATTTTCTGGGGTGATGGTAATGTCCTATATCTTGATAGTAGTTTGGGTTACACAGGCATATGCATTTGTCAAAACTCGTGTGTGGAAGCATGACATGATTTCCCAACTGTGTGATCCTCATGTTGGCATTCCTTGTAAGATTTTGTTTCTAAGATATTTGAAAATCAAGGACATGTGAAAAATGCCCGGGTTTTAACATCAGAAAAACCTGTTTAATCCTGATTTTGCTACATACTATGTTTGTGACTTTGAACAAGTATAATAACAACATTTAGCAGAGTTCCTGGTACATCACAGGCACCTAATAAATACTTGTAATATGACCAAGTGAAGTAATGTAATTTTTCTTAGCTCTAATTTTGTACTAAGGATAACAGATCTCATTTTCATTTGCTGTACTAAGATTCATAGTGTTTCTGGGTGAATTTCATTTTGATGGCAAACTGAAGCAGAGAATTGGAAAAAAAAAGTTTCTTTTTGCTTGGGTTTGCTCAGTTATTAAATACTAATGGGGAATAGGCAAGGGTGTAAGTTTGTGGGGAGGGGACACAGTGACCTCTGACATCCCCCCTTGTGACTCTCATCACCTACAAACATATCAACTGCCTTCTGTCTTGGTGACTTCATCTGAAAAATGGGAACAATGCTACTACTTTCCAATAGAATTGTAGTCACAATTAAATGAGGTAATTTTGAAGAGTACCAAACTTAAAATGGATGCTCAATAAATGTTAGTTGTCTCTTCCATTTTTCATCTCTCCCTACTGTTTTCCCTGAAATAGATAAACATGTATGACATGTTAACATGTAAACATATTAATATAGTCTTCCTACCTGAAGTCATCCTTAATGTTCTCTCATATAGCCTATGTTAATAATTGGTCTGGGCTTCCCTGGTGGCGCAGTGTTTAAGAATCCGCCTGCCAATGCAGGGGACACGGGTTCGAGCCCTGGTCCGGGATGATCCCACATGCCGCGGAGCAACTAAGCCCGTGTGCCACAACTACTGACCCTGCTCTCTAGAGCCCGCAAGCCACAACTACTGAAGGCCCCGTGCCTAGAGCCCATGCTCCGCAACAAGAGAAGCCACCGCAATGAGAAGCCTGCGCGCCGCAACAAAGAGTAGCCCCCCCCTCGCCACAACTAGAGAAAACCCATGCACAGCAACCAAGACCCAACACGGCCAAAAATAAATAAACAAAAATTTAGGAAAAAAAAATTGGTCTGTATTTGCTGTCTTTCCCCAGCACATACAGGTCCACATTCATGATAACACCAAGAATTGCACACTTTCATTGGCTAGACTTGAATTTTTTGGACCAAAAACTTTCTTGAAATCCATGAGCTGTAGCCTAAAAGGGAGTCTTCTGTTACTAGAGAATTGGTTCTGTCGGGATGGTTGTTTAGGGATTTGACCTCAGCTGTCTCCTGGATGACTGCATCAGCTTGTGCAGGTTGAGGCCTCTCTATTCTTGGGGCTGCTCAAGAGGCCTGGCCCTGTGTTCCCTTGACATGGCTCTCCCTGTTGCGCTCTGCAGTGGGAGCTTGGGGACTCACCATGTATATCAAATCATCACTTTGTACACTAAATATGTTACAATTTTTATTTGTCAATTATATTTTAATAAAGCGGTAAAACTTTTTTGAAAAATAAAATGAAGTTACTAAAAGTGTAGGTTTTGATAACCTAATAACGTATTCTGAAGGGAAGAAAAGAGACCCAAAGTGAGGTTTCCCTGAGGAAGAAGAAATTCCACCTGCAGACTCTGCACCATCTCCTCCTGCCTGGAAGTTTCCAGATTGCTGCCCTGCCCTACAGATTTCAGACTTGCCTAGCCAGCCTCCACAGCTGCATAAACCAATTATTTGCAGTAAATCTCTTTATGTATATATGTACGTATAACTCTTCATGGTTCTTTCTCTTGTAGAACCTGACTGACACAGCAAGTAACTTTACTTATTTAACTGAACAAGTAAAGGCTAGGTGTTAACTCCCTCAAGTTTCACTCTTTACCTACTCCACATACAAACTTACCTATACCTTCACTCTATTTTCTTCTCTCTTAAAGTTTCCTGCTCCAACACCTACATAAAGCATCCTTGCCAATCTCTTCTGAGACCTTGCTGCATCGATTATCTCCTCTTTCCTGAATCTTCAGCCTCTACTCTAACTCATGCTCATGTCTCCCCTGTCTAGGAAAAAACAAAAACAAAAAAAACCTCCTTCCTTACATTCCCCATAAATATTACTTACATATTTTCTGCCTTTCTAGAGCCAGACTTCTTGAAATATTCAATTCTTGCCGCTGTATTTCCTCACTTCCCATTCATTCCTTAACCAATTGCAGCCTGGCTCCAACTTTCAGGTTCCAGCCAAAACTTTCTTTGTCAATATTATAAGTGACCTTCTGATTGCCAAAGCTAAAGAAACTGAAGTCTGTCCTTTTCTTGACTTCTCAGAGGCATTAACCACTCCTTGAAATTTCTGTCTTGCCTTTGAGTGCATCACTCCTCCTTCCCTTCACCTCCGAGACCACTCCATTCTCTATTTCTTTAACTGATTCTTCTTCTTCGGACCAACTGTCAAACTCTGGTGTTACCCAGTCCACTCTGACTTCAGCCTTTTATCATTTTATATGCCTACAGTTTCCCTGGGTGACTTCTTCCACACCCATCACTTGAACTTCATTATCTGTGTGCTGGTGACTCCTGAATCTAAGCCCTATATCAAACTCTTATCAAAGCTTTATTCCCAAATATCCCTCTGCCCAATGTTGGATCCAGACATGTCCCCATTCCAGAATGTGCCACAGATACATCAAAACTCAATAGGGAGGCTTCCCTGGTGGCGCAGTGGTTGAGAGTCCGCCTGCCGATGCAGGGGACATGGGTTCGTGCCCCGGTCCGGAAAGATCCCACATGCCGCGGAGCGGCTGGGCGTGTGAGCCATGGCTACTGAGCCTGTGCGTCTGGAGCCTGTGCTCCGCAACGGGAGAGGCCACAAGAGTGAGAGGCCCGCGTACAGCAAAAAAAAAAAAAAAAAAAACTCAATGGGGGGGCTTCCCTGGTGGCGCAGTGGCTGAGAGTCCGCCTGCCGATGCAGCGGATGCGGGTTCGTGCCCCAGTCCGGGAAGATCCCACATGCCGCGGAGCGGCTGGGCCCGTGAGCCATGGCCGCTGAGCCTGCGTGTCCAGAGCCTGTGTTCTGCAACAGGAGAGGCCACAACAGTGAGGGGCCCGCGTACCGCAAAACAAACAAACAAAACCCAAAAAACGCAATGGGGGAACTTCCCTTGTGGTGCAGTGGTTAAGAATACGCCTGCCATTGCAGGGGACACAGGTTCAAGCCCTGGTCTGGGAAGATCCTACATGCTGCGGAGCAGCTAAGCCTGTGTGCCACAACTACTGAGCCTGCTCTCTAGAGCCCCTGTGCTACAACTACTGAGCCCGCGTGCCACAACTGCTGAAGCCCGCACGCCGAGAGCCTGTGCTCCGCAACAAGAGAAGCCACCGCAATGAGAAGCCTGCACACTGCAATGAAGAGTAGCCCCCGCTCGCTGCAACTAGAGAAAGCCCGCTCGCAGCAACAAAGACCCAACGCATCCAAAAATAAAAATAAATGTATAAGAAAAAAACAAAACCTCAGTGGGTCCAATGAACCTATCTACAAAACAGAAACAGACTCACAGACAGAGAACAGACTTGTGGTTGCCAAGGGGGAGGGGGCGGGGAGAGAAGGACTGGGAGTATGGGGTTAGCAGATGCAAACTATTATATATAGGGTGGATAAACAACAAGGTCCTACTGTATAGCACAGGGAATTATATTCAATATCCTGTGATAAACCATATGGAAAAGAATATAAAAAAAAGAATGTGTGTAACTGAGTCACTTTGCGGTACAGAAGAGATTGGCACAGCATTGTAAATCAACTATATTTCGAAACTCAATGGGTCCAAAAGCTAATTAATTTTTCTTTTGTATTCCCCATCTCAGAGAATAACAGTCTTCCCAATTTCCCAAGCTACTAACATGGTAGTTCTCCTAGATTCTCCTTCACTCACCCTCGTGCATTCAGTTATCAAGTTCTTCTGAGCCTATCTTCCACCTCAAATCTCTCAAATTCTTCCCTTTTCTCTTTTCCTCATATTACTGCCTTTGTATAGACATCATTTCTGATCTAGAACTAGTCTTTTAACTATTTTCGTATCTCATCCTGCTTTACCTTTAGTCCATTTTCCCCACTTATACCAGGAAAATTATATATTCTTCTAAATCTTATCAATCCCCTGGGCAAAGTTTTCAGTGGCTCCCTGTAACTCATAAGATAAAGTTTAAATAGTTCAGTATGATATTCGCGGTTCCTGCCTTTCCATGAGGCTTCATCTTTGGCCCAATTGTGATTTGCATTTTACCTGTACTGAACCACTTGCAGTTCTCATATCTTCACATTTCTGCATAAGCTGGGCCCAGTACTGTTCCCCTACACCCCCCCCCCCACACACACACAGAGTCTTCCCTGACCTCCCAGAGAAAGTTAGTCTTCTTTTTGGCTCCTTTAGCATCCTATGAAAAACACCTTTGTTATGGCACCAATAAAACAGTTTGACTAGAGGGAAAGAACCAGATCCTAGCAGGGGATATTTGGTAAATGTGTGATTAGCTTAATTCAGCAATTTTAAAGCTTAAGTTTTTAAGTAAGGGGATATTTTCTTCAATCATAATCTCCTGCCAAAACCTAATGTGTAGACTAGATAAGAGCCAGCAGTCCCTTCCCTTAGCCCCCTTGTGCCATGCTGCCTCTGAGGTGCCAGTGCCTTAAGTGGGCATAGTGTGAAAACAGAGGCTTTCCTACAGTTGACCAGATATCTGATCTGTCAAAAGTCTGTCAGATTCAGCCATAAAAAGGATTGAAGTACTGATACATGCTATAACATGGATAAAACTTGAAAATATTATGTTAAATGGAAGAAGCTAGACATAAAAGGCCACATTGTTGTATAATTTGATCTGTATGAAATGTCCAGAATAGGAAAATCCATAGAGACAGAAAGTAGATGAGGGTTACCAGGGCCTGGGGGAGAGGAGAATGGAGAGTGACTGCTTAATGGGGATGGGGTTTCTTTTGAGGCGGTAAAAGTGTTCTGGGATTAGAGAGCGGTGATGGTTGCCCAACTTGTGAACATACTAAAAACCTCTGAATGGCACACTCTAAAAGGGTGAATTTTACATTATGTGAGTTATATCTCAATAAAAATATAATTACAGTGGCACAGTATTCCATTCCATGGAATTGAGAGAAATAAAGGAATTTTTATAAAAGCAGACTAGGCATAAGTTTGTGTAATGTTAATATTTCTTTGTAAAATTACATGTGCATAACTGTTATCTTCGTCTAATTGTGAAGAAATGTGACTGGGATTCTCTGGGATGTGTATAAACTTATTGGGAGCAGTGAGTAAGTTCCCCCACCCCCAATCACCACCACACACACACAAAAGAAAACAAACAAAAAACTGTCAAAAATTTAGGACCGGGAGCTAGAGTCCTAAGAATTATTTCCAAAGCAACTTTGTATCCTTGCTCAATCTATCCAGTCACCCTAATGCTTCCCCTGGACTCTAACCAGCCCCTTCTCTTCATGGAAACCCATGATGGAAATCTCTACCACCCCACCCCCCCACCTTGGGATGTCCTTGTTTTGAGGGTAATATTGGCAGAGTAGAAGCTGTTGAGGAGGTGGTGGCTTCCTGAGGAAAGAACTGCGGTCTGAGAGAGCTGAGCAAGGACACCAGGGCTTATGAGTAAAGGTGGGGAGGAACTAGGCTGGGGTAATAGGCAAAGCCCTTGGCAGGAACTTAGGCTAAATTTTGGGAGTCAGGTGGGTTCTGGGAAATAACAAAGGATGATGGCTCAGGCCACCCATGTACAGTGAGTGGGTTAAGGTCAGGAGAGTGAGGTGACAGCCTTTTGGTGGAGAGGCACTATCTCAAGGGGAAGACAAAGGGGAGAAAAGGGCTGGAGAGTGGAACATCTGGGGTTTTCTCAATAAACCACAACTAGATCTTACCTTCAGCCTTAGAACTCCAGTTTGGGTAAACACTTGAAAAAAAGAATTGGTGCAGGCCAGAATCTTATCTCCTCTTAATAAATTATGAAGAAAAGCCCAGGATTCTTACACCTCTCTCCCTCATCCTCCCACTCTTCCCCAGATTGACGTCTGACGAATAGCCAGAAATGAGAGTCACACATCCATACCCAGAGTCAAGAGGTGGACCCCAGCTGCAGGCACCCATACACACACTTTAGCCATGCCCTTTTATTATTTCTTTTTCACTGAGACAGGTGGATGGTGGTTAGTGGTGAGGGGTTCCCATACCCCCACTGCAGTGTTGCAGGACAACTCAGCAGTTCTCGTGTTTACTGGGGTAGACATCCCAGTGGAAGCCAATGGCATTGATAATGGATTGGCCAGATCGGCCACTGATGAATCGTAGCACAGTGTTGGGGTGCAAGGGGACAGCTTTGAAATTCTTGCCTCTGTTTTTCCCAAAAGTCAAGACGCGGGACTTGTCAGTCACAAAGACCAGCTTTCTCAGGTAGTTCCTGTACTTTCCCGACACCTGGACCACTGATTCCCCAGGGTCCAGGGAGATCTCGTGCAGCTTTCCCAACTTGCCACCCACGTAATCGCTCCACACCTTGCCGTAGCGCACCTGGAGACTAGGGGCAGGGGTGAGGAGGGAAGAAAGGGAGACACTGAGTAAGGTGATCAGAATTCAGGACCTCTTGGCCTACAGGCTGAGACCTTCAGACTAGTGACAGGGATGACAAACCCCCTGCCAGTCCCACAGAATGTGAGGGTTGGGTAAGCCCTTGGAGATCATACATGGAACTTCAGCTCCTCATTTTGCTGACAAACAGGCTCACAGAGGGAAAACAACTTGCCCAGAATCACCCAGACAGTGAATATCAGAGCTTGAATTTGAAGTCTACACTCCCACCAGGCCCCCACCCCCTACTTGAAACAAGAAAAGGGATTTTTCAAACATCTGAAAGGCTCCGATGAAGGAAGAGACTTGTCCGTGCTGTGCTAGGATACAAATCCAGGATCAGAAGGATGCAGTTTGGGAGAGCCATCAAGCAGAGACGGAGGACGCCAGCGGGGACCTAAACCTTGGGGGGGGAAAGCTAGACAGCTTCCAGGTCCCTCTGAGTTGATGGTATATGATTCACCCAAGATCACAAGTGTGGGTGTGTTAGGGGTTTCGACAGCACAAGGTCTCAAATCCAAGTCCTCTAATAATTTTTCCATATCCTGTTATCCCTGTGACTTGATTGCAACAGATGTGACCCAAAGTGACTGAGAAATACACAATTTAGTAAGATCCTAGAAGGTCCCCAAACCACCGAAACGCAAAGAATCTTACCCTATGATGTAGTAGCTGTTAACTCGGACACGAATGGCAGTGATGGGGCCATCCAGCTGGTTTGCAGAATGGGAGAATCGCTTTCCTCCGTAGCCTCCATACTCTCCACTGAAAGAGGAGGAGCTGGCCTGAACTGGAGGGAAAGGTGGAGTTGGGGGAGAAATCCCCTGAGAGCGCAGTTTCTCCCCACCACCCTTATTCCCCCCACAACTCAGTTCCCACCACCCCAAGTCAGCCACTGACAGCCTTGGCCACCAGCAGTACAGGAAGCTGCTTCCCCTGACTCTAGTGCTGGGCTCCTGGTTTCTCACTTACGCTTACTGGCAGAGGCTGATGCACAAAGAAGGGCAAGAAGAGCAACGGTCAACATCCTGGGGCTGGAGTGGGAAGAAAGGAGAAAGTGAACGTTTACCCTTATCCCCCCAGATATCATTTACCCAGGCACCCCTGATCTCCAGTTGAGGCTCGGGTTTCTTGGTCCTTCAACTCAGACCTCATCCACCCAGTCTTGGTCTTAGAAAGAACTGTCCACACTCTCTAGTCCTGTTTGTCACAAATACTATCTTATGTGTCCTCAATCCCTCTGCCTCTCTCCGGTCTGGCTACAGCCGATCCTTCTCTTCCCTCCCAAGCCAGAAGATCAATCCTGACCTTCTAACTGGATTAAGCTGTGTCAAGCCCTGTTCCCTCCTGGCACAAAGCAGGAAAGGAGTTTTCTAAAGAAGAAGTGGAGGACATCTCCAAATCCTAGAGATGGTTGAGTTTATCAAACCAGGAGTCGGAGCAAAACCTAACTGAAGTAGGCCTGTGGTAGATTGGCCCAGTCTGTGGGACATCTGGGGCATAGTTTAAATTCCTAGTTTCATCCTAGTCTCAAATCAGAAGGAAAGGAGCATTTCAGAGGTGTGTCTCTGGGTCACTTGGAGAGTGAAGGTGGTGATAGAAGAAACAGCCAACAGCACTGTCCAAGCAGTTCTGGTGCAGGTGGGATAGACTGAGGAGTTGGAGAAGAAATCGGAACCGGCTTAAGACAGATCCCAGGCACCTGGTCTATTTGTCATACCTCCTTCTCCACTAACACAAATCTGGCCGTAGGTGTATCCTGGGTGTCTCCAGTCCTTAAGCTGAGATCCAGATATCCTTACACCTAAGACTAGCTCACAACCAGATGCCCCGGTTAGCTGACACGCAGGTCTCCCCAGCCATTCAATCCAGGAAGCCTCTTCTTCAGCTCAGCGTGAATCCCCTCTAATTCAAATCCAGGCATCCCTATTACCCCTCAGCCCACACCTCTGTCACCCCTCACCTGGCACTTTCAAGTGCAAAGTAACCCCCTGGAAACTTCCAGGTCTTTTATACCTCGTCCAAGCCCTCCCTCTGCTCTTCATTGCGTGAACCTCACCTCCTGAGCAAACATGATCAAACTCTTAGGGTCAGTTGTCAGGCAGGGTCTGGAACATCTTATCCTGCCCCAAGGGTTACAGGTGGCAGGGTGGGGTCAACTCTGGACCAAAGCCCAGATCTCAGGAGAGGCAGAATAAACTTGAGAAAAGATCACCAACCGAAGGGCCAGCTGCTTTGTGTGGGCAAACTTCCTAATCACCTCTGGGTGTGGTCCAAGGTTCTCCTTCCCCTATTTGGTTTCTGCTGGTGCCCTCACCTGCAATCTGCCATCTTTCAGGATAAACATTGTCCTCTGCAGGTATTTGAAATATAGATTCTCCTGGAAAGGGATTACACTCCCAACACCTTATACTTAGGAATGCCTACTATTTGCCAGACACTTTTTTTCTCTCCCCTTATATTTTATTTGAAAAAATCCAGAGTATAGAAAAGTTGAAAGAATTGTACAGTGAACATCCCTATGCCCACCATGTAGATTCTATCTTAATATTTTGCTGTACTTTCTATTTTTTCCATTCATCCATCCGCGATCTGTCAGACTCTTCACAAACTTTTTCTCTCTGAGAACGGTGACTTGAGGCCACAGGACACCTGGAGATCCCCCTCCCTGGAACAGGTAGAGTCAGCGCAGCAGGCAAGTGGGAAGCTGAGGAAGTAAAAGAAGACAGGTCCTCCTCTGGGGGCAGTTCTGGGCCCTCAGGACTCCTGGGCGCCATAGCTGAATCTTCCTGGGGCTATAGCCCACACAGGGCAACGGCTCCCTCCTGTAGGTCTGAAACTTCCCCAGGGTTGGTGTCATCGATTTCTTCTCTTCGCCAGCCCTTCTCTTCTGGGACCCCTCTAGGACTGGCCCTCCGACCCACTGTGTCAGCAGGGCAGAAAAACAAAGCCCAAGGAGGGGCTGGAACCCTTAGCCTTGGTTAGTAATGATCAGGAGCGTGGCATTTGGAGTACCCCACCCCCTTATAGGCTCACCATCTGGGACTGAGGACTCATCCCAGGAAACACAGGGAGCCCCACCCTGATGAGCCGGAAGTAGGGTGGGGCTCCTGGCAGGGAGATTCCGGGAGCTAGGAGGGCAGCCAAGGAGGCACTGTGTGATCTCCCCTCTCCAACCTTCTGCAAGTCCAAAACGAGCACATCCTGGAGACAACTTTTACTTCATTCCAGCCATTTTGTTCTCTTATGGCTTTTGTCCTTTCCTGTGCTTGCCTTTCTTCCCTGATTCTCTCTCCTTCCTTTAATGTCTTGCTCTTTCCCTGACATCTCTTGCCCTGAGGTTTTCCCTTTATAGTCTCTCTTTCTTGGTGCCTCTTCTCTTCTTTGTCTCTTCATCTCTCCCAAGCTCTCTCTCTAACTCCTCCCCCTCTCTCCTCTCATTATCATGCGTCTCTTCTTCTTTAATAGGAGCACATCACAGAGTCTGTGACCAAACACAGGGAATCAAAGATGGCAGCTCAGGGAGGTCTGAGGTGAACACCTTGGTAAAACACCCTCACATTTCCATGACTGACACATCTGGGACCCTCAGAATAGAGGCTCCTACACTTGTCATAGGTTCAGTTTCATGCCAAGATCCAGAGTCTCCTCCATGCCTGCAGACTGGTCCCTGGGTTCCGGGCAAAAGTTCCTGAGTCCCCTTTCCAGAGTGACAGAGATACGCTTCCTCCAGTGGGAGGGGTCTCAGGGTTCATCCTCTGTCGTCCTGGAGACAAGAAAGGCCACTGTGTAGCTAATGCTGGTACATCTTAGAGTTTGCGCTGATGCTGTGCCTGAGGATCCAAAAGGAAGAAGGTGAAGGCCCTGGGACACCAGGCCCCCCTCTGCTTCTACCTCATTAGCTCCTATTTAAACTAGTTCACATTTAACCCATGTGCCAGCTGGGTGCCTACCTGCCCAGTCCCTATAAGCAGTGGAAGGTACCCCTGCTCCAGTGCTACAGGCAGGGAAAGTCCAAAGCCTGCCAAGCTTTCTGCTATCACAGGCAACTTACACTCACTGACTCCTCTGCCCTTTAGCAAAGCGACTAACTCAGCACATGTTTATGGAGCATCTCTATGTTGGAGGCACCACCCCAGATGCTGGAGAGATAGTAAGGAGGAGGGGAGTCAAATCCCACCCTCAGGAGCTTTCACTCTAGCAGGAGGAGTCATCAAATGAATGTTACTACATGATATGTGCTATGAAGAAATCATCAAAGCAGAGAGAGAACGTGAAGAGGGATGGAGAGGCCGCTGCTCTGGCTTAAAGGGTCCTCTGCTCAGGTAATATTTGCAAAGAGACCTGATTGAAGTGATGGAGAGAAATAAGATATTTGAGTGAGGAGTGGGCCGGGCAGAGGGAACAATAAGTACCAGAGCCCTGAGCAGGAAGCACGTGGGATGAATTCAGAAACAACAAGGAGGGCAGGGTGGCTGGTGGTAAGTGAGGGAAGCCAGTGGGAGGCAAGGTCTGGGCAGCAGCCAGCGGGCGGAGGGCGCAGGGCCTGGGAGGCCATGGTCAGGAGTTTGGATTCCTTCCGAGAGTGAGGGGAGCCATCGAAGGGTTTTACCTTTTAAAAGGGTTCCTCCAGATTTTGATAGAGTGGAGAATGGACTACGGGTGGGTGAGGCTGGGGAAGGGAGGCCATGGCAAGAGGGGAGTGACCCTCCCCCCATTTTGCTGGGTCCCTCTCGCCTGCCCTCCTGGACTGTCCGAGAGACCCTCCCTCCCTCAGACAAAGCAGCTCTGTCTTCTCCAAGTCTTGGTGCATGTTCAGACCCCAGGGTGAGAATCTGCCCCTTCCCCCCATCAAGGAGTTTTCACAGTATAGTTCCAAACAACGGTAGATCTGTTTCCTGTTAAGAAAAAAACATCCTCCACCTCCTCATTTATACATTGGGCCTCCCTGGAGGTTTCATTTGAGCAAAGGGTTTTACCATGAAAACAAACGTGAGCTTGCTTTTCTGCTCACTCTTCACTGTTCCAATGGATAAAGTCTAGAGAGCAGAAGTGACCTCACTAAGTTGAAAAAGGGGGTTCTACCCGCCTGACCCTCATGCCCCACACGCCCGCCCCTCAGTGGCCTGCAGTTTGGTTTTGCTACTCCAGCTGTTCCCAAAAACCGGCCTCTTCACCGGTGCCAAATAGAAATGCGAAGAGAAAGGAGGAGACAGAGTTTGGGGTGAGGTAGAAAAAAGTAGCTTTTATTGCTTTGCCAGACAAAGGGGGCCACAGTGGGCTAACATCCTCAAGACTGTGTGCCCCACCCCGGAGCGGGTAGTGAGGAGTCTTATAGTGTTCAAGGAGCAGGGTGTGGTCAGCTCGTGGACATTCTTCTGATTGGTTGGTGGTGAGGTAATCAGGAGTCAGCATCATCAACCTTCTGGTTCCAACTGGTCTGGGGTCTACGCGCTTGTAGACAGTGTACAGTTAACTTCTTCCACCTGGTGGGAGTTTTAGTATCTGTAAAATAGCTCAAAGGTTGTGGCTTAGAATAATATCTATAGTCCTTGAGGAGGAACTAAAGGTCCTTGACTTTGATTAATGGCTAAAGTATTATTATTTTGTCTTGCTTGACCGTTTCCCTTTCTTTCTGCATTTTCTCACTTCTCTGATTAAATTTATTCTTTGACTAAAGTTTTTCTACAGACAAAAGGCAGGCGGAGGACATGGGTGGGGGTCTATTCTGGGAAAGCCTCCTAGGGTCCTGCTCGGTTACATGGCTGCCCAAAATGCTCCCCTCCTCTGCCCACCCAGTGCCTTCTACCCTCAAGATATTCTGCCCATACCACCAGCTCGGCCACCCCCTGTGCCCACCACCAAGCCTGCTCTCCTCAACTCCCTTCTCTTCCCAGCCCCTCACTTTGAACAGAATTCATGGCTCCTTTCTCTCATGGTTCTGTCCCCCACTCACAGCCTCCAGCTGTGCTTCCTCCATCACTAGTCTGGTTCTAATTACCCTGCACCGCAATTTATCTGTTTACAGGGAAGGCTCCTCCACTGAAACGGGAGCCCATCCTAAGGCAGGAACTGTGTAGTCCCCACCTCTGAATTCCCAGGTCCTGCATCTCACCTGGCCCAGAGCAGGCGTCCCCTAGAAATGACTGTCAAATGCGTCAGCTGCAGCGAGACTCCTATGAAATGTTCCTCTTTTGACTCTTCACACAGCTATGTCTCTCTTCTCACAGGGTTGCATATGGGTTTTCTTCAATTTCTCATTTACACTTCCCCTGAAGAAATTCTGTATTCAGAAGAATACTGGGCATAAACACAGAATTCTGTGTTGAGGTCCTCCATCCAATATTTCTTAGCTGTGTGAATTTAAGGAAGTCACCTCATTCTTTAGAGCCTATATTTCTGCATTTACAAAACAAGAAAAAAATATCTCAAGATCAACCAAAACCCTAAAGGACAGTGTTTTTCAAACGGTAGATCTTAACCCATTGGTGTGCCATGAAATCAGTTTAACAGCTCAAGATCAGCATATTTTAAAAGTGGAATAGAAAAGAAAATAGGAGAGCAGTGCATGTAACAAAGTTAAATATTGTTTTTTGTTTGTTTTTTTTTTGCGATATGTGGGGCTCTCACTGTTGTGGCCTCTCCCGTTGCGGAGCACAGGCTCCGGACATGCAGGCCCAGCGGCCATGGCTCATGGGCCCAGCCGCTCCGCGGCATGTGGGATCTTCCCGGACCGGGGCACGAACCCGTGTCTCTGGCATCGGCAGGCGGACTCTCAACCACTGCGCCACCAGGGAAGCCCCAGTATTGGGGTTTTTTGTTTGTTTGTTTTTTGGGTGTTTTTTTTTTTGGCCCTGCGGCCTGCGGAGCCTTAGTTCTCTGACCAGGCATCGAATCTGGGGCCCTGGCAGTGGAAGCGCCGAGTCCTAACCACTGGACTGCCAGAGAAGTTCCAATATTGTTTCTTGAAGTAGTGCACTTAAACACTCTATCTGTGTGTAGTGGGTCGCGATATGAAATGTTATTTCCTATTACAAATTGCAGTTTTTTAACTCAAAGGGTAAGGTTCAAGTACAATTTCTTCATATACCAATGCTATTTGTTCAAAACTGTCAGGCTAGAAGTGGATTGGGACACATCTAGGGCAGTAACTAGAGTGGCTCTGGAGACCCAGATTTGGGTAGATAAGTGTACACTGTTAATAATTACTTTAAATTGAGATATAATTGACATATAACATTATATTAGTTTCAAGTATATAGCATCATGATTTGATATATGTATATATTACAAAATGATTATATATTAATCATTTTTGAAGTCAGAAACCTATAGCGATGTACCAAGAATTTGTGGACAGAATGTTGTATTATAAAGAGACATGGGTTAAAGCTTGGGTCCAGTCCTTACTCTCTTCATGACCTACTGAGCCTCAGCTTCTTCATCTGTATATTGGAGATAAGGAGATCAACCAATTTCTGTTGACAGGCCTGGCATGTGGTAAGTACTGGGTAAATGTTTATTCTCTTCTCCCTTGAGAATTTCACAAAACACGGCTTTCCTTTTTGGTCTCTTTCAGATAAAGGTGGTGTAGGCAGCCATATCTTTTTCATCTGCAGTTAGCTTTATCTTATGGTTTAGCTTGAGTTTAGATCCTGGAGATCTTGTCAAACGCATCATAAGCCTTGAAAAAGAATTTTGTGTAAGTTGGCTTGAACAACTAAAGTTAAAGTCACTTGGGAATCTGGTTTTTATTTCCTTTTATTGAGATATAATTACACGGTAACTTTTTTTAAGCTCTGTTTTTGCTTTCAGTCTCCACACCTCTTACTGAATTATCAACTGCAACTTTTAATTTTTTTCCTTTGTTTAGTTTATTTTTCCTTCGTTTCCTTTAATTTGTTTTCCTCCTCCTCACAAAAATAATCACTCTCCAGAACATATGACAATATAATATTCAAAGGGATGAAATCCTTTTCCATCTGAGTGATAGGATCAGCTATATCCAGTGCTCATATATGCTGGATAAACTATCAAAGTGGGAGTCGCTCCACCAGGAAGCAGTCATTCTTGCTTTGTGTCAGGAGGAATTCATCTAAAAATAGGAGCAAAAAAAATAAAATAAAATAAAAATAGGAGCAGATTTGGTTTCCTTTACACATCACGTGAAGTTCAAACAGTCATCTGCTCTCATGCATGATGTGTTCTGCAAATGCATTAAGACAGAGATAGTGTGATGTGCTGGTGAAAAGCACAGACTGTGTTGGAATCCAGCCACCACTACACAGAGGGCACACGTGTGCCTGGGGCAAGTTATTTATTTATTTTTAAACAGGAGAAAATCAAATAACATGTGTACATGGGAGAGTCCCAGAAAAATTGAGTAACTCGCCAAAATGGGCGAAGCCCTCATCTTAAATGCCACCCTCAGCTAAAGACAGAAGAGGATGTTGAGGGTGGGGAGAGTCCATTCTGGGAGGTGTGCAGGAAAACACACAGTAAACAAGGGTGATTGTGATGCAGATCTAAGCATTGTCTTCTCCACGGATAAGAATTTGTAGAGAGTTGGTCATAAAAATATGGAATGCTTTGGACTTCTCTGGTGGCGCAGTGGTTAAGAATCCACCTGTCAGTGCAGAGGACACGGGTTAGAGCCCTGGTCCGGGAAGATCCCACACGCCGCGGAGCAACTAAGCCTGTGCACCACAGCTACTGAGCCTGCGCTCTAGAGCCCATGAGCCACAACTGCTGAAGGCCGCGCCTAGAGCCCGTGCTCCGCAACAAGAAAAGCCACCGTAATGAGAAGCCTGTGCACCGCAACGAAGAATAGCCCCTGCTCGCCGCAACTAGAGAAAGCCCGCGAGCAGCAACAAAGACCCAACGCAGCCAAAAATAAATAAGTAAAATAAATTTTTTAAAAATGGAATGCTTTACAAATTGTGTCCTCCTTGTGCAGTGGCCATGCTACTCTTCTCTGTTTCTACGGTTTTAGAATATGTGCTGCTGAAGTGAGCACCTGTAGCAAGTTATTTTACTTCTCTCTGCTTTTGTTTTCTCATCTTAAAAAAAAGAAGGGTGGGTGGTAACCGTACCCAGCTCTTAGGGTTCACTCCAGAACATGGCCTAGTGCACGGTGAGTGCCAAGGGACTGTTTCCATATGAATCAAGTGTGCACAAGTAAAACAACACAGTCTCACATTCTAAGGAGGGGCTCCGTCCAGGGCAAGTGAGAAAATCATAAAATTTCTAATTACCCCTTGTGTTTTAGTTATACACCTAAATCATATATTCCTAGCCTTCTATACATATGCTTCGATTTCGTTTTCTTCCTTCCCAATTGAATACAGTGCAGACCAACTAAAGCCCATTGCACGTCCAACTGAGGCCGGCATCATTGATTTTAGCATTCGCAGTTCTTCTCAGCTTTGTCCCTATTGTACCAAGGCCATGAGATCTCGCACCTTTTCTCTAGTATCGTCACTTTTTCATGTCCACTCATTTTATGAAAGTGTGAAGGCAAAATGGTCAACTAGCCACAACTAACCTGACACACAGGCCAAGGTAGCTTGAACTTGATGGGATCAAAAGCATTTACTGAGGGAACCTGGAAAACAGAAATGAAGTTCCCCACCCTGGAGGGGCTCACAGCCTTATGAGGGGCAAACATAAAGGAATACATCTTCAGAGTGCGGTGAATGAGCACAGCGGGTGGGCATATGGGGATTCAGCCAAGCACAGAGGAGGAAATGCACATCCCACCTGTGGCCAGCGAAGTGTGGTCACTGATGCCAGGATTGCAGAGTGAAAAGAGAGAAGCAGGCTGAGGTCCATCCAGCGCTATCACTTGTCTTGGGCAAATTACTTAAAGTCTCTGAACCATCATTGATAAAGGAACAATAAGATTCTCTTCATTAAAAAAAAAGATACAAATGAACTTATTTACAAAACAGAAATAGACTCACAGACATAGAAAACAAACTTATGGTTACCAAAGGGAAAAGTGGGGGAAGGATAACAGGAATTTGAGATTAAGAGATACACACTATCATAGGTAAAATAGATAAACAGCAAGAATCTACTATATAGCGCAGGGAACGATATTCAATATCTTGTAATAACCTATAATGGAAAAGAATTACTTTGTTGTACACCTGAAACATGATAAATCAACAGTACTTCAATATAAATAAATAAATAAAAATTTTTAAAAAAGATCCACTTCAAAGGGTTATTTTAGAGGATTAAATGAGATAGAAAAATGTGTTCAGTAAATTGTGAGGTACATAGAAGACACAATCATTTATGGCTGGGAGCAGGGGCATAGGAGGAATAGAGACATTTTAACAGGGTAGGACGGTCAGTGGAGGGTACAAAGTGGGAAACACCTTCCTTCACTACAGGAGGAAAGTATCAGAGCAGATAGGGCTGCAAGAACCGGAAGAAGCCAGTGAGAATCCCCAGGCAAGCCATGAATGAAGCCAAGAGCAGACCTTGATATTTATGATTACTAATCTCTCCTTGCTAGGGTGGGGATAAGGGGTAAGGGGGCCAACCCCATTCTGGAGGGCAGAGAATCAGCAAGGAAGAGAGCTAGGGCTCCTGCCGAAAACCCCAGCTTTCTTCGTGGGGAGAGAGGAAGAGATTATCAGCTGATGGAGAATTGGTGGCATTGCGCAGGTCTCTTTAGGGAAGCTGTGAAATGTTTGGAAGAGCAACTGTCGGGAGGGGAACGAGAGTTGTCCAGATCCATGTTACAGGGCGACTAGAGGCACTGACTATCGTGGGTTGTGTGATTTTCTCCAATAGGACAAAGAGCAGGTGGTTGTATTGGCTCAAGGCAGAAGGTTTATGAGGAAGGCTGTAAGGAGTGGGGTTGAAGTGATTCACAATGAAGTCAAGGTTATAGAGGAAGTGGGGTGAGGTCAAAGAGGGCGGGTAGTCAGTGATGACCTCCAGGATGTGGGCTCCAGGAAAAAGAAGTGTCAGTAAGATGGACCATCAGGTGGAGCAAGAGGAAGGGGAGGCTCGGTGCTTGGGGAATTTGATCGTCAATGTAGAGCAATCCTGAATGGTAAGAAGGTCTAAGGTGGTCCCTAGTGTGGAGGGGCAGATCTTTATGGTCTTGAAAGATGAGATGAGAAGCAATGCTAGGTCAAGGTAAACAAGGACTGAAGTGCTAAATGAGG
The DNA here is from genome assembly GCF_949987515.2 of Delphinus delphis. Taxonomy (NCBI): domain Eukaryota; kingdom Metazoa; phylum Chordata; class Mammalia; order Artiodactyla; family Delphinidae; genus Delphinus; species Delphinus delphis. The sequence goes on from NC_082697.1 coordinate 71,975,817, forward strand.
TTCTTTATATAAAGTATTTAATATTATCTCAACAGCCCTTCAAGTTGGGAATTTGGGAAAAATAGAAATTCAGGCACAAATTAAGAAGACTGCCAAGTCCTTGGAGCTATTAAGATGGGAAGCTCAGCACAGAGTACTCTGCTCAATATTCTTTTTTTACTTTTTTTGGCCATGCCGCATGGCATGTGGGATCTTAGTTCCCCGAACCTGCACCCCCTGCATTGGAAGTGTGGAGTCTTAACCACTGGACCACCAGGGAAGTCCCTCTGCTCTGTATTCTGTAACAACCTAAATGGGAAGAGAATTTGAAAAAGAATACATGATATATGTATAAAAAAGATACATGTATATGTATAACTGAATCACTTTGCTGTACACCTGAAACTAACACAACATTGTTAATCAACTATACTCCAAAATAAAATTAAAATTTTTTAAAGTATAAAAGAAAAGAAAAAAAAGATGGGAAGCTCAGATTAAATCCAGGGCTGACTGGTTCCAAAGCCCAGGTTCTTTCCATCTCCCCAGATTTCCCCAAAGAGGTGGCACTTTGGACCTCTCTAATTCATTCTCATCATTTTTCACAGCTCTCAAGGTTGGAATCTCTGACTCTTGAGATCTTGGGGAGCCAGGTAGGTGAGACCTGGCAGGCCCTGACAGTGATAAAGCTCTCCTGAGCTCAGCGGCCCTGTCCTTATTCCCTGTAGGCATCAGGATGGCCCTGGGTAAGGGATGGAACTCTCAGCTGGTCTGGGCGCCCCTGCAGAGAGGGCAAAAGGGAAAGGAAGAGCATCAGGAAACACCTGGATCTCTTGTTGCTCTGAATATATTTCACGTGATTGACCTGCTCAGGAAGTCATTCATTCAGCAGGAGGAGGACATGGGAGATGGTGAGATCCGGGTTCAGATTCAGCTCCAGCACTTGCTAGTTGTGTGACTTTGGAAGACACTAACCAGCTTTCTCAGTTTGCCCAAAATTAAGGGTATTTTGGGACATGGAACTTTCAATGCTAAAACCAGGAGAGGCCCGGGCAAAATAGGATCGTTAGTCACCCCAGACAGGCTACTCAACCCTTCTAAGCCTCAGTGTCCAAGTATAAAATGTGCCCGTCTGCTGCCCGCTTCTCTGCTTCTCACACCTGAGGCTGCACTTTACAGAGAACACGAAGAGGGAGTGCGGTTTAATTCCGTCTGGTTGGGAGAAGCTGAGGGTTGACTGCACGTTCCTTCATCTGCAGAAGCTGAAATTCTGAAGTGTAAAGCAACTTTTCACCAACGTTCTGCTTGGAGCCCTCAGCTGTGCTGATGTGGGGTCTGGAGCACGAATCAGGAACCTCCCCCACTGATCACGTCCCTGCCATTCCTGGTTGCTGCCTCTTGATCCCAGGTGGGCGTGGCAAGGTCCAAACACACCTTGCTCAGTAGGCAGTGGTGAGATGTGGGTTGTGGGTTGTGGATGAAGGCCACTTGAAGCATGAAACCCAGAACTCTGGTTGCAGTAACGTTGCTTAAGAAGGAGTCTTTAGGCTTCAGCCAGGATGGGTGGCGTAAGCATGGCAGGAAGACAGCACCGTCTTCCTGAAGGGTTGTCTCCCCTGGCGCCTGCTGCTGCTGCTCTTCTAGCCTGAGGTTGGTGTCCTCCACATTTTGCTCAGGAGCCAGGTTCATTGAGGTCCTCAACAATGTGGAAGGGGAAGGTGTGGAGCTGTCGTTGCTGGAGGAACGTGAGTTCTGAGCAGAAAGTAAGAAGTGGATGAACTTAACAGTTGTAAATTTGGCCACCCACAGTTCCTCAAAAAGTTACACATAGAATTACCATATGAATGAGAAATTCTACTCCTAGGTATGTACAGAAAAGGAACTGAAATCATATGTCCACCCAAAATCCTGGACCTGAATGTTTCTAGCAGCATTACTTGTAATAGGCAAAGAGTGGAAACAACCCACATGTCCATCAACCGAGGAAAGGATAAACAAAATGTGGTACAGGTATCCCTCACTTTTCTTCCTTTCTTTCTTTCTTTCACTTTATTTTTGGTTGCATTGGGTCTTTGTTGATGCACGCGGGCGTTCTGTAGTTGCGGGGAGCAGGCGCTACTCTTGTTGCGGAGCATGGGCTCTAGGCACATGGGCTTCAGTAGTTGTGGTGCGCAGGCTCAGTAGTTGTGGTGCACAGGCTTAGTTGCTCAGCGGCATGTGGGATCTTCCTGGACCAGGGCTAGAACTTTGTTCATGTCCCCTGATTTGGCAGGCGGATTCTTAACCACTGTGCCACCAGGGAAGCCCCTCTTTCTCTCTTTCTTTCTTTCTTTCTCTTTCTTTCTTTCTTTCTCTCTCTCTCTTTCTGGCCACGCTATGAAGCTTGCAGGACCTTAGTTCCCCAACCAGGGATCAAACCCATGCCCCCTGCAGTGGAAGTGCAGAGTCTTAACCACTGGACCGCCAGGGAAGTCCCTTCCCCACTTTTCTTGAAAGTTCACTTTATGCCACTTTGCTTTTAGGAAAACCTACATTAGTACCTGTTTTTGCTAGCCAAAAGAAATCTGAAGAGGATTTTCGCTTTTACAATAGTAAAAGCCAAAAGGTGAGAGTAGTATTCAGTGTCTGTTTTGCAGCAAGTGGTTATAGAGGCAGCACATACCCCAAGCAAGGGAGTGGCACAGCCAAGCTCTTTCCCCAGAAACTACACTCAGCATCTCAGCATCCAGCCACCATAGTTTTCAACTGTGTCTGTGGGCATCTGTGCTTTATCTCGGTTTATTTTGTGCATCCATTAGCAAGATGTGTCCTAAGATAATTACTTCTTTGCTTTGTCATTTCAGTTTATGGAAGACTTCATAGGAATGCTCTACTTTCAGGTAGTGGGAAAGACAAATATTCATATGATGAAATATTATTTATTCAGTGATTAAAAAACAGGAGTGAAGCACTGATTCATGCTATAGCATGGATGGACCTTGAAAACATTATGCGATGTTTTACAAGACACAAAAGGCCACAAATTGTATGATTGCATTTATATGAAATGTCCAGAATAGACAAATTCATAGAGAAAAAGCAGATAGTCGTTGCCAGAGACTGCGGGGGAGGAGGGAATGGGAGTGACTACTAGTGGGTATACAGTTTCCTTTTGGGGAGATGAAAATGTTCTGAAATTGGACAGTGGTGGTGGTTGCACAGTCTTGTGAATACACTAAAAACCACTGAATGGAACACCTGAAAAGGGTGAAATTTATAGTATGTGAATAATGGCTCAATAGAAACAATAATAAATAAATAAAGTCTGGCCACCCAGTGCTGCTACATGTAGAAAGTGCAGCAATGGAGTGATGTAACAAAATGTGGTACAGGTATCCCTCACTTTTCTTCCTTTCTTTCTTTCTTTCACTTTATTTTTGGTTGCATTGGGTCTTTGTTGATGCACGCGGGCGTTCTGTAGTTGCGGGGAGCAGGCGCTACTCTTGTTGCGGAGCATGGGCTCTAGGCACATGGGCTTCAGTAGTTGTGGTGCGCAGGCTCAGTAGTTGTGGTGCACAGGCTTAGTTGCTCCACGGCATGTGGGATCTTCCCGGACCAGGGCTTGAACCCGTGTCCCCTGCGTTGGCAGACGGATTCTTAACCACTGTGCCACCAGGGAAGTCCCTTGATGTTTTCTTGAGAGCATCCACCTCCGCCAGAATCAGGCTAAGAACCTAAGTATGGTCAGGCTCAGTACACATAGGACTTGGGGAAAGTTGTGGTAGCCCCTTGGGCCCTCCTTTCTCCTGGAAACATCAGGTGGGCAGCGATGCAACATAGAGTGTAGGTGTTGGCCACTGAGAGCCTCAGTCTGGAATATACCTCATTAACTTTTCAAGTAGCATCATGGTGGAGAAAAAGGACCCACAAAAGCCACCTTGTGGGCAGGGCCCCCCCCCAACATACTCAGCTCAAATGATCGTTTCCTCAAGATCCATCAGGTCCAGTTATCTCCAGATGGGGCTTCAGTTTAGCGCTACAGAGAACTATTAAGGTGTGGGCATGGCCAGATTAGGCAGGTGGGATCCAAGCAGAAGTGAAGGGGGCACCAGGCAGTCAGTTAGCAATTCCTTTAGCAAGTCTAAAAGTGAGCAGAACCCCAGTGGGTAGCTCACCAAGCCGCCACATCTCTGTTCCTTTGAGGTCCACATACACTGGGCCTGGCATCATCTGGAACTTCTGACTGGAGAAGACATGGCCCAGAACTCCAGTTCTGCAAACAGATGTTTCCTCAGAGAGGCTGCACTGCTGGGAAAGCTTGCTTCTTCCCCTCCCCTGTCTGCCTGCTGCCCAAATAAATCAGGCAGTTTTACCCAGGAAGCCTTCTTAATATTATGAAATATTATACAATATAGAAAAGTACAAAAAAAGAAATGTTCTGTACAATAATAATAAAGCAGTTTTTTACTTAGTAACTTTGAGTTACCTGTGGGATCCAGTTAGAAATTCTGTTCCAGGAGTTCCTTGGCGATCCAGTGGTTAGGACTCTTTCACTGCCGTGGGCCTGGGTTCAATCCCTGGTTGGGGAACTAAGATCCTGCAAGCCATGAGACCAAAATTTAAAAAAAAAATAAATTCTGTTCTGAAACATAGTTAACAGGCCTAGGATTATATTAAATAAGCATTTGCAGGTTGCAGGTCACAGAAACCCAACCCAAACTATGAAGCACAAAGGGAAATGTATTATAAGGACGCATGAGCCAAGGACAAGACTATAGCTGGGCATCTGGAGGGAAATGGAACCAGAGACTCAAACAACATCAGAAATCTCTCTCTTTCTCTCCAGTGCTCCTCTCTCTGGTCCGCGTGATGGGAGAGGGAGCACTGAGAGTTCCCAACCCTCACATCTAACAGATTCAGTCACCCAGAGACATTCAGTCTCAGTTCCAAAATTCCAAGGGAAAGAACTCATTGGTCCAGCCTACCTGAGGCATTCAATCAACTCACGGTTAAGTGTGTGTGTGTGGTGGGGGTGACATTATAGGAATGTGACGGCTCTTACTGTAACCATTCAGAAAAGACACTTCCTCAAATAGTGGCGTCAGTCTAACAATCCAACAGGTGTCCACTGCAGGGCAGAAGCTTTTGGACCCCCAGAGGTTGTAGACCATAGCAGTGGGTCTCAACCTTGGCCGCCCATTGAAATCACCTGGAAAACCTTGAAGACTGTTGCCTGGGTCCCTCCCCAGACGTTCTGATTTACTTGGTCTGAGGTGTGGCTTCAGCCTCAGGCTTTTTTTTTTTTTTTTGGCTGCGCCGCACAGCACGCAGGATCTTAGTTCCCTGACCAGGGATCGAACCTGTGCACCCGGCAGTGGAAGTGTGAAGTCTTAACCACTGGACCAAGCCTCAATCTTTTTAAAGTCCAAGGGAAGTCCAAGCCTCAATCTTTTTAAAAAGCTCCCGGGGTGCTTCTAACATACGGCCAAGGTTGAGAACTGGCTAGTGCCGTGCTTTTCAGACACTCATGCGCCCACACGTCACTTGGGTATCCTGATAAGATACAGCTTCTGATCCAGTAGGTCTGGGCGGGGCCTGAGAGTGTGCATTCTGATGCTCTCTCTGGGTGCTGCTGACCGTCTGGGAAGCCAGGTTCTAAAGCAGCACTGCCCAATAGTGCTTTCTGTGATGGCAGGAATGTTCTGTAGCTGCACTGTCCATACAGTGGCCACTAGCTGCAATGTAATTAGTGGATTAATTAAATGAAATGTAATTAGTGAGACTGAAGAGCTGAATGTTTTACTTGACTGAATTTGAATTTGAAGAACCACACCTAGCTAATGGCTACCGTATTGGACAGAGCAGGTCTAGCGGATTTCATCCACAGGGAGGGCGTATCTGAATCACCTGTGGGATTTCTTTTTTTTTTTTTTAACATCTTTATTGGGGTATAATTGCTTTACAATGGTGTGTTAGTTTCTGCTTTATAACAAAGTGAATCAGTCATACATAAACATATGTTCCCATATGTCTTCCCTGTTGCGTCTCCCTCCCTCCCACCCTCCCCATCCCACCCCTCCAGGCTGTCACAAAGCACCGAGCCAATATCCCTGTGCCATGTGGCTGCTTCCCACTAGCTATCTACCTTACTGCGTTTGTTAGTGTGTATATGCCCATGACTCTCTCTCGCCCTGTCACAGCTCACCCTTCCCCCTCCCCATAACCTCAAGTCCGTTCTCTAAGAGGTCTGCGTCTTTATTCCTGCTTTACCCCTAGGTTCTTCATGACATTTTTTTCTTAAATTCCATATATATGTGTTAGCATACGGTATTTGTCTTTTTCTTTCTGACTTACTTCACTCTGTATGACAGACTCTAGGTCTATCCACCTCATTACAAATAGCTCAATTTCGTTTCTTTTTATGGCTGAGTAATATTCCATTGTATATATGTGCCACATCTTCTTTATCCATTCATCCGATGACGGGCACTTAGGTTGTTTCCATCTCCGGGCTATTGTAAATAGAGCTGCAATGAACATTTTGGTACATGACTCTTTTTGAATTTTGGTTTTCTCAGGGTATATGCCCAGTAGTGGGATTGCTGGGTCATATGGTAGTTCTATTTGTAGTTTTTTAAGGAACCTCCATACTGTTCTCCATAGTGGCTGAACCAATTCACATTCCCACCAGCAGTGCAAGAGTGTTCCCTTTTCTCCACACCCTCTCCAGCATTTATTGTTTCTAGATTTTTTGATGATGGCCATTCTGACTGGTGTGAGATGATATCTCATTGTAGTTTTGATTTGCATTTCTCTAATGATTAATGATGTTGAGCATTCTTTCATGTGTTTGTTGGCAGTCTGTATATCTTCTTTGGAGAAATGTCTATTTAGGTCTTCTGCCCATTTTTGGATTGGGTTGTTTGTTTTCTTGTTATTGAGCTGCATGAGCTGCTTGTAAATTTTGGAGATTAATCCTTTGTCGGTTGCTTCATTTGCAAATATTTTCTCCCATTCTGAGGGTTGTCTTTTGGTCTTGTTTATGGTTTCCTTTGCTGTGCAAAAGCTTTGAAGTTTCATTAGGTCCCATTTGTTTATTTTTGTTTTTATTTCCATTACTCTAGGAGGTGGGTCAGAAAGGATCTTGCTTTGATTTATGTCATAGAGTGTTCTGCCTATGTTTTCCTCTAAGAGTTTGATAGTTTCTGGCCTTACATTTAGGTCTTTAATCCATTTTGAGCTTATTTTTGTGTATGGTGTTAGGGAGTGATCTAATCTCATACTTTTACATGTACCTGTCCAGTTTTCCCAGCACCACTTATTGAAGAGGCTGTCCTTTCTCCATTGTACATTACTGCCACCTTTATCAAAGATAAGGTGTCCATATGTGCATGGGTTTATCTCTGGGCTTTCTATCCTGTTCCATTGATCTATCTTTCTGTTTTTGTGCCAGTACCATACCGTCTTGATGACTGTAGCTTTGTAGTATAGTCTGAAGTCAGGGAGCCTGATTCCTCCAGTTCCTTCTTTCGTTCTCAAGATTGCTTTGGCTATTCGGGGTCTTTTGTGTTTCCATACAAATTGTGAAATTTTTTGTTCTAGTTCTGTGAAAAATGCCAGTGGTAGTTTGATAGGGATTGCATTGAATCTATAGATTGCTTTGGGTAGTAGAGTCATTTTCACAATGTTGATTCTTCCAATCCAAGAACATGGTATATCTCTCCATCTATTTATATCATCTTTAATTTCTTTCATCAGTGTCTTATAATTTTCTGCATACAGGTCTTTTGTCTCCTTAGGTAGGTTTATTCCTAGATATTTTATTCTTTTTGTTGCAATGGTAAATGGGAGTGTTTTCTTGATTTCACTTTCAGATTTTTCATCATTAGTATATAGGAATGCCAGAGATTTCTGTGCATTAATTTTGTATCCTGCCACTTTACCAAATTCATTGATTAGCTCTAGTAGTTTTCTGGTAGCATCTTTAGGGTTCTCTATGTATAGGATCATGTCATCTGCAAACAGTGACAGCTTTACTTCTTCTTTTCCAACTTGGATTCCTTTTATTTCCTTTTCTTCTCTGATTGCTGTGGCTAAAACTTCCAAAACAATGTTGCATAATAGTGGTGAGAGTGGGCAACCTTGTCTTGTTCCTGATCTTAGTGGAAATGCTTTCAGTTTTTCACCATTGAGGATGATGTTTGCTGTGGGCTTGTCATATATGGCCTTTATTATGTTGAGGAAAGTTCCCTCTATGCCTACTTTCTGCAGGGTTTTTATCATAAATGGATGTTGAATTTTGTCAAAAGCTTTCTCTGCATCTATTGAGATGATCATATGGTTTTTCTCCTTCAATTTGTTAATATGGTTTATCACATTGATAGATTTGCGTATATTGAAGAATCCTTGCATTCCTGGAATAAACCCCACTTGATCATGGTGTCCTGTGGGATTTCTTAACCAACTCAGTGCTCTCGTGGCTACCATGTTCCTCCTCACCCTCCCCAATTCAGGCCCTAAAACAGTGTAATAGAATGGGCGGGGGTGGGGGGAAGAATAGGGATAAAGAGTGAACCCTGGAGAAGGCCCCACAGGTTATTCTGAAGTACTGTCCTTACTCACTTGGTGAGAAACACTGATGTAGAATGTTCCAGATTATCTATTTCTCTGCTACAAACCCACCCTCGAACTTGGTGGCCTAAGACAGCAATATTTTTTTTTTCTCATGAATCTGCTTTTTGGCCAGGGCTGAGTGGGGATAACTCGGCGTCCGCTGACGTGGCTGGAAGCCTGGGACTGGAGTCATCTGGAAAGGAGCTTGCTTACGGGTCAGAGAGTTGCCGTTGGCTGTCAGTTGGGACCCTTGCTGGGACTTTAACCAGGGCACCTACTTGTGTCTTAGGCTTCCTCACACATGGTGACTGGGTTTCAAGGATGAGTAGAGAGTGGGAATGAGCCAAGCCACATGGGAACAGCACTCTCCCTATTTTTTAACCTAGCCGTGGCAGCCATACTGTCACTTCTGCTGAATTCTAGTCATTAGAAGTGAGTCATGGGACTTCCCTGGTGGCGCAGTGGTTAAGAATCTGCCTGCCAATGCAAGGGACATGTGTTCAATCCCTGGTCTGGGAAGATCCCACATGCTGTGGAGCAACTAAGCCCGTGTGCCACAACTAGAGTCTGCGAGCCACAACTATTGAAGCCCTCGTGCCTAGAGCCGGTGCTCCACAACAAGAGAAGCCACCGCAGTGAGAAGCCCGTGCACCGCAATGATGACCCAATGCAGCCAAAAAAAAAATACATAAAATTTAAAAAAAAAGAAAAAAGAAGTGAGTCACAACGGCCAGCCCATATTTACGAGGCAGGGGATGAGATTCTACCTCTGACAGGAGGAGTGGAAAGGAATTTGGAGACATGTTTTAAAACCACCACATAAGGACTTCCCTGGTGGTCCAGTGGGTAAGATCCTGCGCTCCCAATGCAGGGGCCCGGGTTCAATCCCTGGTCAGGGAACTAGATCTCAAATGCCGCAACTAAGACCCGGCGCAGCCTAAATAAATAAATAAATATTAAAAAAACCACCACATACGCTTAGGAGTGAAGAGCACCAAGGGCAGAGCTCTGCACACAGCAGCCCATGGGCCAGCTGCACAGTGTATGAGAAATAGAGTTTTACAACACAACATTGTAAAACAACTGTATTTCAATTAAAAAATAAAAATAAGACTTCCCTGGCGGTCCAATGGTTAAGACTCCGTGCTGCCACTGCAAGGGGAACGGGTTTGATTCCTGGTTGGGGAACTAAAGATCCCGCATGTCGCATGAGGTGGGCCAAAAAAGAAAATAAAGGGTGGGGGGAAATAAAATGCATATGGAGTTCAAAGAAAATCCTAAAGGAGATTAAAGTGGAAGAGCTTTAAGGAAAAAAAAAAAAAGTTTAACTGGTTCCAAGCACAGCCAGGCTCATCCCAGAACACTTGGATCCAGGAGCACCCTGTCAACCAGAAGACTCCTGCACAAAGGCCTGTTTTCCAGACTCCTGACCAGAGACTTCCCTTTTACACACACTCCTTGAGTAACTTCCTGATTCCTTTTTTCAGAAATTCTTGCATGGTGGAGGGGGAGGAAGCTAGGGGTCAGAATACCTGGGTTTTGCTCCCTACCCTGCAGAAGCCTGTAAAAAAAATGCAGGTTTACTTGGGAGTGAGGAAATTGTAAGGAATCATTTTCCTCTTTATGTTTCAATTTTTTATACTATGATTTAAAGTTTTCATGGTGGTAAAATATATATACCATAAAATTTACCATTTTAACAATTTTTATTTTATTATCTATTTATTTTTTTAATTTTTTGGCCATACTGCGTGGCTTATGGGATCTTAGTTCCCCGACCAGGAATTGAACCTGTGCCGCCTGCAGTGGAAGCACTGAGTCCTAACCACTGGACCCCCAGGGAATTCCCCCATTTTAACAATGTTTAAGTGCACAGTGCAGTAACATTAAGTGCATTCACATTGTTGTGCAACCGTCACCATCTTCCATCTCCAGAACTTTTTCATCTCATCAAACTGAAATTATGTGTATATATATATACATATATGTCGGCAGCACCATGCGGCAAGCAGGATCTTAGTTCCCCGAACAGGGATTGAACCCGTGCCCCATGCATTGGGAGCGAGGAGCCTTAACTTCTGGGCCGCCAGGGAAGTCCTCAAACTGAAATTCTAGACCCATTAAACACCAGCTCCTGGCAACCACCATTCTACTTTCTGTTTCTTGGAGCCTGACCACTCCAGGGACCTCATATGAGTGGAATCCTACAGTATTTGTCCTTTTGTGTCTGCCTTATTTCACTTGGCATAACGTTTTCAAGGTTCATCCATGTTGTAGCATGTTTCAGAAGTTCCTTCCTTTTTAGGCCTGAATAATATGTATGATATAAATAATATTTTATATATAATATAAACATTTTGTTTATCCATTCATCCATCAATGGACGTTTGAGTTCATTTGAGTTCTTTCCACCTTTTGGCTTTTGTGAATAACTCTGCTATAAACATTAGTGTGAAAATATCTGTTTGTGTCTCTGCTTTCAATTCTTTTGCACATATGTAGACATATAATTGCTGGACATATGGTAATTCTATGTTTAATTTCTTGAGGAACCAGTTAGAATTTTTTAAGCCTTTTTGTAAGTGATGAAAAACAGTTAAGAATCAAAACAGCCAGTTTGATACCTTAGGAACAACAACAACAAAAAATCATACCTGGTCTTTCTGGTTTGTTTGTTTGTTTTTTAGTTTATTTAATTTATTTATTTTTGGCTGCATTTGGTCTTTGTTGCTATGTGCAGGCTTCCTCTAGTTGTGGCAAGCGGGGCCTTCTCTTTGTCATTGCGGTGGCTTGTTGCGGAGCACAGGCTCTAGGTGCACGGGCTCAGTAGCTGTGGCCCGCGGGCTCAGTAGTTGTGGCTCGCGGGCTCTAGAGCGCAGGCTCAGTAGTTGTGGCACACGGGCTTCGTTGCTCCGTGGCATGTGAGATCTTCCCGGACCAGGGCTGGAACCCGTGTCCCCTGCATTGGCAGGTGGATTCTTAACCACTGTGCCACCAGGGAAGCCCTGTGGTTCTGAATAATGTTTACTGTTCTAGAGCTTTAATTTTTTTTTAAAGAAAGACTAATTACAAGAGAACATACATAACAATTTTCAGGTTTTATTTATTTGGAATTTCTTTTAAAAGAAAACTTTTTATCGTCATGAATACATATCACACAAAAATTACCATCTTAACCACTTGTACATATCCAGTTCAGTGGTATTAAGCTCAGGTTTTATTTTAAGGCTTATAATCTCATCAAATTCTAATCTCGGTGGGTGATGCATATTAAGGCCAGAGCCTTGGGACTCTCCTTTCCACCTACTCCTACCCCTGCCACACTTTGTACTCCTTCTGGCCCTTCCCTCCAAACCGCAAGGACAGAGCAATCTGAGTCAGGCTGCCTTTGTGACCTTCTTTGGTAAGACGCTAACATTTCAACATAGTTTTTGTAGCCTTTCACATTAAATGGCTGTCATTTTGCAAAACAAAATCTGAGTACGTAGGAAGAGTTCTGTTGTGTACACGTTGTTTGGCAGAGAAGGAATTTATATCTATGCTTCCCCCATCCTCCTATATACATGAGGTGTGTGACTTAGAACACAACACCTCCCTTATTTAGGGCTTACCTGCCATCTGTCAGTGAGTGAGTCGATTCTAGACAGTCTCTGAAAGGCTCCCAGTCCAGGAGCTGATGATTCTCTCCTTAACACTAAGCACCAGGAGAAAGGAGCCGAGATGACAAATGTTCGTGGTCTTGGAGAGAGGCCTCAGCATACTTTCTAGCCTTGGATCCTTCCCAGAGGCCTGACATTTTTGCTACCTGAGCCTCACCTCACAGAGTTTCCAACCAAAATTGGGGCTAAATGGTCTGAGGACAAGAAGATATATGTTTGTGAAATGCATGGAGAAGGTGGGCAAGCAGGAAGGCGTGTGGGGACAGACAGCAGAAGTGGGTACGGCGGGGCCCAGTGGGCAGGGCAGGGACACAGCAACCACCTGCAAGCAGGTAGAGCAAGCCACCTTGGTGGTCTGGATGGGCTCTGTCTCTCTCTCTTGGCTTCCAGGTAATTGTTCTGGGGCCTGGGGCATGATTGAGTTCAACAGAACCACTGCCCATTCCGGCCCCACCTCTCACCAGGAAACGCCTCCCCACCGCAGTGACCACATCCCCCCAGGTTGCCTTGGAAACACTCTGTGGGGGCTGGGAGATCCAGGGCACAGTTGCCCAGCAACAGGTGGTGCCCTCCCTTCCGCCCTCATCTGAGGCAGCTGCCCTGCACCCTTGGCTCGCACAGGGAAGAGCGGCTCTGAGGGCGAGCCAGGAGCCCAGAGACTGACTGAGGTGAGGTGAGGAATGCAGGAGGCCCCTGCAGGTGGGGGACCTGGGGGACAGCCAGAGGCAGACAGAGACTGGGCAAAGCCAGAGAGGCGGGGACAGGTGCAGAGGTGGCACCTGAGACCTGGCACAACAGCAAACTCAGGGGAGCCTGCAGAGAACAAGACCAACTCCAAGGAGAGTTGTGAGGGCAAAGGAGCAGCCAGGGCGCCGCCAAGGTGACCGGGAGCGGGGCCCGCACGCAGGGGCAGCGCTGGGACGGAGGCTCTCGTTTCCTCACCCAGCACTTCTTCTAAGCAAGGCATGAGCGGGCTGAGGCAGGAGGAAAGAAGCCCTTGGGTTCTTTGAGTTTGAGTTCAGTTTTGTCTGAGTCACCCTGGAGTCTGGGAGGAAAATGCAGCTTCCAGAAAGGGCCTGGGGATTCTGAACAGGAGGGCCTGGCTGCAGACAGAGGTGGGCCCCATCTCTCTGGCCATCTGGCTCCTTCCCGCCGTTTCTCGGTCCTCCGGGCTCCTCTGTCTGCCTGGGTCTGTTTCTCCAGCCAGATGTTGCTGAGCCTGCTCCCCTGGCCCCTCTCTCTCCTGATCGTGCCAACCCTGTCTCATGTGCTTCCTCTCCTGACCCCATCTCTCCAGATGCCTCCGACCCCAGAGCAGCCCTCTGGGCACATGGAGGGGCCCCCTGCATCAGAGGCCTCCTCATGGCCCCCGCTGCCCTGCGGGCCCTGTGTCCCCATCATGCTGGCCCTGGCCGCCCTGGCTGCTGTCTTCCTCCTGACCACGGCCGTGTTGGCCGAACGCCTGTTCCGCCGCTCCCTCCGCCCAGACCCCAGCATCTGCGCACCCACCCTGGTCTGGCGCCCGGGAGGAGAGCTATGGATTGAGCCCACGGGCACCCCCCGAGAGCGCTCCGAGGATTGGTATGGCTCCGCGGTCCCCCTGCTGATGGACCGGGCCCCAGACCCACCCACCCAGGGGGGCGCCTTGGAGGCACGAGTGACAGCCCCACCTGCCCCTTCAGCCCCATACTCCCCTCCCAGCTCCTTGGTCCCCCAGACCCCACCAAATGCCCCAACCCGTAGCACCTTCTGGAGGCCCCAGGTCTGGGAGGAGAGGCCCCACACCCCAGGCCTGGTGAGCTGGGCTGAGCCTGAACAGAGGCCAGAGGCCAGTGCGTATCCCGGGAGCCCCCAGGCCCGGAGGCTGCGACCAGGAAGCCCCGATCCTGAGTGGGGCCTCCAGCCTCGGGTCACCCTGGAGCAGATCTCAGCTTTCTGGAGGCGTGAAGCCCGGACCAGCGTGAGTTTCTGAATCCCCAGGGCCTGGAGGACTGGCCTCCCAGAGACCCCTGGGGGAGGCCCAACCTCAGAGGGATCCTAAGACCCTGAGGCTCCTGAGAACCTGAGCTGACAGCTGAGGCCCCGGGAAAGAATGCCCCTCCCCAGGCCTTTAACTTCTGGGTTTCGGTTCCCCTGGATCTGGGCCTGGGCAACCTGGGTGTGGACAGAGCCTGCGCTGCGGGGCAAGCTCAGAGGTGCCTTTGCTTAGCTGCCCGGGGCGGGGGCTTAGAGAACTGGAGTTGCGGCCACCTCTGGGCCAGAAACTGCCAAGATCACATTCCAGATGAAGAACTCAAGGTACCAGACAGACAGGGAATAGCATCAACGCCGCGGCTCCCACCCTCCTTCGGTGTGTGCCTAAGATGCCAACATCGGAGTAAGGGCCCCGAGGACGCTGAAGAACAGAGTGTGGTGATGACAAGGGTCAGCCGTGCTAGCAGGAGATGACGGGAATCCAGCTTCCCAGAGCCACAGCATCCCTCCAGAAAAACATACAGAGAGGCCAAGGTCAGGCAAAAGAGCATCTTATTACATATAAACTGTGGCCTTGACCCCCACCGCAACAAGAGGCCATCTCTTGCCTGCACCTGGGACCCAGAGCCGCAAAAGGCCGGCGGGCAGCATGTCCTCTCGAGGCCGCCGCAACCCAACCCTCTGGATCTTACCCTTCCACGGTGAGGGGAGCCCAAGCCAAGGAGATCTGAGTTCGATCCGGTGTGGAAAGGAACGTTCTCCCAGAACGTGGCCCCTGGCCGTCTTCCCTCCCAGCTTCTTGGAGCGGTCCAGAGAGACAGAGTTGCCCCAAGACAGGCTTACTTATGATGCTCCACCCCACAAAAATGGAGCCCCGATATCTGTATCAGCTGACCTCCCCTCTGGGCGCAGAGCCAGGTGTTGGGGGGAGGCGAAGGAGTTTCCGTTCGCTGGGCTCTGACTTCTCAAACCTCAGTCCTGAATGTTAGGATCTTGCCATGTCAGTTACCACCTGTACTTTGTATTTTTCTTTAAATTGGTTTACCATTTGCTTAATAAATTCATTTTACAAGGAATCTGTTTTGTATCACTTCTGTAAATGGAAAACCAAGTATCACTTGTCAGAAATAGAAGGTAAAACATGGAAATAAATACAGTGTAAACAAAGGTGTATAGTTCTAAGTAGACCTTGTTTCCTGCTGGAGGCATCGACCCTGAGATCTGCTCTTCCTCGTCAAAAGGCTCAGCCAGTATTAGGAAAGTGTTAGACACTCTGGTGCCGCCCTGAGACCACCCTTGAGAAGTGCTGTGATGGATGAGAGCCCTGCATGGGGAGCAGCCACCCTGTGCTACTTAAGCCAGGAACTCCCCCGCCCTGCCACCAAGTTCCCCCACACCCCGGAAATGCTGTCAGGCAGAGGCCAACACTCTGCTCTTCCTCCTCAGAGGGCCAGAGAGCACCTGGGCCTGGACCTCCCTTCTCACCCCTTGGATGCCAGGAGTTGGACGAGCAGCCAGGGCTTTAGAAGCCCCCTGGCTGAGGGACATCCACCCCCCCACCCCCGGCTGCACTCATCCAGCCTGTGTTCCCAGCATCTTCCCTGAGCCAGGCCCTGAGGAGGGAGGAATCAGACCTGGCCCCCGCCCTCAGGGAGATCTCAGTCTCTCTAGTGGCAGGGGTGGGGGTGGAGGGAGGTGAGATAAGACAGGAAGACATAACTGATACAAGATCAGGGCTGCTGTCCCACCTCTGTCACTCACAAGCCAGGTAATTATGTCACTTCTCGTGGTCACCATCAGCTGACAGGACTGGGTTGTGGGGACTCTGCCCAGGAAGCATGAACTGTCCCTCAGGGACACAGAACCGAGAAACCACGCTCAGAGCTTAGAGGCCTGCATGCCAAGGGGTCAGCAGAGGCAGGATGGTGGGGAAGGGACACCAGGGACAAGGCCCCAGTTCTCTATCTGGTTCTATCACTCACCCTTGGAGAAAAGTACTTTTTGTATTACTGGGCCTCACATTCTTTCTCTTTACAACAAGAGAGTTGAAAGTTGAACAGATGCTCTCTTGGGACTTTTCTAGCTGTGACATCTAAGGATACAGTAAAATGAAAGATGGATACCTACACCCATGCATGGAGGAATGTGATCTCCCTGAGGCAAAGTCCAGCTTGCTGTCCCCAAAGTCACCTTTATAGCCCCAGACCCAGAACAGGATCTAAAACACAGCAGGAGCCCAAAGAAAGGAGAATGAATGAATAAGTAGACGGATTCATAGATACATTTGTTTTACTGTTTCTCCTCTTTATTTTAAACATCTCCTCTTCATTTTGAACACCATCTTACTGGAACTTCCCTGGTGGTCCAGTGGTTAAGACTCCATGCTTCCACTGCAGCAGGTGTGGGTTCAATCCCTGGCTGGGGAACTAAGATCCCACGTGCCTTGGGGTGTGGCCAAAAATTAAAAAAAAAAAACAAAACACACCATCTTATCACTTTCTCATGTTGAGTTCTTCCTTTATGCTATTTGACGTTTAAAACGCACTTCCTGGGGCTTCCCTGGTGGTGCAGTGGTTGAGAATCTGCCAGCTAATGCAGGGGACACGGGTTCGAGCCCTGGTCTGGGAGGATCCCACATGCCGCGGAGCAACTAGGCCTGTGAGCCACAACTACTGAGCCTGCGTGTCTGGAGCCTGTGCTCCGCAACAAGAGAGGCCGCGATAGTGAGAGGCCCGCGCACCGTGATGAAGAGTGGCCCCCGCTTGCCACAACTAGAGAAAGCCCTCGCACAGAAACGAAGACCCAACACCGCAAAAAAATTAATTAATTAATTAATAAACTCCTACCCCCAACATCTGAAAAAAAAAACGCACTTCCTGGGCTTCCCTGGTGGAGCAGTGGTTAAGAATCTGCCTGCCAATGCAGGGGACATGGGTTCGATCCCTGGTCCGGGAAGATCTCACATGCCGTGGAGCAATGAAGCCTGTGCACCACACTACTGAGCCTGAGCTCTAGAGCCCTTGAGCCACAACTACTGAGCCCACGTACCACAACTACTGAAGCCTGCATATCTACAGCCCATGCTCTGCAACAAGAGAAGCCACCACTCGCCAGAGCTAGAGAAAGCCTGCACACAGCAGCGAAAACCCAACGCAGCCAAAAGTAATAAATAAATAAATTTTAAAAATAAAATAAAATGAAACGCACTTCCTGTATGGCCCTTTACCCAATAATTCTGGAGTTCCAAGTTCTAGGGTGTCTGCTCACTCTCCTTCGTGACAGATGGCTTCCTCTTGTTTTCTAAGTTGGGGCTGTGAACTCAGCTTCAACAGGGCCTTAGTAAGAATCCCGGTGACTAGTTCCAGGGTGTCTCTCCAGCGAGCTTCTGTGTTTGCTCCTGCCAAGGATGCCTCAGGGGAATAACCAACCCTGGACCACATTATTTGTTCATTTTATTTGGGCTTCCGAGACTATGCAAATGGTGTAAATTTGAACCCCAAATTTAAATGAGGGCACACCTTTGGTTATGAATTCTCAGGGGAGACTTTCTATTGCCTCTAGATCTCAGGGTGAGACCCACGAGGTTCTTTTGTGCTTTATGGGCTGATGGAAAGATTTTTTTTTTCCTAATCTGCTTTTCCACTGAGGATTGCCACCCTTTAAGGGGCTGAGCTGTATATTAGGGTCTCAGTTTTCAACGCCCCAGGTAAGGCCTCCAAAATCTCCGTGGATATAAAACCCAAGCCCTTCATTTTGCCAAGATCTACAACTGCCCATGAGCTCCCTTAGCTTTGGTTTTCAATATACCTCTTCGTGTGTGGCTCCAGGGATTCCCCTTAGTTTCCTGAAACCCAGCTGTGCTTTGTAAAGGATGTTTACTTGATTTTATGTAGCATTTCTAGATGTTTCACAGCAGGGATGTGCTTGTCAGGTTATACCGTTCAAAATATCACAAAAACCAGATGATTTCCTCTATAACCAAGTTCAAATCTTTGCATTTGAAGTTGAACCAAGTTCAAACTTCTGGAAAGAGCTGTCTGTCCTAGCAGTCTACATTTTCTCATCTTCCCATCACTCTGCAACCCGCCACAGGCTTCTATGCGCTTCCTGCACTCTCTAGAAACTGCTTTCCCCCAAATCATGACCTACACATTTTAATCAAAGGATTAAAAATCCTCAGCCTCCTGTGGGCAGCATTAGACGTTTTGATTCTTTTTGTTTTTTTAACTTTTTGGCCACACCGTGCAGCATGTGGGATCTTAGTTCCCGACCAGGGATTGAACCCATGGCCCTTGCAGTGGAAGCACAGAGTTTTAACCACTGGACCACCAGGGAAGTCCTGATTCCCTTTTTGACATGTGCTCTTCCCTTGGCTTCTGTGACTCCACGTACATCTGAATTCCCTTCCCTCTGTCTGCCATCTTCTCTGATTCTTTTGCTCTCTGCCTTCTTCAGCCTTTGCTTTCCCTCGACACAGTCTTCCTGGGCAATCCCACTGACACCCATAGCTTCAGCTCCTGGTCTCCCTGATGATCCCCAGGTCTCTGCCTCTGACTGTGGCAGATATGGTCCTCCTACAGACATCCTGCCATTATTCTAAAGTAATAGTACCAGTGGGAGAGAAAACAAGATGATTAACTAAAAGATTATCTCAGGGAGTTCCCTGATGGCGTAGTGGTTAAGAGTCCACCTGCCAATGCAGGGGACATGGGTTCGAGCCCTGGTCTGGGAAGATCCCACATGCTGCGGAGCATCTAAGCCCATGCGCCACAACTACAGAGCCTGCGCGCTAGAGCCCGTGTGCTACAACTACTGAAGCCCGTGCCCCGGTGCTCTGCAACAAGAGAAGCCACCACAATGAGAAGCCCCTGTACCGCAATGAAGAGAAGCCCCCGCTCATCACAACTAGACAAAGCTCGCGCACAGCAACGAAGACCCAATGCAGCCAAAAACAAATAAACTTATTTAAAAAAAAACAAAGATTATCTTAGAACCTCTCCACAGTCATCCTTGATTACAGAGTCAGTATTTGCCCCAGTATTAAAACACGACACGCCCCGCCCCCCAAAAACAAACAAACAAACAACCACAGGGGTCATGAATTCACATGCATAAATAGGCCAAGTCAGAGATATAGGTGAAGAGTGATGTGGACCAGGGGACAGAGGCGAGAAGACTTCACACCTGTCTGTAAGGGCAGCTGCCACTCGGCTCCACCAATCATGTCCATCCTTCTGATTTTCCAGCAGAAGCTAGAAATTTGGGTTTTTAGGTAAAATCAACCAAAATGTTAAGACCACTTTATATATATGTATATGAATCTATAAACCTATAAAATCCAAAGAAACAAGCCCGTAGGCCACATGTGGCTCAGGAAACACTGGTCGGAGATCTCTTCTGAACAAACTTGAGGGATTTTCCTGGTGATTCAATGTGTAGGATTCTGCGCTCCCAATGCAGGGGGCCTGGGTTCAATCCCTGGTCGGGACACTAGATCCTGCATGCTGCAACTAAGAGTCCGCATGCTGCAACCATGAGCCCGCATACCGCAAGGAAGATCCTGCGTGCCGCAACTAAGACCAAAATAAATAAATAAATATTTAAAAAACCCAAAAAACAGAAAACCAAACTTGAGCAAGTGCCTGGGAAGGCCCCTGAAGTGGGTGTGGAGGGTCCCTCTTTGTGTTGGACTTTGGTGGTTGGAGGTGGGACGTCCTGCTCGCAGATGATCTTAAATCAGGGTTTTCCCCACCTTCATGCTGTTGACATTTGAGCCAGATGATTCTTTGTGTTCCTGTACATTGTGGGATATTTAGCAGCATTTCCGGCCTGTAGCAACTAGGTGTCAGTTGCATACCGCTAGTTGTGAAGGGATGTTTCCAGGCATTGCCAAATGTCACCTGCGGGGGGGGCAGGGAGGGGGACAAAACCTTCTGATGCTTCTAAGTGAAGCATTTTAATCAATTAACACACCGGCCCACAGAGCTTGCAGCCTGTCCAGGAACAGGGCTGCTGGGGACCTAGAACCACTCGGCTGCCAAGTAGAACAACGTGGACCTCCTCTTACTAATTTTCAGTGGCGCCGAAAAAGGATTAAGGTGAAGAGACAAGACAACCAGCCTTGGAGGAAACACATAAATAAGATAATACACTAGGAAACCGGCAGAGGCTTCTGGGAAGGCAGTGCATCATAATGTCTTTTGTAATTGGAAATTCTAATATAATTTGGAAATTGCAAATTTGATTGCCCAAATGAAAAAGTTCCTTCTAAAGGAAGGTGTGGGAGGAAGAAGTTTTTAAACATCTCTCAGGAGGTAGAGGAAAATGACAAAGAAATGGAAAACAGGTAAGCAACATTAAGAGATAAAGGATCAATTCATTCAATATTTACCTAATAGAAGTTCCAGAAAAAGAGAACAGAGAAAACAGAGGGGAGGAGATAATGAAAGATTCTATGCAATGGAGAGAAGCATTTCAGGCAGAAGAAAGAGGTCTGTGAGGTGCCTCACACTGGCACCACCTGAGGAGCATCAAGGAATACGGGTGCCACCAGGACTCCCCTTTGCACCAAGTGGAGGAACAGGGACTGGGTTTACCCTTCTGCCTGAAACAACCTCCACTGCCACCACCAAACCAGACAAAACACACGGAACAACAGTTTTCAAAACACTGAACACCAAGCAATGAAAGACAGTCATGAAAACAACGAAATCCCAGAGGGAAAGGAAAACAGAGGAGGGAGTTCCCTGGGGGCCTAGTGGTTGAAATCCGGCACCATCACTGCCATGGCCCGGGTCCAATCCCTGGTCAGGGAACTGAGATCCTACAAGGTATGCGGCACAGCCAAAATATAAAAAAGAAAGAGAGAGAGAGAGAGAGGGAAGGAGGGAGGGAGGAAGGAAAGGGGACTTGTCCTTTTAAGATTGTCCAGCTTACTGCTTGAGAGAGTTTCCAACCTGCGGGCTCAGAGAAGAGAGAACCCCAAGATCTGCTGTGGGTCCTTCTTGCGTACTGTTCAGCAAAGAACTGATCAACACACATGTGTGAGAAAACCACCTGAGGCCCAGAGAAGAGCCACGTGAAAGGATTAAGGCAGCAGTGCCCAGGGCCTCACACGAAGCCAGGGCCTCTTCCCACCAGCCAGACTGGAAAATGTCACAAGGCCTTGGGCAGTGCACTCGGGAAAGTCTTGGCTTAGCAGTAGAAAATAATCCACTAGACTGAGCACTGCTTTGGATCTGCCTAACGAATCATACAGAAGACTATCTGGTGCTGAGCAAGGTGAAATTCACCGCATCCGGCAAGCAATAGTTAACAAGTGAAAACACAGGAGAGGATCAATGACGTGTCAGGAAAGATGTATGGACCTTTTTTGGTTCTGTTTTAATTATCATACACAGAGCATCCCTGAATGGCTGCCTCAGATAGGTCACTGAAACAGTTCTTTTGCATCTTCTATCTTTCCCCTGACGGACTTTTCATCCATTGGAATGAACTAGATTGGAATTTTAAAATGCAAGACTTAGTCTAGCCCTTGAAATCTCCCATGTATTTGGGTAATTACTATACCAATAACACAAACATACGTTAGTGCAGTCCTTTACCTAAAAAGCTGCCAAGTCTCAATGAATTCCCCTCCTGGCTTCTAATATTCTGAGAAAACACAGCAAATCACGCAAAAAGTAAAAATAAGATATTTTTGGTTCTTGGTGAGATTACAGTTCAGGGGCCTTTATTGTTTGTTTTTTTAATGTGGGAAGCATGACTTTTTATCCAGCCTTTAAGAAACCAGCATTGTTCTTTATCTACTGATGTGGTATTCCAAAAGAGAATCTTTCCCTTGGTGAAAAACAGCCAAACATCAAGAAGCAAGTGACTTATGGGATGGTTCTTTGTTGGTGCTAAGTCTTCGAAAAATTCTAGCTCAAGAGCTGGGAGAAGAAATAGGTGACCCAGTGACCCATCAAACTAGAGGTACACGTGAGGATCTCTGCCTCTGATCATTTTCTAAGTGTGCTATACTAGGTCCAGGGATCCAAAGAGCACTACCTACCTGAATAAAGAAAGCCCACATTATCTGGGGTAAATCTGACGTGCACAGCGAGATGTTATTCACAGCTTCACGATCAGATTCTCTTCAGATCTTTGTAGTCTGGTCTTACAAGCTGAGTTACTTAGGGCCTCAGAAAGCAGGTCTTAAAAGCAGTTACTTACTAACTGCCAAAATGTTCTGTTCCTCAGGAAGTGATTAGAACAAAGTACGGCGGTACTGAAACATTTATGGAGTTTTACCTACCATATTGTCTTGGAGGGCTAGCGATAAAATTAATATACGTGTCCACATCGCATAATAGCACAGTGGGATTTTTCAAAGGTCCAAAGTTGAATGTTTTTCAGATATAGTGTGGTTTGCTAATAATGTCTTGCCGTTTTTAAATGCTTTCAGCTTTCACTGGCCTTGGCTCACTAAAGCTCGTGCCCATTGAGTTCACTGACTCTGCCAACCCGGTCTGACCTCTTGTCTTCCCTGACCCTCTAGACTGAGTACCCCAGTAGGTGGGTGGGTGGAGGGGTGGGAAGGGGGATGGGTAGATGCAAGGCGGGGGTGGATGGGCAGGAGGATAGGAGGAAGAGGGGTGGGCAGGTGGGTAAATGTTAGCAGGAGGGTGAGGGTGGGGGGGTGGATGGGTTGGTGAGTGAATGAGTCTTGGTCGTCTCCGGAGTACACAGGGCCTTGAAGTCACTGAGATACCTTGGGCGGTTGGGTGGGGATCTGATGAGGAGATGAAGCTGGAAAAGTGGGTGGAAGATGAGACTGCTGCACACCCCTCCTCAGCTTTCCTTCTTGAGCAGATGCTATACAGCATTCATAGCCTCCTTGGCTAATATCTTTGGAACCTGGAAGGAAGATGGAATCAGAAGATGGAATTGGAAGGTGGTGTGACTGAAGTGTCCTCTGGTGGCCATAGGGGATTTGACAGTATTCTTAGCTATTTTTTTCATTGTCTGTTCTCCCCTCCCCCACTCCACACCCCCAGGCTCCCACAGAGCCCGGCTAGAATATAAACTCCATGAGGACAGGGCTTCTTCACTGTTTACTCATTGTTGTATATCCAGTGTCTAGAATAGTGCCTGGCACGTAGTAGACATTCAACAAATACTTATTTTTGAATCCTGCTTCACCATTTTATTGATCTATGACCCTGAGCAGCACTCTTAACTTCCTAAAGCCTCAGTTTCCTCATGAGTCAAATGGAGACGCTAACATCCCTGCCCCCACCAGCATTAACTGAGAAAGAGACCCACGCGCGCTGAGCAGGAGCCCTCAGTCACATGTGTGTTCCCTTCTCACCCACCAGCTGGCGGTGATGATGCGTTACATGCTGACCTGATTTGCACCTGATTCGAGGGGCACATTTGCTCTAATGGGCATGGGCTTTATACTACATGTGGGGCAGCCTGGGGAAATCGTCCAAGCCTAGTCCTAGGCGGGTCAGGCAAGAAGGCAGTGTAGCCAGATAGACACCAGGTGAAATGGGAGATTCCTCTCCTGCCACTCACCCCGTCTCCCCACCCTCACAGCCACACCCAACTCTTCCACTGCGCTGAACCCATCAGGCTCCATCTGCCCTCTGAGCTTTTGCAGATGCTGTTTCCCTTGCCTACCTTCCCTTCTTGCCAACCCATTGCCGTGACCCCCATTCAAGCCCTCTGAGTGGCCACATCAGCCTCCTCTTGGTCTGCCTGCAGCCACCCCGGCCCCCGCAAATAGATCTTCCCGCAAATATGCTTATCTCACTTTCCAGCTTCAATCTGACTGTTCTCGGGACAGAGTCCAAGTCCTCTGACCTACCATTTTGTGGTCTGGACCCAGCCCAGCATCTAGTCATCTCGCCTCTCCTGATCCCAGCTTCAAATCTTACACCAAACAATCCTAGCCATTTCCCACTCCTGAACCTTTGCCCACACAGTCTCCTCTGCCTAGAAATCCATCCCCTGCAAGGAGGGCATGGATTGCTTTTGCCTGCCCAGGATCCATTTTCTTTTCCACTGGTGAGGGAATCCCCACCCAGGGCTCGAATCTGGGATCTTCCTGTAGGGCTGGTTCACTTCTGTGATCAAGGGTGAGCTGGAGACTCAGCCCGGCAGCTTGCTTTTTCCTTTTTTAATTGGGATGCTGTGGGTGCAGCCTGCATTCTCCAGTTGGCTACATGGGCCCCTATGTCTTATTCTAGCCTCCCCCATCTGTCACATCTGCTTGAGTCCTAGAGGCATTTGAGTTTGAGACTCCTGGTACACACCTCCCCTTCTGCCTCTACTAGGCTCTGATTCCCTCCTAGATCCCCAAGGTTTTGCCTTTCAGTTCCCTGCTCTTCCTGGGTCCCCACTTCCCTGTCCTGTCCTGACACCCAGAAGTGCCCCTAGTTCTCTGAATGTTCAGTTAATTCCCCTTCAGATCTGAGGAGCTGGGACTCAGAGATCTAAATTCCCTGGAGCAGGGAAGGCTGCCTAGCTGAGCGTGTCCATGTTTTCCCTGGAAAAAGGACAGGAGGGCCCCAAGATGGAGGTGTGTATTACAGAGCACAGGTACAGCCCAGGTGGCATCTCTGGGCTGTGTCCTGTGAGAATGGCCCCTGCAGTTCAGGACATCACCAAACGCAGTGTCCACTTCTGCCCAGTGTTGTTGTGGGGTTTTTGTTTGTTTTGTTTTTGGCTGCACCAGGGATTGAACCCAGGCCCTCAGCAGTGAAAGCACGGAGTCCAGGGTGCTCCTCCGCGTGTTTGGTGCTTGAAGGGTGAAGGTCTTGGTCGGTCTGGAGCTTTCACATCTGAGGTAGCTCATCTGCCCCTGGCCCATCGCTGGTCTCCAAGGTTGAGAAAGGAGCAAAGGGGTAGAATAGCTCCCTCAGGGCAGACTGGCACCCCCAGACTCCCCCTGAAGAAGGAACCTCTGTGGATGAGACCCATTTTTCTCTCCTCCTGGCAAAGGGCAGAGGAGAGAGTAGGTTCTGGGAGGGGAGAGGCAGCTCCAGACTGGAGCCCTTCCAGGAGGAGTCACCTTGGGGACCACCTTCACCCTTGGGAGCCCTCATGCTCTGGTTTCTCCCAGATCCACCCAGAAGGGTTAGAGAGAGGCGAACCCTAGGCTTGAGGTGACGGTAGGAGGGGCCACACAGGTGGGCAAGACCTCAGGGGTGTGTGTGTGTGTATGCATATTTGGGGGACTGCATTTAGACCCACTGCTTAGACTTCTGAGTCCTGACTCAACATGGAAGGAAGTTTGACGTCTGAACACGGACTCCCACCACCCTCCCTTACTCCCTAACTGACCTTGGCTCTGGCCCCAGCTGCCCTGTACCTCTCCCAACTAATGATATCCCCATGGAACCAAATCCTAAAGGGCCTTCAGCACCCAATGGGGGTCTCATTTGGGGAGGGATGCGTGATGGAGTCTGTTTGGGAGCCCAGGAGTGAGGAATCAGCAGGTTTCTCACCTCCAACCAAAAAGGTGGTAACAGCAGCCACAGGCAAGAGGTGAAATACTGAGTAACCAGTACAACATGGGCATCGACCAAGTGTAATGTTCCAGCTGAGCATCAAAACGGGTATCACATATCCTCAAATATAAGATGCCATTGATTGTAAAACACACATATTATTATTACTCAAAAGGAAAATTGTCAAACCAGTGCTTTCCTATCACTTACAATTTCTATTTTATACTTGTTGAAGGAGTTCTTTTCCACATAGATCGTTATCATGTTGGATCTACAAGCCACAGGCACAGGCCACACGGCTACGTGACAACCAATGCCTGGCTGACAGTGACCATTAGACACCCTTGACTACACCATTTGTTCCCACACACCAAATATGACTTCAGTGTGTGTGGGGAAAAAAGTGCTTCTTAGAACAGATGAATGATGGTAATTTCTTTTCTTTTTAATAACTTTATTTATTTTATTTATTTATTTTTGGCTACTTTGGTTCTTTGTTGCTGTGCGTGGCTTTCTCTAGTTGCGGCGAGCGGGGGCTACTCTTTGTTGCGGTGCGCGGGCTTCTAATTGCAGTGGCTTCTATTGCTGTGGAGCACGGGCTCTAGGCCCGCGGGCTTCAGTAGTTGTGGCACGTGGGCTCAGTAGTTGTGGCTCGCAGGCTCTAGAGCACAGGCTCAGTAGTTGTGGTGCACGGGCTTAGTTGCCCCGTGGCATATGGGACCAGGACTCAAACCTGTGTCCCCTGCGTTGGCAGGTGGATTCTTAACCATTGTGCCACCAGGGAAGCCCAATAATGGTAATTTCTAACATTTACTAAGCATTTACTCTGCATTAATTATCATCCAAAGAAATCCATAAGGTTGGCTAGACCCATTTTACAGATTAGGAAACTGAGGTGAGCAGAGGTGAAGTCAGTCCTTCGAGGTCCCACAGCAGTTATGTGACAGAGTGGGACTTTAGCCCAGGCTAACTTGAGAGTGTTCTGTTGGCCACTGGACTTAAAGAAGTGAAATCGTGAGAGTTGCATGAAACCGTGTTATCCCACGGCCAGTGTAGCCTCCTTGGCTTTAGGAGCGGCGGGCGTAGGGCACTGGAGTGGCCCCTTCGGCAAACAGCTTGAGGGAGAAATCGAGGGCCGGGGCAGCCTGGGTCAGCATCCCCAAAGAGATGACATCGATATGGGGCCCACAGAACTGAGGGAGGCTGTCCAGCGTGATGCCCCCGCTCGCCTCCACGCCCACGTTCGGGAACCGGGCCTTCAGCGCCGCGGCCGTGGGGTGCAGCTCCTGTGGGACACAAGCCAGCGAGAGGTGAAAGCCCCCGCCCCAGCCCCTTCCTCTTCCCAGGAAGCAGACGCCACCTCACCTCAGGCCTGAAGTTGTCCAGCAAGACGAGGTCTGCTCCTGCCTCGGCCGCATCCACAGCCTCCTGCAGGCTGCTGCACTCAACCTCCACCTTCAGGGAGAAGTCGGCCGCCTGCCGGGCCCCCCTCACCGCCTGTCAGGTGGCAAGGGTGAGAGTGAGAACGGGTGGCAGCCAGCCCTGGGCAAATGAGCTGGGACTGGCATTCGAGAGGCTCCAGATGGATAACGAGCTTGGGGTTAATGAGGAAACCAGGCATCGAAATGGCTTCTCGCATATTAGGTGAAACCACGTGAAATTACCACTTCTGTGGGTTAAGAAAATGGCCAAATCCAGCACTATTTGGCATTTGGACCTGAGTTCAATTGACTCAGAACATTAAGACTGGAAAGGGTCTTCAAGAACATTTTCATAGACGGGAAACAGGTCCAGGGAGCTAGAGTGACCTGCCCAACACTGGGTTCCCAATAGTTCGTCCTTTTCCCTTGAATATCATACCGACCAGCAGAAGAACGCTGGTGAAGAAGCAAGTCCAACCGTTCATTTTACAGATGGAACCACTGAGGGGTCAAGGAGTCTTGCATGCCCCAACTCCCAGGCCATTACTATTTGCCAGGGAGTGGTTGGGGGTCCCTGGTAGAGGGAAGGGCAATGCTGGCGGGATGGCTGGAGCAGGGCCAGGGCAGGGGCTCAGCTGGACAGACAGACACCTTTTCCACACCACCAGCTGCCACGATGTGGTTGTCCTTCACCATCACCAGACCTCCCAAGTCGTAGCGGTGGGAGGCGGCCCCGCCCACTAGGAGCCCATACTTCTCCACCAGCCGGAAGCCTGGCGTCGTCTTCCTCGTGCCTGCCACATGCCCGGCCCAGCCGGTCCCCCTGGCGGTCTCCACAGCAGCAGCGGCAGCGCTGGCAACTCCACTGCAGCGGGCCAACATATTAAGGGCCACCCGCTCCCCCAGCAGCAGGTAGTGGGCAGGGCCCCGGACCTCGGCCACCTTGGCCACAGGCACCAGTTTTGATCCCTCAGGGAGGAACCAGGAGACCTGGCAGTTGACTTGGGCAAAGATAGCATCAAAGAAGGGCCTCCCAGCCAGCACCCCGGGGGACTTGGCCCACAGCACCGCCTGTGAGGAGGCTGCCCCCGTGACCAAGGCCATGTGGTTGAGGCCTGGGCAGTCCTCTCGAAGCCAGCTTTCTGCCAAGGCGGCTAGAGTGGCAGGGGGCAGCAGGAGTGCCAGGCCTAGGAGGGAAAAAAAGAGAGCAGTGTTACATTTTGGCTGCCTTTCTGGTAGTCAGGGGTGATTGTCAAAATACCTAACAACAGGCTGAATTGGGCACTAGCCAATCAGGGTGAAGACCTGGGGGTTCCAGGAGAGGGGCTGAGGCACTGGGTGGGCCTTGTGAGCTGAACAAGGTTGTCAGTTGACCAAATAAAAATATAGGACACCTAGTTAAATTTAAATTTCTGACAAATATCAAAGCTTTTTTAGCATAAATATATTCTAGGCTATATTTAGAACATACTTATTCTTAAAATTATCTGTCAGTTATCTGAAATTCAAATTTAACCGAGTGCCCTGTAATTTATCTGGTAAACCTAGTGCTAGACCAACAGCTATTCACCAGTGGAAGAGAAATGCAGCCACCTAAAAGCCACTCTGGGCTTCCCTGATGGCGCAGTGGTTAAGAATCTGCCTGCCAATGCAGGAGACACGGGTTCGAGCCCTGGTCTGGGAAGATCCCCCATGCTGTGGGGCAACTAAGCCCGTGCGCCACAACTACTGAGCCTGAGCTCTAGAGCCCACGAGCCATAAATACTGAGCCCATGCGCCACAACTACTGAACCTGCGCGCCTAGAGCGCATGCTCCACAACAAAAGAAGCCACTGCAATGAGAAGCCTGCGCACTACAACGAAGAGTAGCCCCCGCTCGCCACATCTAGAGAAAGCCCGCGCGCAGCAAGGAAGACCCGACGCAGACAATACATACATACATATATACATAAATAAATAAAATTTATTTTAAAACGAATAAAAAATAAATTTAAAAAGCCACTCTTGACTTTCCGTCTGCCTTGCATAGAAGGATCGGTTATTTACTAGCTGAAGCCCCCAGGAGAATGTAAGCTGTGTGTCTTTCCCATCCCTGCCTTCTCTATAGCACCAAGAATTTTAAAGCTGGAAGTTCAGCTTTTTACAGATGTGGAGACTGAGGACCAGAGAAGAAAGGCAAGTCAGCTGAGGTCGCACAGCATACTGACAGCAGAGTGAGACTGGCCAGGCCTTGTGGCCATGGCCATCTGTTCCTCCACCTTTGCCCCCTAGCTTGAAAACCTCTCCTTCACCTGATGTTTAAAAAAACTGTCACCTCTCTAGAGATGGGGTTGTATAAGGAGGAAAGAGCACGGGGAAATTGGGTTTGAGCCCCTGCTCTGCGAGACAGAGCTTCAGGAGTGTGGGTGAGCCCTTTGCCTGTAAAATAAGTGTTAAGGACAAGGTGGTCTCTGAGGTCCTTCCCGTCGGCGTGCCACGTTGATGGGCCGCTGCCTCTGTTGAAATGAATGGGGTGACCGCAGAGGCCGAGCTCAGGCGCAGTGCAACATCGCCATCTGTCGGCCAAGAGAAGACCTGCAGTCTCGTGGGCGGTGCCATAGGTGGGCTTCGCTGCCCGGGGGAGGGGTAGACAATTCGATAGCATGTGAAGAGGTATTATTTAGTTTAGTTTTGTTTCCCCCACTTCTGCTCCAAGCTGAAGTTAAGGCCAGACATTCTGGCTTGCTCTACTCACAGAAGGAGCGCCCTTCTTGTCCAGCCCTTCTTCCCCAACGACAAGAGCCTGTCCCCCACCAGCAGCCACAGACCTCAGTTATCGCACCTGACCCTCCTCCCCAAAGTTCCCGCCCACAGCTGCCCCACGTGGCTTTCATTCTCACTCAGAGCCAGCTGTGGGCCAGATGCTAAGAACAAAGTCGGTGATAGGGAAAAAAATATAGTCCCTGCCTCCACCGTTCGCGGTCCCGCCAGGCAAAAGGCCAGTGAACGAACAGCAGAGATGGATGCAAAGGCCCCCACTCCATTCAGACCAGGTGCCGTGATGTTTGCTTTTTTTTAAAATTTTTATTGGAGTATATTTGATTCACATGTTGTGTGAGTTTCAGGTGTACAGCAAAGTGAATCAGTTATACATATACATATATCCACTCTTTTTTTTTTTTTTTTTAGATTCACTGTTTGCTTTTAAAGTTAATTTGAATCCTTGGACTGGTGAGTATTAGATAAACAAACTGTGATGCATGTATACAATGGAATTCTACTCGGCAATAAAAAAAAAAGGAACCAACTACTGATACACCCAATAGGCACACATCTCAAATGTATTATTCCATGAAGCCAGATTCAAAAGGTGACATGCTATTTGTGTCCATCTATATGACTATATTCTGGAAAAGGAAAAAAAAAAAAGATAGCAACAGAGAACAGGCCAGTGGCTGCCTGGGGAGGGGGGAGCGGAGGGGCTGGCCGCAAAGGGGGCAGCACCAAGTTTTGGGATGTGATTGAACTAGTCTAGATCTTGTCTGTGATGGTGGCTATAACACTGATGCCTTTGTCAAGACTCATAGAGCTTTACACAGAAAAGGGTGACTTTTACTGTCTGTGGTTATACCTATTAAACCTGACTTTAAAATCAAACCATAAAAAAAGGAAATTTAAGCGCATCACTCTCCTGCTTAAAGCCTCACTTTCATTGTATTAGCGCCAGCTCTCTTGACTTCTTTCCATTTTTCGTTGATTCTTTGGACAAATCCTTGTTGAGCACCTGCTCTGTGCCAGGTCTTCATTGCTAGGTGACAGAGAGAGCAGCTCTTTCTCTTAGCTTTCAGGCCTTCGCTTATGCTGTTCCAAGGCTGAGCCTTCTCCTAGAAGTCCCTTTCCTCACCCTCACCCCAAACTGCCCCTTCACCTCTCACTCAACTTCAGACCTTCTCTTAGATATCACTTCCTCAGCCGGGTGCTCTCACAGACCTCCTAAATCAGGTCACATGCTCACCCAGCTCCTTGTTCATCCCCCAATGTCATCCTCCGCTGGTGTTTTCTGTCTGGGGCCAAAATGTCCACTGAGTTGTCTGCTGTATCCCAAGTGCCTAGCACGCTGACCCAGACAAAGACAAATGTGCTGCTTGTATAGGTCAACGGTCAAATATTGGCAATTTCATATTGTTTAGTTTAATACTAAGTGTTTGATGATAGTTCTCTGAGCAGAGAGGACGCACTGTGGAATCACAGCCCAGACTCCGGGGCCACTCGGCCTGGGTTTCAATACTGCCTCTGTCACTTTTAGCTAAGTGATCTCGGGCAAGAGACTCAACCTATCGGGGGCCTTCGTTGTCCCAACTGTAACGGGGATAACACCTCATAGGCTTCTTATGAAAATTAAGGGAGTTAATATTTGCAAAGCCTTCAGGAACATTGTAGGTGTGTTTGCTGGTGAGATGACTGAAGTATTTACCAAGAGTCGTGGGAGCAAAGAGGAAGAAATGACTAAATGTCCCTGGGGAAGGGGGAAGTTTTAGTGGCCTTGAAGGATGAGTAATGTTTGCCAGGCAGGGGTGGGGGGCGTGGGGAGGAGGGAGGGCAAGACATTTCGGACTGAAACAGCACGTGTTCAAGGTTCAAAAGCAAGAAAATAAAGCGAGGAGGTAACGGGGTGCTGAGTAGGATTCATGGGAGAAATGTCTCGGGCCTGAGGCCAGAGTGAAAAAGGGACTAAACCAATTACCTGAGGAATGTGGACAGAGCCCGGGAGCCATCACAGAATTTTAAATGAGGGAATGATATGATTATGATTTTGTTCTAGAAAGGTCACTTCAGCCACCAAATGGAGATGGGCTGGGAGACAAAAGGAGGCTGGGGCGGTTGGTCAGACAGAAACTGATGAAGGCTCGAATTGGGGCAGTAACCAAAGGAAGAGCAAGCCGGGGCAAATGGGAGAGTTTTTTCTAAGGTAGAATCTACTGGAATTGGCAGCTAATACGACGTAGAAGCCTGGGGTTTCCATCCTGGGTAGCTGAAAACTGACATAAGGAATTGTTCAGGGTAGGCTGGGGAGGAGGAGGGGTTCGGCAGCAATTAGCAACCCACACAGGCTGCGCCCCTGCGATGGCCAGTCGACGGCACCTCAGCTCCCTGACGCTCTCTCGTTTGGAACTCACCACAGAGGCTCATTCCCATTTTACAGGTACACAAACTGGATCTCCGGGGGGGTCAGAGCGTAGGACAGAGCGGCAGAGCTGGGGAAAAAGAATGACTTTGGGGGAATTTCCCAGAGGTCCAGTGGTTAGGACTCCACACTTCCACTGCCAGAGGCGCGGGTTTGATCCCTGGTCGGGGAACTAAGATCCTGCAAGCCACGCAGTGTGGCCAATAAATAAATAAATAAACAGAATGCCTTTGGTCTTGCAGATGTTAAGGTCGAGATGCCATCAGGAAACGTGGATGGCTGTGCACAGAGGACAGGTAGAAGAATGTCCTGGAGTTCAGAGGAGATTTGGGGGTGAGGAATGGAGAAATTGGAGCCACCAGCGTGTGCAGATGGTCACTGAGTGGGTAAGATCACCAGGGCAGGGTGAAAGAGGAGGGCTGTGGGAAACGCCAGGATTTGAATGTCACACAGAGGCGTGGCTGTCAAATCAGAAGTCCCACCAGGAGGGAGTGGATGTCTGGAAGGAGAAGAGGGTTGCAAGTAGGGTGTGAGCCGAAGCAAAGCAGAAGAAAGGCTGAGAGAAAAAAAAGAAGAAGAAGAAGAAAGAAGGCTGCAAGTGAGCATTGCACTTAGCCCCTGGGAGGGCTTTGCCAGGGCAGTCTTAATGCCTTGTGGTAGGGGCAGAAGCCACATTGTCATGGTCAAGGAACAGACAGGAGGTGAGGAAGTGGGGGAGGGGTATGGACAGCTCCTCTCCGCAGAAGTCGAGAAAGCAGGGGTCCCCCGCCTGGGCTGCACGTTGGAATCACCTGCGGAGCGTTTTGAACTCTGCTGCTTGGGTGCATTCCGGATCAACTGAATCAGAATCTTTCCGGGGTGGTTCCCATGCATCCAGGTTTTGGAAATGCTCCACCTGGGATTCAGATGCACAGAAAGGTTAACAAGCAATGCTCACACAAGACCGTATGTTGTATCCCTCCGTTTATAAGAAACATCCAGAAAAGGCAAATTAAGAGAGACAGACATCAGAATAGTGGTGGTCTGGGGCTGGAAATTAAATGACGTGGGATCTTACTGGGGTGATGGAAATGGTCTATGATGATGGTGGCATAAACTCAGTAAATTTACTAAAAAGCTTTGAATTGTCCACTTGAACAAACGAACAAGAACCAATCCTCTGCCAAAAGGCAGGAAACTATTTTGCAACCCTAGTAACCCAGTGAATCCAGGTATTGGATCAAAAGCCAACATCAGAAGAAAGACAACCAGATACTAGGCGCTCCTGATGGAACATCTCCCGACCTATGCAATACTCTTGCCAAAACAGCTGAACCGGAGTCAGATCAGACTTCTAGACGCAACCACCAATTACAAGAAAACCAGAAGACAGAGGAACATGTTAAACTATACCACGAGGATACAACCATAGGAAACTCTCCAGAAGATAACCTAATTTCTTCAACACATACATTGCAAGGAAAACAAAAGATTAAAAGAGTCGAAAATGCATACTAACCAGCGGCAGAGCTGGGGAAAAACTAATGTATGGATCTTATTTGGATACTACTTCAAACAAACAAATTGAAACCAAATTAGAACTTTTATGAAACAACTGAAAATCTGAATGCCGACTGGGTATTTGGTAACATTAAGGAAATTTTTTTTGAAGTGGGTTATGGTTGGGATAAAAAGAAAAGTCCTGGGCCTTTCCTGGTGGCGCGGTGGTTAAGAATCCGCTTGCCGATGCAGGGGACATGGATTCGAGCCCTGGCCCGGGAAGATTCCACATGCCGTGGAGCAACTAAGCCTGTGTGCCACAACTACTGAGCCTGTGCTCTAGAGCCCACGAGCCACAACTACGGAGCCCACGTGCCACAACTACTGGAGCCCGAGCGCCTAACACCCGTGCTACACAACAAAGAGAAGCCACCACAATGAGAAGCCCGCGTACTGCAACGACCTGTAGCCCCCGCTCGCGGCAACTAGAGAAAGCCCGCGCGCAACAACGAAGACCCAACTCAGCCAAAAATGAAATAAATAAAAATTAAATTAAAATTTTTTAAAAAGACCCAATGCAGCCAATAATTAATTAATTTTTTAAAGTCCTTATCTTTTAAAAATAATAAAAAATATTAAAATACTGAGATGTTTATGTATGAAGAGACTTGACAGCTGGTTTTACTTTAAGGTAATCTTGGAAGGTAGAAATTAGAAAGGGTGTGGGGACATCCCTGACAGTCCAGTGGTTAAGAATCCATGCTTCCACTTCAGGGGGCACAGGTTCGATCCCTGGTTGAGGAACTAAGATCCCGCATGCCATGTGGCGCAGCCAAAAAGAAAAGAAAAGAAAAGAAAAAGGTATGGATGGGACTGACTTGGCCAAAACTTGGTGGTTGTTGAAGCTGGATGATGGGTACGTGAGGATTCATCATACTTTTCTGTCTATTTTTGTGTATGTTTGAAATCTCTATAATAAAAAAGTAAAATAAATAGGTAAATAAGAAAAGGAGAGAGAGGGCCCTCACTTAAGATAGGGTGAAGGAAAGTTTTTTGTTTTGTTTTTTTCAGCCACACCACATGCCATGCGGGATCTTAGTTCCTTGAAAAGGGATCGAACCCACGCCCCTTGCATTGGAAACATGGAGTCTTAACCACTGGACCACCAGGGAAGTCCCAAAGAAGGTTTTTTTAGGCTGAATAGAGCAGTGATTCTCCACCTTGACTACACAATGGAATTATCTGGAGAGCCTTGCCAAATGCAATGTCTGGGTCCCACCCACAGAGATTCTGATATAACTGGTCTGGAATGTGGTAATTTAATTCTAATTTGTCGCAGAGTTGAGAGCTTCTGAACCGCAGGAAGAGAACAATAGCTACCATACACTGGTGCCTACCAGATGCCGGGCACTTGCTATATATACAATGTCACAAATCCTACCTGTCCTTCTTCATGGTAAAGGCCATTTGTAGGCAGAGAACCTAGGCTCAGAAATGCAAAGGGAAATTACCTAAAGAGCAGAGCTAGAAAATGGGAATTCCCTGGCCGTCCAGTGGTCAGGACTCTGTGCTTTCCCTGCAGGAGGCACGGGTTCGATCCCTGGTTGGGGAACTGAGATCCCACAGGCCATGCAGCGAGGCAAACAAACAAACAAACAAACCATTCAAAACATTAAAGAAAAAGAGAAAAGAAAATGATTGACGTGGACCCTGGTCTTCCCTGTCCACACACAGAAGGTGGTTTTAGAACCACACAGCCTTCACCCACAGGTTACTCTCTTGCCCACTTAGGCAAGATCAGCTGTTCTGATCGCCTACTGTAAATGCAGAATGTTCGTGAAAAATAAATACATCTGGTTTTCTTTAGGCCCCATCTCTCTCGTGCATTTCCAACAAAAGGGATTCCTGTGGGTAGCTTTGAAAATAAGGGCTCTCCTAATTAGCCACTGTCGCGAAAGGAACTGCAGAGAGGAGTGGGGCTGTTTTTGCAGCTGCCTGAGAAGTGACTGCACAGAGGAAACAGCTGTAACGCCCTGTCCCCTTTTTATTCTTGCCGTTGTTACATGTAAATATTCTCTCAAGATGACTGGACTTCAGAGATTACAGTGTTACCCTGTGGGGTATAACCTTGATCTCTCAAGGCAATCTTTTCTTAATGGGTTATTCCAGAATTTTATTAAAATTGGTGCCTCTGTTCTTGAGGGGATCCAAAGCATCTGGGGAAATTTCCTGCATTTGTCTCTTTACAAATAATGTAAAATGATATAGATATAGATAAACTGACTCTGGCAGAATATTTGAAGATTTTTTCCCCCACTGGCACTTGTGCCATTCTTGTCTGGATTGTTGACTGACTTTTACTGTGTTTCTATATTGCCCTACCTGGCCAGTGGCTCTGTACCGGGAGAGACTGGGCCAGAATCAGAACTTCCATCCCTGCATCTTTCCTTCAGTCATTTAATAAACACTCATTCATGCCTTTGATGGACGGGCAAAAAGTCAGGGTCTGCAAATGGACTAAAACAAATTATCACAAGTTTTTGTTCTTAATTTGATGTGTAACCATGTGGCCTGTGCTTGCAGCAACAGTGATGTTATACGAGGCTGACAAAGTGTTCCAGCTAAAACCAAGTAATGATTGTTTTCCCCAATTTACAGGAAAAAAAATTAAATAGATAGACATCAGTTTTAAAGGTTTTGCCTTTATAAGTTTTTCTTAAAACTCTGGTGCTGGGCTTCCCTGGTGGCGCAGTGGTTGAGAGTCCGCCTGCCGATGCCAGAGACACGGGTTCGTGCCCCGGTCCGGGAAGATCCCACATGCCACGGAGCGGCTAGGCCCGTGAGCCATGGCCGCTGAGCCTGCGCGTCCGGAGCCTGTGCTCTGCAACGGCAGAGGCCACAACAGTGAGAGGCCCGCGTACCGCAAAAAAAAAAAACAAACAAAAAAAACAACTCTTGTGCCTGCTACCACTTGTCTATAATAGAATCTGGAGTGACATCGTGTGTAATAATAATAACAGCTAACACTTTTATGGTCCTTCCCAAGCACTGTTCCCAGCATATTCTATATATTAACACATTTAATCCTCACAACAACCCTCATAAGGTAGGTACCATTATTATCTCCATTTTACAGATAAGGAAACTGAGGCACTGAAGAAGCAAGTAATTTGCCCAAAGTTCACACAGCTGGGAAGTGTGGAGGCAGGATCATAAGTCTAGGCGGGCTGGCCCCAGAGTCCCCTCATGTACCCAACCTCACCACACTGAGCACAAAATTATACTTTATATTATTATATATTTATTATGTCACTATTCACAGAGCTCTGCAAGCCACACCCAAGAATCCAGGGCTCTGTCCTTGGTGTAGTAAGAAGAGCTTGGGTTGGGGGTTCAGAAACGCCTGGTTTGAATCCCAGCTCCATCACCTACATGCTGGGTGACCCTAGGCAATTTCCTAACCTCTCTGAGAGTCAGTTTCATGAGGAAGTCACAGGGCTACAACGAGGAGGGAATGGGCGATTCACGTCAAGTGCCTGAGCCGATGCCCAGCCAGATGCCTTTGAACCCAGGTGTCTGACTCCCGGCAATTTTGTTCTCCCATCTATTTATTTGTTGATCCATTTGGCAAACACCAGAGGGAGACAGAGGCTGGTTAGCACCCCAGCTTCCAGATAAATGTTCTTTCCTTTTCCCCTTCTCTCCCTAGAGAGGAGAAATGACCTCCAAATAGAGCCAGATGCGATTGCCCGTCACACAAGTGGTAAAATGACCTATAGGGTTTCAGAGCAAGGAGAGATGACCTGTCGTTAAGATACAAGAGCAGTAAGAGAAGACTCAGGAAGGTTGGCTCTGAGAATAGGCTGGCATTGGACAGGTGAGAGGAAGGCCCCGCCAAGCAGAGAGAATGGGAGAGAGCAAAGGCCCAGCAGGGGGAGGCCTGGGGTATATGTCGGTGAAGTTGCACGTGGAAGGTAGCGAGAGAGAGGGCTGAGTGGTAGGCCGGGGCCAGACTGAGCAGGCCCTGAACGATAGGAAACAGTGAGGTTCTCATTCAATAAGCAGTGGAAAATCCGTAAGATTTTTGATCAGCAGTCACTTGATCAAAAATGCACTTGTGAGTTTAAATGTTTAAGTTGTGCCTAGCATTTTTGAAAGATGTAAGTTGCAAGGCTGTTGCAACAGCCTGGACCAGGAAGCAGTGAGTCCCGGTAAAATGTAAGGGCAGGGCATCTGTAAGGGGACCGCTCCCTGCACACCATGCTTCCAGACCTGGCCCCGCCCCCTCACACCTCGCCCCCGGCCTGCCATCTGCTTCTGCCCCAACTCTGTCCTCGCCCCTCATTTGCCCCATGTCCCCAGCCTTTGCCTCACCCCCTGACTCGACTACTCCCTCCTGGTTTAATTCCCGCAGGTCAGTGATCCCAGAGCCGACACTTCTGGCCTGGCCCAGAGTTAAACATCAGTGTCATCACGTGCGTGAAGGCTGCCAGGCAGAGGAAGGCTCCGTCAGAGGGAGGTGGGAACAGAAAGACGTGGGGGTAAATCCACAGGATGCAGCAACTGTCTGGATATTGGGGTTCAAGGGAGAGTGACCCTGAGGTTTCCAGTCCGAGTAGGAGGCTGGTGAGGCACGAATAGAAACGGAACTGGTGTAGGGGAGGACTTTGATTTTGACACGCCAGGGACATGTCCCCAAAATGGAACTGGAACCTGGGGCAGGCTCAGGACTGCAGAGGCAGACTGGAGTGATGGATGTGGCTCCAGCATAACCGCTGAGTGATTTCTGTGCCAGGTGCTCGGCGTGTATGATCTCATTTCGTCCTCCCCACAACCCAAGGGAAGACACTGCTTTCACTTGATCAATGAGGAAACCGAGGCACAGCGAGGCTAAGCATCTTGTCTGAGGTCACACAACTAGCAGGTGGCAGGGATGGGACTTGAACCCAGGCTCCGACTCTGAGATCATTTCTAAACCAAGAAGTAGTCTGGACCCCCAAAAGCTGGTTCCACGGCCAAGCCAGAGGGGCTGGGTATGGGGCCAGCAGAAGCCCTAGACCAGGGGAGGAAGGTCAGAGCTGGGGAAGGAGAAGCCCAGGGAGGGGAATGTGAAACTGCAGGGAGCCCTCCATGCTCATGTCGTTTCCCGCTCGCCCATATCCCCAACCTGGTGAGCAGGGAACTATTATTGTCATTTTGCAGATATTGCAATACAAGGAAGTGAGGCTCTGAGACATCAAGTGACTTGCTCAAGAACACACTGTCTGTTCCTGGTGGAGCTGGGATTCAAACAGGAGCCTTTTGACTCCAGAGCCTGGCGTGTATCATCCTGCATCCAGCCTCCTTCACAATGTCACTCCCCACATGCACAGGAATCACAGGGATCACAGGACTCAGGCTCCCTTCCCCCACCCCGAAGCGGATGGGACAGGACTTTGCCTCACTCCTCCAGAGCTGCTAGTGAGGGGCAAAGTCCAGAGCTGCTCCAGGTCCAGCCTCCCACTGCCCGGCCCCTTCAGTCCCCAGGAGACGTGGCCTACTCCAGGCCACCCCTGAATTTCCTGGGGCTCAAGCCCCTTTCTTCCCCAGAGCTCACTTGGGAACCTATTGTAGAAGGATAAAGAAGAGTGAGAAGAGGTCTTTGCAGGGCAGAAAGGAGTGCTTGGGTTCAGAGAGGTTGGAGGGAGATGGGGGAGGGGTAAGAGAGTAGTTAGAGACCAGCGAAGACTTGGGGAAGGTGGGGGATGGGGACGGAGATAAGATGGGATGGGTGATGGACAGGAGAGGGGCAGGTGGTGATGCAGGGATACAGGGGAGAGAGATCTGGGAGGCTTCTTTACCTTCAGGGTCCATGACAGCCTGGAGCTGGCCGACTGGTGTGCCCACAGCTCCGTCTAGTGTTTGGAGAGGCCGGAGACTGGGGGAGGGGGTGGGGCGGGAGGGGGAGAGGGAGGGGCCGGTCTGACCATCCCTGACCGGCCCTGCCCTGGTTCTCTGGGGCTCCCTCTGGCCTCCAGGACACTCAGTCATATAACTCAGAAGTCCTCTCCTCTCTGAGCCTCGGCCCTGTTCTCTCCACTCACCCAGCCTCCTTAACCCTGCCCCAGGGTGTGCTCCCTCTGATGGCTGGAGAGATTTTTTGATGGTGCACTGGGGAAATCCTACTTCCCTTCTTTTTGATCTCAAATACTTCTTTACCTTTTTCTGCGCCTCCATTTCCTTAGCTGTAAAATGGGATAATACCAACCTCATGGCTTCAACTGAGAATCAAGCGAAAAAACTCTGCGGGTGACACAGAGTAGAAACTCAACAAAAAGCCACATTCCTTTTCTTCCTTCTTCCCAAGGTACTTTAAGGGCCCTGAGCAGATCAGAGCCGGGCTTCTGAACAAGAAAACCAGGAAACTGCCAATTATTGTACTGTGACTTCAGGCAAGTTCCTGTCCCAGAAGTGCTGGGGACTCCAGTTCTTCATCAGAACCACTTGCTAAAGTCTCTGGGACCACTGATGGCCAGACACTGGCCTCTTCCCAGCCTTCTCCCATTTCTGCCTCTGCAGCATGTGACCCTGCCAGGACTTGGACTTGGGTGAGGCAAGCAAGGGTCCTGGGGCACAAAACTGAAGAAGGCCTCACTCTCAAGCTCCATTTTACACCTTACTGCCTTGCTTGCCTCACTCTAGTCCAGGTCAGCTCCTGACAGCCCTTCTCCAAACTATTTCTCCCTTTTTCCCCCCCAGACGTCATTTTCTCCTGGTTTCTCTCTTAAAGGCTCTTTTCTGTTTCCTGCAGGTCCTTCTTCCTACAGGCAGCCCTCAAACTGTGGTGTCCCCTCAGTGTGGCGGGACTGCTCCTCTTTTCCTCTTGGGCACAAGCTAAACTACATTTCCCAGCCTCCTTTGCATGGAGGCCACCATATGACTGAATTCTGTCCAATGGAATGTGAGCAAAAGTGATGCGTGTCGCTCTAGTCTTCCCATGATCCTCCCTGGGAATGACAGAGCCACAAGATGGAAGGAGTCTGGGTCCCTGAATGACCTCATGGAAGGTTACCCTCCAAATGCCAACATTAAATTGTTACATAAGCAAGGAAAAAGCTTCTCTTGAGTTCTACCCTTGAGAATTGGGGGTTGTTTGTTACAGCACTTAGCCTGCCCTGACTAACACATGAAGCTTCTCTCCACAGCTCTCTCCTTTTCTCATTCTATACAGTTTATGCATTTATCCACCAATGCCGTTATTTAAATTGCTATCTAACATCAGATAACTCCTTAATCTATATCTCCAGCTCTGACTTCCCTTGCAACTTCCAGGCCTCTACTTCTAACACCCCTCATGGGGAGTTCCCTGGTTGTCGAGTGGCTAGGATTCAGTGTTTTCACTGCTGTGGCCCAGATTCAATCCCTGGTCGGGGAACTAAGATGCTGCAAAGTGCATGGCGTGGCCAAAATATAAATAAATAAATAAATAAATACTCATGTTTTCCCCCCAAACTGCTCACCTCTTTGCATTTCCACATAGTGATGTCAGCACCTCCTCCATTTTCCAAGACAGAAACTTTAAGAGTCTAACCTCATTCTTCCCCCATCACCTCAACAGTCAATTATTCTCTGAATAAATATATTTCAAACCTGACCTCTTCTTTCACCTTAGGCCAGACTCCCACTCTATCTAACTTGAACTAGACTAATGCTCCCGTCTCAGGTCCCACTGCCTCAGGCCATGCTCCTGGATGCCAGTTTCATTCAAAGGACAGATATGACCTTGCCATGGTTTACTTGAAAACCACTGTTTGCTCATTCATTAATCCGTTCACCTCTCCATTCAGTAAACACATATTAGGTAGACATGCCAGGCTCTGGCCTCTGGAGCCACAAAGATGACAGGTGGACTTGAAGGGGCTACAACCTAATGAATGGGGGACACCTTCACACGATTACAGTCCAGTTGTTTGTACTGTCACGCAAGGTGCTGGAAGAGTGGAGGAGAAATACGCTATCTGTTTGGGATGGAGGCAGCAAGGGCGGCTTCGCAAAGGCAGTGACATTTGAACTACATCTTGATGGTTGAGAGGAGTTTAGCGGGAAGTCAAGATGTGTGTGTGGTGGGACAGGACGGGGGTGCGCAGGCTTCTGGAAGAGCGTGCGCAAACGCAGGAGTGAGCATGTGGCCCTTTCCATGGCCGGCAGCTTTGGGGATCTGGGGCGTGGTCCAGCTAGGCTGTCCTGAAGTCACTAGCTGGGCAGGCAGATGCTAAGTACCCCAAGGGGCTAAGGCACACAGGCACCCATTGGCAGCTCCTTGCTGGGGACACGTAGATGGTCTCCAAAATACCCTGGGTTTTCTGATGGCTAATGGCTCGACCCCCAACCTCCCCAGAACAGGAGCAGAAATACGGATGCAGAGGAAAATGAGGCGTATATGTCCATTTTCAGAAATGAAATGTCCACAGAACCGTGCTCGGAGGCCCTTTTCCTGTCTGCAAAAGTGAATTACATTAATAGACTTCTCAAGACCGTCCCCATCCAAATCCTTCTTCCATCTGGACTTTGCAATGGATGACAAAACTGGATTTGTAACGTGATCTTAATGTGTACTTTTGAAAATAAAATAGAAACATGCATTTTAAAATATAAGATGAAGAATAATACACTGTATATGGTTGTGTGTGAG
Source organism: Delphinus delphis (assembly GCF_949987515.2). Taxonomy (NCBI): domain Eukaryota; kingdom Metazoa; phylum Chordata; class Mammalia; order Artiodactyla; family Delphinidae; genus Delphinus; species Delphinus delphis. The sequence continues at coordinate 72,018,254 of NC_082697.1, forward strand.
AGAAAATCCTGGGTTTTTGTTTTGTTTTGTTTTGTTTTGTTTGCGGTACGCGGGCCTCTCACTGCTGTGGCCTCTCCCGTTGCGGAACACAGGCTCCGGACGCGCAGGCTCAGCGGCCATGGCTCACGGGCCCAGCCGCTCCGCGGCATGTGGGATCTTCCCGGACCGGGGCACGAACCCGCGTCCCCTGCATCGGCAGGCGGACTCTCAACCACTGCGCCACCAGGGAAGCCTGAGAATCCTGTTATTTAAGCAACTAGAATGTGCTGGTAGTTTCGCAAAAGAAGAAAAATGTTATTTTACTGTCAGGACAAAATTAGTATTTTCAATATTTTATTATTTATTTATTTTGGCTGGGGTGAGGGGGGGTGTGCAGGTTCGATCCCTGGTCGGGGAACTAAGACCCCTTGTGCCTGTGTGGCACGTCCAAGAAAGAAATAGAAAAGGCGCCCAGGTTTGCGTGGTGAAGGCTGGATTTCCACCCCAGCTAGCCCAGGCATGGGTGGCAGAACTCCGGGCGGATCTGTGGCCACTTTCCGCCGCTTCTCTCCTCATCCCTCTTCCACACCCCCATGAACTGACCCACCTGGGGGCCCTTCCCCAGCCTCTGGTGTCCCCTCCAATCCAAACCACCTGGCAGTCACGCTCTCATGGAGTCCCGTGGCCTCTCCTTTTGTAGGTCAATGTGTCTGCTCTCATCCACTGCTCCTCTGACTCAACAACTTCCTCTTTGCAAATTTCCTCTTTGCCCTGGGGAAATACCAACGGCCTCTGGTCCATGCGGTGCCCTGGGTTCTGGCCTGGGCTGGTCTCAGAGACAGCACAGTTGGGTCTTGTCCCCTCCTCTCCATCCCAGAGCCACAGGGATGCCCCTGGTTCTGGAGGCCTGTCACAGCTCACTCTCTCACTGACCCTCCTTGTAGAATGGAAGAGGGGATACAGACAAACACATTAAACTTGTAACAGCATCAGCATGACCTGGGACTCTCGTGTGTGCACTGGGGAGCGGGGGGATGGGGGGTGGGGGGAGTGGTGGGGGGCTTTGAGGAAGGGACATAGCGGCTGAGCTGAAGAACCACACTTGGTCACACATGCAGTCTTTCTGTCAGGCCCTGCCACAGACGGAATTAAATCTTCCACCTCCACCCCATCGGAGCAAAGACGAGGGTGCCTATGTTCTCAGCACCTCCTGAGGGCGGCATCTCCTCAGCCTCTGCAGCCCTTCCTGCCCCCTCCCTCACCCAGCTGTACTCGCCACTGCCCTTCACAAGCGTCACCAAGTCCTCGCCTCTTGCACACAAACTACATGCATGAGTGGACCCACGCAGGTGCCGAGGCTTCTAAGAACTACATCTGCACAGAAGCTCTTCTCACCTCTGCTCTTGGGAGGAGAAACAGCTGAAGCCTCTGGCTGCCTCGATCCAGAGTTGGGGGAGAATGTGGTGGCTGGGACCGTGAGCCAGCCTAGGGTCCAGGGGCCGTCTCAGACGCACCTGAGACCACTGCTGGGTGACACCACCCAGCCCATGCTCCAGGCTGGCCTAGCACAGAGCACTGGGGCCTGGAGTTAAAGGCAGTTCATGGGCTCAGCCGGTGGGACTGTCCTAATCCATGGGGCCAAATGTACTTTCCAGAGTAATCCTAAGGTGGGGGTTTGCTGGGTTGCCATTTCCTCTTCTTCCCAGACTCTGGTATTCCTGGGGAATCCTCTGAGAAATCGTAAGTTTGGCCTTTATGGAGACTCAACAGCTGGTTTCAAGGACAGAAATGTGGAGAAAATGTGATGGGGAGAAGCAGGGGTTGATGAGGAGAGTTCGTTCATTCAATCTACAAGGGTTCAGTGGGTGTCAGCCCTGACCTGCGTGCTGGGTGTGGGTGCTGCGTGGGCTGCTGGCTAGAAGAGCTGAATGAGGATTCAGGGTGAAGATGCTGGGTGAAAATCCAAAGGGTGCTGGGTGAAAATGCTGGGTGATGATGAGGCTGGATGTGATGACAGGAGGGAAGGTGATGAAAGCGGGAACGATTCTGAGCTCCAGTCTTATTATTCTCAAACGTTAAGGGGCCTCCACATCTCTCTCTTCTGGCCCATCAGAAGTAGAGGTCTCCGCAGCCTCATCCTTGCTGCCCACCAGTGGCTCTTCCTCCCCCTTTAGGCTGGGGGCTGGCCCAGGCTTTAGCTCCTCCAGCGCCATGGAGCCCTGGCGAGACTTCCGTCTACCAAAGAAAGTGGTAAGTGTGGGCCGCTGGCCAGACCCCTCCCCCTGGGGGACCCCAGAGTCATTGTTACCCCCGGACGCTCCCTCTGTTATTGTCGCGGCCTCCTCATGAGACACCTGGGCTACCCCAGCCCAGGCATTTGCCACCCCGTTGTGTTTTCCACTCCTGCTTAGTGTCAGTACTCCTGTCTTCCGCTTCTGCCGCTGGTGCCACAGCAGGAGTAATGCCATGAGGAAAATGACCACCAGCAGGGCCACAAGCACAGCTACCAGCAAGGTGCCATTTGTCTCCCAACCTGAATTTGGGGAGGACCTACTGCTTATGTTTGTGGAGGACGTTGGGCTGGATATTTTTACTCCAAAAGTGGGGGAGCCACTGGTCCCCAGGGGGGTCTTCAGAGACGTAGTTGCCATGGTGACAGGAAGTCCACTGGTCTCCTTGGAGGTCTTTAGAGAGCTAGTTTCCATGATGACAGGGGGTCCGCTGGTCACATTGGAGGCCTTCAGAGAGCTAATTGCTGTGGTGATAGGGGGTCCACTGGTCCCATCAGAGGTCTCCAGAGAGCTAGTAGCTGTGGTGACAGGGGGTCCACTGGTCCCACTGGAGGTCTCCAGAGGGCTAGTTGCCATGGTTTCACCAGTCGTAGTATGGAATCCTGCAGATTTCACTACTGGGACAGCAGGTATACTGGTTGCATTAGAGATTTCCAGGGGCATTGATAATGTTTGGGCCGAATCTTTCTGGGAGATTATTGACTCATTTACAGGAGGGCCCCTGCTGGCAGCAATGGAAGTCCCAGGAGAGGAAACCTCATTGGCTGTATAGGGAGTTGAGGAAGGCGGGAAGATCTTGTGCTCAGTGCTGTCATCTGTCTTAGGGACCTCGGTTGTTGCAAAATTAGATGTCGTTGAGTTGAATTTTGTGGTCTCATAGATATTTGAGGCCAAAGAAGCAGAGGACGCTGTGGGTTCCAACTCCCGCAAAGTAATTGTGCCGTCCGGAGACTCTGAGCTCGTGTTTTGGGCCCAGACGCTCCCAAAGAGGAGGAGAAGCAGGATCATTTCCAAAGCAATAGGCATGAGCAGGAGTTGGGACCTGAGGGTGGGGAAGTTGAAGAAATAGAATACATAAGGAGCTGGGGGTGGGGGGCAGGACCTAGCCAGGCCCTCCCTCCTGCCCACTTCCCTGCCAAATGCCGGGCCCAACTCTGCGGTTCAACGGCTTTTTCCACCCTTGCTTTTACTAGTATCAGAAGTAACAAGACGCTGGCAGCTCCCCCATCGAATCTACCCCATAGGCCCCCTTGGGCGTTGGCAGCCCCGGCTCCAGCAACAGCCACCCCCTCCTGGCCTGCGCTGACCCCATTCAGCCCCAATGGCTCCTCGTCCTCTTTTCCCATTATCTATCAAGGTCTTCTCAAGCCAGAGGCACATTCCCAGGTCCACTGAAGCCCCTGCCCCACCAGGTCACACCACTTACCAGCTCAGTGGATAAGGGCACAGGGCTGGGACCAGGCTGCTCCAACTCCTGAAGCTGGGGCAAGACTGGTGGAGGGGCCTCAAGGGGAAAGGAAGTGGCCCTGGCTCCACCCACCCCAGCATCCTGCCCCACCCGCCCTGCTCCTACATTGCCGTGTGATGAGAGAGGCATCACTCACTCTTTCAGGGTCTGAGATGATGACAGGAGCTCTGGGGTCTCAGCTGAAGCAGGTGGGGATGGTGGGTGGGGTCTGGAATGGGGATTCCCGGGTCTCCTCTGGAAAATGGGATGGCAAGCCGTGAAGCTGGGAGAGGGATATGTGTCAGAGCAGGGGTGGTGGAAATGCATGCTTGAGAACCAGGGGGTGCGGAGGAGGAGATGGGAGGGGAAGGTGGTTTCCTTTGCCTTTGTGGTCCCCGAGCTGTTAGGCCAGCACCCAAGGCTAACACTTCTTCTGCCCCAAGAGCTCCCAGGAAGTACCAGGGCAAGAGGAAGCCCTCGACTCTGGCTGGGGCAGTGGAAGGCTTTGCAGGCTGTGTGAAATCCCTGGTGGGCTCTTGACTTCTCAAGAAGCTTGCGGGGCTAGGTCACTACAATGGCCCCCAGTCGTGGACTGCCTGACTAAATCAAGGTGGTTATTAAGCACTGTATATGCTATGAACTTATTTTTGCAGAAGACTAATAAAAATGTGGGAATCTACATGGAAGGCTGTCTGAAAAGGTATTCATTGAGGTATTAACAAGTTTCACTGGGTAGGTATGAGTAGAGAATTCTTTACTTTCTTCTTTGGGTGCTTGATGTTTTCTTACTTCCTTTAATTTGTAAGCTTTGACTCTCAGTATGTGTATGGTTTTTTGCCTTTCTTTAAAAAAAGATCAAAACTGATTTTTATGTTGTAAAAGTAATAATGATAGATGACTGAAACAGGCCAATGTCAGGGCCTGGGATTGTACCCCACTCACAAGCTAACGAGTTAGTCTGACAAAGACGTGAGACTCCTGGATCACAGACATAGGAATCCACTACTCATTGCTCAGCAAACTCATTGCTCAGCAGGAGCGCTGTCTGCTTCAGTTCCACTTGCCCCCCTGAGCCCCACAGGGGTGACCACAGAGAGGCTTGCCCCGCAGCTGAGGAACACTGAGCTTGGAGAATTTCCTTCTTTTCGAGTCGGTGGTAAGCAAGCTTGCTCTTTGTCCTGAAGGGAGACATTACTTCATCCCTCAGCGTTACTCACTGCAAACACAACCTTGAGAAACGGCCTGGATGTAGAGCGGCCAGGACCTTGTATTGCGGACATATCAGCAAGAGTGTGCAGGGAAGCTTGGGGCTGGGGTGGATTGCCTCTCCCACCAGGCAGCAGTGTATAAAGTGAAAAAGCTCCGTACCGACACCACCAGATAGACCCTGGTCACAGGGTATATATGCATATACACATGTATTTTTTATAGTATTAGATTTTATTATACATAATGTTCCTTGCTTTTCTTTTTTTTACTGAACAAAAGGAAGGAAGAAAGGGAGGGAGGAAGGAAGGGAAACATTTCATTGTCAGACATTAGGTTGTTTCAACATTTTGCTGTTGCAAACAGAAAAGTAGGAATGATTGGCTGCAAAGTAATTGGAGGTTAAAAAAATTTTTTTAATTAAGAAGAAAATCAACAAAAATATTTGTAAGACTTCATATAGGACTTCCCTGGTGGCGCAGTGGTTACGAATCCACCTGTCAGTGCAGGGGACGTGGGTTTGAGCCCTGGTCCGGGAAGATCCCACATGCTGCGGAGCAACAAAGCCCGTGCGCCACAACTACTGAAGCCAGGACACCTAGAGCCCGTGCTCCGCAACAAGAGGAGCCACCGCAATGAGAAGCCTGCACACCGCAACGAAGAGTAGCCCCCGCTCACCGCAACTAGAGAAAGCCCGCGTGCAACAATGAAAACCCAACACAGCCGAAAATAAATAAATTAAATAAATAAAAAGACTGTATATAGATTCCCAGTTTCTCAACCTTTAAAAAAAATCACTGAAGCAAAACACATTGTTGACAAAATTTTCATTTCAACCAAATTGCTGCTGACAAAGTTGTACGTTCCCCGGGCTCAATGTCAGGCTCCAGTTCTGGGGAGAGTGGAGAGGATGTGGATGGGTCCAGGCTCTAGCCCAGAGTGCTCAAGAAAACAGTCTGACCAGCACAGAGCATAGACCCTGGGGTGCAGGGAGAGATGATGAAAATGTGAACAAGGGGTGGTCACTGCCCTCAAGACATCCCAGAAGAACAATACTTAGAAAACTCTATAGTAGCAGTTGGCCAAGTACAGAAAAAAAGATTCTCTGTGCATGATTCCAGCCATTCCTCACGGCAAGCCCATTTTACAGGTGAGGAAGTCAAGGTACAGAGAGGTTAAGTAATGTGCCCTAGGCATTTAGAATGGGCCAGGCTGGCGTGCCCAGCACATTGCATTCACATAGCACTCACTCTTCACAACAACCCTGTGAGAGTCATATCATTACCCTAACTTTACAGGTGAAGAAACTGAGAAAAAACAGTTAAGAGACTCGCTGAGGCTCAGACAACCAGCAAGTGCTAGAGATGAGCTTCAAAACCATGTTGTCTAAGGGATCAGGGCCAAGGATAAGGATCTCCCAGGTAGTACCACAAGCTGATACTTAATAACTATGATGCATTTAGAGACATGCTTGTGTATAAATAATGCAAATAATAGAATACTTGCTTCAATAGGGGCAAGATTCAGCCTGAGGGAGGGTCTAAGAAGACTCCAGAGAAGAAATGTCTTAAAAAGCTGAAGGGTATCTGGTCGCTTCTCTTTCTCTTATAGCCTACATCCAATCTGTAAATTCTGCTCTTTCTACCTTCAAAATGGGGCCATGCTTGACAGCCAAATATTGGTTTCTAAAAACCACTCTCCTTGGAAAGGAAGCAAGGCTCTTTGGAAAATGGCTCATTCCAGGGCTGGAGCAGGGAAAGAACAAGATGAACCTGAAGAGGTATCATGTTCCCTGATTTCACACTATACTACAAAACTACAGTAATCAAAACAGTATGGGGCTTCCCTGGTGGTGCAGTGGTTGAGAGTCCACCTGCCGATGCAGGGGACATGGGTTCGTGCCCCGGTCCGGGAAGATCCCACATGCTGTGGAGTGGCTGGGCCCGTGAGCCGTGGCCGCTGAGCCTGCGCGTCCGGAGCCCCCAAACTAGAAAGCTTCTGCAGAAAGGAAACCATCAACAAAATGAAAAGGCAACCTACAGAATGGGAGAAAATATTTGCAAATCATATCTGATAAGGAATTAACATCCAAACTATATAAAGAGCTCATACAACTCAATAACAACAAAAAAAAATCTGATTTAAAATAGGCAGAGGACCCAAATATACATTTTTTTCAAAGAAGACATACAGATGGTCAAGAGACACATGAAAAGAGGTTCAACATCACTAATCAAATCAAAACTGCAATGAGGGGACTTCCCTGGTGGCTCAGTGGTTAAGAGTCCACCTGCCAATGCAGGGGACACGGGTTTGACCCCTGGTCCGGGAAAATCCCACATGCCGCAGAGCAACTAAGCCCATCCACCACAACTACTGAGCCTGCGCTCAAGATCCCATGAGCCACAACTACTGAGCCCACGTGCTACAACTACTGAAGCCCACGTGCCTAGAGCCAGTGCTCTGCAACAAGAGAATCCACTACAATGAGAAGACTGCACACCTTAACGAAGATTAGCCCCCACTTGCAGCTAGAGAAAGCCTGCGTGCAGCAACGAAGACCTAACACAGCCAAAAACAAAAAAGAAAAGAAAGAAAAGATATGTGCACCCCTATATTCATTGCAGCATTATTTACAATAGCCAAGATATGTAAGTAACCTAAGTGTCATACAATGGAATATTACTCAGCCACAAAAAAAGAATGAAATCTTGCCATTGTGGCAACATGGATGGACCTAGTGGGTGTTACGTTTAGTGAAATAAGTCAGACAGAGAAAGACAAATAACACATTATTTCACTTATATGTGGAATCTAAAAAACAAAACAAATGAACAAACATAACAAAGCAGAAACAGACTCATAGATACAGAGAACAAATTGGTAGTTGCCAGAGGGGTGGCGGGTGCATGAAATAGGTGAGGGACATTAAGAAGTACAAACTTCCAGTACAAAAATCAAAGAGTCATGGGGGAATATAGTCAATAACATTGTAATAACTTTGTGTGGTAACTAGACTTATCATGTTGATAAATTCTGTATTGTATAGAAATATAAAATCACTATGTTATGCATCTGGGACTAACAGTGTTGTAGGTCAATTATACTTCAATAAATAAATAAGCAGGGGGAAGAAAAGAAGAGCCTGGAACATCTCGTTGCATCAGAAAAGTAAGGCAGTGCTCAAAGAATGATGGAAACATGTCAAAGGACAATCAGCTTGAAGGAGTTCCTGATGGCCAAAGCAGGGACACTTTGAGCATCAGAATGAATAACGGCTGTGATCAACTAAAGCATTGAATAAAAAAAGAACCCATGAGTTCATACTGATTCTGAAAATGTTAGCGAGAGACACAGCGTGAAGGAGGAAGGGAGGGGGTGGAAGGAAGGAAAGGGTGTAGGGAAAGTTCTTCTATAATTGGAAACCTAACATATAATCGTAGAGGAATGTAGAGTTTAAAAATGACCAATTTAGGGCTTCCCTGGTGGCGCAGTGTTTGAGAGTCCGCCTGCCGATGCAGGGGACACCGGTTCGTGCCCCGGTCCGGGAGGATCCCACATGCTGCGGAGCAGCTGGGCCCGTGAGCCACAACTACTGAGCCTGCGCGTCTGGAGCCTGTGCTCCGCAACGGGAGAGACCGCGACGGTGAGAGGCCTGTGCACCGCGATGAGGAGTGGCCCCTGCTCGCCGCAACTGGAGAAAGCCCTCGCACAGAAACGAAGACCCAACACAACCAAAATAAATAAATGAATAAATAAATTTATTTTAAAAAAATGCAATATGGGGGGCTTCCTTGGTGGCGCAGTGGTTAAGAATCCGCCTGTCAATGCAGGGGAGCCGGGTTCAAGCCCTGGTCCGGGAAGATCCCACATGCCGCGGAGCAACTAAACCCGTTCGCCACAACTACTGATCCTGCGCTCTAGAGCCCATGCGCCACAACTACTGAAGCCCACGCGCCTAGAGCCTGTGCTCTGCAAAAAGAGAAGCCGCCGCAATGAGAAGCCTGCGCACTGCAAGGAAGAGTAGCCCCCGATCGCCGCAACTAAAGAAAGCCCACGCGCAGTAACAAAGACCCAATGCAGCCAAAAAATAAATAAATTAAAAAAAGACTTGACCTTAAAAATATATATATAAATAAGTAAATAATAAATAGATAAATAAATGCAATATGGGATCCTGGATTGTATCCTGGATTGGAAAAAAAGATGCTATAAAGGACACCATGGGGATAACTGGCAAAATTTGAATAGACTGTAGAGTAGATAATAGTGTTGAATTAACATTAACTTTCTTGATTTTGATAAGTATGTTATGATTATATTCCTAGTTTGCAGGAAATACATGTTTGAAGAATGTAGGAGTGATGGTGCATAATGCAGCAAGTTCCTCTTAAATGTTTCACACACACAATAATAACAACAAAAAATTTAAAACTTGGAAGAGAAAACGCATATGTGGCAAAATAATATGAAGTGAGGGGGCTTCCACGTTGATGAACACACAGATGCAGGAGAGATGGGGGGGCGGGGAGCGTGGAAGCTCCGCCCCTTTCCCCCAGACCTTGCCTTATACATCTCTTCCATCTCACTGTTCCTGCGTTATATACTTTTATAACAAACCAGTAATCTAATATATCTTAACGTTTTCCTGAGCCCCATTTCCCTCTATTTATTTAGCACCTGACCTGATATTTGAGAAGCACTCAACTTTGAAATGAAAAAGCAAGAATGCATATCTTACAAATCTTCAATCTCTCCTCAGGTGCTCATAAAAGAAGAGAAAAAAAGGTTTCTAGTTAGTGGTCTTTAACAAAAATGCTGAATGGGGTCATATATTTTCCCAAAGTCAGGAACAAAGGGGACCCAGACACTTCTGAGAACTACAGAGTTTTAAAGATGTATCCAGATGCCGTACTGAAAATGTAATTCCATCACCTGTCTATTATGTGCTCGGGCATCTAACTAAAGGGCATGTTTAAAAAAACAAATGGTGAAGCCATGTGAAGTGTCTATGGGTATTAACTGTATTGTTCTTGTGACTTTTCTGTGTTTGAAAATTTTCAAAATAAAGGAACATACTGGGAATTCCCTGGCGGTCCAGTGGTTAGGACTCTGCACTTTCACTGTCAAGGGCGCAGGTTCCATCCCTGGTCAGGGAACTGAGATCCACAAGCTGTGAGGCGGGGCCAAAAAAAAAAACATGTTAAAAAATAAAAAGATCCGGAATCTGACTACTGTTCCCCACCTTCGCTGCTGTCCCCCTGCCCTAAGCCTTGTCTTTCCTCACCTACTTCGGGCTCTTAGCCACAAAGCGGCCAGTGGGACCCAGATCAAACATCTGATCCCATCCGTCCCCTGCTCTGAACCCTGAGACAGCTTCCACCCCACTCAGAGCCCAAGTGCTCAAAATGGACCACAAGACCACACCCAGTCTGACCCACCCTCCCCTCCTGTCCTCATTCCCTCTGCTCCTGCCACCGAGGCCTCCATCTCATCCCTGGAGAATCTGAGCCCTGGGGGCTTTGTGCCGTCTGTAGCCTGGAAGGCTCTTCACCCAGATAGCTAAACGGCTCATCTTCTTAGTATGGCTTTGCCTGGCTATTTAAAATTGTACCCCTTCCCCCTGGCCTGCACTACCCAGCTCCCACCTCTGCTTTCTCTCTATGGTACTTCTCATTTACTTGCTTATTTTGTTTTGTCTTTCTACCCCCACTGGAGCGTAAGCCCCGCGAGAGCATGGGTGTGTGTCTGTTGGCTGCTGTACCACTGAAAGTGCTTGGTAAACAGTCGGCACTCAGTGATGTATATTGGCTGACGTGGAGTTCTCTGGCTGCGAGTAGGAAGAGGGCGCCGGGTGACGAACTGTGCCCTTGAAGGCAAGGACCAGAAAGGGACCAGGTAGGGGTGGGGCACTGGGAGCACTGGGTGTGCCTGAAACTGTGAAGGCTTCACCCAGACCACAGACCTCCAGGAAGGAGGTCATCAGAGGTCTGCAGGTGCAACAGTGGGGCAACGAACTCATGTTCCATGAAGATGTTTCTTCCCTCCCTAGGGTCTGGACTTTCAGCTCTGACCTCCTGCAGGTCTCTGAGGGGCAGACCTTCCTGCCCCTGTGTGGCCTTGGGTCAGTCATGTCATCTCTTTGCCTTAGTTTCTTCATCTGTAAATAAGAATGATAATACTATTTTTCAAAGTTCTTGGGAGGATTAAGTTAGATAGTGTGAAGGGGTCGGGGGTGGAATCCCTTAGTAAGAGCCAAATAAACAATAGCTGATGTTAAAAGAGGTGCGTTGTGTTGTCCCATCTGATTCTCCAAGGCCTGGGGCCTTTTCTCCCATCCACAACCCTCTCTAGGAACAGGACTGACAAGTCAGGCAGCCATTGGCCACCCCCAACCCCGGGGAATTTCATTCTGGTCAGAGAGGTGTTTATGTACTAATCTATGGTTGAACATAATGGTTTCTTAATTTTTATCTAAGTATCCCATATTACAAGCACAGAGTGTTTATCATGAATGGTAATACTCCTCCCCTCTCCCTCCCAAGTCATGGTCCTGGAAAGGAACCATTTTTTAATCCCTTTAATTTGTTTTAGTCTCAGCTCTTCTGGTGGGTCCATATCCCTCAACGATATGCTAATTCTGCTATTTTTTTATGTATCCATCCTGCCTGCCATTAAGCTACTGGTTTCTAGCTCCAATAGGAGAGCATTTGACCCACTGGCCCTGTCCCACTTCCCGGGTCAGCTACATCCCTCTTTTTAGGCTCTTTGTAACCGTAACTAAAGTTGTTTTTGTTGCTGTAAGTATAATAACTCTCCGTGGTCATTTTCAGTATCAGCTGTCATGTGTGGCGGCACAGTGGTTAAGGGAGGGAACTCTGGGGCCAGACTTCCTGGGGCCAGACCCAGGCTCAGCCACTGACTGAGTGTGTGACCCTGGGCAACAAATGTCACCTTCCTGTGCCTCAGGTTCCTGATCTGTGAGAAGGGTTAGCCTCGTCCTGAGGATTCAGTGAGCTAGGACACGGGGTGCTCTGGGAACAGTGCCAGCGACCTGTTAAACAACACAATTCAACTGAGGATCTAATTGGCTTTATTAAACGACTCATTAATTGGGTAGCATCCCACCTAGCAAGTAGAAAGGCTCTCTGAGGGGCTGTACAAATGGAAGGCTTTTATAGGCAGAAGTGGGGTGGGATGAGGAGGTGATCAGCAAAAGAAAAGGATTATTTTAGGCGAGGACATCTTCCCTTAGAGGCAGCGGTCAGGAAAGGTAAGGGTCTTTTCAAGGAAATTACCTCACTAGTGTTTATCAAGAAGTTCCAGACTGGGCTTCCCTGATGGTGCACTAGTTAAGAATCCGCCTGCCAATGCGGGGCACATGGGTCCGAGACCTGGTCCCGGGAAGATCCCACATGCTGCGGAACAGCTAAGCCCGTGCGCCACAACTACTGAAGCCCACACACCTAGAGCCCATGCTCCTCAACAAGAGAAGCCACCGCAATAAGCCTGCACACCGCAACAAAGAGTAGCCCCCACTCTCCACAACTAGAGAAAGCCCGCGTGCGGCAACGAAGACCCAACGCAGCCAAAAATAAATAAATAAAATAAATTGAAAAAAAAAATGAAGCTCCAGACTGATTAATTTAAAATTCCATGCCTGGGAGCAGCTGAAACTGCAATTAGGTTAGGTATTAAGTTTTGGTTTTGGTGACTCAGCTTAACACAAGTGACTCCATTTGGGCCTGTTGCCTCATTTTTTTTTTTTAAGTACTCAAATGTTGTGTTTTTTTTTTTGGCTGCACTGGGTCTTCGTTGCTGTATGTGGGTTTTCTCTAATTGAGGCAAGCAGGGGCTACTCTTCATCACAGTGCGTGGGCTTCTCACTGCGGTAGATTCTCTTGCTGTGGAGCCTGGATTGTAGGCACGTGGCTTCAGTAGTTGTGGTGCAAGGGCTCAGTAGTTGTGGCGCACGGGCTCAGTTGCTCCACGGCATGTGGGATCTTCCCAGACCAGGGCTCGAACCCGTGTCCCCTGCACTGGCAGGCGGACCCTCAACTACTACGCCACCAGGGAAGTCCCTACGTTTACTTTTATAATGCTTAAAGTAGCTAATACTTGCATTCTCTTCTTTGCATTGTCTAGAGCTTCACTGTCCAATACAGCAGCCACTAACCATGTGGAACTATTTTAATTTAAACTCATTAAAATTCATTAAGATTTAAAATTCAGTGGATAAAATAGATGTGGTATATGTATACAATGGAATCTTACTCAGCCATAAAAAAAATGAAATAATACCATTTGCAGCAACATGGATAGACCTAGAGATTATCATCCTAAGTGAAATAAGTCAGAGAAAGACAAATATCATATGATATCACTTTTATGTGGAATCTAAAAAAATGATACAAATAAACTTATTTACAAAACAGAAATAGACTCACAGACATAGAAAACAAACTTATGGTTACCAAAAAGGAAGGAGATGGGGGAGAGATAAATTAGGAGTTTGGGATTAACAGATACACACTGATACATATAAAATAGATAAACAGGGCTTCCCTGGTGGCGCAGTGGTTAAGAATCTGCCTGCCAATGCAGGGCACATGGGTTCAAGCCCTGGTCTGGGAAGATTCCACGTGCTGCAGAGCAACTAAGCCTGTGTGCCACAACTACTGAGCCTGTGCTCTAAAGCCTGTGAGCCACAACTACTGAGCCCGCGTGCCACAATTACTGAAGCCCGTGCGCCTAGAGCCCGTGCTCCACAACAAGTGAAACCACTGCAATGAGAAGCCTGTGCACCACAACGAAGAGTAGTCCCTGCTCGCCGCAACTAGAGAAAGCCCGCGTGCAGCAACAAAGACCCAACGCAGCCAAAAATAAATAAATAATAATTTATTTTAAAAAATCAGTTGTGTTTATATGCACTAATAACAAACTATCAGAACAAGAAATTAAGAAAACAATCTTATTTACAACTGCATCAAAAAGAGTAAAATACCTAGGAATAAATTTAACCAAGGAAGTGAAATATCTGTACACTGAAAACTGTAAAACATTCATGAAAGAAACTGAAGAAGAGAAAAATGGAAAGATATTTCATGCTTGTGGATTGGAAGAATTAATATTGTTAAAATATCCATACCATCCAAAATAATCTACATTATACATAATCCATATCAAAATTCCAGTGGCATTTTTCACAGAAACAGAACAAAGAATTCTAAAATTTGCATGGAACCACAAAAGACCCCAAGAGCCAATGCAGTCTTGAGAAAGAAGAATAAAGCTGGAGGCATCACACTTCCTGATTTAAAACTATATTACAAAGGTAAAATAATCAAAACAGTATAGCATTGGCATAAAAAAAGGCACATAGATCAATGGAACAGAATAGAGAGCCCAGAAATAAATCCACAAAATATGGTCAATTAATTTACTACAACAAAGCTAAGAATATACAGTGGGGAAAGGAAGGTCTCTTCAATAAATGGTGTTAAGAAAACTGGACAGCCATATGCAAAATAATTAACCTGCACCCCTCTCTTACACCATACACAAAAAAATAATACAAAATGGATCAAGGCTTGAAGGTAAGTCCTGAAACCATAAAACTCCTAGAAGAAAACATAGGCAATAAGCTCCTTGACATTGGTCTTGACAATGACTTTTTGGACTTGACACCAAAAACAAACATAAATAAGTGGGACTACATCAAACTAGAAAGCTTCTGCACAAAGGAAACCATCAACAAAATGAAAAGGCAACCTACAGAATGGGAGGAAATATTTGCAAATCATATATCTGATAAGGGTTTAATATCCAAAACATATAAATAATTCATACAACCACATTGTAAAACCAAAAAAAAATCTGGTTTAAAAATGGGTGGGGGGACTTCCCTGGTGGTGCAGTGGTTTAGAATCCACCTGCCAATGCAGGGGACACAGGTTCGAGCCCTGGTCTGGGAAGATCCCACAGGCCGCAGAGCAACTAAGCCCATGCGCCATAACTACTGAGCCTGTGCTCTAGGGCCTGCGAGCCACAGCTACTGAGCCTGTATGCCACAACTACTGAAACCCAGGCGCCTAGAGCCCATGTTCCACAACAAGAGAAGCCACCGCGATGAGAAGCTCACACACCACAACGAAGAGTAGCCCCCGCTCGCCGCAACTAGAGAAAGCCCGCATGCAGCAATGAAGACCCAATGCAACCAAAAATAAATACATTAATTAATTAATTAAAAAAAATAGGTGGGAAATTCCCTGGCAGTCCAGTGGTTAGGGATCCATGCTCCCACTGCAGGGGGCATTGGTTCAATCCACGGTTGGGGAACTAGGATCCTACAAGCCATGGAGTGTGGCCAAAAAAAAATTTTAAATAAGGAATTCCCTGGTGGTCCAGTGGCTAAGACTTCATGCTCCCAGTGCAGCGGGGCCCGGGTTCGATCCCTTGTCACAGAACTAGACCCCATATGCTGCAACTAAGCGTTCACATGCCTCAACTAAAGATCCTTCATGCTGCAACTAAGACCCAGCACAGGCAAATAAATAAATAAATAAATATTTTTAAAAATTAAAAAATAATAAATAATAAAATAAAAACGGGCAGAGGATCTGAATATACTCTTTCCCAAAGAAGACATACAGATGGTCAACAGACACGTGAGAAGATGCTCAACGTCACTAATCATGAGGGAAATGCAAATCGAAACCACAATGAGATATCACCTCGTACCTGTTAGAATAGCTATTATCATAAAACAAGAACTAAGTGTTGACAAAGATGTGGAGAAAATGGAACCCTTGCGCACCATTGATGGAAATATAAACTGTTGCAGCTAGTATAGAAAACAGTATGGAGGTTCCTCAAACAATTAAAAATAGAACTACCATATGATCCAGCAATTCCACTGCTGGGTATTTACCCAAAGGAAATGAAAACACTAACTCAAAAAGTTACATTGTAAAAAAAAAAAAAAAAAAGTTACATTGTACCCTCATGTTCATTGCAATATTATTTATAATAGCCAAGACACTGACGCAACCTAAGTGTCATATACATATATATATATATATATAGAGAGAGAGAGAGAGAGAGAGAGATGTATATACTTATATACAGGAACATTATTAAGCCATTAAAAAAGAAGGAAATCTTGCCATTTGTGACAACATAGATGGACCTTGAGGGCATTATGCTAAGCAAAACATAGAGAAACACAAATACTGGATGATCTCACTTATATGTGGAATCTTAAAAATAAAAAACAAACAAAAAAACCTCATAGATACAGAGAACAGATTGGTGGTTGCCAGAGGCGGGGGTGTCAGGGGTGGGTGAAATGGGTGAAGGGGGTCAAAGATACAAACTTCCAGTTATAAAATAAATAGGTCCTGGGAATATAATATACAGCATGATGACTACAGTTCATAATATTGTATTGCCTTTTTAAAAGTTGCTGAGTAAATCTTAAAATTTCTTATCACAAGAGACAAAACTACGTGTGGTGATGGATGTTAACTAGACAGTGTGGTGATGATTTTGCAATATATACAAATATCAAATCATTATGTTGTACACCTCAAACTAATATCATGTTATAAGACAATATATCTCAATTAAAATTTTAAAAAACTGGTGAAGTTAACAAAAGTGAAAGGAAAAAATCCAAGCCTAAGAAAGAGCAAATAGAGTAACCCACTTCACATTTGACTATGAGCTTCCTGGGGCTGGCCCTTAAAGGGACAATTTACATGATGAGTTTTCCTAGTCAAAGAGGAAGAAACACAGTAGTTCCTCAGGGGAGTCAGTGTTTTCCTGACACTCACTTATAAAGTTAAGGGTTAGGGATCCAGGATGATGGGCGATGAGAGGGAAGTGGCCAGCTGCTGACTATCATCTGAGGTAGAACCAATGGGATTTCTTAACACATTGGATATGGGGGTGTGAGAGAAGGGATCTGACAGCACCAAGGTTTCTGGCCTGACTAACTGTAAGAACCAAACTGTCGTTTTCTGATATGGAAAGGCTGGGGATGGAGCAGGTTTGGGGGAGAAGATATAGCATTGATCAAACATGCTAAGTTTGATATGCCTATTAGACACCCAAGTGGAGGTTTCAAGTAAGCAATTCTCTAGGAGCAAGTGAGGAACTCCCAGAAGAGACCCACATTGAAGGTGTAAATTTGGGTGCCATCAGCATCTGGTTGGTGTTTAAAGCTGTGAGTCTGGATGAGCTCACCTCAAGAGTGAGTGTTGATTAACAGAAGAGGACCAGAGCTGACATGTGAGATCGGTGTTACTGCAGTTACAGAGAGGGCCATGGTGGCTCAGAGAGTTTAAGTGACTTGCCCAAGATCACACGGCTAGTAAGGGGGTAGAATCTGCATTCAAACCCAGGTCCCAGTTCGAATCTTTCAACACTCCTTTAGAGTCGTCTATATAAGCTTCTTTTGATCTAATTTGAGCCAGGGCTATAATTTAGAACACTTAGAGGATTTAACTGGTGTTCATTCAGGTTCCAAAGCCCTCGGTTGTTTCTCAACTGAGCTTTGAAAACAGCTAGAGAATCAGGAGTCCAGGGATGGGCCTGAAGGTCTGATGGGATTCCCACACACGGAGACAGGGCAGATCTGTGTGCTTTGCAAAGCCAGAGGTGATAGGACTCAAAATACTCGATTATGAAAGTTGGAGATATTGAATATTAAGACATGATTTCGGATCTATCCCAGCCCCAGAACAATTAGTGGAGCACTCAGTATTACAGCCCTGCAGCCTTCCTCCAGTCTGGAAGAATGTCACCAGTAGTTGTCACCAACTACTTGCCCTCATCCCAATCCTAAATTAAAGGTAATGGTGCTCATCTCTCCAGGACTGTTATAAGGTTAAACAAGAAAATAACAGTGAGGTCACTCAGCTTACGGCAAGCCCTGGCACAGAGTTTAATTTATTTTTCATCTCATGCCTCAGCCATTAAGAATATGGAAGCCATATGACTTCCAAGGGTTCCCTCCTGCCCCTACCCCAGGAATTTATTCAGTTTGACTTGTCCCACCTAGGACAGAGTTCCACCCTGGGGTTCAGAGGTGGTCCTTTGGGGCTTGTCACCCTGGGCTGGTTGACAGCTGCCCTCCCCAGATCCCTTCTCTGCCCTGCTCTCTGCCCTGGAGGCTCCCTTGCCCTCTGGCTCCCACTTGGGTTCAGCTAAAGGTAGGACAGCCTGGAGATCAGAGGGAGAGTGAAGAGAGTCAAGACATTTCTTCCCTGCTCCGGATCACGCCTCTGGCAGGGGCTTTATCTCCCTACCCATGTCTATAGCATCTGTGAGCTGGCCTCCTGTGATATTGTGATTTGCAATAAGAAATATACATTTGAACTTTGTCCCCGTTTCTGGCATGGAGCTCCCCAAACCACACACACACACACACACACACACACACACACACACACACTGGAATTGATGATCAGAATTTTACCTCCTCCTCTATGTCTCCAGCTTTCACTGGGGTTCAGCGACACTATTTCTTCCTCTTCTCCTTTAGTCCTTGGGGGCAACATTCTTTGTAGGTTCCTTTCTTTGGCAGCGTTGGGTCTTTGTTGCTGCACACGGGCTTTCTCTGGTTGTGGCGAGCGGGGGCTACTCTTCGTTTTGGTGCTCGGGCTTCTCATTGCAGTGGCTTCTCTTGTGGAGCACGGGCTCTAGGCGTGGGCTTCAGTAGTTGCAGCACGTGGGCTCAGTAGTTGTGGCTCGCGGGCTCTAGAGCGCAGGCTCAGTATTTGTGGCTCATGGGCTTAGTTGCTCCATGGCATGTGGGATCTTCCCGGACCAGGGCTCGAACCTGTGTCCCCTGCATTGGCAGGTGGATTCTTAACCACTGCACCACCAGGGAAGTCCTCTTTGTAGCTTCCTTTAACCAAACACGTATCTCTACCAGGAGTCCCTATATTAAAGCCTCTGGAATTGTGCTGTCCAATATAATAACCACTGGCTACATGTAGGTATTTGAATTTAAATTACAATAATTAAATTAAACACAATTTAAAATGCAGTTCCTCCATTGCACTAGACACATTTCAAGTGTTCAGTAGCCAATGTGGATAGTGGCTACCATTTTGAACAGTGCAGATATAGAAATCTGATCATGACAGATGATTCTATTGGACAGCACTGCTCTAGAACCAGCTGAGTTAGACTCTGTTTCCTGTTGGGCTGGACTGGTACCTACCTTCCCCCACATCCGTCAGAACCAAGGCACTTCTTTTTTTTTTCTGATGTGGACCATTTTTTTTTAATTAATTAATTTATTTATATTTATTTTTGACTGTGTTGGGTCTTCGTTTCTGTGCAAGGGCTTTATCCAGTTGCGGTGAGCGCGGGCCACTCTTCATCGCGATGCGCGGGCCTCTCACTGTCGTGGCCTCTCTTGTTGTGGAGCACAGGCTCCAGACGCGCAGGCTCAGTAGTTGTGGCTCACGGGCTTAGTTGCTCCGCGGCATGTGGGATCTTCCCAGACCAGGGCTCGAACCCGTGTCCCCTGCATTGGCAGGCAGATTCTTAACCACTGCGCCACCAGGGAAGCCCCGAAGGCACTTTTATCTGGTTTATATATTTGGGAATCCAGTTTAAACTGTCATTTGATTTCAACTATTCTAACAGATATTCAAGACATAATGTTTAGGGACTTACGTGGTGGTTCAGTGGTTTAGACTCCACACTTCCACTGCAGGGGGCATGGGTTCGATCCCTGGTCAGGGAACTAAGGTCCCACATGCTGCATGGCACGACCAAATAAATAAATAAATTCTTTTTTTTTTTTTTGGCATATGTACTTTCTTTTAAAATTTAATTTATTAACTTATTTATTTTTGGCTCTGTTGGGTCTTCGTTGCTGCACGCGGGCTTTCCCTAGTTGTGGTGAGCAGAAGCTACTCTTTGCTGCGGTGCGCGGCCTTTTCATTGTGGTGGATTCTCTTGCTGCAGAGCATGGGCTCTAGGCGTGCGGGCTCAGTAGTTGTGGCGCATGGGCTCAGTTGCTCTGCGGCATGTGGGATCCTCCCGGACCAGGGCTCGAACCCATGTCCCCTGCACTGGCAGGCAGATTCTTAACCACTGCACCATCTGGGAAGTCCAATAAATGAATTCCTAAAAAAAAAAGAAGACATAATGTTTAACCCTCATACACTGAGGGCGGGAACATGCAACAGTGCAGCCACCTTGGAAAAATTTGGCAGTTCCTTTACATACTAAACGTTTATAACCATATGACCCAACAATCCCACTTTGGGGTATATACCCAAGAGAACTGAAAACATAAAAACCTATACGTATGCAAAAACTTGTTCACAATGTGCATTATTTCTAATTGCCAAAAAGTGGAAACAACCTACATGTCCATCAACTAACGCATGGATAAACAAAATCCCAATTCTCAATTTTTCATGGTCCCTTGGACCCCCAGGTCTCAGTTTCCTCCCTTGGGCTGTTATCTATCTGCTGAGACTGTTGGGTTATAAGCCAGCCTGGCCTCCATCTCAGACCACTCTTCAAAACCCTTTTCAATGAATATTTATTGAGCACCTACTGTGTGCCAGGCATGGCACTCAGTGCTGGAGGTACACGGGCTCTGCAGGGTTTCTGGTTTTCATGGAACTTACTGCAGCCATTGACAAGAGTTACGAAGGGGAAGCACAGACCTATGAGACCACATAACAGAAGCCCCTACTCAAACCTGAGGATCAAGGAAGGCGTCCTGGAGGAAGTGATACATTCACTGTACCTGAAGGATGAATAGTAGAAGTGAACCAGACAGAGAGAAGAGGGTAGAGAACTCCAAGAAGAGGTAAGAGCTTTAGCAAAGGCCTGGAGGCAATAAGGAGCCTGTGGTGTAGAAGCTGCTGGAAACAACTCACTGTGACTGGCATGTGGGGCGGGGGATGTGCTGTGAGCAGTAAACACAGGCCTGAGGGCATTGTTAGGACAGGCGACAACAAACCTGCCAAGCTTCCTATTCTGTGGCAGGCCTGGGATCCACAGGCAGCCTTGACAGTAATGGCACCCCAGGCAGTGTCATGCTGGTGCCCTGCCATTTACTGCTCATGTTAGAACTTGCAAACACCAGTGGCTTCCTGAGATTCCCCACAAAAGTTGAGTCGGCACACACTGGTGCAGCTCTCCAATTGTTAAGATACTGGAATAGTTCTGTACCTCTACGTAAAGAGCCACTGGCCCAGGACTTCCCTGGTGGTCCAGTGGTTGAGACTCCATGCTTCCACTGCAGGAGGGCGTGGGTTTGATCCCTGGCTGGGGAAATAAGATCCTGCATGCTGCACGGCGTGGCCAAAAAAGAAAAATTAAAAAAGAGCCACTGGCCCAAGAAATCCCTCCAGTAACCCCCACACCAGGCACTCTGGCTACTCCTTCAGGAAACTCCAGAAGGGCCCACATTCCTGCTACTGATAGGTCTGCACACCTGAAGAGCAATAGTACACCCTGCCCCCGTGTTATCATGAGGACTAATGTATGTACAATTAAGCCTAGTGCCTAAATGCACATTATTAGTACTTAATGAATGTAGGCTATTATTATTATCACCAAGACAACTTCAGAGCAAAGTCTGCTCCCCAGAAGACAAACCTCCTGTGGGTTTCAGGTAGATGTTACATGTCCTGCCTCCTCATGAATCCCAGAATAGCTGGTGGCAGAAGGACCTCAGGGAGCCTGTAACTGAGCAGGACCCTATGGGGTCTTCCCAGGACAGCTCCCTGCCCCTTGCCCATCCTGTGCCTGCCTTTTTCCTATAGAAAAACTTTAGCCTTCTGGCCTTCCCCAAGCTCCAAAGAATAAATTTAGTCAGAGAAATGAGAAAATGCAGAAACGAAGGAAAATAGTCAAGCAAGACAAAATAATAATAGTTTAGGCATTAAACAAAGTCAAGGACCTTTAGTTCCTCCTCAAGGGCT
The DNA here is from genome assembly GCF_949987515.2 of Delphinus delphis. Classification (NCBI taxonomy): domain Eukaryota; kingdom Metazoa; phylum Chordata; class Mammalia; order Artiodactyla; family Delphinidae; genus Delphinus; species Delphinus delphis. The sequence continues at coordinate 72,040,141 of NC_082697.1, forward strand.
ATAGATAATATTTTGAGCTCTTTTGCAGATACCAGGTGGAAGAAGTTAACTGTATGTTGCCCCAAGAAATTTGACCCCAGACCGGTTGGAAGCAGAAGGTTGATGATGTTGACTCCTGGTTACCTCACCATCAACAAATCAGAAAAATGTCCACGAACTGATCATGCACCCTGCAACCCTCTCCTCAGCATGTAGACCCTTCCTCATTTCCCTATATACTCTCCAAGCAAAACTTGGGGAATGGGGAGTGGTTCTTTCGGACATGAGTCCACCTTCTCCCCAGGATTGTTGGCTTCCTCAATAAAGCTATCTTTCCTTTTACGCAACACTTGTCTCTAAGTATTGGACTCTTGAGCAATGAGCAGCCTTACCTGAATTCAGTGAAAAGCCCATGGTCATGACATTCAAGGCCTGGGTCCTTCCACCACCCTGCTCCCCCATGTCTGCCTCTCACCCACATTGCATGGGTGCTCATGAACACAGAGAATGGGCCCTCCTGCTGACTTCCATGGAGAACTTTGGAGACATTTGTAGAAAACCAGAAGCTGCTGTTTACTGCCTCTTCTGCCACTAATACTGGGGCACAAGGTGGGGCTGGGCTGGGGTGCAGCATAGTGTAATAAGAGAGCCTGACTGGGGCTCTGACCACAATGGAGTAGTGGGGGCTGGATATACCTACCTATCTTAAACAAGTAAAGAGCCACCCAAAATCTAGGATTTTCAGACACTGGACAACAGGCAGTGCAGGACGGTGAGCTCTGTGCCCTAGTTTATTCTTCTCTGGGAGAGAATTCCCAGAAAGCACAGGAAGAGAGAACCCAGATAGACTCCAGCAGTCTCCCTGAGTTGAGGAGGAGACATTGAGAATTTGCGGAGGCCATGGCCATCAGAATTCACAGGGCAGAGTAATGGAGGAGGGAACTGTACCAAGAGGGAACTCTGGACCCTGGCAGAGGGTTGCCATGAGACTTCAGCTGAGTACTGAACAGGGGAGAAAATCCCCAGGGCTCATGCGGAGTGGGAGTAGCTGCTGGTCCCACTGGGGAGAGTGAAAAGACCTCCAAACACATGGGCATCTTGTAGAGGATTCAGAAGGGCATTGCCTCAGCATGGGGGCCAAATTAACCCTAGACTAAAGGCTATTCTGGTCCTAACAAATTGTAAAAGCAAGTCTTGAAAGAATCAAACTGTTTCCAAGGCATTAAGACTCCCCGGAACTGCTTGGCCAAGTAACATAACTGTTTACCACAACAAAGTTCAAAATATTTAAAGGAGGAGATTTCCGGGAATTCCCGGTGGTCCAGTGGTTAGGACTCCGCACTTCTACTGCAGGGGGCACGGGTTCGTTCAGGGAACTAAGATCCCGCATGCTGTGTGGCACAGCTACCCCTGCCCCAAAATAAGGAGGAGGAGATTTCCACCTATGGTTGAGTGAGGAGGTCAGCAAATCCTCTCTCCAAAAGTAACTGTAAATCTGGGCAAACTAGACAAAACAGCTACTTCAGGGCTCTGAGATCGACCAAAGGCATACCCCAATCCAAGAAGCAAATTGGGTTGAAAACTGTTCAACTCTGAGTTAGAACAGTGAGAGTCTGTGGTGTTCTTGCTTGGGGTTGCTCCATCGTGCCCCCTTCCCAGCTTGATAGGTTCTGCCAAGGTGGGGCAGGTCTTGAGGACCAGCGGCTTCACTGCTGAAGGGGACTCATTGGATTTAGAGACCCAGACGATGCCCATGCCAAGCGACGTTGCCGATATAAGTAGCTAAATGTGTGGCGTGCAAGTGAAGAGCCTGGCGCTGTGGCTGTGGACGAGGCAAGCATGCTCCTAGCTGAGGCTGTGTGCTTTGCCGCAGAGGGCAGAGGGCCCGCTCCACCCTTACACGCTTGGCTAACCCTGAGGCTACATGTACAGAGAAGACTCAGAAGGGCTCAGTGGAAAGTAAGGCTGGGGCCAACTTGAAAACAACGGGAACTTTGTGCTCTCCTACCCACACACAGATCCATTGGCAGAGGCAGAATTCTCACTGACGCAAAGTAACTGAGTACAACCTCCATCCAATAATTGGCTGACCATTAAGCTACACTGACACAGAGGTCTACCTAGGAACCCAAACTTTAAAATTAAAAAAAAAAAAAGGATTTTTTAAAACATGGTAGGGACTTCCCTGGTAGTGCAGTGGCTAAGAATCCGCCTGCCGATGCAGGGGACACAGGTTCGAGCCCTGGTCCAGGAAGATCCCACATGCTGTGGAGCAACTAAGCCCATGTGCCACAACTACTGAAGCCCACGTGCCTAGAGCCTGTGCTCCGCAACAAGAGAAGCCACTGCAATGAAAAGCCCGCGTGCCACAATGAAGACCCAACGCAGCCAAAAATAAATAATTAATTAATTAAAAAAATAAAAACAGGGTAGAAAGGTCAGTGACCACACACCATGAAGGAGGCAGATTTCACAGATTTTGCCTAGGCCAATTATTAAACAAACAAACATACCATGACAACAATAACCTTTAGGGGGCATCAGAATCCAGTCTAAACTCAGGGGAAAAAAGTAATCAGTAGACGTTGTCTCTGAATGCCCCCAGATGTTGTATTTAATAGACCAAGGCTTTGAAGTAGCTATTATAAATATGTTCAAAGAACTAAACAAAGAAGTGTGACAGCAAAACAAAGATTCAAAGAAAAGTGTAACAACAATGAATCAAAAATAGATCATCTTGATAAGGGGGTAGAAATCATGTGGTTTTTTTTTACAGAAAAGTTCTGATACATGCTACAACATGGATGAACCTTCAAAATAGTATGTTAAGTGAAATAAACTGGACACAAAAGGACAAATATTGTATGATTCCACTTATATGAGGTACCTAGAATAGGCAAATTCATAGAAACAGAAAAAATAGAGATTATCAGGGACTGGAGGGAGAAAGGAATGGGGAGTTTATTAGTTAGGGTACAGAATGTCTGTTGGAATGATGAAAAACTTCTGGAAATGGACATCAAGGTGCCGAAGAAACTCAACAAGAATAAGAAACTGGTCAAGAAGCTGGCCAAATAGTATGATGCGTTTTTGGCTTCAGAGTCTCTGATCAAGCGGATCCCATGAATCCTGGGCCCAGGCCTGAATAAGTCTGGCAAGTTCCCTTCCTAACTGACCCACAATGAGAACATGGTGGCCAAAGTTGATGAAGTGAAGTCCATGATCAAGTTCCAGATAAAGAAGGTACTGTGTCTGGCCGTGGCTGTTGGCCACATGAAGGTGAAAGATGATGAGCTTGTGTACAACATACAATCAGCTGTCAACTTCCCGGTGTCATTGCTCAAGAAAACTTGGCAGAACAGCCGGGCTTTGTACATTAAGAGCACCACGGGCGAGCCCCAGCGCCTGTACTAAGGTGCAGCTCAATAAACCATACTCCCATCATTTAAAAAAAAAAAGGAATTCTGGAGTTGAGAGTAACAATAATAACTGAAGTGAAATATTCACTAAAGGGACTCAGCAACAGATTTAAGATGACAGATGATAGAATCAGTGAACTTGAAGATGGGTCAGTAGAAACTATTCAATCTGAAGAACATAGAGGGAAAAGGCAAATAAAAATGAGTCGTGGGACTTCCCTGGTGGTCCAGTGCGTAGGACTCTGTGTTCCCAATGCAGAGGGCCCTGGTTTTATCCCTGGTCGGGGAACTAGATCCCACCTGCATGCCACAACTAAGAAGTCCGCATGCCGCAACTAAAGATCCTGTGCACCACAATGAAGATCTGGAGCAGACAAAATAAATAAATTAAATATATATATATATATATATATATATATATATTGTGTGTGTGTGTGTGGTACGTGGGCCTCTCACTGCTGTGGCCTCTCCCACTGTGGAGCACAGGCTCCGGATGCACAGGCCCAGCGGCCATGGCCCACAGGCCCAGCCGCTCTGCGGCACGTGGGATTCCCCCCGGACCGGGGCACGAATCCATGCCCCCTGTATCCACAGGCGGACTCCCAACCACTGCACCACCAGGGAAGCCCAATAAATATATTTTTGAAAAAATAAGTCTTTGCTCAGTTATCTATGGAACAACAGGTGTCCCAACATAAGCATAGTAGGAGTCCCAACAGGAAAGGAAAAAGAGAAAAGGGCGGGAAAAAATATTTGAAGAAACAATGGCAGAGATTCCCAGTTGGTGAACATATCTACATACTGGGAGGGTGGCACATCCAGTTTCATGGGGACAGAATGTCCTGTGCTCAGGACCCTTCCAGACGCTGCCCTATGTACTTCTTCATCTGGGTGTTCATCTATATCCTCTATAGTATTCTGTATAATAAACCGGTAAACAAAAACCTAGACACAGAGCAATGAAGTGACTTGTCTTCCACTAATAAGTAGCAAAGCTGGAATTCAAACCCAGGCCTATCTGACTAAGAAACCAAAATCTTAATCACTTTGTTCATGGAATATGTCTTCATAGAAACTAGTAATATTAAGTACTTTACCAGGGAAAAGGGGAAAAAAAGACACGATAGCCAAAAACTTCCCAAATGTGATGAAAAAATAATCTACACATCTGAGAAACTCAATGAATACCATGTAGGATACATACAAAAAGATCCACGGTCAGACACATTATAGCCAAACTGTTGGAAGACAACAAGAAAAATCATAAAAGCAGCAAATACAAAAGACTCATCATGTGTAGGGAAGCATCAATACTGATATACGCCGACTTTGCATCTGAAACAATGGAGATCAGAAGGTAGTAGAATGACTTATGCAAAGTGCAACAAACAATTCAAAAATGAAATTAAGAAAGCAATTCCAGGGAATTCCCTGGTGGTCCATTGGTTAGGACTCTACTCTCTCACTGCCGAGGGCCTGGGTTCAATCTCTGGTCAGGTAACTAAGATCCCACAAGAGGCACAGCAAAAAAAAGAAAAAAGAAAAAGAAAGAAAGAAAGCAATTCCATACATGACTTTGTGCCAGTAAATTCAACCACATAGATGAAATGGAAACATTCCTTAAAAATAATAAACTACCAAAGCTCACTCAAGAATAGAAAACTTGGGGACTGCCCTGGTGATCCAGTGGGTAAGACTCTGTGCTCCCATTGCAGGGGGCCTGGGTTCGATCCCTCGTCAGGGAACTAGATCCCACACGCATGCTGCAACTAAGAGTTTGCATGCCGCAACTAAGGTCCGGCGCAGCCTAAATAAATAAATACATATAAAAAAAAAAAGAAAACTTGAATTAGACTTACATAATTAATGAAACAATTTGTAGTTAAACCTTCCTATGAAATCAATTTGAGCACTGTGCCTAAAATAAAAGCTTTATCTTCAAAACTTCACAGACTGGGCTTCCCTGGTGGCGCAGTGGCTGAGAGTCCGCCTGCCAATGTAAGGGACACGGGTTCGTGCCCTGGTCTGGGAAGATCCCACATGCCGCGGAGCGGCTGGGCCCGTGAGCCATGGCCGCTGAGCCTGCGCGTCTGGAGCTTGTGCTCTGCAACGGGAGAGGCCACAACAGTGAGAGGCCCGCGTACCGCAAAACAACACCAACAACAAAAACTAGCACAGACCTCTAGGCATTGAAAGGCAGAGTTTTTTCTTTTTCATTCCCAGAAATACTCTTTCATCATACAAAATTTATTGGTTTGGAGGGTTTTGGGGTGTGGTTTTGCTGTTGTTGTTGTTGTTTTTGTCTCTACATGAGCCAACTTTCAAAATATTTGGAAGCATAAAGGATTCACCCTCAGGTTTCCAGCATTTCTCTCCTGGTGACATTGTAAAGTCAGTTGAATTCCTTCACATTCCCCATAAACTGAAGGTAATAAATGGAAATATTCAGGAAAGGAAAAAAACTTTCCTACAAAGAAAACTCCAGGCACAGATGGCTCCACTGGTAAATTCTACCAAATATTTAAGGAAGAACTCAATAATATCAATAAATATTATTAGGAAGAAATAGATATCAATTCTACATGACTTAACACTATCCCAGTCTAATCCCAACAAGGTTTTTGAGAAACTGACAAGCTGATTCTAAAATTTATATAGAAAGCCAAAGACATAGACTAGCCAAAACAATTTTTAAAAAGAAAAAAGAGGAAGTACATTACATGATGTCAAGACTCACTATACAGCTACAGTTATCAAGACATGGTTTTGGTGTAGAGATAAACATATAAATTAATGAAATTAAATAAATAATTCAGAAAAAGATGAACACATATGTGGTCAGTTGATGTTTAGCAAAGGTGGCAGGGCAATACGATGGGGGAAAGGAGAATATTCTCAATAAATGGTGCTGAAACAATTGGATAGCCATATGCAAAAAAAAAAACCGAAATGACTCATATACAAAAGCTAAGTCGAATGTATCATAAACCCAAATGTTAAAGCTAAAACTATAAAGCTTCTAGAGGAAAACATAGAAAATCTTAGTTACCCCGGGTTTGATGAAGATTTCTTAAATAGGACACAAAAAGCACAAACTATAAAAGAAAAAAAATTACAAATTGAACTCATCAAAATTAAAAATTTGTTGTTCTTCAAAAGATACTGATTTTTAAAAATGAAATGAAAAGCTATGGACTGAGAGATAATATTTGCAAAATATGTATCTGACAAAGCCCTTGTATCTGAGATATATGAAGGTCTCACAACTCAAGAAGAAGACCCAATTTAAAAATAGGCCATAAATTGGAACAGACAGCTCACCAAAAATTCTGTCTGGACTTTAGGATCACACAGGCCTGGGTTCAAATCCTGGCTCTACCATTTTCAGACTTTGCCATATTGGGCAGGTCAGTTTACTTCATCTCTCTAAGCCTCATTTTTCGCATCAGCAAGATGGGGAAAATATGTAACTAAATAGTAGGTAGTCGGGAAGATTAAACATAATATTCCTAACTTATTTAGATACTTAAGGAATGTCAGGAATTCCCTGGCGGTGCAGTGGTTAGGACGCCACACTCTCACTGCCGAGGGCCTGGATTCAATCCCTGGTTGGGGAACTAAGATCCTACAAGCCTTGCAGCATGGCCAAAAAAAAAAAAAAAAAAAAATAGAATAAGAGGATCTGAGTACCAGCCTGTCACTTTATTTTTTTAATTGGGGTACAGTTGATTTACAATATGATATTAGTTTCAGGCGTACCTTATAGTGATTCAAAACTTTTATAGATTTACTCCATTTAAAGTTATTATAAAATATTGGCTATATTCCCTGTGCTGTACAATACATCCTGCAGCTTACTTATTTTTTAAAATTTATTTATTTATTTTTGACTGCGTTGGGTCTTTGTTGCTGCGCGCAGCTTTCTCTAGTTGCAGTCAGCGGGGGCTACTCTTCGTTGCGGTGCGCAGGCTTCTCATTGTGGTGGCTTCTCTTGTTGCAGAGCACGGGCTCTAGGCGCGCGGGCTTCAGTACTTGTGGCACGCGGGCTTCAGTAATTGTGGTGCACGGGCTTAGTTGCTCTGCGGCATGTGGGATCTTCCCGGACCAGGGCTCGAACCTGTGTCGCCTGCATTGGCAGGCAGATTCTTAACCACTAGCTTACTTATTTTATACATAGTAGTTTGTACCTCTTAATCCTCTACCCCTATCTCACCCCACACGACCGGAAAAAAAAAAGAAATGTCAAACACCCTCCTCTTCTCTTATCAAGTAGAGATGGGTTTAGCCTCAGAAGTCTGGGTCAGGTAAGAGGCAGCAGCGCCCTTAGGCCAGAGGGCAAAAGCCCACATTGTGTCCAAGGGAGTGTGAAGAGGCTGAGACAGAGAAATGTGTCCAAAATAGGGCGTGGGAGCCGCAGGGCCTGATGCCACCGAGAGCTTCAGAGATACTCTGGGTAGAGATATGTGGGGTAGTGGGTGGAGAACAGGAAAGTAACAACAAGGATGATAGCATCAGAACAGGAAAACCAGAAGCTGCCCAAGCAAATCTCAGCATCAGCGTCTGCAGCTAGGTTTTACACACTTGTCACGAGCAGTATTTACACAGGGAGGTGGGGTCTTACCTACAGGGCAGGCTGAGCCAGACAAGCCTCCTAGAGGACAGGGCAGCAGCAGCCCCCAGCCAGCCAGCTGGAGATGTGTGCTGGGAAGCTCCCCCGGGAGGAGGTTGAAGCTGGTCTGGGAAGTGGTGAACCCACCACAATGAAAGTGTATCATTGAACTTGGGGAATGGCCGAAAAGGACCAGGGACAGCCCAGCCTCCACAGGGAGTTCAGAAATGGCTACTGACTTGAAGGAACATTATCCACCCTGGAATCCTGCGCAAAACATCTGCTACTAAATCCACCCTTGAGGGAATTCCCTGGCGGTCCAGTGGTTAGGACTCCACGTTTTCCACTGATGAGGACATGGGTTCAGTTCCTCGTCAGGGAGCTAAGATCCTGCAAGCCGCAAGGTATGTATGTATGTATGTATAAATCAATCAATCAATCAATCAATCAATCCACCCTTGAGAGGAATTCCTCTCGGGTCTCAGCACCAGAAAGAGCTTGGCATCTCCAGGGCTCCAGCTTGGTTCTGGCTGGAAGCAGAGTGGAAGGCAAGCTGCCAGGTTCAGGTCTCCCCACTGCCTGGGAGCTTGGGGTTCAGTGACTGTGCAGTGAGACTTCCAGCCAGCCAGGCGGGTCTGGAAGGGGTGGCAGGTGTGTCAAAGGTGTGAAGGTGCCCAAACTCCTCAGGCTTTGTGGATGCTGATTCTTCATTAATCTTAACCCCTTTTGGGCTCTTTCCCAGTCCTTGTCTCCCCCAGAGCCCCACCAGATGCCCAGGGCAGAGTGATACCCCAGCCCTCCACCAGGAGTGTCTAGACTCACCCTCCCCCACTCTCGCTACTCTTCTGGAAAATGGCCTGCCAAAGCCAAGAGGCTGCATTTCAGAGGGTCTGGTGTCCCAGATGCAGTGATGACACCTGCAGGTGTCAAGGGTTTGACCTTGAACCCCTCCTATAAATTTGCCCATGGGTCAGTGACACCCCCAGGAGTTAGAATGACCCTAAAGACCCCTCCATCCTGCCCCTCTGGGGGACGCTTGGGTCTAGACACCTGTACACTGCCCATCCAGGTCACACCTCACCCCCTCTGGGGCAACAAACAGCCCCACAGGTTCCCACTTCCCCAGTCTGGCTCAGGAAGGCGCTGTCCCCCTGACACACAGGAGGGGGAAAGAAATGGCTCATTCCTTATTCATTCATCAGCACTGATTCCCTGTCTCAGGCTAACTGGTGAAGACAGGCCAGGAAAAACCGCTCTGGGTGTTGCATCAGACGTCTGTGCTACTGGGCGCTGTGGAAGAAATGCTGACCAACCTGGGAAGTGGGAGTGGGAGTCAGGAAGCCTTTAGGAAAAGGAGGCCTAGAGCTAAGGCACGACAGACATAGTCACTGGTCTCCCTGGAGAGTCTGAGAAGAGAGAAGGGCATCACTGGCCAGGCCTGGAGAAGTGAGTTATTTGTCCTGTTCTGGGAGCAGGCCGGAGCCTACAGCCTGGTGTCAGGGGAGGCCGGGAGGAAGGAAAGCAAAGGCAGCTGTGGAGGCGGAGGGGCTGGCTTAGGCCAGGCCACGGAAAACCTATCAGCTTCAAGCTTTCGAACTTTGAGGGCAATGCGGAGCCTTTAAAAGTTTCAGTGAGGGGCTTCCCTGGTGGCGCCGTGGTTAAGGACCCACCTGCCAATGCAGGGAACACGGGTTCGAGCCCTGGTCCGGGAAGATCCCACATGCCGTGGAGCAACTAAGCCCGTGAGCCACAACTACTGAACCTGCGCTCTAGAGCCCACGAGCCACAACTACTGAAGCCCATGTGCCTAGAGCCCATGCTCCACAAGAGAAGCCACCGCAACGAGAAGCCCGCGCACAACCAAGAGGAGCCCCCGCTCGCCGCATCTAGAGAAAGCCCGCGCACAGCAACGAAGACCCAACACAGCCAAAGATAAATTTTAAAAAAAAAGTGATGCCTGTAAAAAAAAAAAAAAAGTTTCAGTGAAAGGCAAGGGACTTCACTTCTGTTGTCTTCCTCCCCCAAACCCATAACCCAAATCTAATCATGGGGGTAATACCAGACAAGCCCAAACTTTAGGAATTTGACAAAATACCTAGCCAGCACTCCTCAAACTGGTCAAGGTCAGTGAAAACAAGTCTGAGGACAGAGGAAGCTAAGGAGACATGACAGCTAAATGTCCTGCAGTGTCCCAGATTGGGACACTGAAACAGAAGAGAGGCATTAGGGAAAAGCTAGTAAAATATAAATAAAGTGTGAGGTTTAGTGAGCGGTAATCTGTCCATACAATTGAATGTTAGTCAACAATAAAAAAGAATAAAGTACTGTTACACATTACATGGGTGAATCTTGAAAACATGCTAAGTAGAAGCAGCAGACACAGAAAACACAGACCATGTACGGTATGATTCCATTTGTAGGAAATGTCCAGAATAGGCAAATCTACCGGGACAGGAAGTAGATTAGAGGTTGGCAGGGACTGGAGGGTGAGGGGGGATGGAGAAGAATAGGGAGGAACTGCTGACAGGTGGGGTTTCTTTTAGAGAAAAATGTTCTAAAATGAGATTGTAGCAATGGTTGCACAACCCTGTGAATGTACTAAAAACAACGGTACTTTAAACGGGTGGATTCTATCTCAATAAAGCTGTTTAAAAATAGCAAGGTCATTGGTACCTTGGCTGTAACAAACGTACTACTGAAAGATGTTAACAATAGGGGAAGCTGGGTGAACTCTGTACTATTTTTGGAAATTTTATTAATCTACAAAACTACTGTAAGATATACAAAGCTTATATAAAAATATGTATGTATTTTTATATACATTTTTATATATGTACACACACATAAATATGTACACAGTTTGTTTTTTTAAAGGCAAGGGAGTTAAGTGTTGATAGGGGCTTGAAACAGGGACATGCCGGAGGTAGAGAGAATTTACTGATGCTCATGAAGGAGAGGCATTCAGCTGGATGGAGTGTTAGTTTCCCATTGAGGCTATAACAAGTGACCCCAAACTTAACAACTTAAAACAACACGATTTTATTAGTTCTAGAAGAGGTCAAAAGTCCAAAATGGTTTTCACTGGGCTAAAACCCACAGTGGGGCTGCATTTCTTTGTGGAGACTCTGGGAAGAACCCGTTTTCTTGCCTCTTCCAGCTTCTATAGGCTGCTGCATTCCTCGGTACATGGCCCCTTCTTCCATCTTCAAACCCAGCCGTGGGTATAACATCTTCATCTCCCTCTCACTTTGACCCGCCTCAGTCCCTTTCATGTAATAGGACCCTTGTGGTTACACTAGGCCCACCTCAATAATCCAGAATAATCTCCCCATCTCAGTCATTAACATAAGCACATTTCAAGGTCCCTTTTGCCATATAGTCATATATTCACAAGTGGCCATCTCTGGGGGCCATTATTCTGCCTACACATGATGTCTTCAGGGAGGTGAACACAGGAGGCTGTACGGGTGGGGAAGGTGAGATCAGCTTTGGATTGTGGAGCCCAGGGTGCCTTTGGGACATCCAGGGGAACTGCCCCCCATAGCTTCCATCTATTCACCAAACACTAAGTACCTCCCATGAGTCGGTCACTGGGGATATAAACGTGAACACTGTATTTCACTGGTCCTAAGACATCTGTTTTTCACTTTGGAACATTTCTGAAATCAGGAGGCAGCTCTGAACCAATGACATCTTACAACTGCAATGCGCAGGCTTTTCTTTCTAACTGACACATAAAGTAAGACATCTTACAATTGAAGGCATCTTAAAGTCAATGAAATCCAGGTCTGGGCTAGCACTAGAATGGGCCTAGTTATTATAGTAGTTACTTATTATATAAGTTGGGTGCCTCACTAGAGCATCAAGTATCCCCATGCCGCCCCTCCAGCCTTTCCTGGTTCCAAGCCTGACTCCTTCCACCCTCCCATCTGCCCCCACGGCTCTGGTGCTTGACTCTCCCGTAGGTAACAGACTCCACCAGAGCCCCGGCCACACCCATGCTCAGCTCCACCACAGCAGGGTCCACGAAACGGCCCCTTTCCCCAGGTGTAACCTCAGTCCTGGAGTCAGGCCCAGTGGTTTTCCACCTGGCTGCATGTGGGAAACACCTGGGAGCTTTTTAAAGCCCCAAACACCAGGCCATTACCTAGATCGATTCATTCAGAATCTCTGCGGAGTGATGTTACAGCTCCCCATAAAACTCCAACAGAGAGCCAAGGTAGAGAACTAACTGGTGTGAGTGAGAAGAGGCATAAGGCAGCACCGGTGGGAGGTGGAAGGTGTTTGGTTCAGACTATACAATTATGCATATCAGTCTTCCTCCCAATCCCTCCCCCTGACTCTGAATTCCTGGGAGGTGACCAGCCCAGTTCTCTCAGTTCCCTCAAGGCACTAACCAGTGTCAGACACATTGTGGAAGCCCAGAAAACGTAAGCCACAGGGCTTCCAAGGCCAGACAGAAAAGCCCTGGTGCCAGGAAAGGTCTTCGAAGGGAGCCCACTGGGTCTGGGCCCGCCCTCTGATGTGCTGTGTAACCTCCAGTGAGACACTGCCCACCTCTGTGCCTGTACAAAGCATGACTGGCCCAGGTGGCCTTGAAAGGTCCTTCAAGTGCCAACATTGAGTCTAGACTTTACCTAAGAGGCCGTTTCTATCCACTTCTAAGAAGTCTGAGGCAGTGGGGAGCCAGTGAGTATCAGCTTTCCTGCTCACTCCCAACAGATGTCCCAGCCTTTCCAGGCCTAAAGTCTCCACTTCTGGGGCTCTGTCCTGCACTGGCTGAAAAGCAGAGCATCTTAGGTCCTAAAAGCCAAAGACCTAAAAACAGCAAAACAAGAATTGCCAGAGAACTCTGGAGAACGGCATGTGAGTGGAGAGATTTTTAGATGGTGAACAAAGTCAGGTTGGGAGGCCACAAGACACCTGACAGGCCCAGCTCTGCCCCGAGGACTGGTAAACAAAGGCGAAGTGGTTCAAGGGACCAGAGACAAACTCCCAAGGAGGAACTTCATGAAAGGAAACACTCAAGGGCCAAAGCAAGTCCAAAGGGGTCTGGAAAACGTTCCCAACTTCTGGCCATCAGCCCAGCCAAGGCCCTAATACACAACTAAAGGCTTTTATTGGGGAAAGGAAGTTGACTGAAAAGTGGCCCCCGATATCCTCACTGCCTAAGGCAGCTGGGGCCTCCTCCGCAGAATCCAGGAAAGAAGGGGCCACCAAACTCGGCCCTCAGTAGGCTCAGGTGTAGAGGTCAAAATCAATCCGTTTGGAATTGTAGAACTGTCCGCCGGGGGTGTCCATCTTCCGGCAATACACACCGTCCGGGAAATAGCCTTCATTCACCCAGGTCTGCAAGAAGAGAGGGCAGAGCTGGGGGAGGACTAATGGGGTGGGGGGAGAGAGAGAAGAGGCAAAGTGAAGAAGAAAGGATTTTACCTGCATCTGGGTGCTGGAGAAGGGTCCATACAGCTCAGCATCCCCTGTGTTCTCCCACTTATATTCCCACATCACGTCGGCCAGACCATCTCCGGGCGACTCTGCGTCTAAAATAACAGGCAGAGCCATCTGGACCTCAAGGGGCCTGCCCCTGCCCACAACATCCCTCCTCTGCCCTTCAATCTTACCTCCTCTCTGGGCAGGGGTTGGGGTCTCCAGCTCCCCCTCCGCCACTTCCTCAGCAAACATGTCCAGGGAGGGTGGGGCTGTGGGGTCACGGGGTCCCTGGGTCTGGCACCCCAACCCCTTCAGCCGCATGGCCAATCGTTCCCTTGTCTCCTGATACACTCCGAGGTTGCCCCGAGCCACCATCTGGTCAGCCAACCCGGAGAGCCGGTCCAGGCGCTGGGGGGAACTGGGCCGCCCAGGCCCCTTGCTGCCCCCTTTGCCTCCTCCTCGGGCTCCCAGGCGTCTCAGTGCCCCAGCCACTGTCTCTCTTGGCAACATCAGCTCCAGAAGGCCCTCCAGGAGGGCTTGGGCGCTCATTGGTGTCTGGCCCAAGCTGTCCTCCTCCTCTGAGTCTGACGGCGGCCGCTGATTGGGCGGCCGCTCCCTGATCTTTACCTGCAACGTGAAAATGGGAAGGTTTTGTTTCTGACAAACTGCCAGCAAGGCCCAGGCCCAGCCACGTCCACCTCTGGCCCTCACCCAATCAATGTTGTCCAGCCAGCTGTCTCGGATCTGAGCTTCCCGGTTCAGGAAATAGTTGCCATCAGCATCAAAGTGGCCTTCCTCCATCTCTTCCTGCAGGTTGAAGGGTGTGATCCGCACACCTCCCTCACTGGGGAGTGTGGCTGCTTCCTGACCTGCACCAAAGACACAGGCGTCCCATGCTAGGAATGCAAAAATGAGACAGGAGCCTCCTGTGCTCTGTGACCTCAGAAACCCCTATTTGGTCCTCCAGCAGAAAGTCAGTTCTTGGCTATAGCTCACCTTCTACATCTTCTGAGGCCAGGATGTCATATTTGCTGGACCCTTCATCATCATCCTCCTCATCGCTGTCCAAAGAGTGTTTGCCTTTGAAGCGGCTCCCAGGACCTCCTGCCCCAGCCACAGGGTCCACCAACTGTGGGCAGCAGTCAGAAATCAAGAGAGATGCAGGTTACTGGCTATTACTCAAAATACTCTAGGATCTAGACTCAAACTGAAAATCCTGCAAACCCATTTCTCAGAGCACATAGAAAAGCTAGCCCTTTCCACCTTTTCTTTATCCCTCCAGATTTCTCTCTTGGCTTCTAGCTTTTTTTCCTCCCATCACTCCTCCCCAGAATGCAGGAATCTGGCCCCCTCACCTTTTTCTTGGGGGGACTGATTTCATCCTCATCATCCTCATCTCCCACGCCTTGGAAGGTCACTTTCCTCTTTGGCATGACTGGACAGAGGAGCCTTTCTCAAGCTGAGCCGAGGAAAAGGGTGCAGATTAAAGGAACTGGGTGAGGAGAATACTCACCGCGAGAGGATCTCCCGCACGACATATCTTTCCCTTAGTCGGTACTGGATCCAGTTTGGGAGGGGAGGGAGCACAGAATCAGGGGCCGAAAGGGGAGCTGGCAGCCAAGAGGCCCCCAGGACTTGGTCTGGCATCCGAAAGAGCTGCTGGAGCGGGGATGGAGAGGTGGACGCGCGGAGGAGCTCCCCACGGGCACCCCCCCTTGAGACGGGCTCCCCCGCGTGACCACCACCATTCCCGGCCCCCGCAGTCCTGGGCGCGACGTTGCTCCGCGAGCAGACACCCGCTCAACCACCTCCAGCTTCCTCGCAGCCAGCGGGGCCTCGGCGAACCCAGGACCTGGCACCCTGGCAGCCCCGCTCCTCCCTGCGCCGAACTCCCGACTCCGTGGGGTGACCCCCAACTGTCCTGGGCTGTGTACAAATCAGAGTGGCAGCAGAGCCACGAGGACTCCAGCAACCCCGCCGGCGCGCGCTCACCTAAAGACCCAGGAAAGGCGGGGGAATCCAGGGAGACTGGTTTTCGCCAGGACTACATCCGGGTCACCCGCCCGCCACCACCCGGAAGAGAACTGCGGAAGGCGCCGGGGAAGGCCGGAAGTGGCTTCACTCGTGTTAGAGGACTAACTGAAGGAGAGGGCGGAAGTACGCGCTGAGCGAGGAAAGACACCCCCTCCCAGAAGTGACGTGAGACGTGTGGGGCGACGATGGCGAGCAGAGGGCACGTATGAACGCCTAGACCCTGATCGGACGAGAGGGATGGCCGGAAGTGGTCTCAATTCCCTCCTACAGCAGTAGAGGCTCTGGGGAGAAAGCGGAGCGCGCTTTACCTAAAGGGGCGCCCAGAGTCACGATGGAGGGGCAAAATCCCAGCAGGGCCGCTGGGTCCCTGCCCTTGTTTCCCTTTCCCCGGTTGGGTCTCGTTTTCTCCAGGGCTGGCTCTGCGCCTTTCATCATCTCATTAGAGATCCTGCCTTCCTACTCTCAGCGTTCCGTTGTCCGCCCTCTCCTAGTTCGAGGTGCGGCCTTGCTCTTGTCCCAGAGGGGTTGCTCGGTCCTCCTGGGGCATTTTCCCAGCCCAGCTCCTTTTAGGACCCAGGGGAAGTCATTTACCCCACGCCTACCACCTGGGCAATTTCCTGGTTTCTGAGGTGGGAAAAGCCATAATAGGAGAGGTGGCACTGGCACCTGTGCCCAGTACCGAGGCCAGAGGTCCCTTGTGCCCTCATCTCAGGTACGCCTGGAAAAGGGCAGTAGTGGATACCCGTGCCCCCCACCCCCGCCAAAACAGGACCCCAGCCCAGCAGCCCCTGCCCAGGTTTTGTACTCTGTCCCAAGGGGCAGAGCTGGGGTTGGAAAGTGGGAGTAGGTCCCAGTGCTCAGGGTATAAGACCTCTACCTCTTGAGGATACTCAGAGTCTGAATCCCAGTAGGCCAAGGCTGGGCCCAGAAAGAGCCTACTGGAGCCAGAGGAGGGCACTGGGGGCAGCTGGGGTCCCTAGGATACCAGATGGTCCACCCTTCCTTTCTCCTGCCCCTAGGGTTTCCTCCCAGGATGGACTACCATGAAACTGCACAAGTCCGTGCTCAGTTTCTTCCGTGGCTACAGAACACAGCCTCTGG
This sequence comes from Delphinus delphis, assembly GCF_949987515.2. Lineage (NCBI taxonomy): Eukaryota > Metazoa > Chordata > Mammalia > Artiodactyla > Delphinidae > Delphinus > Delphinus delphis. Next base: position 72,056,716 of record NC_082697.1, read on the forward strand.
ACCGGGAAGGCATCCTGCTAAAGAAGGGGGCCAGAAATACCAGCTACCAGCACCGCTGGTTCATCCTCCGGGGAAACCTCCTCTTCTACCTGGAACTGGTACCAGGCTGACCCACACACCCCTGAGCCTCATCCTTTTAGAGAACTGCCAGTGAAGCCACGCCTTGGGGCCACAGAACCCTACGCCTTTACCATCCTGACCCCAGGGGTAGAAGGTGGGCAGGCCTACTAGCCGGCAGCAGAAAATCAGGAGAAGCTGGGAGCCTGGCTGTGCTGCTACGCTCTCTGGAGGCCCAGCACCAGGAGCTGTGCCAGGCAGCTGGACAAGAGACCAGCTCACCCCCAGAGGACTGTGGCTCCCCACAGTACAGAGAGGGCAGTACCCTCTCCAGCTTGCAGGAGTTGCACGAGCACTCTGGGAAGGAGATCCGGGTGCTGCAGGCGGCGCACAGACAGCTCCAGGAGGCCAGTGACAACGGAGGCAGTGGATCCCAGGCAGAGGTGGAGTGGGAGCTCAACCACTGTCTGTTGATGAGTGACTAATAGACCAAAGGCCAAAAGGTACCTACCTGCCGAGACCAGGAGACCAGCCGATTGCTTCAAGAGACACCCACATCCTGACTAGCTCCGTCACTTCCTCCCTCCTTGTCCTTATTCTAACCCCCTTCATCAAATAACAATGCAGGAGACAGGCCCAGGTACAACAGCAGGTTCTTTTCCGGTTCCTCAAAGCGCCGCACAGGGTGGGGGCAGAGACAGAAGAAAATGTAAACATTGGGTTTCACCCCCTGGTGCTCAAGGGAAGACCCCTTACCCAGGTAGGGGCTGGAGAGTTGGAAGGGAACAAGGTGAAAGGTGGGAGCCCTGGTGAGACAAAGCAGGGGAGGCCTGAGAATACAGAGAAAGGTAGGTGAAGAGGAAGGAGAGCAAGGAGGGTGGTGGTGGGGAAGTGGGGGACATTTCCTGTTCCAGTGCATGTCCCCTTAAATAAACCAGCGTGCAAGAACATGGTGGAGGAAAACCAAAGGACAGAAGAGAGTGAACACCCCCACCCTGGGCCAACCGGGTCCTCCGTACATAATTACAACAGAGATGTCCAGAAGGAGAACACGAAGAGCCTGGGCCCCCCACCAGGAAGTGGGGGGAGACAGGCAGGACTGAAGAAGGGAAAAGGAACCCAGCTCCACTTCATGGGTAAGGGGAGTGACTGGAGTGTAAGAATCTGAAAACCGCTGACTCCCATTGCCAAAAGTCACCCCTGTGGTGACAAAAGGCCAATCAGGACAGCACCTGGGAAGGGATCCCAGAGGGAATCGGGGCAGGAGTGACAGAGACCCCAGCTGGGCCTAACTGGAGGGCTCCAGACTTGTTCGCTGCTGCCCCAGGGAAATGCAGCTGCCCCACGTACTCTGACTGTCCTGGCCGTGTAGGGATCAGCAGCTGGCAAGGAGACGGGGAATCAAGCCACTTTCCTCAGAAGGAGGGACAGCCTGCCAAGGGGGCCGGGAGCAGCACCCCAGGCCAAGGCCTGCTCTTGGCTGAGGGAAGAAGAGAGGGCCCTGCAGTCCAGCCCCAGGGCAGAGGTCAGAAGTAAGCATCCTGCCGGGCCTCTGATGCTGAGGACCTGTCCCCGCCATCCTGGGGGGCTGGGGGTCCATCTGCCTTCCGACGCAGCGAGAGCTTCCTGCCCTGAGCCTTCTTCTCCTGCTTCTGCCGCTCCTTCTCCTGCTTCTGCCGCTCCTTCTCACGTTCCTTTTCCTGTTTCTGCCGCTCCTTCTCCTGCCTCCGGGCCTCCTTGCTGGGAGCCAGTGGGGTGCTGTTGCCAGTAGGCGAAGGAAGGGATGGATGCAGTCCCTCAGCGGTGACCAGAGGCCCTGGGGCAGGCCCAGCACTGGCCCTGCGGACAGGAGGGGGTGGAGAGGGGGCCCCTCCAGCTGCCCGAGAGCCTCGGCTCTTGAGGCCAGGGAGGCTGAGGAGGCTGGAGGAGGGGCCCAGGGGTGGCTGCTGCCGCCGACGCTCCTCATGGATCGCCCGGGAACCGTGTAGTCTCCGTGAGGGCCGATACTGCAGCTCGCCCCGGGTTTCCCGCCACTTCTTGAGCTGGGCCGAGTTCTCTCGCTCAATCAGTGCTTCTGTCACTGGGAGGTTGGTCACCTAGATGGAGAAGAAACAGGTACCAGAATAAGATTGGGGATGGGGATGGGCCAAAGCAGGTGTGAGGTATGCTAAGGCTAGGGCCTACCTCATGCACCAGGAAGTCCTCCTGCATGCACTGTTGGGGCAGATTGCGCAGCTGCTCCATGGTTTCATACATGCCTTGGCAGGAGCGCAGCTTCTCCACAGAGCCCAGCGTGTGCCGCAGCAGCACCAGGGCCACCCGGAAGATGATCTTGACGCCTGCAGGGTCCAAGGAAGAGAGGCTGGATGATCAGCCCAGGATCTCAGCCTGTCCCATTTAGGAGGGACTCACAGCCCCCATCCCTGTCTACTGCCAACCTTACAAATGAGGAAACTGAGGCCCTAAGAAGGGAAACAAGCTGCCATGGGTTTTAGGTTCCTGGGAGGTAAAGCAAGCTGTGGGCTGGTGGCAGAGCCAACAAGATCAGGCCTCAGTTTCTCCAGCCCCAAGACATCTTCCAGTGAAGCCTTATGTCAGCAGGCCACCCTCTGGCAGCCACCATGGAAACCACAGCCCCGTCATGGCCTGAAATGGCTACAGAAGTACCTTCACAGAAGAACATATCCCAGACACGTAGCACTGAAGCCCAGGGAAGAGTGCGGGCAAAGATGCACATGAACCATTCTGTCATGTACAGCACGGGGTCAATGCGCTGCCGTCGCAGGTGCCGATGTGCCAGTGGGGAGGCCCGGCGCAACAGCGCAAAAAAGATTTCTCCATCCAGTTGAATGGCCTCCTGAAAGTGGGACAAACATGAGAAGAGGCCTGCTGAGGACCCTTGGGGTAGAACCGGCCCTGGTAGTCAGTACCCATCCACAAAGTGGGATTCTCACCTCAGTAGGAGAGGCCCAGAACAGAGGGACAGAATGGTACAGCGTGGGGCAGGACAAGGACCACCCTGCAGTCTTGGGGAAAAGTCACAGCCCCAGTTGCACCCAGCCTCCAGACACTCACCAGCCCTGCACTATAGTAACCGGGGAGGTACTTGTCGCAGATCTGCACCAGGCACCAAAAGGCTTGCTGAGAAGGGCAAGAACAAGGAGGGAGGGATGGGGCCTGAGAAACAGGGAGGAGGGAGCTCCCCCATCACCACTGTAGGCCAAGATCCTCCCAGCCCCTCCCCAACCAGGCCCAGCGTCTGCTGACCTCAGCAGGCATGTGCATGAGCAGCACTGCGGCCACGGGGGCCTGGGCCTGGCAGTAGCCCTCGTCAGGCCGGTAGATAGTGTAGGCCTTCAGGATTCGATACAGGTCCTGTTGCCTGTGGGTATGGGGAAAGACCATGAGGAAAGTCACAGGAGTTGGGAGCTCTCGCCCCCAAACTAACCCGCACCCCCCGAGAGCCCCCCTATATCCCGTGGCAGATCAACCCCAGAGCTTTACCACCACAACCTCTATCCACCTTCCTAATCCTGCCTATCAAGCTTAAGCCAAAGACTCAGACCGTAACCTAAGCTTTGTTCCAGGCTCTAGGCTTCCGCCCTTGCCTGCACACCCACGTGCTCCCCACCCGTGTCCCCACACGGGCTGTGCTCTCTCTCTGTCTGCTCCCATCCCGTAAACCTTCAAGGTCATCTTCTTCAGGAAGCTTTTCAACAGCGTCAGCCCTCCTCTGGCACTGTCTGAATGCTTTTACTGCCCCAGAGCAGGCACTCTCCCAGGGCAGGCCCTGCCTTATCTGTCTGGAATTCATCAGTCCCGCCGGGCAGAGCCCTGGTTCTCGGTGTAGGCTTGGGAAGCCAGCTGTGCCTCAGACCTTTCTCTTGTCTCTGCATCCAAAAGAATAAACTCTCTGCCCTAGATCTGTTCCTCTTCCCTGAGGGTGCCCCATCTCTGTGTGTGGGAATCCCATCCCCTCAGCCCCACATCAGAAAACAGCGAGCCTTCCATCACTCCCCACAGCTAATTATCAAGTCGTATCAACACTACCTTCTGAATTTTATTCACGTCTATTCCCTCTCTCCGCCGCCACAGCCACTGAGCAGCTCAGACCTTCATCTCTTAACCAGGACGATGTAATAACCTCCCAGATCCTCTCCCTGCCTCCAGTCACACACACCTGACCACTGCTTACATAGTGTTTCTCAAAATTCAGTCACTGGAGTGTGATCTTCATTTGTGCTTTATCTGCACACCACCCCACTATTATTTATTTTTTCTCCACTTTGTAATAACGTCCATGAAATGACAGGTTTGATATACTAGTTATTTCATCTAATATATATTAAAATAAACATGTAACTTCCCTAAGCTCCCATGCTACATTCACCCACCTGCCTGCTTCTGTGCCCCTGCCTTCTCCCCTGTTGCTATGGGTGAACTATCTGTGATCCTGGCCAACCACAGCCTTTCCACTTGGACACTGGGTCCCATCCCCTCTCGCCTACACAGGCCATCCCTCCAGCAACCTTCCCATTGTTTGTGCGTCATCCATTTTTCTCTAACTACAGAGGCTGGCATACCAACATGTCATTTCTTCTAGCTTAAAAAAAAAAAACACCTCGTGACTTCCCTGGCGGCCCAATGGTTAAGACTCCATGCTTCCACTGCAGGGGGTGCGGGTTCGAGCCCTGGTCGGGAAAATAAGACCCCGCATGCCACAGGGCATGGCCAAAAAACAAACAAAAACCTCTCTCTACCCAGCCTTCCCCTCTGAATACCACATCGTTTCTTTCCTACCTATTCAGCCAAACCCACCTAGAGTACAGACTTGCTATCTTCAAGTTCTTTCCTCCCATCCTCCAGTCAGGCTTTAGCCCACTGCTCCACACAAAACTGCTTTTATCAAGGTCACCAATGACCTCCACACTGCTAAATCCAGAGGTCGACTTGCAGACTTCACTTTACTTGACCCGTCAGCAGCATTTCATACAGCTGATCCCGAAACCCCTCTTCACTTTGCTTCCAGGAATCACACTCTCCTGGTTTTCGTTATACCTCACCAGCTTCTACCAGGCTCCTTTACAGGTTCTTTCTCATCTTCCCATTCTTGAAATGTTGGAGCTGCAGGGCTCAATCTTTGAACAGCTTCCTTTCATATCTACACTTGCTGCCTTGATGACCTCATCTAGTCCCATGGGTGAGATCTGGTCCCGTGTAGAGCCTGACAACTCTCAATTTCCAATCTGTCTCCAGTTTAAACCTCGCCCTGGATGTTGTGTCCACTGTACATCCAGCTTACTTGGCATCTCCATCTGGATATCCAGTGAGTATTTCAAACTTCACATTCCAAAAATGAGCTCCTGATATACCCTTCAAGCCTATGTTCCCCCCAGTTTTCCCATCCATATCAGTATACTGCAACTCCATTCATTCTAGTTTCTAAGACCAAAAACCTTGAGAGTCTTCCTTAACTACTATCTCTCTCTCTCTCTCTCTCTCACACACACACACACACACACACACACACACACACACACTCTCTCTCTCTCTCTCTCTCTCTCTCTCTCTCTCTCTCCACATCTAATCCACTGGCAAATTCTTTTGGCTTTACCTTCAAAATATATCCAGTTTCACAGCTACCATCCTGGTCTATCTATCATCATCTCTTTCCTGGATTATGGAAATAGTCTACCTGGTCTCTCTGCTTCTGCCCTTGTCTCCTATAGTCTATTGTCAGCACAGCAGCCAGAAATGATCCTTTTTTTTTTCTTCCAGCCGTGCTGCGCAGCATGTGGGATCTTAGTTCCCCAACCAGGGATCAAACCCATGCCCCCCGCAGTGGAAGCACAGAGTCTTAACCACTAGACGGCCAGGGAAGTCCCAGAATGATCTTTTTAAAACACAAGTCAGATCAGGTCACTTGTAACCAAATCTCGGCTCACATTCTCTTTTCCCCTTTCTTGCTTTAAACTCTTCTATTTACCACCATTGTACATACAACATACTTTCATTCTTTTATTTATTGTCTATCCTTACTAAAATATAAGCCCTGAGGGGGCAGCTGTCATCTGTAGCTAAAACAGTACCTGGCAGATAGCAGACGCTTGACTAATATTTGCTGAAAGGATGAACCTACTGTTAAATGTCCATCCACATGCTCCCACAAGGAGTTGAGAACCACCTAAAAACATCGCACACTACTAGGAAGCGATCTATAGCCTTCGTGAGGAAGCCGGGCAAACAGAACAAAGATCGAAGGGCCTGGGCACAGCATTTAAGGGCCCTTAATTGCTTTTCCAGCCTCAGCTCTACCCAACCCCACTGCCCAGACACAGCTTACATAACCCCCAAGCCAGGAAAAACCTGCCCCTTGCTCTGCTCCCATCTATCCTTTAAAACCTAGTTCAAATGCAACCTCTTCAATGAGCCCTTGATGTGCCTCCCCTTCCCCTCACCAGCACCCCACCCCACCCCCACCACCCTGAATCACAGTCTCCCTCCCAGGAGACTTCCTTCAACATGGCTAGACACTCAATCCATTAAGGACCACTCCTGTAGAAGTTCTGGAAGGCAAGACTGCTTTCAACCCAGCCCTGTATCCACCACTGACTCATATAGTCAGGTCGCCTTACCCATGCCCGCCTCGAGCAGCAAACATCTCATGGAAAGGGAACTGACGGTGCAGGTCCTTCTCAATCACATCCAGCCACTTAGGGTCCCCAGGAGCCCGTTCCAACTCCTGCAGTGGGACAGCTGAGATTATCTCAGGATCTGGGGGAACTGATGATACCCTTCACACAGACACTGTCACACGTCCCCACACCCTGGAGCTGTGCGCACCTCAAACTTGCCCGGGTTCTGCTCCAGGAGTTCCTTGCTATTGGACAAGTACTGCCAGGCCTTGGCTCTGAGGGAGGATGGGATCCCCTTCCGGCAGCGCAGCTTCACCTAAGGCAGAGTGGCAGGCAGGGGAACGGCTTCAGTGGCAGGCACAGCCTCCAAGCTTTCCCCAGCAGTCCTTGGGCTCCCTGGGACACTCGTACCACATCCCATAGGCTTCACTCCACTGGACCCCGCCTGGCCTTCTATCTTTAAAGCTACTCCTCCCCCAAGGCCCAAGTACCACCTACCCCCAACATGGTCCGGAGAGCAGATACTATCAGGTTCCTGGGCTTCCCCAGAGCACAAGGGCCCACCCTGTCCTCCCCACCCCCACCATGTCCATTGCCCTGCCCACCACAGCCTTCTCAAACCTTCTGGAAACGCCGTGAAAGCCATTTATCCCAGTGACTGAACATCTCCAGCCATTTGAGCTCCCGCTGCCGAGCCACATCCACAGGAATGGAGCTCTCTCTGAGGATATGGGGAGTATGGAAGAGGTCAGTAGCAGTAGTATAAAATCCAGATTGCTGGGGGGACTGAGGCAAGCCACTTCCCCAAGCTCAAACATGAGAGATCAGACCATAAGAGCATTTTGTGAGCTACCAATACCAAACATTAGGATGTCTGGTCATTCTGGCCATCCAAGGTCCTAGTTCACCACACTAAATGGAATTTCCTTGGAATCTCTGAACAGAGATCACATTCTCATGTTGGATCACTATACAGAGGCTGTGTTCAAATCCCACTTAAGACATATACAAGTTTGGGGAGAGAGCACGGAATACTGAAAAGCTACACTTTGCATTAGACCTGGATCCAAGTTCTAGGTTTGCCACCTATTCACTGTGTGGCCTTGGGCAAGTCACTCTCTAAGCCTCAATTTCCTCATGTGTAAGATGGAGAGAAAAATAGTATCTACCTAAGAGGTTATATGAGCTAACACATAGCAGTGACTCAGTAAGTAACAGCAATTATTATCCATAAAATAAAATACATAACAAACATACTTCCCTGTCCCCTTAGAAGCAACTGTCTGAGTTTCCTTCTACAAAACTCAAGATCCCTTGCACCATCTGCAATTTCCGCTACCTCCTCCTCCCTGAAATCACCCCACATTCCCAAGCAAATGAAGCTCTCCTTGCACTGTTTGCTCACTGTTCTTTCAGAGCTTCGCACTCAAGATACCCCATCAGTCTTGAAACAGTTAGTTGTAGGAGCCAGTACCAGGTGAGTGGAATGGAAGAAAGAGCTTGGGTTTCCAGATAGACCTGAGCTCAAAGCCCAGTTGTCCCTTAGAAGTTGGGGAGTCTCGGCAAGTGATAACCTAAGTCTCTTCCTTATAAATGTAAAAAGGAATGCCACCACCTACATCACAAAGTTATGAGAGGACTATTGAGAAACTGTATATAAAGGACTGTTAAATGGGAGGTTTAAAGTTAGTTTCCTTTGTCCCAGAAACTCCTTAAACTAAAAGGTGATTTCTCGGGCTTCCCTGGTGGCGCAGTGGTTAAGAGTCTGCCTGCCGATGCAGGGGACACGGGTTCGTGCCCCGGTCCGGGAGGATCCCACATGCCGCGGAGCGGCTGGGCCCGTGAGCCACGGCCGCTGAGCCTGCGCGTCTGGAGCCTGTGCTCCTCAACGGGAGAGGCCACAACAGTGAGAGGCCCGCGTACCGCCAAAAAAGAAAAAAAAAAAAAAGGTGATTTCTCATTCATCTCTATCATAAGGCAATTCCAAACTCTACTAAAGGCCAGGAAGAGTAAGATACCTTTCCTGCCCTCAAAAGGTCACAAGCTAGCAGGGGAGATAATTGCAATATGTGAGGGAAATGCAATTACAAAGATGCACAGAAGAGGCACCTAATCGGAGTAGGGGCAATGGATATCAGGGAAGGTTTCCTGGAGGAAGGGACATCTGAGGTAAGCCATGAAGGACTGAGTAGAACATGGCAGGGAAAGACCGGGAGAAGGGCATTCCTGGCTGATGGTACAGCCTCAGTATGAAGGGAGAAAGACTACAATCACTTCAACAGGACCACAGCACACAGTGCATGGTGAGAAGGCGGTGGAAAAGAAGACCAGAGAGGCTGGCAGAGCCAGAACATAAGGACCCTGTGCGCAGGCTAAAGCGCTTGGACTTTATCCTGTGGACAGTGCTGAGCTGCTAACAGCTTTTAAGGTAACGTGTGCCACAGTCAGCCTTGCCTCAGAAGTTGATTCTGCCAGCATGGAAGATGGATTTTAGAGGGACAAAATTAAAAGCAGAGAATTAGGGCTTCCCTGGTGGCGCAGTGGTTGAGAGTCCGCCTGCCGATGCAGGGGACACGGGTTCGTGCCCCGGTCCGGGAAGATCCCACATGCCGCGAAGCGGCTGGGCCCGTGAGCCATGCCCACTGGGCCTGCACGTCCGGAGCCTGTGCTCCGCAACGGGAGAGGCCACAACAGTGAGAGGTCCACGTACCGCAAAAAAAAAAAAAAAAAAAGCAGAGAATTAGCACCCCGCACCGTGCCTGGTACACAAGAGGGGCTCACTAAAACCCAATTCAATCCAAGTTCCTCAGGGCAGCAGGGTATTGAGGAGAGTGCCATTGGTCACACAGATCCAAATTGTTTGAGTGGGGCAAGTCACTCAACTGCTCTAATCCTGTTTCTTCATCTATAAATTAGGTACAGCAATGCATCCCTCATGCATGGGAAAGCACCAGGGTCAAACTTAAGTTGCCCTCCCCACACAGGACCGAGAACGTTGGTACTCAAAGATTTTCTGATTTCTTTGTTGGATTACAATCCCTCCCACAGGGCTTCCCCCAACACATGGCAGGTCCCCCTCACCCCAACACGCACAGCCATGACTAAATCCTACTCATTCTTCACAATTCAGATCAGTCCAGCTGAATGCCCAGACTGGGCAAAAGATCCCTTCCCTAGCTGCTCACAAAACCCTGTGATGATCTCCAGGCTAAACCTAACGTATTATATTGAAACCAACTGTTTTAAGTATTTGTCTCTCCTCTAGATGATGAGCACCTTGAAATGATTATTTTATCCTTAGTACCCAGCACAGGGCCTGGCACTGGGGGTTCTCAGGCAGTGCTGTAAACTGAACTGACCAGCAGGTTAAAGGGGTACAGGAACAATGATCCAAAGAGAGGGAAGGAAGAAGTCAGAAGCAATCACACCCTCACCTCAGAAGTGACTCAGGCCCCTGGAGGGAACTAGGAAAGAGTAAGCCCGCCTGGGGAGATGAGGAAATGGGGAAGAGGCCTCCTCCACCCCCTTTCCTTCAGTGAAAACACAAGACTGCTCTTCTGTTTCACAGACGGGCCCTACCTTCAGAGTCTCTCCTCCATCAAACAGACTTCCCCACCTCACCACCACATCAGACCTAAGGCTATGGGGGAAGGGAGCTGCCTGCATCCCTCCAGACTTTCTCCCTAAGGAACCAAACATCTCTACCAGAACCCCTGTCCAGCCAACCCTCCAGAATATCTGACCTGTAGCTGGAGTTTCCCACCAAGGAGCTGGGACAACCTGAGGTACAATCTCATTCAACCTTTCACTTCACAGAGGAGGAAAGTGAGGCACTAACTCAAATGTGGAAGGCACTAACTCAAGGGCACACACACACCAAAGGCAAGGCTTAGGCTCAAACCCAGGACTCCCGACACCTGGTCTCAAACCCTAACACGCTGGTGCCACAGAAACCTCAGGAAACTAGGCGTGATAAGGATTGTTAAGCATTCCCATTCCCACTAATCACCCCGTGGATCCTCAGAGGAGGATGGGCAGCGAGAGCGTGGGCAAGGCGTATCATCCCCCCCACCCTGCAACCTCTACTTCCATGAAGCAGGCCCGCTGGGTGCCCGCTGGGTACTCACAGGCTGCCCGAATACTGGCTGCCCCCAAGGAAGCCGTACTTGTCCGTCTTGCGCAGGGCCAGCCCATTTATCTCCGAGTCTGAGCCCATGGAGCTCACATCATCCGCCAAGGACTCTAAGGTCCCAGACATGAGGCTCACGGAGTCCAAGTAGCTCAGAGTGTCTGGAGCCTGCCCTCGAGGCCCAGAGATTCCAGGTCCCAGGCTGGACGTGGAGCCTAGGTCCTGAGAGTTTTCAGCAGGCTCCAGAGCTGGGGTCACCGTCACGACAGCTACCGGGGCCTCACATGTCCCTGAAGGGCCTGTGCCAGGCCCTGAGGGGTCCTCTGGTGCCTGTCCTGTTGATGCTGATGCTGCAGCTCCAGGTCCACTTGTCACCTGTCCTGCTGTCACTGCTGCAACCCGTGCAGTCACTCCTGAGGCCACAGTGGTTCCCGGCTTGGGGGCAAGCGGGGGTTTGGCGGTCAGGGCCCCAGGAGCCGTTCTTGAAGGGGTCCTGGTGCAGGTCCCGGTGAGGGTACCTGGCCCAGGATCGGGTGAGGTTCTGGCCTCCTCCGTCTTCGGAGAGTCTGCCCCTGGGGCCAGAGCCATGGACCTCTCGGCTCCTGCCACAGCCTCAGGCACCAAGGGCTCTGGCTCGGAGACCTGCGCCCTCAGGGCTTCGGGTGAGGCCTCCAGGGTCAGCCCCACCTCCGTGCTGCCGGTGACTGTCGGGGCGGGGGCCAGGGCCGAGTCCGAGGTCTGGGCTGGACCCGGTACCCATGCGGGCCGCGCCTCCCCGGGGGCCACCAGGGTGACCGGGGCCGAAGTGGCCGTGGTCACTGGCGGCCCCGGAGCTACCACCACGACGGGCCCGGCCCGGGAGCCGCGGGGCGGCGGCGACGGGGCCGCGGGGGCGCCATGACGGCGCGGCGGGGCCACCAGGGGCGCCGGGCCCGTCTCCATGACCGCGGGCCGCCCCTCACATCCCCCCGCCGCGGCGGCCGCAAAAGGCGCCGCCCCTCAGGCCGCTCCCCACCGCCCGCCGAGGAAGGGGAAAGGGCGAAGGGCGCGGCCCGGCGCGCGCCGGGGTCGTTGCTGGCGCGCGGGGGGCCACCCGGCGCGCGGAGCCGGGGCACGGGTCCCGGGGCGCCAGGCGCCGGGGTCTCGCTCGCGCCCTCTCCCCCCTTTCGCACTCTCGCCGCCTCCCCCTCCCTCCCGCTTCGGGCGAGCGGCCCACCTCGCGCCTGCGCACAAGCCCCGGTGCCGGCCAAGAGGCCAGCGTTTCGGCGCTTCACGCCTGCGCGCGGGCGGCCCCATCGCGCTCCTTTTTTCTCCCTCCTCGTCAGAGGGCTTGGACGAATAATAGGAGAGAGAGAACTGGGTTTCTGCCAATCGTTGGAAGTGTGGGTGGGGCTGGAGGTGGGAAGGGGGTGGGTAATTTGGGAAGAAGAAACAGACAAGGCGGAGGTTATAAAACCAATGAGAGGGCGAGTGAAGGCAGGAGGAGGCGGGACGAAGGGAGTAACTAATAGAAAAGCAGGAAGGTGAACCTCCTGGCCAATAAAGATGGCTGAAGAGTGAACGACTGTAGAAGGAGGCGGGTGCTGTGCGAGAAGAGGCGGGCCTGCCTAATAGGAATGGTTAAAAGGGAGCCAATGAAAAGGGGAGTAGGCGGAGGTCAAATTGACAGACAGTGATGTCTATTTGGGCGGTGACAGACAGCATCCGCAGTCGATAAGAGCTGAGGGATTCTTTGGGTCTCCCAAGAAGGTCAGGAAGAAATGACAGCTGGGAGGGGAGGGTCAAATTTGCGATTAATTTGCCTCGTCAGCCAATGAATGCATTCTCTCACTTTAGCAAAAGGAGGAAGATAGACAGCTGTCTCAGCCAATGCAGCATCCAAAGGGAAGGGGTGCTGCCAGCAGGCAGTGCCAAGCCAGGGATGTCGGTGACAACCGGAGACAAGCGCGGGAGGTGGGGGTGACAGTTGGGGACAGCGCGGAGAGGGGGCGGGGACCGGGTGCAACCGTTAGCCAATAAGAGCGCCACGCTGCCCTGCCTGAGTCCTCTCGTGGGCCCCATTCTCTATTCAGCTCCCAAGCCCACCACAGGGCACTTGATCCAGTGCTCTGATCAGGTACTCTTGCCCTTCACTTAGCCTCTAATTCTCATTCCAGCCCGCAACAAATCCCAGGCGACTATAACCAGAGCCCCAAAATCCTATAAGTGACTCATCTCTCTGGATCCACCATTTCCTGTGGGTATCCCAATCCCCAAGTCCCTCTCCTCAGCCCCTTCTATCTGAGCTCTTCCCCAGGATCTGGGCTCCAGTTCCTTGGAACTCATCCTCTGAGTGCCCCCTCCATTCTAGTGGGGATCCCAGACCCCAAATCATGAATTCCCAATACCATGAATTCCCATATCTGTGTTCTTTTGGGGATCCAGGACCCATGCCATCAACTCCTCTCTCCTCATTGATACACCCCTCTGTGCTCCTCATTCTCTGCTAAGAAATCAGACCCCAATCTCATGAGCCCTCCAGGCTACCCTAGACCACAAACACAAAGCCCTGACTTTACCAGCCCCTTCTCTCTCTGGCTCTCATTCCCCTGAGGTCCAGGATTCAGGATTCAGCACCAGGAGGGCTCCAATTTCCATACAAAGTCCACCATCCTGAAATTTCAGTCAGGCCTAGCTCCCAGCTTCCCAGTTACTTGGTTGCTGAGTTCTCTGAGGCTCCTTACTCCCAGCTCAGACTCAGATCCCGTGAACCAGTGTCTGAGCTATGCCATTCCCGATCTCCTCCTCCTCAACTTCTCCACTTTCCATTTGGCCCAAGCTTCCTAAGCACTACCCCCATCCCCCTCTTTGGAGTTCTCCTCCCCTCCCAGAACCCAGTAATAAGTGGGCTCCTCCCTGGGCCTGGACCCCCATGGTAACCGTATAAGGTGAGGCAGCTGTCGACTGAGGCAGGGAGGGGCCAGTGCAGGAGGCCAAGGGCAGCTGCTAAGTTTAGGGTGGCTCTGTCTCTCTTCTTAGAGACAACAGGTGCCTGGACCCCAGTGACCAGAAAAGCAAATGTCTTAGAGGCATTGGTATGAGGCTGGAGGAGGGGGAGGGAAGGAGGAGACTTCCTTAGGACATCAGGTCCTAGAGGGAACAGGAGGAGGAGGAGAGGGAACAGGAGGAGGAGGAGACACGGGTGTCCTTGCCAACCTTGGGCCTCCTGGGGCTTCCTCACCCACAATTTCCGCAGACCTCCACTGTACGGAATGGACTGGGGCACCGAGGCCCAGAGGGGTGGGAGAGCGTACCTCAAAGTCACACAGTCAGCCTAGCTGGTTCTAGCCCAGATTGGAGAGAGAAGCCATTGGCCATCCCAGCCACCGAGGAGGAGGTGACCAATTAGCTTCCCTCTTGGTGTCCTTGACTCCCCTCCTCTGAGTTCCAACTTTCACACCAGTATCCAAAAAAGTGATTATAGACTCACACTAGACCATGTCCTTCTCCTGTTTCAAACCTTTCCAAGGCTCCCAAGGTCTCAGCCCTCAGCATGGCATTTGAAGACCCTCCAGTGTCTGATGTCCAGCCCCTTGTATCCTCTGCTCGAGCCCCATCCCAATTCTGGCAAACTGAACACTTCTGATCTTTCACTTCGCCAGGCCTTTGCCCATCTGTGCCCACCACTTAGCATGGCTGTTCCTCCACTTTCACCTGACTCACTTCTACCAGCCTTTATAACGTCATTCCCATACTCCTAGATAGGGCTGCTATGCCCTCTACTTCTGTACTCCTGACCAGCTGGTTTGTCATTTTCTGCATTTACCCTGTCTCCACAGCTAGACTGTAAGTTCTACCAAGGCAGGGCCTGAATATTAATTATAATGATTATGGGAATTCCCTGGCAGTCCAGTGGTTAGGACTCCAGGTTTTCACTGACAAGGGCCCGGACTCGATCCTTGGTTGGGGAACTAAGATCCCACAAGCCATGTGGTGCAGCCAAAAAATAAAAATAAAAATAATGATTATACTTCACTAACTGTTTCCAAATAGTGTTCACATCCAGAAGTTCTGTGGGATGGGAATTATGTGCCCATTTTATAGAGGGGGAAACCAAGGCCCAGGGAGTTGGAGCGCAAAGCCCAGGGTCACAGAGCAGGCTCTCTGCTCCAGGCTGTCTAGTCTCTTCATACCTAGTGATTCCATGCCCCACATCTTTCCTCACAAAATCCCCCCTCTTCTTGAAGGGGATGTAGAAGACTTCCTGATCCTTCAGCTTCCCCAGGCAGCTCTCTCCCACCTGTAACCTCTGTCACTACCCCCACATATACATACCCTTGAGTGTGAACTCCACAGTGGGGGGGACTGTGTTTGTCAAAGTGCACCTGCAAAGCATGGACCAGTGCCTGGAACACTGTAGGTACTCAATAAATTTACTGGGTTTAAATCTGGGCCCACCCCACACAGGGGTACAGGAGCCTGGTGCATCTCTTTCCTAGTCCTGTGTCTCAGCCTGGGCCCTCTCTGAACCCTGGCACATTCCAGCCTCCTTTGGGGAGAAAGAACATTCCTTCCTGCCCAGGTCCTAGTGATACCTGCATCCCAAGACTCACTCCCTCCTCCCTCCCTCCCTGGGCTCCAGCTGTTGCCAGCCCAAGAAAGGAGAGGCCCTGAGCTGGGCTATTTTGGTATCTGGGGTGGGCACCCACAGGGCTAAGGTTACCCTGGTATGTTAATGACTCCCTGGGGCAGGACTATATAACTCCAGAGGGACCGCCCCAGGCTGACTCTCTGCTCCTTTCCAGCCAGAGCCACTGCCTGGCCCCCAGGAGACCTAAGATATGGTGAGTGAGAATCCCCCAGCCCCTGCCCAGATCCCTCAGACCTCAGGGCAGCCTCATCCTTTGAAAGAAAGTAGCTGGTTCCCAGTCTGGCAAGAGGAAAAAAGATGAATCTTCCCTTTCTTGATATCACTAATGGGGAATGTACAGAATGATGCCCTAGAGGATCCAACCAAGGATAATCTGCCTAGACACTCCACTCGCAGGAGCCCAGTCCCTCTCAAAGCATGCTCCATGCCATCCTGCACTCCATCTTCCTAAAACCCCCGGGACCAGCCAGACAAGTGTTCCCACTCCCATTTTATAAATGAGAAAGTAGAGGTTCAGGTGAGTGAGTGATCAGGGTCACGCAGCAAGTCTGGGACTCAGAGGAGGCAGGGTCAGGGCACTGAGAAGGGGAGGTACACTCCACTTGTTGGGTAGGACGGAAGGATGGGGACTTGAGGGCTACCCAGAGGAATTCGGGGGTACAACTGCAGCAGGTCTCCTCAGCATAAGGAAGAGGAAGCCTAGAGCCAGAAAAGTTGCTTTAGAGGAATGGACTCAAAGAAGCCTGAATCTAATCCATCGCCTCTAGAGAGGAGTAGGGATTGGTCCATGAACCCCTCTGCCCAACCCTCATCCCTCAGGCACCCAAGAAGGCCAGGAGAAAGGCAGTGGCAGAGGGCGGAAGCTCCAATGTCTTCTCCATGTTCGATCAGACCCAGATCCAGGAGTTCAAGGAGGTAAGGGCGGGGAGAAGGGAGACTGAAGGCTGACCAAAGACTCCCCTTGCTGCCCCTCCCCCAACCCCTCCCTGGAATGTGCACCTGTTGGCGGAAGGGGAAGGGTTTAGAATTCCTTGTACTCCTCCCTGCTTGGAGTGGAAGTGGACGGCTGGCTGGGGGCCAGAATCTCAGAATCTGATCTGCCTAGAGTAAGGATGCTGAAGCCTGGCCATGGGGGACCTAACCTCTCCCTACCCTGGCCCTCCACAGGCCTTCACAGTAATTGACCAGAATCGTGATGGAATTATCGACAAGGAGGACCTGCGGGACACCTTCGCAGCCATGGGTGAGCCTACTCCACCTGTAAAGATTCAAGGCTGCAGAGTCCTGGGAATTCAGCAGCCTTAGGTTCCAGCCCTGCCAGGTCCACCCTGGGCCTCAGTCTACCCAGATAAAAAATGGATGGGATGATGTGAATTTATGGGAAGCATTATTCCCTGGCCCCTAGACCCCACTCCACTCCATGCTTCCCCCACCCTGTTCCAGGGCGTCTCAATGTGAAGAATGAGGAGCTAGATGACATGATGAAGGAAGCCAGTGGGCCCATCAACTTCACTGTCTTCCTGACCATGTTTGGGGAGAAGCTCAAAGGTGAATGAAGTGTCCTGGGTCCAAACCCCCAGATGCCTCTCCCCAGACCTTTCAGGGACTGACCCTTTAGCAACCCTTCAGCTTTATGTGCCCTCTGACCCCCCCAGGTGCCGACCCTGAGGATGTGATCACTGGAGCCTTCAAGGTCCTGGACCCTGAGGGGAAGGGCACCATCAAGAAGCAGTTGTAAGTGACACCCTCCAGCTGCTCCCACACAGAAAGCCTCCTTAAATTCCTACCAAGAGTTAGGCACTGCCAGAGATAAGGGAAAAATTAGGACTGTGGCGATGGGATTAAATTTTCACAGCACACAGGGGGAAGGGCAAAAGGGGGGAGGCCAGAGTGTTTGGGAGACCAAAGAGGAATCCAGAGTAACCCTGGTTTTCAAGGCAAGACTGGGAATGGCAACGGGCACGAGGTGGGAGGGAGTGGAAAGGAATCACGAAGCCCAACCTCTGTCACCTCTCTCCAGCCTGGAGGAGCTGCTTACCACGCAGTGTGACCGCTTCACCCGCGAAGAGGTGAGTGGGGAAAGGGCCTAGGAGAAGCAGAGGGCTGGGGGAAGGGGAACGTAAGGAACCGGTTGGAGATACCCCTGCGTTTTTTCCCCAGATCACGAATATGTGGGCGGCCTTCCCCCCCGACGTGGGCGGCAACGTAGACTACAAGAACATATGCTACGTCATCACGCATGGCGACGCCAAGGACCAGGAGTAGCGGACCCTCTTAGGCCTCTGCTGGGCAACGCCTTCCTGCCAGTGCGACCACCCCACCTTGACTCCTAATAAATTAAACTGGTCTCGTTTCTTATCCGCGACGGCTTCAGTGCGTTTGTGTGAGCAGGGCTCAGGTGGGAGGCTGCGCTGAAACACCGGCTGGCACGAAACGAGTGCCCAGCAAATGAATGAATAAATAGTGGCCCAGAGGCCTGGGTGGAACGGTTTCACCCGCTACGCCCGCCGCTTATTCCCGCTGGGAAAGAAAAGACTTGCGTGGCCTCAGGGAAATTCAGTTTTTATTGAAGTCGCCGTTTGGGTGAAGTGGGGCGGGGTGGGAGAGTTAGGGGCTGGGAGAGTTAGGGAATGGGAGGGAAGCTCTGGCTCGCTAGGTGGGCCGAGGCGGATTGGGGCGGAGCCAAGGCGGGGTCGGGGCGGAGCCAAAGGCGGGGCTACACACTCCAGGATTGGGAGAACCTGCTAGCCCGCTAACCCCTTGCAAGGGCGGGCCTTACAGGCTGGGGCTCCGGGATTAAGCGCCGGGCAGCCTAGGGCTCGAGGATTGGACAAGAGACGAACTGAAGGCGGAGGCAAGGTAAAGTAGGGTCCGGGCGGGGGTCTCAGAGAGCGTCCGACTGCTCGCCCTGAGCCTGGTTCTGCTGCATCTGGGCCTGCATCTTCTCCAGCATCTCTTGCATGCGGCGCAGCTGTGCGGGGCAAGATTGCAGGCAGTGGGACTGGGCGGGCAAGGCCAGAAAGGGACTTCGAAGAGGATTTGGGGCCTTGATCTGGGGGAAAGAGAGGTGCTTGCTCACCTCTTCGTCTTTCTCGCGGATCAACTTCTCCGTGTCGGCCAGAGGCAGCATGGGCAGCGGGATCTCTGTGGCGCTCTGGCGGGAGAGCTTGCTAGGGGGTGGAGGAAAGGGGCAGGAATCAAAGTCGAGAACCGTGGTTGTGAGTCACTGCCGCGAGGCAGGGCCTGGGGTTTGGCGGGACCATGTCCTTCAGGTTAGGGCCATACGCAAAGTGGGTGGGGAAAGAAAGGCTCCGGGAGAGAGGTCTAGAAGGTGAAGGCCGGGGTCATGGATGGTGAGCGCAGAGCCTTGGAAGCACCTAGGAGTCAGCCCTGGCTCTCACCTACGGCTGGCTCGATCACGCGCCCCAGGCCGGGCCAGGCTCTGTAGGCAGCGCGCCCGGTAGCCCTCATAGAGCAGATCATGCGTCACCTCCTTCAGGTCCTGCAGGTGTGTCTGCACTAGCATCCGTCGCAGGTTCAGGAAATCGCAGTGATGTGGGTTCTCCACTGGGGGGCGGACCGGCAAGAGTCGGGGAGCTTGGGTCGGGTCTGCTGCCCAAGGACCCCTCTTTTGACTTTTAGGACCCCCGGGACCAGAACTCTCCCCAACTTCACCTGTTGGGTGCGGTTGACTCGGAGGCGTCCTGGGCTCCCTGCTGGCCTCAGAATGCGTTCCTGGCCTTACTCACCCTCCACAGTGCCCCAGGAGTAGCAGCGTCCCCTCACCGGTCGGGTCCCGCCGTCCCTCACTACTTCGCAGGAACCGACGACAGCAAAAGGGATGCTTTCCTAGAGGGCAGGAGTCAGCGATCACCGTTGGCCCCCTTTGGGCAGAAACCTCTTTCTCAGCTCCCACCTCCACATCCGCCCTCCCTGGCTTCTCTGCCCCTTCCTCCTTTGCCTCTGCACCTTCATCTCCGCATCCTGCCTCTTGAAGTCTTCATCCTCATCAGAGTCACAGTCGGGGAACTGGTAGATATTGATCTCCTCCTCCTGCAACTGTTCCCGGATCTTGGAGGAGACAGATGCAGAGACGGTGAGAAACACAGAGACTGTGAACCACAGACATTGCATGACCAGAGACAGTGAGATATAGATGCAGACACGGGGTGGAAGAGACAGAGAGGAAGACATGAAAGACAGAGATGGTGAAAGATGGACATATGGGATGACTGAAAACAAAATCTCAAACAGCGAGAGACAGAGACGTAGATGGTGAAAAACTGAGACAGTTACCCTAATGGGAAGACTGATGCCTGGGAAGTTTTGAAGCTGAGCAGACACCGAAAGATCAGGAGAGAGAGGCATAAGTGGAAACAGTGGGAAAGGGCTCTGAAGACACAGGGGCGTGGGAAGGTGGGGGGGTGGGGCAGTCAGCATCCTGGGGCCAGAAGGATAATATTGGTCATTATGTCTACACCCCTGGCCTCAGACAGGCCTTAGCCAAGCATCCAGCCCAGGGATTCTATTCCGAACCTCCAGAGACATGGCTTCCTTAGGCAGCTTATGACCCACCTTCCTCAGAAACTTTCTTCCACAGTCTAGCCTGACACATCACGCTCCAAAAGGGCTACCCCAAGATCAAAGAAGTCAAGGCTGAGTTCGATTTTGATCCTGACTTTTGGCTTCATGTGAGGCCAAATGTCAGAGGCCACCGCACACACCTTCTGCTTGAGGGCCTGTGTTTCCTTAGGCATCAGGGCATCTGCTTTGCCAATGACTGGGATGATGTTGACCTTCTCATGCACCGCCCGGAGGAAGGCCACATCTAGGGGCCGGAGCCTGCACCCAGGGATTGGTCAGGGCTCAGTTTCAGGGCACAGAGACACTCCCCCTCCAGCCCTCCCCAAATGTCCCAACTCCCCAGGGTGCCCCTCGGACCCCCGGCCAAAGGGTGAGATGAAGTAGAGGCAGCAGTGGACACGGGAATCCTGGATGTTCTTCCTGTTCAGGCCACTCTCATCCCGAAGATACTGCTCAAATTGCTCCTCAATGAAGCGCACCACGGGCAGCCAGCTGGGGTGTGGGGAGAGAGCGGCAAGTCAGAGAACAGGGACCACAGCACAGGGAAGGGGAAAAGGCTAGCCAGGACTGTGGGTGTGGGAAGTAGTTTCTTTGGCTCCAACCAAAGACATAAGAGGAAACTGGCAGGTGAGATGTCGGGAAGTACAGGGCAATTTGGGCCACAAGGCCACCAGAAACAGGCCCCACCTTTGGCTGGGGGCGGGGGGTAGGGCAGGGCAGACCAGCCCAGAATCTGACCCCTCAGTCTCCACAGAGTAGCCACATTGGGAAGCTGAGCCCCAGGTCCTCCCCCATTCCTCACCAGTCTGAACAGTCCACTGAGTCCCCAAAGCCAGGTGTGTCCACCAGGGTCAGCTTCACCTTAATACCCCCCTCCTCGATCTCCACGCCCCGGCGCTCGATGGTCAGTGTCTGTGTCAAGCGAGCTATGAGGATGGGGAGAGGTCAGGGAGCTGGGTAGGGGCCTGAGGCAGGACTAATTTCCTTTCTCAGACTCACAGTTGCCTCCACCCATTTTTCAGGGGAGGAGAGCGAGTCTCGGAGAAAAGCAGTGAGCTGCCTGAGTCCCCCAGAATGTCATGGGAAACCCAGTTGGAAAGGAAGAGAGTGCAGTCTAGGGACATGGGAGGAGGGGGTCAGAGTGCCTGGAGAGCACGGTGAGGAGGGGGTCTTACCCCTGGCCTCTGGGACTTGCCGATCCTCATAGAGGTTGGTGAGAAATAGGCTGTTGATGAGGGTAGATTTTCCCAGGCCTGACTCCCCTGTGGACAAGACAGCCCCAGCTGGTCAGGTGAGGGGACAGCCAAGGTCTCTTGAGGACCCCTTGCCAGGCCCCTCTCCAAAACCTCCAGACCTGCCACCATGAGTGTGAAGTCAAACCCCTTCTTGACGGACTTGCGATGCAGCTGGTTGGGGAGGGCGGCGAAACCCACATACTCCTTGTCCTGTTGGCAGGGGGTGGACAATATGAGGCTGCTGGGGGCAGCAGGCAGGGCCCCCAGGATAACCTGATCTCAGAGGCTAGGAGAAGTCAGCCTATTGTGGGTTGACCTGGTTAACCTGGGGGTAGGGGACTGGGGGCAGAGATGCCTGGATTCCTGGGCATAAAGACTCACCATGGCCCCGATAGCTGTCGCTGCACCTGCTGTCTCTCCCCACTTCCTCTGGTGGGGCAGGAAGTTGAGGGCGGCAAACAAGGGGGCGGGCAATGTAGGAAGCTGAGATGCTCAAACTGGCCCAGACAGGTGGGAAAAGCTGAGACCAAGAAGAGCTGTGGTCCTCAATTCCTGGATACCTTTGCCCATAACCCCAATAGGAAGCTTCAACCCCCCTGTTCTCTGTACACCTTTATTCCAAGCCCCATTGTAACCCCATCACCCTGGTGGGAGGTAGGGTGTAAGCAGAGAGGAAGGAAGTGGGTTGGTCTCTCTAGCAAGTGAGATGAAGGCTTTGACAGAGGTGGTTAAAAAAAAATGTTCCAAGGGTCTGAGTGGACCAAAAGCCATAACAAAGATTGAGGGTGGGAGGGGCAATCAATTTTCCTCGCCAGCTTTTGCACTGGATTCTTAAAAGAACTTCAGGTCTTTGGACACCTCTTCTAGAGAGACTGTCCTTCAGAATCCTGGCCAAGGCACTCCCCTGCTTGAAACCCTTCATGGGCTTCCCAGTGATCTCAGAATCAATTCTGAGTCCTGACTTGGCAGCCAAAGCCTCTCCCATCTGACCTCATCACCCCATCTTTCACTCACCCTTAGTGAGTGCCCATATCCTAGGCTCTGTGTATGTTGACCTTTACCTTCTTCTGCACCAGGTGAACTGCTCTTTATCCTTCTAGGGTTTGATTCAAAGGGCTCTTCTTCCTCCTCTATGAAACCTTCCCCACCCACCCCAGGCAGAGTCATTTTCCATCCTCTAGACTCCCCAGCACCTTTCACAGGCCCCTCCATTGCCCACCTTTGCTTATCTGGATATCTCTTCTACTCCCCGCTGAGTTTTCTGAGGACAGGGACCATGTCTTCTAATTTCTATATCCCTGGTGTCTTGCACAGGGCCTGGCACAAAGAAGGTGCCAATAGGGCTTCCCTGGTGGCGCAGTGGTTAAGAGTCCGCCTGCCGATGCAGGGGACACGGGTTCGTGCCCCGGTCCGGGAAGATCCCACATGCCGCGGAGCGGCTGGGCCCGTGAGTCATGGCCGCTGAGCCTGCGCATCCAGAGCCTGTGCTCTGCAATGGGAGAGACCACAACAGTGAGAGGCCCGCGTACCACCAAAAAAAAAGAAAGAAAGAAAAAATAAAGAAGGTGCCAATAAATAATATACTAGATAAATGAATGCACGAAAGAGTGAGTGATTGAAATTGGTCCGGGACAAAGGCTGGCAGGCTGCAGAACTTGTAAAAGGAGCTTGGCTTTGGAGTCACAAAGAACTTCCCAAACCTCAGCTCTCCCACTTACTGTGTGACCTTGGGCAAGTGATTTGCCCTCTCTGAACTCCATTTTTTTCATAGTAAGATGAAATACACACATTTATATTTTGTTATCAGGACTCAGAGTGGTTTCGGATGACATGGGCTTTGGAGTTAATCAGTTATGTATACAATATACTATATATATATATACACACACACACACACACACATACCCTAGCTTTAGCATTTATGAACTGAGTGACCTCTCTGAAACTTTAAAGCGAGTCCCCTTAGTATGACCTATAAGGCCTTGCTCAATCTGGATCCTGCCTATTGCTCCAACCCCATTTTCTTTCTCTATTCTTCATGGTTCTATTTATTATTTCCCATTTAGCCCCTGTTATAGACTGAATTGTGTCCCCCTACCCCCCACTTCATGTGTTGGAGCCCTAACCCCCAATGTGACTATATTTGGAGGTAAGACCTTTAAGGAGGAAATAAGGTTAAGTGAGGTCAGAAGGGTGGGGCCCTGATTCTATAGGTCTGGTGTCCTTATAAGAAGGGACACCAGCAATCTCTCTCTGCACATGCACAAAGGAAAGGCCATGTGAGGACACAGTGAGAAGGTGGCTGTCTGCAACCCAAGAAAAGAGGCCACACCAGAAACCAACTCTGCTGGCATTTTGATCTTGGACTTCCAGTCTCCAGAACTATGAGAAAATAAACATCTGTTGATTAAGACTCCTAGTCTGTGGTGCCCTGTTATGCCACCTCAGAGCTCACTCATTTCCTCTCCTCAGCCTAAGGCAACCACTCTAATGTGCTTAATGTGTAATTTTTTAGTTTGTACATATTTTGAAAAATGTGCAGTGCATAGTACATGTTTACACAAATAGCTATATATGTACATACTAATATGTATTTCTGTTTGTTAATTTTTTTCAATCAGCGCTATCTTTTAAGATCCATCTATGCTACCACATTTTCCTTACTTCAACCTCATTTCTAGTACTGCTCCTTTCATGTAACCTTGGAAAAATCACCTCTCTGGGCCTTACTTTCCTCATCTACCATGTGGGATTGGACGCTCCCACCACACTGAATTCACAGAAGTTGTTCAAGTTTCATGATTATAAAGACATAGAATAATTAAGAGCTGTGTGACCTTGGGCGTCTTTAACCTTTCAGTGACTTCGTTTCTGTATCTGTTAAATAATGCCATTAATAATTTCACTTCATAGGGGCATGACGAGGATTATATACCTAACACATATAAAGTTCTTAGCAGTGCCTGGCATAAAAGATGAGCTCACACATGACGCTAGTTATTGCTATTACATGAGCTGAGGGGTGCAACAGTGCCGCTAGCTCCAATCTAGCGACTGCTCTTCTGCATTAGTTGCTGAGAATCCAGAGAGAGTGAATCAGCCAGGGTTGCCGCCCTCTGGGGAGACAGAGACAGCCACAAGCAAGAGTGACACACAGCACTGGTGCTAAAAATGTAGTGTAATAATGAGATAAACAGAGTACTTTGAGAAGCCAAGGGAAGGGATAATTATACCCTTCCCCCTGCACCACAACCCTTCCCCCTGCATTTCTCACCAGGCTGAGCAGCCCTACCATCCTAGTTAAAACTCTGAACTCCTCCCTCCTCTGCTCTCCACAAGTATATCCAATTGGTTTCCAAGTCCTTTCTATCCATGAGAAAAATTGGCCCCTCCTCTCTACACCCTTCACCGTCTTGCCCCTGCCCTGTGTTCAGACTCTAATCAGCTCTTCCCTGAATTATTCAAATAATATTTAAGAAAATAACATGTACACACCTGTCAGAATGGCTATCATTCAAAAAGACCACAAATAACAAATGTTGGCAAGATGTGGAGAAAAGGGAACCATTGTACACTGTTGATGGGAATGTAAATTGGTGTAGCCAATGTGGAAAACAGTATGGAGGTTCTGCAAACAACTAAAAATAGAACTACCATATGATCCAGCAATAGCACTCCTGGGTATATATCACTAGAAAACGAAAACACTAATTCAAAAAGATACGTGCACCCCAATGTTCATAGCAGCAGTGTTTACAATAGCCAAGATATGGAAGCAACCTAAGTGTCCATCAACAGATGAATGGATAAAGAAGATATGGTATTATATATACATATATAAAATATATATACATATATATATACATACACAAACACACACACACGTAATGAAATACTACCTACTCAGCCATAAAAATGAATGAAATTTTGCCATTTGCAACAATATGGATGAACTTGGAGGGTATTATGTTTAGTGAAATAAGTCAGACAAAGACAAACACTATATATTATCGCTTATATATGGAATATAAAAAACAAAAAAAAACTATCGAATACAACAAAACAGAAACAGACTCACACATCTAGAGAATAAACTAGTGGGGAGAGGGAAAGGAGAAGGGCAAGATAGGGCTGAGAGATTAAGAGGTACAAACTAAAATAAGCTACAAGGATATATTGTACAGCACAGGAAATACAGCCAATTTATAATAACTATAAATGCAGTATAATCTTTAAAAATTGTGAATCACTGGGACTTCCCTGGTGGTCCAGTGGTAACGAATCCGCCTTCCAAAGCAGGGGACGTGAGTTTGATCCCTGGTCGGGGAGCTAAGATCCCACATGTCTCGGGGGAACTAGGCCCGCGCGCCACAACTATTGAGCCCTCGTGCCTCAACGAGAGAGCCTGCGTGCCACAAACTACAGAGCCCACGCGCTCTGGAGCCTGTGCGCCATAACTAGAGAGAGAAAACCCGCACGCCACAACTAGAGAGAAGCCTAAGGGCCACAAAGAGGAGACGGCACGCCGCAATGAAAGATCCCACATGTCTCAACGAAGATCCCGTGTGCCGCAACTAAGACCCGATGCAGCCAAAAAGAAGGAAAATAAATAAAATAAATATTTACAAAAAAAATTGTGAATCACTATGTTGTACACCTGAAACTTACATAATATTGTAAATCAACTATACCTCAATAAAAAAAAGAAAAAAAGAGAAAAAAAGGCATTTATATTCATTTATTTACTGTATAACCAATACATATTCTCATGGAAAAATTAGCAAATGCAAATGGTTAGAAAAATTTACATCTAATATCATTCCATGATATATCCTCATTTTGATTTTCATCCTTCTAGATTATCTCATATGCCTGTACATATGAATAAATATATATTCACAAAACTAGGATCATAACTTTGGAAACCTGTTTTCATCACCTTATATATCTATGATCATAAATACACATCTACATTATCATTTTTCTAGATGCTTAGTATTCAGGCTGATTCCCATTCTTCCCTGTGATAAACAACGCTGAGCTGAGATGACTGTGTTTGTGGTGCTATCATTGTGCACTTGTCCAACCATTTCCTTGGGCCTCATTTCTATAAGGGGAATTACTGAGTCAAAGGAAGTCACATATTTAAGGCATTTGTGCATACTAATAAATGCCCTCAGAAAAGGCTCTTGGCTTGGTTAAGTGCAGAGATGATATGAATTAGCAGTGACACAATATTCCATTTACATGCTTATTAACACCAACAAATTATGCCCAATTATTCCTGTGATAAGGTTTGGGGCCTGTTTGTAGAAAGGAAGATCCCCCCCTTGAGTTTCCTATGGGGCAGTGAATTGTAGACAGCAGTCTTCCCATTTAATAATCATCTGGATTAGTTCTTTTTCATCTCTCCATCATATCTTCATAGCTACCTATGGCCCTACCAGACATCCCTGAAAGGGTTTCTATGTCTTTAGACCTGAGTTCAGGTTCAGACCCAATAACTCCAGGCTTTGTCTTCTCAAAGTCAGAGCTAGCTCTCCAAGTGAGTATGGCATGTGGGCTGGCCAGCCTTTGCGGGTTTCCTCCAAGAGGGGCTGGCTCTTTGCCATTTTGGTACCCTCTTACCTCTGTTTCCCAGCACATGTGCCTGGCACATATTGGACCCCCGGGAAATGTTTGTGGAACAGATGATTAACTTACCATCTCATCTGCAGCTTCCACTACTTTCCTATTATGTAAACTTTTGACACATTAAAACAGAACTATTATCTATCTTCCTCTTTGAGGATAGATCTTAATCATCTTTGGATCCCAAGCTTCTAGCACATAGTAGGTTTGCAATTAGTATGTGGGACATTGTTCATTTCATTCCCTCTGCCTGGAGTTCTTCATTTTAGGCCCACTTCAGCCAGGCTCTGGACTTGGCTGAAATCTTACCTGTCCTGAAAGGATCAGCTCAAAAATGCCACCTTCTTCCTTGGTTACTTCAGCCCAAAGTGTAATAACTGATATTTTTTACTAAGTACTTTACACCTCAACCATTCAAATTAAGTATTATCCCCATTTTACAGTTCAGGAAACAGAAGTAACTTCCCCACCCAAGGTTAAATGGGAGCAAATGACAAGGTCAGGAATCAAACTCTGCATGAATGAACTTAAAGACAGTGTCTACAGCCACTAAACTCTTACAGGTCTCTCTCTCTCTGTACTGCATTCCTATCACATCTTTGTTTATTAGGTCGGTATACAATCTGTCATATCATCTGTATGTCTCCATGTTCTACTGAGCAGAGAGAGCTCCCTGAGGGATTTCTTTGTATTTCCAGGGTCTAGACTTACGGTTGATGATCCATAAGTATGTGTTGATTGACTTGTGCTCCATGTTTACCCGTGTCTAACATTCATGCATACCAGGTACACAAAACCATACAGATTCATTCCCACAAATAAGAACTCTTCCTACTATCTTGAATCGGTGAACGTAACTCTCTCACGCCCTTAGAGTTCTTATTTATCATGATTTGTTTGCTTGCCCCTTTAAACTGGTAGCACCCCAAGGACAACTCTTACACGTGTTTCATCTCTTTACCAAACTCTTGACATAGCACTGAGGTACTAATAAATGTTAATTGATATACAAACCTTGGTTACCCCTCTCCATCATTAGATGGGCTGCAGACACTTACAGGCACCCCACCCCCTCCCCAAAGGCAACCTTGCCCAGAGTACAGATACTGGGGATCACACCCCTGGGACCACTGGAACACAGCCCCAGCCAGGGTCCCACCAAGCTGGGAAACAGGGTTTAATGTTTTAGCCTCTCCCTGGGCTCCCTTGGTAGGGCTGTAGACCTGTCCCTAGTCTCCCCATGGCCTCTTTCTTTGTGTCCCTGTCTCTCTTTGTCTCTGCCTGTTTCTTCGTTCCTCTGCCTCTGTTTCTCTCCAGGTTCCCTGCCTTTTCTTGTAGTTCTTCCGACTTTGCTTCAACGACTTTATGTCTCTCTTATTTGTTTCTACATGTGTTTGTTTCTGGCGGCCAATCATTTGCTCTTGTGTTTTTGGTCTGCTGCAGTCTCTGACTCTCTGCCTTTGCATCCTCTCTGATTCAGGGCTCTTAGGTTACGACTCCGGATCCAGGTCTGTGTCCATCGGCCTGCCTCTCCTCAGCATTTATCTGGCGTCTGCCACTAGCTCCCGCTACTGCCTGTCTCCCCCAGCCCAGCCCAGCCCCCACGCGCGGCCCTCTGCCTCGCCGACCGGTCCCGCTTTGTTTCCCGTGTCTCGGCGCCCCGCCCCCGCCCCATCTGGGGTCTCCGCCGCCCTCTGCCGCCCTTTGTCTGCCTTGGTCTTTCCCCCACCCCTTTCCCTGGGTCTGCCTTTGGATCTCTCTTTGTCTCTCCGGGCCGGGGTGGCTGGCGCTGTTGGCCAGCTCCGGAGTTCGGCGCGGGTGGCCCGACACAGCGACAATTAGGAAGTCTTCGGCCCACCACATCCAGCTCCAGACCAGGAGGCACACGGTTAATACCACCGAGTTCGGGCAACTGTCCTCGGCTCAGAGTAGCCCTCTCCGCGGCACGCGGCTGCCCGCCGGCCACAGAGCTCTGTAGGACGAGGGCTGCCCCCACAAGCGTGCAGCTCCTCCAAGGTCCTAGAGCGGCCGGGTGCCACCCGGCGCTTCCGCTTCCCGTCCCCGCCCCCGGCGGCCGCCCCAGGGGAACGCCTGGGACGGAGCCCCCTCCCCGTTTGGCGCCGAGCCCACATCTCCGAGCCGTTGGCGGCGCGGGCACCGGAGCCCCGCCGAGGAGCTCCGGAGGGCGCCGGGGTGGCGGAGGCGGCTGCTGCAGCGGCGGCGGCGGGAGGAGAAGGGGAGCGGCTGCGCTCCGGAAGGAGCAGCAGGTGCAGGGGCGGCTGGCGGCGCGGGCGGGGATCACCGGGAGCCGCGCCCCGTACCTCGGACCCGAACGCTGCCCGGTCCCCGTGCCGGCCAGCAGAGGGCAGGGCGCCGCCGTCCGCACATGGCTGTGTGACCGTGAAATTGTGTCTGTCCCCTTGCTCAGGGCGGCGTGCCGGCGATGGAGCGCTCGGTGGGGCCCTGGGGCGCGGATCTCCATGGCTCAGAGGACAGGGAGCAGCTGAGAGGCACCCGCACAGGTGAGGGCCAAAGCGGTGCACCGCCGTGGGCAGGTAATGGCCGGGTGAGGACCCCGGTGCTGGGCTCTGCCTGGCCCAGACCCAGAAAAATCGGACATGAACTGTGCTTCCGGGGGGTAGGCGGGGGGGGGGGGGGGGGGGGCGGGCGGGGAGGAGGAAAGCAAGAGCCAAGGGATGGAGCCAGTGTTTCTGAGCACCTACTATGCGCCAGGCCTTGAGGGGCATCATTTCAAGGACTCCCTCTCCGTCCCCGACAGTGATCAGCAGGCTTGCTGCCTCTGCCCTACTTCAGGCCTCATTCTGTCTCATCCCGGCAATTGCAGCAGCCTCCCCTCAGCCCTTTTCTCTCCAGTGATGCACTGTGCAGCCACATTGATCTAAGTCCAGATCTAATCCTGTCTCCCTTCACAAAAACCTTCCCTAGCTCCCTTCTGCTACTAATTAAAAGCCTTAGCCTAGTGTTCAATCCAGATCTTACATGCTTAATCTAGTCTCAGCATCCCTTTCCATGGTTTACTCTTTTCTCTGCTGTGAAAGCCCAGCCCTGTCTCTTTATTTCCTCTCTCTCGTGACAGCACAGTTATTCTGAGCCTGCAATTATAATTTTTTGTGCCTATCTCTCTTACCCATCCTGAGGGACAGGTGTGTGTCTGGGTCCTCTCAGGTACACACAAGATGATTGAAGTAATAAGTTACAGACTGGGCTAATATAAAAAAGATATAATGTAATTAGCAAATACCAGGCAATATAATGTAGGGGTTAACACAGGCTTGAGAATCAGACAGACCTGAGTTAGAAACCTGGTTTTGCTACTTTATAACTCACTTTGAGCAAGTGACTTAAATTCTCGGAGTCTCCATGTTGGGTAAAATGGGGGTAGTTAACAGTATTACCTCATAGGATTGTTTGCAAGGATTCAGTAATGCTTGGTTAAGTTATTGGCACATATGAAGGGCACGGTAAAAGGAAGTTACTGTTACTGAGAGGCACAGACAATAATAAGTGCTTCAGAAATTCAGAGGAGAGAGAGCAAGAGAGATCCTTGCAACCACAGATGGTCAAGGACGCCTTTCTGGGGAGGTTGCTATCAAAGATAGGGGCTGAGCCAAAGGGCAGGGTCTACAACTCCTTTTTCTTTCCCCAGGTCTAGGGAGTGAGAACGTGGAGATTTCTCAGCCAGATGAGTTTGAACATGCCCCACAGGAGGATGACTTGGGGTTCAAGGAAGAGGAAGATTTGGCCCCAGGTCATGAAGTAGGAAATGCCTCTCTCAAACCCGAAGGCATTCAGACCTGGGATGACTTGTGGGTCCAGAGAGTGGGACCTGGGAAACCACAGGCCCGGGACAGAGGCCCTCGGCTCCTGGGAGAACCACGCTGGGGCCAGGCTAGTGATCGGGCTGCCGTGTGCGGCGAGTGTGGCAAGAGCTTTCGGCAGATGTCAGATCTGGTGAAACACCAGCGAACCCACACAGGGGAGAAGCCCTACAAGTGTGGGGTCTGTGGCAAGGGCTTTGGGGATAGCTCTGCCCGTATCAAACACCAGCGAACTCATAGTGGTGAAAAGCCCTACAGAGCCCGGCCACCAGCCCAGGGCCCCCCAAAGATTCCTCGATCCAGGATCCCTGCTGGTGAGCGCCCCACCATCTGCGGTGAGTGCGGCAAGAGCTTCCGGCAGAGCTCTGACCTGGTGAAACACCAGCGGACACACACGGGCGAGAAGCCCTACAAGTGCGGGGTCTGTGGCAAGGGCTTTGGCGACAGTTCTGCCCGCATAAAGCACCAGCGGACACACCGGGGGGAGCAGCCCCCCCGGCCCCTGGTGCCCCGACGGCTGCCATCTCGAGTAGCCACGGCAGCCGCACAGGGACCTAAGGCCCAGGATAAGCCATACATCTGCACTGACTGTGGCAAAAGATTTGTACTCAGCTGCAGCCTCCTGAGCCACCAGCGCAGTCACCTGGGGCCCAAGCCTTTTGGCTGTGATGTGTGTGGAAAGGAGTTTGCCCGGGGCTCAGATCTGGTGAAGCACCTGCGGGTGCACACAGGAGAGAAGCCTTACCTCTGCCCCGAGTGTGGCAAGGGCTTCGCTGACAGCTCCGCCCGGGTCAAGCACCTCCGCACCCACAGTGGCGAGAGGCCTCATGCCTGTCCGGAGTGTGCCCGCACCTTCAGCCTCAGCTCCACCCTTTTCCGCCACCGCCTCACTCACGCGGAGCCCCAGGACTTCAGCTTCCCAGGCTACCCCCTCGCCCCCCTGATCCCCAGCCCACCCCCCAGCTCAAGCCCACCCCCACCTCCCCTTGGCACCAGCCCCCCGCTGACGCCTCGAAGCCCTTCGCACTCAGGTGATGGCCCTTTCGGCCTGCCTGGCTTGGAGCCGGAGCCTGGGGGCCCACAGGCTGGGGAGCCGCCTCCACCGCTGGCGGGTGACAAGCCCCACAAGTGCCCTGAGTGTGGCAAGGGTTTCCGCCGAAGCTCGGACCTGGTGAAACACCATCGTGTACACACGGGGGAAAAACCCTACCTCTGCCCTGAATGCGGCAAGGGTTTTGCCGACAGCTCTGCCCGGGTCAAGCATCTCCGCACCCACCGCGGTGAACGGGCTCGGCCACCACCACCATCCACTCTCCTGAGGCCACACAACCCCCCTGGCTCAGCACCCACGGCCCCTCGATCCCGAGTCCGGGCTCAGCCCTCTGGGCCCAGCCAGCCCCACGTGTGTGGCTTTTGTGGGAAGGAGTTTCCCCGGAGCTCGGATCTAGTCAAACATAGGCGCACACACACCGGGGAGAAGCCATACAAGTGTGCAGAGTGTGGCAAGGGTTTTGGTGACAGTTCTGCCCGCATCAAGCACCAGCGTGGGCACCTGGTCTTGAGGCCCTTTGGGACAGGGGATGGTCAGGCAAGGCCCCTCAAAGAGGAGCCACCAACGGGACTGGAATGATGGGGTCCAGGGTGGGTGGAGGCCCAGGAGACCAAAGGGGAGGGTATCTGCCGCTTAAGCAGAGAAGAAAGGGCCTGGGAGGCAGTGGGAGGGAGAAGGAGGGGAAGAAACAAATGGGAGAAAGGAGTGGATAGATAGCAATAGAGATTTGGAGACAATGACCTTGAAGCTCAGGAAACTCCTGGCTGGGCTCAGTCAGGACCTTGCCAGTGTGGTTTATACCCCCAGCTTCTAGAACACTGCCTAGTATACAGTAGGCAATAAATATTTGTTGATGAACAAACTGACCTTAGCCTGAGGGCCCTTAAAGAACTCTAAATTCCTGCTGCCTCTTAACCTGTAAATTGACCCCTCCCAACCTTGCCCCTGGGAGACCAGCACCCTGAACCAGGGTTTGTTAGACCTATGAGCTTCAACAATGAGACTTCTGAGGTTTAGGGTGACAGAGTGAGGCAAGGCCATCTTGACCACCCTACTGATGGTGAGAGTATTGTTGTGAGGCAGGCAGTACCCAGCCTCAGGCCGCTGGACGTGGTCTTAGCCAGGAAGAGGACACTTGGAGAGGCCAGACCTATCTGCCCTGGAGAAGCCCAAACTGCCCTGACACCTGGACACGGCAGAACAGGTCAGAGACAGCAGAAAGAGCAGTCATCTGCCCTGGGTGCTAAGCCCAGGTCCTGGTGGACGGCAGCAGAGATACACTGGCAGAAGGGCAGTACAGGGGTGAGGAGAAGCCAGGGAAGCACCAAGGCCTGACAGCCACATCTCCATGTGTCTCGCCAATAAACTGCTTCTTGTCTGAGGCTTGGACTCTTGTGTGCGTGTGTGCGTGGTGAGGGGTGAAAAAGGTGCCGAAGGGTCGCCACAGGCAAAACCCATAAGCCATGTTGTAAACTTGCTCTCTTTGAGCCCTGTCAAATAAAGAAGTTGGGTTGTCATAGCTGCTTTTTAGCTCTGACAACGGGTTAAGAAAACGGCCACCAGGCCTGTCAGCTGATGCCTCAGACCTGAGTTCTGGCTGCCCACAGGAGCCACCTACGCCACAGGCTCGAGCGCGACCCTTAAAAGGAAAAACACTCGGTGGGAGCGTGGGGGGTGGGGGTGGGCGGGTGTTTTGCGAGCGCTGTTGCTATGGCGACAGGTACCGGGAGAAAAGTGGCTGGCAGGAATTGGTACCAGCTCAGAAGACCCCGACACTGATGTTCTGCTTTCTGGGAAACCCCACCTCCCTGCGACCCTTTTTTTATTTGTCGAGAAACAGGTCATTCGTCTGCATAGCCCAAAGGCAGGGCCAAGGGGATGTCTCTATCCCCCAGGAAAGGCAACCGTATTTCCCAGCCATCCATGCGTCATTAGGTGCAGGACTCCAACTCCTAGCTTTTTCCGAGGAGGGCGCCAATAGGGAGGAAGGGGAAAAAGGAACTGACCTGATTGGCCAGGGACAAAAAAGACTAGGGCGGTTCACCCATCTAAGAAATGAAGTACAAGACTCCCTACAACTTCGCAGGCTTGTCGTCTCAGCTAATTTGCGTGCGGGAACGGTCCCCGGGTAGAAGCTCTCGCGACATCTTAACCGTCGGCCGGGCTTCCTTAGAAACCAATGAAAGCTTGCTGCAGCGCGGCTCCTCCCAGTCCTCCCACCCCTGCCAAGTTGTTAAACAGATTCGAAATCCCAGAATTTTGAGTTCAGGTCTGGAGTGCTCAGCGGCTTCTGTCCTAAGTGCACACAAACACCCATAGACCTGAATGGAAGCCTTTGGGGCTTTGGGAAGATCCTCCCTGCTGGTTGCCGTGTCTCACCTCCCTACCAGGTTGGCCTCCAACGTAGCCTGCAGTGAACTTTGTAAAATCTGACCACTTCACTCCCCTATTAAAAACCCTGCCGTATGTGCGCATGTCCTCTCTATAAAACTTAACTCCTAGATGGCATTCAAGGCCTTCCACTTGTGTGGTTTCAGACCCGTGCCTCTTAAATATTCTGTTTTTGTAACTTGGAATGCCCCCCTTCCCAACGTGTTAACCTATCCAAACACCTCAAGTGTTACTTCCTCCCAGAAGCCTTCCCTAAACCTCCAGCCTGGTTAGAACCCCCTTCATCTGATGTGTTAAGCTCCCTTAACACATCGAGAGCTTCTTTAGGATAAAGAGACACTCAACAGCATTACCTACTGTGTGCTGGGTACTGGGCATAGAAAGATGAATAAGACAAAGTTTCTGCCCTCAGTTTCTACGCAGAAGCTAGACATTGAACAAATATTTTCAAGTGTGGTAAAGACTATGCAGGAAGCAGGCATGCAGGAGAGACTCCCACATGGTTCAATGCCTCTCCAAAGAGGCAATTATGTTAAGACGTAAAGAATGACTTGGAACAAGCCGAGAAAGGAGGAGGTGGGAGATGAGATGGCGAATGGTGTGTTCTATGCACCAAGTCCTTGGGATTCAAGAACTCAAGTAAACTTCTAGTGAGGCTGAAGGCAAATAGTGAAATGCAGAATAGTGAAAAGTGAGATAAAGACTTCCAAATTCAACTTTCTACCTCCCAGTCCTAAAAGGGGCCTGGCACACAATAAGGCTCACTCAATACTTTGGTGAACGATGTCCTTGGGACATGATGTTCTCTTCACGAGAGTTTACAGTCCCACAAACTGCTACCTCTTTGTCCATCTGGCAAACTCCCACTCATCTTTGAAGGTCCTTTACATTTATCTCTTTGGTGAGGCCTGCACCCAATATCCACTCCCTTCCACGGGGCTGTCAGAACACCTATTGTTTCCTTTTCATATGTATGTAATATATATATATCATATACATATATATTTTTAAATCACCTTCTTTACTAGACTGTGAGATTCTCAAGAACAAGAACTAGCTCTGATTCCAGATAGATACTTGTACATGTTCCTCCTTTTGCAAGCATCTGTTCCAAAGTCCTCCCACAGTAGGAGGACCTTCCAGTAGGGACTTTCGCTGCTCCCAGCTGAGCCTCCTCACTGATTCTCTGAATTAGGGGAAGCACGCCTTGCCTTTCGCTAGAGTTCCTGCCATAATCTGGCCCTGCCTGCCTCTTCTCCAGCTCCCACACTACATTTCCATTAACTCACTTGGCTCCAGCCATACAAGCCTTCTTTCTTTTCCTCAAACATGCCAAGCTTAATCTCACCTTAAAGTCTCTGTAGTTCTGTCTAGAACATTCTTCATCTAGATTTTCAAATGGCTAACTTTTTCTCATCATTCAAGTTTCATCTCATATATTATATCCTAAGAGATGCCTTCCCTGCTCACATTAAAGAAGCTCCCAACCATAGCCACTCCTTGTTGCATCATCTGGCCCTATTTCCTTCTTACACCCGTCCTTACCTGAAATTATCTTATTTACTTGTTGACATTTTTTACACCTTGAGAAGTGCCATGGTAGCTAAGATTTTTCTCTCTTTTGTTCACTACTGCATCTCCAATATCTAGAATAGTGCCAGGTACATAGTAGGGTTCAATAAATATTTGATGAGAGAATTAACACAATCAAAGTGGCTTTTGGGATCCTGAGGGTGAGTATCACATTCATTTACCCCCTTTTCCCAGCTCTGAGGAAGAGCAAAACTTTGACCAGATGTAATCCCAACATCCAAATTATGTTATGGGCTCTGCAGACTGAGGATCAGGCTTGAGTCCTGGCTCTGCTACCAATTTCCTCATGTAACCTCATTTCTGAGAGAGAATTTGGTGCAACAGGAAGAGCATGAGGTTTGGAATTGGCTACTTACCAGCTATGTGACTTTGAGCAAATTACTTAAGTTTTTAGTTCCGTCATTTGTCAAAGGAAGGTAATATGATTGATCCCCACAGGGTTGTTGTAAAGAGACAACTAGGGATTGTAAGCACTTACTGAATGTAATTTCTCTTTCATCATTTCTGAATCTTCGTTGCCCCATTCATAA
Organism: Delphinus delphis; assembly: GCF_949987515.2. Taxonomy (NCBI): domain Eukaryota; kingdom Metazoa; phylum Chordata; class Mammalia; order Artiodactyla; family Delphinidae; genus Delphinus; species Delphinus delphis. The sequence continues at coordinate 72,093,021 of NC_082697.1, forward strand.
ATTGGGAGAATTAGGTATCTTTTTCAAGAGAAGTGGGAAAATACAGATCTTTACATGAAATATCTCAATTTTTAAATGTTGGAAATTAAATTTTGTAAAAGACCTCTCGTGCTTCTTTTGAAGTTAACTTTTAAACCTGAGAGCCAAACAAGATACTTCTGTGGACTGGATCTGGTCCGTGTGCTATAATTTTCCACCTAGGCTACTGGGATGCTGTGACAGTACTTACTGTGTAACTTAGGCAAGTCAGTTAGCTTCAATTAGCTCATCTGTGAATTTCAATTAGCTCATCTGTGAAATGGACCCACCTTTGTGCGGATCGAGATCAGATGTGCAAAAGGCTTAGCATAACGATGGCGCATAAGAGGCACACCACGCAACAAACAGCAGCGGTTGCTTGGGTGGCTGTTGGTAAGTATGTATTCAAGGAGCAAGATATCCCAGAGACCAGGAGACCGTGAAGGCGACGCTGCGAAAGGAGAAAAGATGGGAGAAGAGGCAAAAAGAGGGAAGAGGCAAAAAGAGGGAAGGGAAGAGGTGAGGAGGCAACAGGGTCCGCCCTCCAGGCGGGGCGCCAGCGAGAGGCCCAGGCAGGGGCGGGAGCGCACGTGGCCTATTTCGGGCGGAGCAGACGCGCTTGGCCGCAGCTGAGACCTCCGAGCCGGCCGCAGGAGACGAGCCTTTAAGGTAGGTCACTACAGGACTGTGAGGACCTTGAACACCGACTAGGGCAGCCCGGGGTCTTTGGGAGTCGGAGTTGAGCGGAAGGTACTGGGTGTGGGCTCGCCACCCTCCCGGGGCAGTTTGGGCCGGACGCCTGGGTCCTCTGGCCCCTCCCCTAGGGGCGGGGTTAGGTATTCCGACCAATGACCAGTCGTCACCGAGGCCCCGCCTACTCCCCGCCCCCGGAGTCGCGGCGTCGCAGAGTGCCCAACCGCCCGGCGCCCTGGCCTGGGGCAGCTCGAGCGCCCGAACCTGTGGCTGGTGAGTGCGCACCCCCTCAGGGTCTCCGTCCCGATCCTGCCTCCAGCCCGTGCCCTAGAGCTCCGGGCCGCGGACCCAGGCACCGGGGAGTGACTCAGCGCGGGGAGGGTGGTGACTCACTGGGGCTAGAGATTCGAAGTGTTCAGGGCCTTGAATGCCGGGATGAGTGGGGTGAACGAGAGTCTTCCGAGCTGGTCCCGGGATAGGGCTGGGGCCTAGGGCCGGGCTGGGATAGAGGGAAGAAGGTCAGACACAAAGATCACAGGAGAAGCCACGGCTGCACCGCCTTGTGTGGGCCAGAGCCATGGTGGGGGGGCGGGTCCTGAGCTTCTGACTCAGCTCCCTGCCCCAGGACACCAAGATGCCCGGTGAACAGCAGACAGAGGAGGAGGAGGAGGAAGAGATGCAAGAAGAGATGGTGCTGCTGGTGAAGGGTGAGGAGGATGAGGGTGAAGAGAAGTATGAAGTGGTGAAACTCAAGATCCCCATGGACAACAAGGAGGTACGTGTTCCACACCCTGGGGTCCCTTCGCCCCTAAACCTGGTGCAGGTCCAGCCTCCCTCACACAGAATCCAGGGATCCTGTCCCTACTTTCCCTTGACTCTCAGGGTTGGCCACCCATCCTTCTGTCCCACAGTCCATGCTGCCATCATACAGATGTCACGCCTACTGTGCCAGGCTCTGTGCTGGGTGCTGGAGAGTAAACGCTCTCCTCGGTTCCTCGAGGTGATGTCTAGCAGGGTTAGACTGGCAAGGGTGTTGAAGGTTTAAAGAGAGGAGTTTTAAGGAGATCAAAATATGAGTTAGATTTACCCATTAGAGACCCTAACTGCCACTAGGTATAGTTCTACTTCCCAAAACCCTACAGGACTCCCACCCACAGCCAGAGCAGCCCTGAGTCCAGCTGGAAGACTCCTGGGCCAGATTTGTGGGCCCAGGCTCCCTCTGATTTCTTCCTGCACAGGCGCCAGTTCCCAGAAAAAGAAAGTTCTGCTGCCCCCTAGTGGGTGTGGTGGGCCCTAGGGGGAGGGGGCTGGCTGCTGTGGCCTCCTCTTCCAGTCAAAATAACTATTTAGGGAATTCCCAGGCGGTCCAGTGGTTAGGACTCTGCGCTTTCACTGCGGTGGCCCGTTTAGTTCTGTTTTCTCAGGCTTCCTTGGCCCATCCTCCTAGCTCAGCCTGCCTCTTCCGGCCCTGTGAATCCCCTGGTCTCCACCTTTGTCCTACAAGTTAAGAACTCAGACTCCAGAGTTTAGGGTGGACTTCCAACTCTGTCACTTACCAGCTGTGTCACCTTAGGCAAGTTTAACCTCTTTGTGGCTCAGTTTCCTCACTGGTACAAGGGAAATCATAATAGCACCGACTTCTTGGGGTTGGGAGGATTAAATGAGTTAATACATGTAAAGAGTTAGAACTGTGTCTGGCACATAATAAACACTATGTAAGTATTTGCTGCTATTATTCATTTTTCTCCCTAAAGTTCAGGACCTTGGGCTAGGTCATCCTTCTGGAGATTTTTCTACTCATTTTTATCAAGGCCTTTCTGGGCTGAATCCTGAGGCTTGGGAGTGAACAGGGAAACCTAGAACATGGAGGCCTAGAGAATTGAGGGCAAATAACTCAAGGCAGTGGGGAAGGCTTCATGGAAATGACTTTGACGTGGGCCTTGAAAACTTAGTGGGAATTTGGCAAATGGAGGAGGAAGAAGGGCATTTCAGGATGAGGAAACAGCAAAAGCAAATGCTCAGAGAAGATAAGGCCAGAGAAGTAGGCGGGGCCAGAGAGTAAAAGGTGTTGAAAGGCAGCTTAGGAGTTTGGACGTACTCTGTTAGGTTATGCGGTGCCATCAGAAGCCTCAAATCAGAGGAGAGACATGATCAGATTTTCTATTTAGAAGAATCGTGGGCTGCTGTGGGGAGACCAGGTCAGGTACGGCTGGTAGCCTGCTCTAAGGTAGTGGCAGCAGGGGAGAGAAGATGGAAATAAGGGGGTTTTGGGGAACATTGATTGGACTGGATGGAGCTAAGGATGGGAAGGGTGGGTGTAGGCATGGCTAGTCATGAAAAGGCTGTAGAGCTAGACTCTGAATGGTATCATGTAGCTGTTAAAAGCATTGGCTCAAATCCTAACCACTGTTTACCAGTTTTGCCTCGACAGCCTTTTCATCTATAAAATGAGATAATGAAAGTAAGATCCTTGAAATCCAGTCTAAGTATCACGTGGGTGACTGGATTTGGAGGAGGGTGGAAATGAGAGTTACACACACACATCCCACAAGATAGCTCATCAACTTGCTGTGTGGTCTCCCTGAGTCTCGGTTTCTATGAAATAGTGGTCTCCAAAGCTCCTTCTAGTGTCAACATTCTGTGACTCTCAGCTCTCACCCAGTCTCATGGCCGGTCATTGTCCAGAACAGGCCTTAATTATGCTGCACTCAGTAGCTGGAGTATTCTCTCACTGCCTATTAAAATCCAAACTATATTTAATGAATAGAAGGGTTTTGTCAGAGGGCTCTATATACATCCAGTCCTGTCTCTCCCTGCTTAAAATTGAACCCTTGAGTGGTATTCTGTTTCCCTCAGCTCCTGCGCCTGGCATTCAAAGGTCTTCATCGTCTGACCTCATGGCTTCATCTCTAGTCACTCAGCACCCATCCCATGCCCCAGCTTCAAACACACCTGACCCTTCTTACCTCGAAGACTTTGCCCATGTGGTCTTTCAACCTGTAGAACCCTCTTCACCTTTCCCACCTGCTTTCCCTGGGAGTAGTGCATCTCCTAGATCAGGCTTCTTCATTTTTGACATGCGTACATATCACCTGGGGATCTTGTTAAACTGAAGAGTTTGATCCAGTAGGTATGGGGGGGACTTGAGATTCTGTATTTCTAACAAGTTTCCAGTGATGCTGACGCTGCTGGTCTGTGGACCACACTTGATTTAGCAATGAGCGAGAGGATAGGGATTGTATTTTATACTCTGTACTCAAAAGAAGGGAGATTCTGACAGCTAAAAAAGCCCAGGTGAGGGAGACAAACTGTGTAGGTAACCTTAAACTTGTCAGTGAGATAGAATTGCATCATTCTATGAGAGAAGAGGTGTTTTAGATAATGACAGACTTCCAGTGTAAACCCTGACCCTGCCGATGGATTAGCTGTAGGACCTTGGTAGTCACTTACTTCTGAGTCTTATATCCTTATTTTAAAATGGTGCTAATACAGCCTAACCCAAAGGGTTGTGAGAATTTAAAATAAGAACATGGGTGGAAAGCACTTACCACGCTTCCTGGCACACAGTGAGTGCTCAGTAAGTGGTAGTTATTGTTATTAATTAGAAAAGTAATGGCTGAGGAAAAAACTGGAATGTTTGCTCTGGTTTAAAACAAAAACAAAAACACCTTAAGCAGGAAGACAAAATCACTAACTTTATTTTTTATTTATTTATTTTTAAAATAAATTTATTTATTTATTTATTTTTTTTGGGCTGCATTGGGTCTTTGTTGGTACACTCAGGCTTTCTTTAGTTGTGGTGAGCAGGGCTTCTCATTGTGGTGTCTTCCTTGTTGTGGAGCACGGGCTCTAGGCACGCGGGCTTCAATAGTTGTGGCTTCTGGGCTCTAGAGCGCTGGCTCAGTAGTTGTGGCGCACGGGCTTAGTTGCTCCATGGCATGTGGGATCTTCCCGGACCAGGGCTCAAACCTGTGTCCCCTGCATTGGCAGGCAGATTCTTAACCACTGCGCCACCAGGGAAGTTCCAAAATCACTAACTTTAAATACTTGGATTGTCATATTCTTATACTACATGTATCCCCCTAGTACCCTCATGTTATAGTGCAGATACCCTGTATTCTAATTTTTAAATCTAACAGCTGTAGAACTTAAAAGGCATGTAAGTCTGGTATTTGCCAGGCTTCAGTCACTTACCTGTTTGCTCATTTATTTAATGCTCTTCTTCAGATAGATTCACATTGTTTTGTTAAATAAATTTACCCTCATCTGAGCAATAATACTGATGAAATTGTGGGTTTCATGTGATCTGTTGTTTTTCTAATATCCATGAAAATAAATACATAATGATCATAGTAAGATAAGAGTTAGCCTACATAACACTTAGAATCCTCTTGCATTCTGTGATGTGCATACCTCAAGTCGGGAAATATTGATCTCACCTAGCCTACCTTGCCTTCCTTGGTTCACTGAGGCAGGGGAAGGGAGGGACTTGCCTGGGGTCTTAATGAGCTAGACTCAGCCCCTCTTACGAAGATTCTTCCTAGGGCACCCAAGGCCCCTCCTCCTGGAGCTGGAGATACCAAGGGTACTTGTGTGAAGAATTTCTTTTTCACAAGATAGTGAATCCAGCATAAGGAAGTCCTCAGGCTGGTCAAAGTCACCTTAAAGAAGGGTGCCAAAGAAAAACAGGCCAGAAAAATACAGATATAATGAGAAAAATTCTCTCCACGATGGCTGACGTGATGAAATAAACCCAATAGATGTCAAAACCGGGGCAAGACTGGAAAGCATGACCTTGAATTCAGACTGCCCAATTTGCTGTGGGGAGTTTCTCGATTTAAAGTATCAAGTTGTATTTTAACCTTGAATCCCTCTTAGAGAGTGCCAGGCACTTGGAGTCCAGCGGCTGTCACATCTTCATGCTGTGTGTGCAGGGAAGCAGTGTAGCCTACTGGTTAAGGGTGAGAACTCTTAAGGTCAGTCCTGACTCCCACTGGCTATGTGAATTTAATCTCTCTGAGCTCAGTTTTCTCAAAAGATAATGCCTGACTCAAGGGGGAGTGACAGGAAGATTTAATACAATAATGTACATAACATAGCACTGTCAGATCTTTACACTGTAATGTTATCATTATCATGATAATAGTATTTAAGCCAGAGTTCCCTTGGCTGGTGACCAGTTTCCCAAACTGCCTTGTTTTCAAATTTCTGAGGTGGTTACCAAAAAGCTACTGTCTTTTTAACAAAGGATCTTGAAGGCCCTGAAGGTGCCCTCCTTACAACTTCAGAAAGAAGAGGCCTCGCCACTCCCTAGTTGTCATTTACCCTCTCTTAACCTGTTTCCTTATCTATAGAAGAAGAATAGTGATAATCACTTGGTGGAGATGGAATATGGGGAGAAAGAAGCTAACACTGTCTTATGCTTAATATGTGCCTGGTTTTTCATTTGGTCATGAATTAATATCCTATTTGCTTAGTCCATAGTAGAGATTTAACACCACTTTTGCTAGGATGAGCCTTCTCTTTTCTAAGAAGGAAGCAATGTTTCCTCAGTATTCCTCTTTACTGTTAGTACAAACTGTTTTCCCTTCATCTGCCTCTTATAAAGCATTTCTTTTTCTGATTTTATCTCCAGAGGCCCAGACCTCATGAAACTGGCTTATTTTTGAATTTTTTTCATTTCAGGCCTCAGAATAGTATTTGGGTTTCACCCTGGCTGCCTTTTTTGCAGCTTAAAAAATGATAGGTGCTTGCTCTTGAAAGTTTATTAGAGAGCCTGGACTTGATGGTGGCCTGGTTTCTAAGACACCGTGCTCTCCTGGGTCTCTTACCTCACTGGCTGCTTCTGCTCAGTCTCCTTTGCTGGCTGCTTTTTGTCTTGCCACCCCCATTTCTCTCTGCCTATTCCTTGGGCGAACTCATCCAGTCTCAAGGCTTTAAAAACCACCTCCACGCTGATGCCTTCCCAATTAACATCTCCAGCCTGGGCCTCTCTCCTGAGCTCCAGATGTGTCAAGGAGAACTGCAGATAAGATCAGAAACGGATAGTAGGTACCAACTTGCGCCTCCCTCCACCCTCAGCTCTGTAGATGGCAATTCCGCCTTTGTAGTTGCTAAGCTCAAAATCCTTGGAGTCATTTTTACTCCTTTCTTTACACCTCATGTCTAATCTACTATCAAATTTGCTGTCTCAAACTGCAGAATATGTCCAGAAGCAGACCACTTCTCACCACCTTCACTTCCCAACTTTGTCACTGGGTCCAAGCCACTGTCTTCTCTGGCTTGCAGTACAGTAGCTTCCTCGCTGGGTTCCTGCCCCCTCCCCTCCTTTATTCTTTTTTTTTTTAATTAATTTTTTTTTTTTTGGCTGCGTTGGTTCTTTGTTGCTGCGCATGGACTTTCTCTAGTTGCGGCGAGCGGGGACTTCTCTTGTTGCGGAGCACAGGCTCCAGGCATGTGGGCTCAGTAGCTGTGGCTCACAGGCTTAATTGCTCTGCAGCATGTGGGATCTTCACGGACCAGGGCTTGAACCCTTGTCCCCTGCATTGGCAGGCGGATTCTTAACCACTGCACCACCAGGGAAGCCCCTGAAACCTTTTAAAATATGAGTCTAATCTGTTCCCCTCCTTGCTCAAAACCGTCTAACATCTCTATTGAGTCCTCACCTCATTCACATGCAAGGCCCTATGCTAAGATATCCCCTTCAGGACCACTCCATGGATCACTCTTCCCCTCCTGCCGTCCGCCCTAAGCACTGTTTCTGGCCATTCCTAGAACAGGAAAACTGCTGTCTCAGGGCCTTGCTTTTCCCTCTGGAACCTGCTCTCTCACCTCCTTAGGTCTTCGCTCATGTGACATCAGCGAGATTCCTCAACCCTATTTAAATTTGCAGCACCCCCTCCAATACCAGCACTCCTTATCCATTCTTCCTGAAACTAGGAATTAAAAAAAAAATTTAATGTTGAATCCCCAGTTCCTAGAACAGAGTCTGGCACATTGTACGCGTTCAATAAATACTGTATGAATTAATAAAGAATAGCTAGAATTACACTAGGCATTGTGCTATGTGCGTTTATGTTAATCTCATTTAAAGCGCACAACCGTCCTGAGAGGCGCACCCCGTGGCTTTTCCTACTGTACAAACGGGGGACGGAGAGGCTGCAGCCGGCAGAGCCCCAGGTCTCTGGCTCCCGAGCCTCTCGGTCAGGGCTGACCTGTCCCCTGTCCCCTCTCCCCGCAGGTCCCGAGCGAGGCGCCAGCGCCGTCGGCGGACCCGGCGCGCCCACACGCGTGCCGGGACTGCGGCCGCGCCTTTGCGCGCCGCTCCACATTGGCCAAGCACGTCCGCATACACACGGGCGAGCGGCCCTTTGCGTGCACCGAGTGCGGCCGGCGCTTCTCGCAGAAGTCAGCGCTGACCAAACACAGCCGCACGCATACGGGCGAGCGGCCTTACGAATGCCCAGAATGCGACAAGCGCTTCTCGGCCGCCTCGAACCTGCGGCAGCACCGGCGGCGCCACACGGGCGAGAAGCCGTACGCATGCGCACAATGCGGCCGCCGCTTCGCGCAGAGCTCCAACTATGCACAGCACCTGCGCGTGCACACGGGCGAGAAGCCGTACTCGTGCCCGGACTGCGGACGCGCCTTCGGCGGCAGTTCGTGTCTGGCGCGCCACCGACGCACGCACACGGGCGAGCGGCCGTACGCATGCGCCGACTGCGGCACGCGCTTCGCTCAGAGCTCGGCGCTGGCCAAGCACCGGCGCGTGCACACGGGCGAGAAGCCGCACCGCTGCGCCGTGTGCGGCCGCGGCTTCGGCCACCGCTCCAACCTGGCGGAGCATGCGCGCACGCACACAGGCGAGCGGCCCTACCCATGTGCCGAGTGCGGCCGGCGCTTCCGCCTCAGCTCACACTTCATCCGCCACCGTCGCGCGCACATGCGGCGCCGTCTCTACATCTGCGCGGGCTGCGGCCGGGACTTCAAGCTACCCGCCGGAGCCACTGCCACTGAGCGCTGCCCAGATTGTGAGGGCAGTTGAACCGCCATTCTTGTCTCCGCAGGGTGCGAGCTGGGGAGGGGCACGCTAGTATCCCGACCTGGGGCTGCGTTAACCTGGACAACTCCCCGCCCCGCCTCCTGCGTCTCAGATGGGGTGGGACGGCGGGCCTGGCTGCCCTGGAACTGGGAGACAGGGAGGATCCCCTACCGGGGGTCCCTGGAAACGCGCCCACCTCCCCCTCATTACATCCCCTCGGCCCGTGTTAGAGTGAATAAAGTATTATATCCTCACCCCACCCGTGCCTGTGAATGAGGTGGGTGGGGTGTGAATTAGGAGGAAAATTGGGGGTCTCTCCAGGCTTAGGTGATTTAGGTGAATTGTCATGGAGTCAAGTGGGGCTATAAGCCCAAAAGTGTTCCAGGAACTGGTTTTGTGTGTGTGTGGAGTCATTCCACGCTTGGCCCTTGGTTATGTCTTCATGACCTCAGACCTAGAAGGGTCCATAAATTTAGCGCATTTGTGATCAACAGGCACTGCATTCTGCAGAGCTTTGAGTGAGCCGGCATGAACCTCATGGAACTTGGTCTAGTAAAGAGAAGCAATAGTGGAAACTTTAGCACGAGGTTAAAGGACTTCACTGCTACATTATTATTAGCTCATTTTCATCCTCAAAGCATCCCAAAGTGAGGTAACTCTTTTACCTCCATTTCTGCAGATGAGTAAATAGGTACCGACAGCCAGTGAATGGCACAGTGAGGACGAGTACACAGGCAAGTGCAGTCCCTTGTCATTGGAACTCTGTTGGGGGAGTTGCTGGATAGGAGAGGTCTTCAGTGCAGTCTTGGAGTTTAGAGAGGCTCTTCTCAGAGGTGGCATTTAAGCTGGTCTTAAGGTCAAGAGAGTTGGGGTTGGGGACGTATGGAGAGAACCCCTGAACCTGCATGCCAGACTTGTTAGAGCTTGCAGATGTCCTCTGGGGTGGAAGGCAGGGACAACAAGCAAGGACGTTGGCAGGAGACAGACCACTAAGGACCCTGGAAGCCAGGTTAAATGTTCCAAGGCCACAAAGAAGCCTTGAGGGATTAGAGGGGAGGGAGGCATATGGCATATTATTGAGCTAGAATTAATAGGAGTTAAAGTGGACGTGCGGAAAGGAGAGATGGGGCTGATTTCATTTCTTAGCTTGGGTGACCGCAGGCAGTGTCATTGAGATGGGGACACAGGATGAGGAGCAGGAGCAGGAGTTGAAGTGGCAGCAATTGTTACACCCCAACCTGGACACATTGAGTGTGAAGTAAATGTGGACGGGTCAGGGAGGCGATTGGAAGTAACACCTTGGGGATATCAGGTCTGGAGGGCATGGCACCACATCCAGAAGAGGGTAGCAGAGAACTTGAGTCTGTGACAGAACAGCCAGAGGTAGAAAAGCAGAAGTGTCTTGTCTGGGAAATCTAGAGGAAAGTGTTTTATGGAGGAAACAGCTCAGTCAGATGCCGCTGTGGTGTCCACTGTGTGTGAATTCGGGGAAAGTGATGAGAACGGTTTCAGTGGAGGGGTGGGGGGTGAAAGCCAGCGTTGAATGGGTTAGGGTAGAAATGAGACAATGAAGAAGCAGAGTGGATGGGTATAGATCCATTTCAAGAGGTTTGGCTGTGAAAAGCATGAGGGAAGTAGCTAGAGTTTTGTTGGTTTTGTCTTGTCAATACGAAAGAGAGTCAAGTATGCTTTTTTCTTTTTTTTTTTGCGGTACGCGGGCCTCTCACTGTTGTGGCCTCTCCTGTTGTGGAGCACAGGCTCCGGTCGTGCAGGCTCAGCGGCCATGGCTCACGGGCCCAGCCACTCTGCAGCATGTGGGACCCTCCCAGACCGGGGCACGAACCTGTGTCCCCTGCATCGTCAGGCGGACCCTCAACCACTGCACCACCAGGGAAGCCCTCAACTATGCTTTATGTGCTAATGGGATGGGCTAATGGAAAGGAAAAGACTTTGATTATATGGAGGAGAGAGGAGATAACTGATCAAGGAGACAGATGAAATAAGAGATCAATAAGCTAAGGCTCCTGCTATCACTGGTGGGCAGAGGAAAGGAGGGTTTGGGAAGTTAAAGCTAAAGCAGTTCCAATCTGATGGATTCTCTTTTACCTAGGGAGTAAGAGAGGTCACTGGTTAGGAGGAAGTGACGTCATTAATAAGAGTGAGGCCAGTAAAGGGAAATGCTTTATTTTACTGATGTGGAATCAGGTTTCACCCTGTGAAGGCGGCAGGCTGCTAGTTCCCTGGGTAGCTCTGAAAAGAAAGTGATGTGCCTGGGGTCACACAACGGGTGAATCATACACACCCAACACTATCTTTAGGTGTAGAAGTGGAACAAGCAAATTGGCCTTGGGAGAGAAGGAGGGGGCTAAGGGGTCCAAGCCCCAAAAGAGAGGAAGCCCTGTTCTGCTTCATATCAGACAGACCTGACCCTGATTTGTGCTGGGGGCCAAGGGAGAGGGGCAGAGAGCTCTCTCAGGGACAAGGCCCACGCCTGCCTTAACTGTTGAAATTTCCTGCTCTGTGCCCCTGAAAGTTTTGAGTTGAAAAAGCAAACAGATAATGACAACTGCAAACTTACACTGTCCTAAACACTCTACTTAGAATAACTTACTCAAACCTTACAACCCTATTAGGTAGATAACATTATTTTCATTTCATTTAATGTATTTATTTATTTATTTTTGGCTGCGCGGCACGTGGGATCTTAGTTCCCCGACCAGGGATGGAACCCACGCCCCCTGCGGTGGAAGCGCAGAGTCTTAACCACTGGACCATCAGGGAAGTCCCTTATTTTCATTTTAGATGAGGAAATGGAGGCACAGAAAGATGCCAATATAATCCAGAACATCATCCAGTATCAAAGATGGCATTTGAACCCATACAGCCTGGCTCCAGAACCTGGGCTCTTATCCAACACTACATAAAGCCTCCAGTCTTGTTTAGAGAAGGGGAAGGGACTTACTTGCATGAGGTCAGACAGAGAACTTACTAGAAATCAGATCTCTCTGCTCTGCAGGTGGGCAGTATAATAGAGAAACATGGGCTTTGGGCTCACAGGTATCCCTGGTACCCCTCTCCAGCATGTGCTGAGACAGAGAGCCCCCCCAGCTGCCCCAGGAAGAATCCAGAAGTTGCTAACCAAAACTTTTATTGAGAGAGAAAAAAACAGGAGGCTACCTACTGGAGGTTCTTGGGCCTCAGACCTCAAGAAGGGTAGCGCCCAGGCCCATGATCTGTTAGGAAAGGACTAGAATGAGGTAGCACGGCTGGAGCACCCTCTGCTCCTCAGATGCCGTGCTGAGTTGCAGGTTCTGTGCCCATGTTTCTAGGTTGAGGCCTGACCTGTGGACTCACAGGCAAGGTCTGCAGGCCCCACAGCCTGGTTTTCAGAGGTGGCCCCATGGGGCAAGTCTGTGTACTTGCGGGCAGAGCCGCGGGACAGATGCACTGGGTAGCGTCGCCGGTTGGTGTCCATCTTGGAGAGCACTGCTCGGGGCAGATCTACACGGCAGCGGGCTGCCAATGCTACCAGGTAGATGAGGACGTCACTGAGCTCCTCTTGAAGGGCTGCTCGTTCCCTGGGGGGCCAGGCTTGGGGCCCAGGCTCCTCATCCGGCTTCCACTGACTGGGGACAGGACACAAAGACAGGCACACACACATAGATGCTAGCTAGGCCAGTGGGTTCCACCTCTCAGGGGCACACCCCAGGCCTTGCAGCAATGAACTCCCACCTCCTAGGAAGTTCCTCCAAAGACAAGTCAACCCAGCTAGGCCCTGGAATCTTCATGGTGGGGAAGAGACCCCATCAGATGATTCACCCAGACCTCTGTGTCCCTACCTGAGCCAAGGAGTAGCCAAAAGACACAATTCTACTCCTCCCCTGCCGGCCTTAGCCACTGCCACCCCAGACTAAACCTTAGACCTGGACCACAGCAGAAGCCTCTAACTCATCTTCTTACCCTGCACCATCTTTTAAAAGCACAAATTACATTTTGTCCCTCCCCTGCTTAAAACTCCCCCAAGTGTGCTTGGAATAACATCCAAACTCCTGCCATGCCCTCCAGGTCCTGCATGAACTGACTCCTTCTTCCAGTGTCATCATCCACCATGCTCCCTCTCACTCCCCACCTAAAGCCACTCTGGCCTTTTCTGCCTTGCAAATGGGCCAAACTGTCACAGGGCCTTTGCACTTACTGCTCCCTCTGCCTTGAATGCTCTTCCCCCCATCCTTCCCATGGCTGGCTGTTACTCAGGTCTCAGCTCAGATGTCACCTCCTCAGAAAAGCCTTCTCCCTTCTGTTACCTTCTTTCTCATCACCTTGTGTTACTTTCCTCATAGAACTTGTGACAATTCCACATCTTTTAAAATTAGTTCACTTATCTATTGTCAGTCTCCTTGCACTGTGATGGTAGGAACTGTGTCTATCTTGTTCAAGGCCATATCTCGATTCTAGAGGACATAGCACACAGATGGTGATCATGAATCTGTAATGAACGAATGGCTTGCCCTCACACACATCAGTGCCCTCATTTGTCCATCCCACAGTGACTGCCCTGACTTAGGTCTCACCACCTTTTGCCTCATCTACACCAGCTTCCTCACCGGTCTCCCCTGACCCAATTCTCTTGGGGATCCAATCCACCCTGCAGACACAGTGACCTTTCTACCATTCAGATCTGGTCAGGTGTTCTGTCCAAACTCCATTACTTCCCAGCCCTGATTCTATCATTCTGTGTTCCTATCCTACCCCTGTCCTCCACAGCCACAGTATATTGAGTGCCTATTGTGTCCCAGCCACTTGGGACACACCAGAGACCAAAACAGACAAAATCCTTGCTCTTCCTCAAGAAGCTTACACTGAAGGAATCTTATATTCTCCCTGAATTTAACTTGCCCTTTCCCACCTCACTACCTTTGCAAATGTAAACTCCCCCTGTCTGGAATGCCATAGGCAGGTCTTCTATAGAATACCTGCCTTTCCACCCCAGAGGCAGAGGTAAAGGACAGTTACCACTGTCCCCTCTTAGACCTGGACCTGCCTTGCTGTTTTCACACCTTTCTCTCCCAGGAGACTGGGCACCCCTAGAGGGCAGGGACCCAGAAGTCATCTTTGTATGCCCAGCAACCATGTACAGAGCTTGGTAGTGAGGAGGGGAAATTGGATCCAGGGATATCTAATGGTCAAATAAATCCTCCCCTCCCCTCCCCAACACACAGACTCTTCCGGAAGCCGGTCATCTACTCACAAGAGCTCTGCCAGCTCCCCTACTTCCCCTACCAAGGCCAGGAGGAGGTTCCGAGGTTGGTGGAACTGGTCCCAGTCTCGTTCAGCAGCAAACTCGGCATGGAGGCGGCGGCTGGAATAGGAGAAAGGGGTGGAAGTCCAGGTCCCAAGGTTAGGGGATGGGGGAGGAGATACAGGGCCCTGGCAGGTACCTCAGTGATATGTAATGGGGGCATGGGTATCGGGGGGATTCTGCAACCAATTCCTTGGGTGGCCTAAGCAAGTCGTTTCCTCTTTAGGGAACTTGGTTTCCTCATCTATAAAATGGGTGGGACCTTACACAGACCCTAAATTGTCGAAATCTAATAATACCTTCTTTTTCATTTTTCCACCTCCTGCTGCTGCTTCTGCAGTTTTCCTCCATCTGGAATATCCCTATCTCTGTATATCTAAATCCTATTGATTTTACAGAGTACAGCTCCAGGACACTTCCCCTAAGAAGCCCTCTTTGATTTCCTCCAGCAAGAAATGCCTCCCACCTCTCAACACTACATTTACCACCGTCCTACCTCCGGCTCCTGGAGGGCAGAGACAGGGCAGAAGCAGCATCGTACTCCGGTATATCCCCTGCCTCAGGTGTGCATTAAGCCCATTTTACAGAGGAGGAGGTTAGAAGGCTCGCCTGCGGGGGTCAGCCAGCAGAGCTAGGACCTGAGCACAGCTGCTAGCCTTCTTCCCGACCACGTGGAGGGGCCCTCCCCAAACGGAGGGAGAAAGGGGGCGATCTCCCCAGCCCAGCCTGGGCAAGGACGGCTTACATGTCCTCGAGCGTTGGTTCCGAGCTGAAGCTGAAGGGGGCGGCAGCAGCAGTGCCCTCTCCTCCTGCATCCCCACGCGTCTCCCCACCCGCGGACATACCGCCCACCCCGCAGCAGCCCTGACTTGCTGAAGAACCTGGAGCCAAGCTCGGAGCCCCCGCCTCCAGAGCGCCTGACCAATCACAGGCGTTCATGATTGCTTCACGGGGGCGGAACCAAAAGAAAGACCAATTTCTTACGTGGAGTTTGCTACAGCCCGCCCCTTACCCGGACAGGACCAACCTAAGAGGACTTGCGTTCTTTGGCGCCGGCCCCCGAATTCTTCAGTCTTGACCAAGCATCTTAAAGGTATAGGTACCAGATTCGACCAAGGGAAGAGACAAAAGGCAGAGAGTAGAGAGCGCAGGCGCATCACTTCCCTTTTGGGCGCCAGATGGCGCCAAAGCAAAATGATGGCGGGAAGCCCCGTGGAGAACCCCAGCAATGAAGGGTTTAAACGAGAAAGGGGAATTTATCAAAAAGATACAGGAATGTCTCCAGGATACAGCTGAGCCTGAGAGTGAACTAGAAGTAAGGTAGCTGTTTCAAGTATTTTACATATTTATTTATTTTTTGGAGGCCCTGCTAAATCTATAGTTTCTTTTTATTTTTATTTATTTATTTTTTATACAGCAAGTTCTTATTACTTATCTATTTTTTACATATTAGTGTATATGTGTCAATCCCAATCTCCCAATTCATACCCCCCACCCTGTGCCGCTTTCCCCCCTTGGTGTCCATACGTTTGTTCTCTACATCTGTGTCTCTATTTCTGCCTTGCAAACCAGTTCGTCTGTACCATTTTTCTAGATTCCACATATATGCGTTAACATACGATATTTGTTTTTCTCTTTCTGACTTACTTCACTCTGTATGACAGTCTCTAGGTCCATCCAGGTCTCTACAAATGACCCAATTTCTTTCCTTTTTATGGCTGAGTAATATTCCATTGTGTATATGTACCACATCTTCCTTATCCATTTGTCTTGTCAATGGGCATTTAGGTTGCTTAAGCATTTTACATATTTTTTTTTAATCCTCACAGCAACTCATTCAATCCTCAAGTCAGCCCTCTGAGGTAGGTAATACTATAATAATCATCCACATTTTAGAGATACGGAAAATGAGAGACTGAGTAGTTTAACTCAACACCTAGTAAAGTGGTAGCCAGGTTTCAAATTCAGGCAGTTTGGCTTCAGAGTCTGTTAACCCCTATGTCCTGTTGTCTCAAATGGTGATAAGTACGATGAAAAAAGAATCTGGGACTGGTAGGTAGCAAGACAGAAAGGACCGGGATCCTTGATAACATTGCTGAGCCACTTACTTTTACAAGTTACAGAGATGCCCTGATTTAGGACTCTGGTTATATAATATAATAAATCCCTTTATCGAAGGACTTCCCTGGTGGTCCAGTGGTTAAGACTCCATGCTCCCAGTGCAGGGGGCCCAGCTTCAATCCCTGGTCAGGGAACTAGATCCCACATGCTGCAACTGAAGATCCTGCATGCCACAACTAAGACCTGGCACAGCCAAATAAATAAATAAAATATTTTTTAAAAAATTGCTTTGTTGGTCAAGCCACTTTTAGGGTTTTTTGTTTGTTTGTTTTGGGTTTTTGTTGTTGTTGTTACTCGTCTTTGAGAAAGTGATATTTAAGCTGAGTAAAAGTCAAGGGGAAAAATCAAGAGTACTAGGTAGAGAGAACAAGAGTGCTTAAAGCAGGAAAGGCTTGGCATGTTCTAAAGGCAAAAAGAATTCCAGGATGGCAGGAATGCAGTGAGCAAGGGGGAGAATGGTGGGATATGGTGTTGGAGAAGAAAAAAGAGGCTAGATCAGATCAATCAACCATGGATTTTATTTCATATTTTATTTTATTTTGGATTTTAACTATTACGGGAACCCTTTGGAGGATTTTAGGCAGGGGAGCAGTATGATCATGTGTTGTATTTCTGAGCCCTCTGACTGCTGTGTTAAGAATGAACTGAAGAGGGGACTTCCCTGGTGGCGTAGTGGATAAGACTCCACGCTCCCAATGCAGGGGGCCCGGGTTCCATCCCACGTGCTGCAACTAAGGAGCCCACCTGCCACAACTAAGACCTGGTGCAGCCAAATAAATAAATATTTTTAAAAAAAGAGTAGCATTCTATGTAATTTGACCTTATATTTAAAAAAAAAAAAAACGGATGAACTGAAGAGGGCAAGAGTAGAAGCAGAGAGATGAGTTACTGCAGTTTTCCAGCAACAGATGTTGCTGCCTTGGACTGCTGATGGCGGGTGAAGATGAAGAGAGGTGGATGCATATTTTGGAGACAGATCTATAGGCTTTGGTGGTTTTGAACTAGTGAGATGGGAGAAAGGGTAGAATCAAGCATGGCCTACAGGTTTTGAGTGTTGAGCAACTTGGTGGATGGATGGTGACTCATACTGGGATGTGGAAGATGAGGTTCAGGATTGAACACATGAGGCATCAGAAGCGTGTTTTAGGACAAAGCAAGTTGAAGACGCGTATCGAATTGGCAGGTGGATTTATGAGCCTAAGTTTTAGAGGAGAGATCAGGGCTAGAGATTCAGATTTGGTAGTCTTAGTCATTTAAACAGTACCTAAAGTCAGGGAATTGGAGAAGAATAACTAGTACCAGAATCTAGGTAGACGAGACCAAGATTTGGGCTACTCCAACATTTGGCAGTTGAGCAGAAGAGAAAGGTGAGATAGGAGAAAAATTGACGGAGTGTGAAATTTCGGAGCCTAAGGGAGGAAAGTGTTCCAGAACGAGCGGACATCTGATGCGGCTGAGCTGCTGGGTAAAATGAGAGCACAGAATTTGCTAGATTAGGCAACATGGAAGTTGGATATAGGGTGTGGGAGATAAGAGGGAGTCCTGAGTAACTCCTTGGTTTCTGGCTTGAGTAAATGGATGGATAGTTTTGTCATTTGCTGAAATGAGGACACAGAAGACCTGGGAGTTGGGGTAGGAGGGAAGATAACGAATTTTAGTTTGGAACACGTTGGGTCCGAGATGACTGTAGAACATCCAGATGATGTCCAGCAGGCAGGTGGACAGACAGGTCTGAAGTTCAGAGCATTGAACTGCCTTATGGATCTGGGTACTGAAAGTTTCAGGAGCCAAGTGCCACCCCTAGCACCTTCCCTGGTGTTTGCTAAGCTTCTCCAGACCAGAACCCAAACTCTTACTGGAATGTAAAACACCCCTTGGAGAGCAGTTTTCTCAGGAGTCCTCTGCATCTCAGATTTTTGAACAGTCAGGTTTCCAGGACTTCTACAGTTCCCAGGTCAGATGGTCCTTGGAGACGGACCCGAAGGAGGAGGCGCTCTCTCTGAGACTGCCTCTGCCCATCTCCCCTAGGAGATTCCCTGGCTGAGTTGTGAAGCTCCTGCAAAGCATCCTGCAGGGACATCCAAGTTCTTTGCTCCAACGGCATCATCCTCTAAAGACCAACCAAACTCAGCATCAGCACGGCATGGAGTTGGGGGTGGGGGCGGGGGAGACCCTCACGAGGGAGAAGGAACAGGCATGAATATATGATTGGCCCCATCATCTGGACTTCTCGTCCCAGGCTCTTCCTGAACCTTCACCCCACATCCTGTTAGTTTTCTCCATTCTCCTCAGTCACATCTAGGCAGCCAGACTTCTTTAGTCAGGGCCTCAGTGTACTTGGTCTTGCTTTTTGGTCCACATTTGTGATTAGCCCTTTAGAAGCCTATCCCCCCAGAGACTAGGTGCCCTAGTCTTTTCAAACCAAAGGTGTTTCCCCAGTGCAGGCTAATAAATGTTTAATGACAGGGTGGACGGGCTGGAACAGGCAAATGTGTCAATGCACACATATGCCCTTCTGGTACTCAAGAGTTTGGCCACCTTCCCCACTACAGCCAAACAGATGCAGCTGTTTCCAGTAAGGCTCTTTGGGAAACCCTGGAGTAGAAGTGTCAACAGCAGCTGGAGAACAAAATAACAGAAGCCCATAAGCTGGGTAGGTGGTATCAGGGTGGGGGAACCTAAGCCAGTCGGAGGTCCCAGAGACAGCAGAGTGTGATGGGAAACTAGGAGTCAGGTGATTGGGAACCTATCTACCAATGCTCTTGGGAAGATTGTTTCTCTTCTCTGAGCCTCAATTTCTCTATATAATGGGGGTCTGGCCTAGGTGGCCTCCAAGGACCCTCCACAAGTGTGCTAGGAGGACCAGGACAATATGTATTTTGTTCATGGCTGGATCCCGAGAATCTACTGCAGTGCTGTTCTTATTCGAGGTAGATCCATAGGCCTTGTTGGTTTTGAACTGGGGGACAGGAGAAAGGGTGCTGCTATAATTAAAAATATTTCTTCTTGAAAAAAAAAAAAGAAAAAATATTTCTTCTTAAATTTTTCAGGAGGAGTCATGACAGAGGCTTTTAGGAACCTCTAGCCTAGCTCAGTCAGGCCAGGGAGTCCCCAACACCCTTAGAAGTCCTTCCCCAACCTACTTACCCAGCTGTATCCCCCTACACACATGCTGAGCAGGTGTTCCCCACTCTCCCTGCCTTTGCTCACATAGCTCCCTCCATCTGCAATGCCCATCCCCCTTCTCTGTGTAGCCAAATCCAAATTCCACCCATCCTGTAGAGCCCTGCTTCAAAGCCACCTCCTCTGGGAAGCCTTCCTAAACTTCCTCCAAAAGGACATAATTTGGTTTTATTTTATTTTATTATTTATTTATTTTTGGCCACATTAGTTCCCGACCAGGGATTGAACCCACGCCCTCGTCAGTGAAAGCACAGAGTCCTAACCACTGGACCGCCAGGGAATTCCCAGGACATAATTTGGTTTTATAAAGCACTTCATCCACTCTCACTCTCGTGGCGCTTACCACTTCTTGCCTTAATTTGGGGCTGTTTGGTGTTCCTGTTCTAGATCTCCCCCTAGACCGGGTCTCCTGGAGAACAAAAGCAGTGTCCGGCTTTTGTTTCCCCGGGACCTGGTACTTGAGTCGATCTAATAAATATTAATTCAGAGGAGCAGGTCTCATGGGATCCTCTCCATAACTCGCCTGCCATAGGTGGGTATGGCTGCACCTATTTTACAGATGAGGAAACTGAGACCCAGAGAGGTCAGGAGACTTGTCTGACATCACCCAGAAAGGCGAAGGCTGAAGCTCACCAGCACTCCCCAGTGCTCTTCAGCAACTGAAAGACGTCTCCCCACAAAGGAGTAAAGGAGGCAGCTCACATGTGCTTGGGTATCTGCTGAGGTCACCTTGCCACTGCCTTTCCTTCTGCCCTTCTGTCCTTTCTTTTCATCTTCCTCTCTCTCTTTCTCTACCTTCAATTTCCTCTCCTTTTTCTTTTCTTCCTTTGGCTCCCTTTTCCTTTTCTTCCTCTTTCTTTTCCTCCATCACCTTTCTTACCTCTGTTTATACCTGTGATTCTGTTCTGATTTCCACCCGAGGCCTGTCACCTCCACTACCTGCTACCTCCATTTTGCTGCCCAGCCCCTCCCCAAGGAATAGTTGGGTGCCTACCTTGCTTCCAACCCCTAACCCTTTCTAGGTTAACTAAGAGGACCCAGGCCAGGGAAGCATCCAGTCATTTTCCTGCCCTTTTCTACTGCCCACCCCAAGCAAGAAAATAAACCAGTTAGAGAGCTGTGTAAATTGATAAGCAGAACCAAGGCCCAAATTTCTTCTCCAAAGCCTTGTCTTAAGAGATTGGTGGTACCAACTTCCACCACTAGGAGACACCAAGAGCAAGGAAAGTGTGAAAACAGAGGGTGCTGGGGTCCCCAGTGTATACCTCACTCAATCATTGATTCAGTATATTCCGAACACTAACTGTGGGCCAGACTATTCTGAACACTAACTGGGGGCCAGACACTGTTCCAGTGCTGGGATACAGAACGTCCTCTGCCATCCTGGAGCTTACATACAAGCAGAAAGGGACAATTATAAAGTAAACTAAGAAATTTTCAAGATAATTACAGATTAGGATAAAAGCTATGAAGCCAATAAATACAGTGATGAGTTGGGAGAGTAGCTGGGTGTTGGGTGAGGTCAGAGAGGGCTTTTATGAAGAGGTTTTATTTGAGCTGAATTAGGACTAAGAGTGAGCCAGCTGCAAAGAGGTGAGGTTCCAGGCGGAGAACAAAGGATCTTGATTTGTTTGAAGCACCATGGAAAGGCTAATGGGCTAGAGTTTAGTGAGAGAGGTAGGGAGAGTGCTGTGAGATGAAGGGTCACAAGATGAAGCAGGGATTTTGTGGAAAGCTATTTGAGAGCTTTGAGCTCTGAGCAGGAGAAAACCCGATTGAATTTATCTATTTATTATTTATTTGTTGTTGTTGTTAGATTACATTTTGTTTATTTTTCAAGGTTTTCTTTTTGGCTGGAGTTGATAACTGCCTCATTCTTTTTTTTGGCTAATTTTCTACATAATTGGTAATTGTCACTAATTCTATTTACATCTTCTGATAACCTTCCAATACAATTTATCACACAATTAAACATACCAATCCTCTATCAGTTCCATTTTCCTTTTCCTGGAAGCCTTCCAGGCTTCTGCTCCAGCATGGGCTGGTTCTTCTCTATGCCTGCTGGACCGCTATTACCTTGAGAGCTCCCTTCACCTTCCACCTCTGCTGGGTTGGGTTTCCCGGACCCCATGTTTTTCTCTTTCTCCGTTTGCTCCCTTGTTTTTCTGGAGCACATCTTCCAGTAGTTTCTTGAGAAAGAGTGAATGGGATGAAACCACTTTGAAACCTTCCATGTCTAAAAAATATCCTTATACTATTTGTTTGAAAAACGTAGCTAAATATAGAATTACACAGAGATCATTTACCCTCAAAATTTTGAAAGCATTGCTTTTTTGTCTTTTAGCTTCCAATTCACTGCTGAGAAGTCTGATACCAAACCTTTGTTTGTGATCTTCCCCTCCCCCCAGAAGATTTAGGAGAGCACAATGATTAGAAGCATGGACTTTGGAACCAGGCTGTTTAGGAGACTGCCAGGGCAACCTTGGACAAATTTCTCAATCTCCCTGCACCTCAGCTTCCTCATTTGCGAAATGGGGTGGTTGGAAGTTTACAGGAGTTAATACATATAAAAGCACTTAGAACAGTGCCTGGCAAAGAGTATGTACCAGGTAAGAATTTGCTATTGTTATTATTAGGGCCTCTTTATCCCTGGCATTTTAAAATTTAACAGTAAAATGAGTGTAGGCCTTTTTCCACTCACAATGCTGGGAATTCAAAAGGCATGTGACAGTTGCAATTTTAAACTTTAGAAAACTTTCTTGTATTATTTTTTGATCGTTTTCTTTCTTCCATCTGCTTTATTACCTCTTTCTGGGACTCTTAGACGTTGAACCTCCTGGCTCATCTCTGATTTTCCTACTTTTTTTTCCTTCTATCGTGCATCTCTTTGTTTGTCTCCTTTCTGATGTCAACTTTACCGTCTAAATCTTCTACTGAACTTTAAGATTGTAGCTATATTTTTATATTCTAAGTGCTTTGCTCTCTTATTATCTTTTAATGGATACTTTATCTTCTTTTATTTCTGCTCTTTTTTTTCTTTTGCTCCCTGTATTGTCTCCTTCTTGAGTTTGTTTGTTTGCTTTGACTTCTTTCAAGTTGGAGGCTTGCCTCAAATATCTGGTGATCCTTGCCTGCTCATATTTGAGAATGAGGCATTAAAAAGAATGTGCTTGAGTGAAGCTTTTCAACTGGGAGGCTTCCCAGTACAGGGATTTTCACCAGGGACTCCCTAAATGTTTGTATTTATAGGTCTTTTTTCTGGGCAGGTTTATATTCTCCAGAGGAGTCTATTCCACCTGCGCCAGGCAGGGGCGGTATAAGCTTCCTGGAGAGTGTTTCTAATAGCTAAGCTGAGGGAGGGGGCTGGACAATCTCATTTTTGTCTTTATTCTTGTTTTTGGTGAGGCTCCCTGTCCTCTGCTCTGCCTGGTGCCCCTGACTTTACAATATTTTTTAAATTCACATTTTCCAGAAAACAAACCTCCATTTATCTACACAGGTGAGAGGCAGTCACCTGGTTGTATGACACAGGGGAGAAGATTGAGAACTGCAAAGATCTAATTGCCCTGTGCATAAATTTTTAACCAGTATCTCCGTTCTCATCCCCACCCTTTGACCCCACCTTCCTTAGTACATTCGGAGCGTACTTCCTTGCTTCCTGTTAGTGTTCCCCAACTCTGAAGGCATTTATACTTCGCCTTCCTCTGTTCTTCTAAGTCAGTTACCCCTCTTCCACCCACTTGCCATGTTCCAAGATTTGTTGACACCTTTCTTTACCTATTTCCTCTCCCACCCTCTAGTCCTTGGGATTTATGCCTGTTCTCGAGTCCTTTACTGTCAACGCTAAATGTATAAGACTGTTAAAGAATCAGAATTCCAAGCATACAAACATTAGCCAGAAGAATTTTTCAACAAAATCCTCTTTATTTCATTAGAAATCACTTTATTGATTAAATCACCAGGAATTTTCAACACAAGAATTTAACATCTTAATGTCCACCAAGGCCTGGGCTCTGGGGCTTGCTCTGCCTCTCCCAGTCCTTAAAGGGGTTTAGAGGGAGAGACGTCATTAACAGAGACCAAGTAAGGTGGTTGGAGGTCCTCCTTTCCCAGTCATTGGACAAGCTGCTCAATTCTTGTCCAGAGTAGGAAAGAGCCAGTATTTCAGAGTAATCTAATAAGAATTTGACATTGCATTTTAATCTCCCTTAACAATTTAGATTTATCAACAGTACTGGTCCAAACTTATTTGCTTCTGATCTAAATGTTTTTCTTTTTGCAACTTATTTTTGGTGTCTATGTAATTTTAAATAATCTCACTCCCTGGGCAGAAATCAATGAACCCTGTGCTGAGAAAAATCTCTCAAACCTGAGTAGCCTCATCTTGCTCTTGGAAAGAGGAAACAGAGGGTTTTCTGCTCTTTTTCCACTCGAGAGATTAGCAAACCTACCCCCCGAAAGTCCAAAATGTTACTTCTGGCCTTGGAATGTGCAGCTTTTGATGGGCTGATTCAAATCACCTACAAAGGGCAGCTGGAACTATTACGCAGGCAGCCTTCTTTGGAAATTTCCTAAAATCAACTCTTGAGAATTGTCCATGATTCTGTACAAAGGCTCTACAGTCCAAACAACTTCCCCTATTCCATCTCACAAGCTAGGCTCAGAGGAGGTACTGGAATTCTCAGGAGCAAGAGCGGTAGCAGAGGCTCCTCGAGGCAGGACCTCGATAACTCGAGGCTTGTCAATGATCCGGGCTGTCCGGTTTCCCTTTTCCACGATGCCGACGATCCAGGCTTGGTGGCCCTCTCCATACTTTGAAGATTTGATTTCCGAACAAAAGCGAGCTGCCTGTTCTCTTGGCAGACAAATCAGTAACCCCCCAGAAGTTTCTGCTGAGGTTCCTTGAAGGAGCCCAAAGCGCCCACTGGCCTTGCTGATGGCAGCCATCTTGGCAATGATTGGCAGATTATGAATGACAAAGGACACCTCATTTCTTTGCTGTTTTGCAAGGTTCTGAGAGTGACCCAGAATGCCAAAGCCTGTGATATCTGTGGCTGCATGGGCATTAAACGTGTGCATTAATCCAGCAGCAATTCTATTTAGGGTAGCCATGTTGAACATGGCTTCCTGATAGGCCAGCTCTACCTCTTCTCTGGAGACCACCATCTTTATTTTATTCCATCTTTCAGGATTATCCAGCCATTGGTGGGCATTGACAGCAACTTGGGTTCCTAAGGGTTTGGTTAACACAAGCACATCCCCAACAACAGCACTGTCAGGCATTATGAATTCATTTGGTTGACACACCACAGTGGCAACTCCACCGACGATAATCCAAGGGTTTACCACCGTTTGCCCACCAGTCACTGCAGTTCCTCCTTCCTCTGCAGCATCCCGAAAGCCTTTGACCATGAGTGGTGTTATCTTTTCTCGTTCCTCCTCAGTCATACTCTGGCTGACGCTGAGTAGCATCAACATGTTGTCACATTCAGTAATGCCCATGGCGTAGAGATCACTCAGCACGTTGGCACAAGCTATGCGCCCCATCATGTAGGGATCTTCCACCAAGGGGTAAAAGAAGTCGGTAGTCTGCACCAGGGACAGGCCCCCGTGCCTCAGGGGTATGACGCACGAGTCCATCCCAATGCCGAGGGTTGGTAAGGTTGGGCTGGGTTCCGCCCTAACCGGCAGGCCGGCTTCCTGGGCCGTCTCTTCACGGCCTCCGACCAGGCCCCGGCCCAGCGGAGGCCGCACCTCTGGCCGCGTCAGTCCCGCCAGGAGTTTGAGCAGCGTCTCCTGCGGGACCTTGCAGCCTCAGCCCTTCATGCCGGAGAAGCCGGTCAGCCGCCAGCTCGGGCTGAGGCCCAACGCCTGGGGCTCGAAGGGCCGGTAGCTCGAGAAGCCCCGGCCTAGAGGCAAGCCTGTCGGGCCCGAGGAGCCTTCCCCCGCCGCCACCGCCGCCATCGCCTCTCCGCCGGCGCCCGTCGCCGCGGCTTCCGCCATCACGCCTGCCCGGCAGGGAGGGGAAAAGAGGAGTGAGGAGCAGAGGTCCTTTTTACTTTCCACTCCAGTTATTAAGGAGTAACAGTCAGATATTACCGCACAGCGCCTCCCCGGCACGACTCGCGCAGCCTGACTGCCGCCACCCCACGCGCTCCTGGCCGTCCGGGGGGAGGAGTCGCCGGCATCCCTTATTTATACCCCTTGTGATTGACAGCCATACCAGCCAATGATCACTTTGCCCTCGAGAGGCGGGCTTCCTTTGGTCTAAAAGATGTATTACTAACTAATCAACCACCAGCTTGGGAAATTGACCTCGGAGAGATTACAGAACAAATACCTTGGTTCATTTCCCTTGATGTAATTTAAATGATCTCTTGGGAGTGGCTGGCGGAGCTCTGTTTCCCTAGAGGCAGTTTACCAAATCCAGCATTTTCTAAGACGAGGGCAGATGGGTCACTTGGCAAACCTCAAGCCGGTCAGAATTGTCCAAGATAGCGCGCATGATCAATCCAGGGTAGGAAAATAGCCCAGGGAAAAACCGGAAAGAATAGTGAGAAATTAATTATTAAGTTACTACCATTATATAAGCAAGCCGCAGCATCAAAATAATGAAATGTTAACATGGACTTTAAAGCATTTAAGACTCCAAGTCCAGACATCTGCATGGGTTCTGGTGCTGTTTCCACTACTAACTGCCTGTGCCAGTCATTTTCCCTCTCCCGTGCATCAGCTGACTCATCTGAACAACAAAGTAGCTTACCTAGGTCTATTCTATTCCAAAGTTTCTACCTCTTTAAGTTAATATATATGAGAATCTGTGATGTATTCATGAAGGGCAGTTTGCCAATATCCATTAAAATTATAACTGTGTTAAATACCTTTGACCCAGCAGTTCCAGTTCCAGAACTTTATCCTTTAGATGTACTCACCTATGTGAGTGGGAAATAATAGTTATTTACTGCTGTGCTATAAACATACAGGAACAACTTAAATGTTTATCAATTATGATTAAAATAGTGATACATTTATATAATAGACTATCAGGCAACTGTAAAAAAGAATGAGGGCTTCCCTGGTGGCGCAGTGGTTGAGAGTCCGCCTGCCGATGCAGGGGACACAGGTTCGTGCCCCGGTCTGGGAAGATCCCACATGCCGCGGAGCGGCTGGGCCCATGAGCCACGGCCGCTGAGCCTGCAAGTCCGGAGCCTGTGCTCCGCAACGGGAGAGGCCACGACAGTGAGAGGCCCGCGTACCGCAAAAAAAAAAAAAAAGAATGAGAAAACATCGATGTGATTATCCTGATAGTAGTTACAGTTCTAATAGGCAGGATTCTAAATACTTTACATATATTAACTAATTTAATTCTCATAAAGACCTTATACTAATAATTCTATAAGTAATAAGTAATTTTGATTGCCTCTGGGGAGAGAATGAGGTGGTTAGGGGACAGGAGATTTTTTCATTGTATTGTCTTTTTGTTCTTTTAACATTGGAACTCAAAATAATTTTTTTAAACATTTGAATGTAATGCATACTTGAAAAATAAGTAACTGCCTATGGGAGCATAAATTGGTGCAAACGTTTTGGAAAAAAGTTTGGCCTTAACTGATAAAGTTGGGCACATGCAAACCCATGGAATTCCACCCATAGGACATGTCCTGGAGAAAACTCCTGCACGTGTGCCCCAGATGATATGTTCAAGAATGGCTGTAAGAGCTCTGGAGATGTTTGCACGACAATGTAAATGTACTTAACACTACTGAACTGTACACTTAAAAGTGGTTAAGATGGTAAATTTTATGTTATGTGTGTTTTACCACAATCACAAATATAAAAAATAGAGTAGATAATTATAGATAGTATAGTTCATCATTACATTTGGTTTTTATTACTGCACAATACGGTATTAAGTCCTGGAGTGAATTGGAAGGAACCAGAACGTTAGAATTAGACCGAGTTGCAATCTTGGCTCTCCTAATGACCTTAGGCTAATTGTCTAACCTCTAGGGACCTCAGTTTCATTGCCTAAAAAAAATAGTCCTTTCACCTGAAGATAATGATACATATCAAATAAGAATGTTAAGAGAATTAAATTTTTTAAATGTGTGTAAATCTCCTAACACAGTTCCTGGCTGATGGTAAGCTCAAAATAAATGATAGAACCTACTATCATACAGTACTGATAATGTGGGTGTAGGGACTGGACTTTAAATTCACAAAACTTATAACATCTTCAAAAGTTTTTTATAAAAACAAATTCATTTATCTCCCAAAGGAAAAAGAAGAGCTATAATGGTAAAACACTGGAAATGATCCAAATGTCTGTTAGCAGGGGAGTGCACAAATAATCACACAATGGAATATTATTTATTTGTAAAAATGAGATATAGGCATCATCAACATGAATAATCTCAAAAACAAAATGTTGGCAGTAAGAAGCGAGCTATAGGAAACATAAACTAAGATGCCATTTATAAATAAGCAATAATATATCGCTGAGATGCATAAATGATAAAAACTCTTTTAAAAGGTAAGAGAATGAATGATTAACAAAATTTAGCATAGGAGTTACTTCTGGGGAAGTGTATATAAGGGGACTTCTGAGCTATGTTAAATTCTGTTCCTTGGGCTGGGTGGTAGTTACATAGGTACTCCTTAAACCATACACATATATTTCCCCATGCTTTTTGTAAGTAAACTATATTTCAACATTTTAAAAAGAAGGAAGTATGCTGTATTTCAGAATTTTAAAAAAATGATATACTGTAAAAGCAATAGATGTGGAAGCAAAGGACTTCTGGGTTTTGTCTGATCTCTGGGTGTGCTATCAATGAGCTGTCTGGCCTTAAGGAAGTTATATAACCTCTCTACACCCTAGTTTCCACTTCTGTAAAATGAGGGTCATCATCTCTGCTTTGGATCATATGAAAATCTCATCCACGAAAAGTTCTTTGCAAAACGTTCAGCATATTGTACATGTGAAGGATTCTCTTATCATTAAGGGAAAAACAAAAGCATTCTATTTCATCTGTAGTCACCTCTTCCGGGTTAAAAAGTGGCTAGATCAGGTGCCCCTGGTTATATGCTCTCTTAGTTCTTTGGACTTTTCCTTCTCAGTATTTAGTGCAATTGTAATTCTTTATTCATGTGATTACACCATGACTATCTGTTCCACTAGTCTGTAAGCTCCACAGAGCAGGGGCTGCTCTGTTTCGTCCACCCTAGCACTTTACATGGCAATAACATTTGTTGAATGAATACATCATTTTATACAATACAGTTTGCTGAGCACATATAATGAGCCATACGATGGTGCTGAGCATTTTGCATTTATTTATCTCCTCATTTCCTCCTCAGAGCAGCCCCAGGAAATTGGCTTTCTTAACTCCATTTTACAGATGCAGAAACTGAGGTCCCTGATAGGTGAGGAGTCTTGCACAGAGTCACCAGCTGGGAATCAACCTAGTGAGAATTGTAAACCCAAGTCTGTCTGACCGGAAGGCTGGTGCTCTACCCCTCATTCCGGGGGTCCCCTTGATAATACTAACAACCCTTACCACGCCCCTCAAGGAAGCAGGACTCTTTTGGGGGAAGATTTGCATCCATATCCCTCCCTGTCACTTCTACCTGGGAGCAATGTTCACCCGGACCAGTGCAAAAAAAGTCATGAATTTGCCTTGGCCAGTGACCAACCTACTGGGCCAGAACGACAGGTTGACGTGCCTTTGTGCAGGCCATCCACCCGGGTGGATCCTTGTGACCGCATCATGAGCTTTCGAAAGCATCCTTTTTATCTTTTACTTATTTTTTCACTGAGAGATTCATTGAACCACATTTATCATTTGGGTCAAAGACTGCAAAGATAAAAACCTGGAGGTGGGTTTGGGAGAGCAGGCAAAGGAGAAGAAAGAGGGGTTTTAAAGAATAAGAGAATCTGAGGTATAGTTGATTTACAATATATTAGTTTCAAGTGTACAGCATTGTGATTCAAAACTTTCATAGATTTACTCCATTTAAAGTTATTTTATGGACTTCCTTGGTGGTGCAGTGGCTAAGACTCGGTGCTCTCAATGCAGGGGCCCCAGGTTCAATCCCTGGTCGATGAACTAGATCCTTCATGCATGCCGCAACTAAGAGTCCACATGCCGCAACTAAAGATCCTGCACGCCACTACAAATATCCAGTGTGCCACAACTAAGACCCGGTGCAGCCAAAATAAATAAATATTTTAAAAAATAACGTTATTATAAAATATTGGCTGTATTCCCCGTGCTGTACAATACATCCTGTAGCTTACTTATTTTATACATAGTAGTTTGTACCTCTTAATCCCCTACTCCTATCTCACCCCTCACCCACCCCCATTTGATTTTCACATACAATAAGAGCCTTGGGGCTTTTTTCCATTATGATAATCATTCAGAATTATGACACTACACTTTAGGGTTCAGTACACTTTTTTGGGGAGGGGGCCTGCCCCGCACCTCGAGGCATGTGGGATCTTAGTTCCCCGACCAGGGAAAGAACCTGCGCCCCCTGCAGTGGAAGCACGGAGTCCTAACAACTGGACCACCAGGGAATTCCTGAAAATATACATTCAGTGCATTTTCAGTACACTGAAAATACTTCAGTAGGCTCAGTACACTCTCCATTAAAATTTTTTCTTGTTACAAAATCACTGTCTTGTCATTGTAGAAAAATCACAAAATGCAACTTAGTAAAAAGGAAAAAAGTTAAAATCACTTGAAATCCCTCCTCCCGGAGAGAATTGCTATTGAACCTTAGTGGAGCAGAACTAAGTTTAGACATTTTTCTTCCCATGCTCTATAGAAGGCCACCACCTCACAATGGGCCCCAGGGGGCGCCCAGCCATTCCCTCCAGGCTGTACGGGGTGACATAGTGTGTGCTCTGTGCATTATATAGACCTTTTTTTTTTTTAAACAAAAATGGGATCATCCCATTTATTTCTAGTAAGAAATAAAATAATGGCTGAAAAATATCTGGCATGAAATAGATGCTGGAGACTCTCCCTGGGTTCATTCACAAATATGTATAGAAGACCTCCTTTGTGCTAGCCACTGCACTGGATATTGGAGCTATATCAGTGGATACAACAGACAGCAATCCCTGTCCTCATGGAGCTGACATGTTAATGAAGAGAGGGATAACACTAGATAAGAGCCATCCTTTGTTGGTTAGGGATAGATATTAAGGAGAAAAAATAAAGTCTGGAGAGAAGGAGGTAAGAATTCTTGTATGTGAGTGTGTATTGTATGATTGTGGTCAGGGAAGGCCTCACTGAGAAGGTGACTTTGAAATAAAGGCCTGACTGAAGAGAGGAATAAGGATGCAGATATTTGGGAAAGAGTGTTTCAGGCAGAGAGACTGGCAAGTTCAAAGGTCCTGGGGCAGGAAGGAGTGTGCCTGGGGTGGTCTAGGAACAACAAGGAGGTCAGGGTGACTGCTGCATCGTGAGTAGGGAGTGTTAAAGGAAATGAAGTCAGGCAGATGTGGCACAGGGTAGGGAGGAGGTAGCACAGGACATAGTGCTTCACAGGTCATTGTAGGATTGACATAATCTAACTTTGTTATGGTTTTTAGTCTGCAGTCAAACCCCAAAGGTCCAAACTTTTCCCATCGGCCTGAGGCCCCACCGCTCTGGCCTGACACCCAGGTCAGTGTCCCCATTGGTGGTCCCTGCCTTGGACCTGACCCAGGCCAGGTTCAGCCCTAGTTCCCAACTCCCACCTCTCCTGGACTTGCCTCATGGGATTTTTAGCAACAGGCTCTGCCTCAGAAGACTTGAGAAATGACACTCATGGCCACAACTCTCACATTGTTAACCACCTTCCACCATCCCAAATGCCAGGAAGTTTCATCTTTGTGTCTGGGGCAAATGTGAGAAACCCTAGTGAGTGAACTCCTGCCATAAGACCCACAGAGAGAAAGAGACTCGGGG
The DNA here is from genome assembly GCF_949987515.2 of Delphinus delphis. NCBI lineage: Eukaryota > Metazoa > Chordata > Mammalia > Artiodactyla > Delphinidae > Delphinus > Delphinus delphis. The sequence continues at coordinate 72,124,339 of NC_082697.1, forward strand.
TTAGGGCAGAACTCGGGTAATGGAGGATGTTGAGACAGAGATAGAGATCACCAGAGCGGCTTTGAAGATGAGGAGGGAGGGAGTCATGTGATCATCTGGGGGAACGGCATTCCAAACAGAGAAACACCCAGAGCAAAGGCCCCAAGACACAGCAAGCCTGATGCGATGGCGAAAGAGTAAGTAGGCCAGTGGCTGGGCAAGAGAAGGGCAGGAAGAGGTGATGTCAGAGGGGCAATGAAAGGCCTGATATGCAGGGCCTGTGGGCCACTATAAGGACTTCAGCTCTGGCTCTGGGTGAGATGGGAGCCATTGGAGGGTTTAGACTGGAGGACTGACATGATGACTCTGCCCACGGTAAGGACAGATGGGCTCGGGAGGTGGAATCAGAGGGACAGTGAGAAGGCTCCTGCAAAAACCCAGGAGAGAGACAATGGTGGTTTGCACCAGTGGCTACAGTGAAGATGGTAAGAGGCAGTCAGAGTCAGGGTATTTTTTGAAACCAAAAGATTTCCTGATGGCTTGAGTGCAAGATCTGATGGGTCATGTGGAGGATTTTTGGACTTTTTCTCCTAATAGAAGGAGGAAGCCACAAGATTAGTTTTGAGCAGGGGGATGACATGGTTGCCTTTGTGTTTTTGAGAGATCACTCTGGCTGCTAGGTTGAAAATAGACTGGAGGGGAAGAATGCTGCAGAGGATGGTGAGGGATAGTGGTGGCTTGGACTAGAGGGAAGAAGGTAGAGGGGTTGGACGGAGGACAGCACAGCTCTCCCTGCCTCCAGGCCTTTGCAAGGCTGCTCTCAATCACCCAAAAGCCCTTTATGGCCAACAAACACTATTATCTTCAAGACTCCAGGAAGTCCCCCCACTGTGATCCCTCAGCTCTGTGATTTCCTCTGTCCTAGCATTTATCATGCTAGGTTTTTTCTGACATCTGTGAGCTTCTCACAGGTGGAATCACACTTCACTAGCCTCTAGAAGCCCGAGGCCCAGCACCAGGTCTGGCACAGAGAAGGCCTTAGAGAGCGTTGGTTGAAAGAATAAATGAAAAGAATGTGAAGGAGGAAATAGATCAACACCCTGATATTCGGAGCTCACCAAAGCATTGCAAATCCTTTATTAGTGTTGTTGTTGTTCTCTGATTATGAAAGTAATACGTGCTCTTTACAAAAAAAAAAAAAATTACAGACATAACAATCATAGCGTGAAAGATCCCCCAAACCTTATCCTCTATATTCTAGAAATAACTCAAGACATCTCTAGAATTTAGAAATAACTATGCAGAGTTCAGTCCTTATCCTCCCCCCAATTTGTTTTATATATACACGAAAAAACGAAATGTTTAAGAGACAGAGAGATGGGAGAGAGAGAAGCTGAGAAAGACAGACTTCCTGCCTAGCACACAAATAAGATGTAACACACACTGCTCTGTAACTTGCTTTTTTTCTACCATGACAATCTTTCTATGCTAGTATATGTAAATCTACCGTATTTTGATAAAGGCTGAATAGTATTGTATAAAATCGATTTGTTTAATCGATATAACCAAATTCTTATTATGTTGGAGATTTAATTTATTTTCTTCCTTTTTTAAAAAAAAAATTTAAAGATTTCCTTGACTATCCCTGTTGTATTTATTTTGAGGCACCAGATTTTAGGAGGGTAGTTGACACGTGTTCCTCCTAGGATGGTCAGAGGACTTGAGACTGTTTTATGGGGAATATTAGACATAACTGAGGATGTTCAGCCTGGAAGAGAGAAGACTAAGGGTTGACATGAGCCATATCCAAATTGCTGAGGGGTTTCCTGGTGGGAAGGTGAAAAGATTAGTCCTAGGCATTTCCACAGGGCAGAACCAAGTCTAAAGCATGGAAGTCACAGGAAGGCAAATTGGCATGTAATACGAGAAAGCATTTTCCTACAGGCAGAGACACCGGAGACACAATGGATCTCTTTGAGAAGTCATGAGCATCCCAGCTCTGGAGGTGTGTGAGCGGGGCCTGGTTGAAGATTTAGTGGGAGGTAATACATAAGGGACTTGTGTGAGACGAGGGAGGGTTGAATTCAGGAGAATTCAGGAGATCTTTCATATCTGAAATTGTTTTTACTACACTTCTAGTGGAAACTATCATAAAGGATGGCATGGAGAAGTTGGCATGAAGCCTCAGAGAAAGGCTCACGGGCCCAGCCGCTCCGCAGCATGTGGGATCTTCCCGGACCGGGGCACGAACCCGTGTCCCCTGCATTGGCAGGTGGACTCTCAACCACTGCGCCACCAGGGAAGCCCAAATTTATTTATTTATTTATTTTAAAGCCTTAGAGAAGATCTTGGGCAGATTTTGACACGTGGTGATGGGGAATGCACATTTTAGGCAAGTGGGATAAGCTGATGAGAGATTGAGGAAGAAAAAGTGGGACGTGAGGCTAAAGAAAGTTTGAGCCAAGTTATGTTGTAAGACTGAAATTTACCCCACGAAACAAATAACTTCTGGCGCTTCTGCCTCGCCCTAGCCCCACAACCTCTGCTTGAGGACTACTTCCCCACCCAGAGATTGAGGACGAGGTGGCCAGATGCTGGTTTGTATTTAGGATGTGACTCTGTTCCCTTGGCCTCAGCTGGTTACTGTGGGTTTGACATTTGACTCTAGCTGGTCAATCAGATTCTCCCTCCTAAGGGTGTGGAAATTCAGAGATCTTAGCCCCCTCGATTAAGTATATATAAAGTTGGGATGAGGTGGTCAATAAAGGGCAAACTTTTTTGAGCTTTGTTGAAGATGCAGAGAATGGTGGCCTGCAGAGAGGAAGGGAAGAATGGGGGAAGATGGGGTGCCCTCTCCAGCCACCCAGAAGACCCAGTTGTTTTGGGGTTCCCCTAAGGGTTTTGTGATATTCTTCAAACAAATTTATTCTTTTAATTTTAGCCAGTTCAAATGGGCTCCTATTACTTACCTCAATGTGAGATTTGGCCAAGACCCTCCAAATTCATAGGGAGTCATCCGAGGCATTGAAGGGAGTCGCCCATAGTTCCTGAAGGAGTTTCAGGAATATTCAGCTGGAAGAGGGGCGGCAGAAAGGGTTGAGGAGAGTCTGATTGGTCGTGAGACCTGGGAGGAGGCCTTCCTAATGATTTAGGTATTCCCCCAAACACTTCAGACAGTGCAAACACATCCTACAATAACCAGTCTTCCAGGTTCTGTTTTTCTTTTTTTTTTTTTTTTTTTTGGCCATGCGGCACGGCTTGTGGGATCTTAGTTCCCGGACCAGAGATCAAACCTGGACCCACAGGAGTGAAGGCACGGAGTCCTAACGACTGTACCACCAGGGAATTCTCTTGACCTATTTTCTAGATGGACTCAAGCTACCCAGTGAGAAGACGGGAAATGTTTTCTTTTTTCTCACTGAAGTATAGTGATGGCAGGGAGTCATTTTCCTTGTTTTAACAAATTTTTCCTTGTTGGAAAAAATTTTATCAGGCGGGCATTACTGATATCTTCATTGTACACAAAGCAGGCCAAACTTGGGTTGTGGCCACTTTGGAAGTTCAAGAATGCCTGGGCATGCCTAGAAAACTTCCAAGGTGACCCTATAGAAGACCTTTTCAAGAGGGAGCAGAGGAGCTTCCTGAAGGTGGGGGAGACTCATATGACAATGAGCTTGACCCAGGAATGAAGTCTTAGCTGTCAGAGGGGAGTAGAGATCCTTCTTATACACAGTGGCTATTATCTAGGCTAGAGCAGCCAAGGTATGAAGTCCGGAGCAGCTTACACACCAGGGAATGGTATGTGAGACTTCCTGAAATAGCACAGAAGATTTGCAGGAAGCTGGAGATCTTGTACTAGCAGGTGGGGGTCATAAAGCAACAATATGGGGGTATGAAGATGAATACGATCCTATCAGAGCTCACAGATTAGTGAGTCCCATGGAAGTCTGGGCGATGTACAGAAGAAGGAACCAAGGCCCAGAGAGGTGAAGAGATTCACTGGCACAATATAGCCAGACAATACGGCCCAGAACTGATTCCCAGATTGCTGGCCCTGAACTGTATGCTCTGTGGCCACAAAAATGAACCCCACACGCAGATGCTGGAAATGGAGCCCTCGAAGTGAGGTCAATCAGGGACAACGGGGGGCCCCATGGACTACAGGTGAATGCCCAAGGGCTGCCATCCTTAGAAGATCCCTACCTGTGGTGTGTTCAGCTCAACCCTCCCTCCAGGTAAAGGGAAAACCCAGGTAGAGTTTCTAGAACCTTAGAATGCACGGTCCACCTAGCCATGAGATCATAAGGGCCTTGGAATAGGGTGGTGGCCTTAGTGACCTCCTCTGCCCTGAGGCTCCAACTCCTCCTCTGGGGAGTTTCTCCTTCTAACCTCCTGGCAGGTGGGAAGAAGGGGAAAGAGCCCTGTGGTGACCCAGATACTTGTGTCAGAACCATCCTGACCAAAACAGCTTGTGTTGATACACCCAAGAGGAAGTCGTGGGTGAAGAGCCTGGGCCGAGAGACAGCAGCTGATGGCAGCCACCAGCATTTGCACAAGCGGATCTTCTGTGTGAATCTGAAAAGAGACCTTTGCCCTGATTTGTCTTGGGTTTCGAGGCAGTTGGGCCTGGTGGTTTCATGTGGGAGGCTGGGAGGCCCCAGCCTGTGTTTCCTGATGCCAACTACATCAGCCAGAGGCCCACTGGTCCCTGAGCGCCCAGAAGCTTCCTGCTGCCACACCCTTGCCTAGTCAATATTTTATTCATCCAAGAGCCACAGGAGAGAAAAGTTTCAGCATGAGGGTCCATGTGAACTGGGGCTAGAGAGGCCATTAGGAATGGACGCCGCCCCCCAAGTTATCGCTGTTCCTCATTCACGGAGCTCATATTTATATCTCTCATGACACATATTTCTATGAATGTCTGAACTGCCCTCTCCTCTCTTGTAACTGGCCAGTCCTCTCTCTATTCTCCAATTCACAGTCTGGAAGGAGCCAACAGATTGCTTACCTGCCCCCAGTGTATTATGTCATTTTATATAGTCATTAAATAAATTCCTGGCTCTGGGAACTCAGCCCTCTTTTTTGTTTGTTTGTTTGTTTTTGTTTGTTGTTGTTGTTTGTGGTACACAGGCCTCTCACTGCTGTGGCCCCTCCTACTGCGGAGCACAGGCTCTGGACGCACAGGCTCAGTGGCCATGGCTCACCGGCCCAGCCGCTCTGCAGCATGTGGGATCTTCCCGGACCGGGGCACAAACCCGTGTCCCCTGCATTGGCAGGCAGATTCTTAACCACTGTGCCACCAGGGAAGCCCCCAGCCCTCTTCTTTCAACTCCTTCAACCTCTCCGTTTTAAATGATACAGATTTTTGCTTCTGAGAGCCTAGACCTTGGAAAGCAAAAGCCTTTTAACTATCCTTAGGGACAAGGGCAGCCCCGAGTATTCATTCATTTAGTAAACATTTACTGATTCAGTATTTATCCACTCTGTTCCAAGCACTGTTCTAGGTACTGGGTGTACAGCAGTGAATAACAACTGTCCAAGTGGAGTTTATATTCCAGTAGGGAAGATGGACAATAAACTAGATGAATAAGGAAATTAGATAGTAGAAGCAGTTTATAAGTGCTAAGGAACAAAGACCTCGAGGAGACAGGGAAGGAGCCTGCAGGAGAACAAGTGCCCTGAGGCCAAGGAGTGATGGATGATGATCAAAGGGCCGGGACAGCAGTGAGGCTGGAAAGGAGTAAGCTGGAGGGGGACGAGCTCAAACAGATGATGAGATGTCTGATGAGTTAAGCCTTTGTGGGACATGGTGAGAACTTTGGCTGGTATTTTGAGTGACATGAGGAACCACTGGAAGGTTTTGAGCAAGAAAGTGACGTGATCTGACATATTTTTAAAGGACCCCTCTGACTGCAGCAGAGGCAAGGTTGGAAGCAGGACCCATTAGTTAGGAAACTGCCACAAAATCTGGGCACAAGGAGCTTCTGGGTTGGTGAGCATGTGGAGGTGCCTGGAGAGGGCAGGGAAACTCCTCACACCCTGCCCTGTGCAATTTTTCCATCTGACTGTTCCTGAACTATAGCTTTTTATAATAAGCCAGTGATCTAAATCTCCTACTTTATCATCTGTTATAACTTTGTAAAAGAAGGGAAATTTTTTATACATCTTTATTGGAGTATAATTGATTTACAATGTTGTGTTAGTTTCTGCTGTACAACAAAGTGAATCAGCTATACATATACATATATCGCCATATCCTCTCCTTCTTGAACCTCCCTCCCACCCTCCCTATCCCACCCCTCTAGGTGGTCACAATGCATCGAGCTGATCTCTCTGTGCTTTGCGGCTGCTTCCCACTATCTATTTTATATTTAGTAGTGTATGTATGTCCATGCCACTCTCTCACTATGTCCCGGCCTCCCCTTTCACCCCTTGTCCTCAAGTCCATTCTCTACATCTGCGTCTTTATTCCTGCCCTGCCACTAGGTCTATCAGAGAAGGGAAATTAAGTTAATAAGATACATATATATATTTACATATATGGCTTAATAGACAAAACTGGACATTACAAGGTAAACAAAGAATGTTGCCCCCCACCATTTCAGTTCTATAAGGATTAAGTTGCAACCCACTGCAGTTGCCCACCGACAGTGCACCTGGAAGGGAATTCCGGAAGGAGAACAGTAAGATGGAGCTTTGTTTTGGATATATAATTAAGATGCATATCTAAGGGAGAATGTCAATGACCCTAGATTCTTGCATCTTCCCAGACATAGAAAATACTAAGATCATTAACTTGAGATAGCTGGGTTTTATGATTAGATTAGTAATCTTTTACCAAGATATATGCTTGACTACATGTCTTTCCCAGCCAAAAAAATCACATATATACTGGGTCCTCCCCTACCTCTTCAGAGCAATCTGAGAGGCTGTCTCCCGGGCTATAGTTCTCAATAAGGTCCCCCAATAAAACTGAAACTTGGGCTTCCCTGGTGGCACAGTGGTTGAGAATCTGCCTTCCAATGCAGGGGACACGAGCCCTGGTCTGGGAAGATCCCACATGCCACGGAGCTACTAAGCCCGTGTGCCACAACTACTGAGCCTGCACGTCTGGAGCCTGTGCTCTGCAACAAGAGAGGCCGCGACAGTGAGAGGCCCGCGCACCGCGATGAAGAGTGGCCCCCGCTCGCCGCAACTAGAGAAAGCCCATGCAGAAACGAAGAAACGAAGACCCAACACAGCCTAAATAAATAAATAAATTTTAAAAAAACCAAAAACTGAAACTCACTGCTTTTACGGTGTGCAGTGTTTTTTTAGTCAACAACAACATCAAGGGGAAAAAAGTGAGATATTGACAAATAAAGAAAAGGAGAATTGGTAGAATTGCCGTAACTACTCTGAAAGACAATTTATTATCAGGTATTATTATACATTGTCTTTGAAGATGTGTATGCCTTATGACTTAAAATTTATCCTTGGGGGTATACCATAAGGGAATTTATAAAAATATACAAAAAGACATATACTAGGATTTTTACTGAAACATTGCAACTCAACATCTATCAGAAAAGGAAGACTGCATATGAGCATATCAAAACAATGGAATATTATACAGCTATCAAAATGAATAAACCAGAATTATATATATTCACTTTGATTGATCTCATAGACATAATAATGAGTTACCAAAGTGCAGAACATTTTATACAGTTTTGAAATCATTTTATGTCAATTAAAAGTCATAAATATCACACATACATAGATATATATTGTGATACTTATACATACTAAAATATAAAAGCATCATTACCCTCAAACAATTGTAATTATTGCTTCTAGGGCATGAGGAGAAGGGAACATGGATTACAGTATTATTTGCCTTGATATATTTATCAAAAAATATAAAATAATCTGTTGCCAAAAAAAAAAATCTGGGCACAAGATGGTGATGGCTTGGACCATGGAATGAGCAGTGATGAAGATACAAAAGAGCATGATACAAAGTCCTGTTTGCTCTCTTGAGTGGAGCAAGAAAAAATTCTCTCTCATCGTTTTCAGATGAACCTACAGAAAAATAAGACATCATTGAGATCATTTTACCCCACAGAGGACACACAGACTTGAGGCATCCAGCCCACTGGCTCAGTCTTAGTTGCATGGATTCTGTGTAACCTGGAACTTCCCAATCTGAGATCTCATTTGTCACTCCTCTGTGACGTGATATGTTTGAGTCCATTTTCACGACCCTGTGGGGAACAATTCATAAGTGGAAAAACCAAGTCATCCTGGAGAGAGCTGCATGTGTTGGGTCCAGTCTATCCGTGGCCATCTTTGCCCCAGGCATCACCTCAGGTCCATTCAGCCATCACCACACCAACAGAATCCGTTCCACACTGTTCATCTGATGCAGTCAATATGACATCATACAGAAACCACCTATTGAAGCTGCTTTCCTCAGAAAGGGGTGCGAGTATGGCCAACACTTTGTGTTTCATAAACTTTTCTCTAGATGCTCGGTCTGTTTGCCCACTGAGGAGACATTCAGTAGGTTAGACCATGGGGCACAGAGAGGCAACAAGGCCCCTGAAAGCCATACCAAGGAGCTCAGACTCAATCTTGTGTGGGCAAAAGGGGAATCATCAGGGGTTTTAAAGCGTGAGAGAGACATGCTCAGGTTTCTCAAGGCTACTGGGCGAGTAGCTGGGAGGTAGAACCTTCTCTAGGGGGAGGGGACTGAGGGAAAGAAGAGCTGCAGTGGCAATAAATTGTTCAGGTGAAAACTGATGGAGGTTCTAACAGAAGGGATGGAATGGAGAGACAGTTCAGAGGATCTGGGCCCTCAGAGAACTGACAGTCTCAGTTATGATGAAGACAGCTGGCGAACATGACTAGGGAAGAAGTTGTGTATGTGTGTCTGTGTGTGTGTCTGTGTGTGTGTGTAAGGTGTATCCTGCCCCTCAGGCCTTCCCCATGTGGTCTCAGCCTGAGATCCTTGCAGCCCAGCTCTTCAGGGGAATCACCTGCTCTCTCCTGCATTGGGCCCCTGACTTCCTAGAATCTTTGGGGCTTACTTGTACTTTATAGTTCCTCAGCCTTATAAACCTTGAAAAGAAGTGGGGGGAAAAATATATATATTATATATATATGTATAATTCTTTTGTTTTTTTAAACTGAAAACCTGAACATGATAAATACACAAATGAGTATACCCACCTGCTGAAACATACACATAAACTAATATAATCCAAGCAATGGAGACTCTGAGAGTGTTTCCTGAATCCTTTCATCCCAGGTGTTCTATTCGTTGCTACTGATACACTTAAAGTTTCTATAAACTTAAGCCCTAACTCAAGCAACTAAAATTTGAAGCTGGTGTAAAGGAAAACCTTCACACTGGAGATGGCTAATTTGACTATTAATTCTGGATTAGATGTTCCGTGGTGAGAGGAGAATTATAGTTTTTCCAAACAGATCAAACCTGTATGGTTAACTACTAGAACTAATAATTTTTTGTCATGAAGAACGTAGGGCTCCAAACTGGTAACCATGGTTATTCTAGAGTTTTTATCCTTTTACTTTATACACTTCTGTGATGTTTGAATTTTAAAATGTATATTCTTTTTGTAATTTCAGGAAAAAACAAAAGAATTTGGTTAGCTGTAAATTGAAACTGCTGTACAGAGAATCAAAGAAATCAGTCTGACTTATCTGATTTTAACTGAATTTGAAAAAGACTGTTTAATATCATCTAATTAACAAGAGCCAGCTCGTCAAGTTGTAACTGCCTGGCGGTAGATTATGGGTAATCTGACTGCAAAAGCCTTCTGCAGGGCAGTGACACTGGAAGTGGCCTTGCTGGTTGAGCAGGATTTCCTCACAACAGAGAGAATAAGAAGTGTATCAGTATTGTTTTCCCATAAACAAATACACTTCCTCTATTCTGTTGTGTTTTTAATATTTTTATTTTTTTTAATTACCCAAGTTATACATCCTCTTCCAGATAATGCAGAAATGTGTAATCCGTATTCTGCAGAGGTAATCACTGTTTAGAGTTTGGTTGTGTGTCGTTTCAGATTTTTTTTTTACAAACACACCCATAATTTCAACTTCCATTTGTCTTTCTTTTTTTTCCAGATATAAATCACATACCATTTAGTGTTTTTTAAAAATATATTCAGAAAGTTGTGCAACCATCACCACTATCTAATTCCAGAACGTTTCATCACTCCAAAAAAAATCTCTATACCCAAGAGCAGTCACTCCACATTCTCCACTCCCCCCGCCCTGACAACCACTCATCTATTTTCTGTCTCTATAGATTTGCCTATTCTGGACATTTCATGTAAATGCAAGCATACCATATCTGACCTTTTGTGCCTGACTTGTTTCACTTAGCATGATTTTCAAGGTTTGTCCATGGACAAACATTGTAGAATGTTTGTAGAATGTACAAACATTCTACATGGACAAACACTGTAGAATGTACCAATACTCCATTCTTTTTTTAATGACTGAATAATATTCCACTGTATGAATAGACCACATTTTGTTTATCCATTCATCAGTGGGTAGACATTTGCATTGTTTCCAGTCTTTGGCTAATATGAATAATTCTGTTATGAGCACTCATGTATAAGTTTTTTGGTGAACATATTTTCAATTCTTTTGGGTCTAGACCTAGGAATCGCTAGGTCACATGGAAACTATGTTTAACTTTTTTGAGGAACTGTCAAACTGTTTTCCACAGTAGCTGCACCAGCTTAAATTCCCACCGGCAAAGCACAAGAGTTCCCATTTCTCCACGTTCTCACGAACACTTAGTTTCTTTCTTTTTTACTCTAGCCATCCTCTTTGGTGTGAAGTGGTATCTTTTGGTTTTGATTTGTATTCCTCTAATGACTAATAATGTTGAACATTTTCGTGTACGGAGTGGCCATTTTATATACTGTCTTTGGAGAAACGTCTATTCAAATTCTTTGCCCACTTGAAAACTGGGTTGTCTTTTTACCATTGAGTTACAGGAGTTCTTTATATATTCTGTTTTGTTTTGTCATTGTTGTTTTTTTCCTTTTTTGGCAGTGCTGCACAGCATGTGGGATCTTAGTTCCCTGACCAGGGTTGGAACCCGCGACCGTTATAGGGGAAGTGCAGAGTCTTAACCACTGGACCACCAGGGAAGTCCCACAAGAGTTCTTTATATATTCTGGATACAAGTCCTGTATCAGATGACTTGCAAATCATATATCTCCCATTCTGTGGAAATTATTATTTTTTGTTTGTGTTTTAGACTCAAAACGAATTATTAAATATACTGTTCTGTAACTTGTTTTTTTTCTTCGATGGTGAGTGTATCATGGGCATCTTTCAACATCAAGAGAAAGCTACATCATTCTTCCCCCCCATCTTATTTTTTTTCAATCCTCCTTTTTTGTGGCTACATAGCATTCCATTACGGTCGTACCACAGTTCATCTGACCAGTCCTCCACTGAGCTTTAACGAATCTTAAGTTTGTGTGCTGGTGAAGGATTGAGACACAGCAGCTCTCGGGCAGCACTACTGTGCTGCCTGCCGCTGGATGATAAGAAAATGCAAGCAGGCACAGGAAGTGTCTTTAACCTGCTTACACTTCCTCTCTGAACCCATGCGGTTTCACAACCCCTCCAGGCACAACCCTCTCTCCCCCAGTGCAGTGTCACCAGCCTGGCGCCTCTGTGAGAAATTTCCACTGCAAGCGGCCCTGAGGCATTATCATTTCCCTCTTTCACCCTGTCTAGGTTGCCAGTAAATCCCAAGAGCCCTCTGAGACTGCACCTAGGTCGGGTCCCTCCAGCCCCTTGAAAGATGAATTCCTGCATCATGGTGATGAGGCTGCTGCTGTCTGGGCCTTTTCTCTTTGGTAGGCAAGAGAGGTGGGGAGGGGAGGGGACATGTGTCTGTGACCAGGGAAACTGCAGGGCTTTGTGGAACCAGAGTAAATGAGCAGCTGTTTTAAGTGTGGGATTGGCCATAGGTAACGTGGGGCCCAGGAATTCTGGAGGGAGAAGGGGGGAAAGAAATGACATCTTAAGATGTGAAATGAGCCTGAGGCCTGGAGGGAAAGCAAGGCCAAAAAGAACAGTTTGGGGCTTAGGTGGGGGATGTGATGGGGGAATTTGAGATCTAATGGTTATGGCAGAGACTGGTCCATGGTGGGGTGGGGAGGCAGGGAGCAGTACAAGAGTGAGGAGGCAGCTTCACAGGATCAGGGGATCTTGAACTTTCACGGGGAGGGAGCCTGAGGCTAATTATCTGAGTTTTCAGGGCGACGGGGCCCCAAGCCCAGGGGAGAAGTGGGTGTGTGTGGGGAGATACACCCTGCCTTGGGGCATCCCCACCGCCTCGGGTTGGGGGGGGCCCTTCGGACTGCTCCTTTCTTAGGGGCCTCTGCCTTCTCATCCTTCCTTCTTTGCTGATGGGCCAATCGGGAAGTTGTGTGTCCTCCCCAGGCCCTGGCGCTGCCAGAGCTCTGGGTAGTAGGGAATTGCTTTCACATTTCCTGGAGTCCAGGAAATGGGCTGCCAGCCCTGCCCGGGGTGTGGGTGGCCTGGGGAGAAGGAAGCGAGGTCTTTGCGGGTGAGGCCGCCCACTGCGGGCACGTGGGTTGAGGCCAATCAACGCCCGCCGCTCTGAGGTGGTCGTGGGGGGTCCCTGGTCGGAAGTGGCTGACCTGGTCCTGGTCTCCCTCAGCCCCAGCCTGGAGCTACAACCTGGATGTGCGACACGTGCAAAACTTCTCCATCCCAGACGCCGGGAGGCATTTTGGGTACCGCGTCTTGCAGGTTGGAAATGGGTGAGCTGTCGCCGCAGGTCCTCCCTGCCCTGGCCAGGACCTTCCGGTTTTGAGGAGTCCGTGGTGGGACCCAAGCAACAGGAGCAAGGCCATCAGATAGTACGATGTGGACCATCCATCATTAAAGCACCTTATAAGTGCCTAATAGAAGGGAATATGTATCACAACCCCTAAAACACTTGGCCATACTTCCTAGATTCCAGACTCTTTCCCAGACTAGACAGTGAGCTCCTCGATGGCAGAGATTTGGTTTTTCTCTCTAATCCCCACCCCTCCCTAGTACATACCACAGCCTAGCACATAGCAGGTAAGCCATAAACGACTTTTGAATTGTTGGCTGATTAAATGAGCTCGTATTGTGACGTTCCAGCAGACCATTCTCTGGGCCTCTGTTTTTCTGGACTGTAAATGGAAAAGATCCTTAACTTTCTAGAATTCTGTCACATCGGATTATTTATCTGGGATTCAATAGGGACGAGATGGGGGCTGAGGAGTCACCCAGAAGAGGAGTGGCTGAATTGCTTTGAGATATCTTGTGGGGGGTCCAAACCCCCTTAATAGGTAGGAGTTGGGAGGGGGGGGTAAAGGCCTGGGCAACTCCATCTCACAGATGCGATTTCTCATCAGGGTTGTCGTGGGAGCTCCAGGTGAGGGGAACAACATGGGAAACCTCTATCAGTGCCACCCAGGCACTGGACACTGCTTGCCAGTCAGACTGAGTAGTGAGTAACTGATTTGGGAGCTGGGAGGAATGGTATCGGGAAATTGAGGCTGACCCCATCACACCTGGATTGCCTAAGTTCCTCCAGACCAATCTTCTGGTGCCTGCAGGTTCCAACTATACCTCCAAGTACTTGGGAATGACCTTGGCGACAGACCCCACAAGTGACAGCCTTTTGGTAAGAGTTCTGTACAGTGTGATATCAGCGCCTGTGAAGATTGATGCTAGGAAAGGGAGACAAAGAAAAGAAAAAAATGGATTAAAGATCCTATAGAACAGCGGTCCCCAACCTTTTTGGCACCAGGGACTGGTTTCGTGCAAGACAGTTTTTCCACTGACCGGGCTTGGGGGTGGGGGTGGGGGATGGTACAGGCGGTGAAGGGAAGCCATGGGGAGAGGCGGATGAAGGTTTGCTTGCTTGCTCGCCACCGCTCGCCTCCTGCTGTGAGGCCCAGTTCTTAACAGGCCCCAGAAGGGTAGCGGACCGAGGGGGTGGGGACCCGTGCTATAGAAGATTATAGGCATCAGAAAGGTTCAGATTCAGTCAGTGTTTATTGAGAGCCATCTATCAGTCAGCTATTTTTGAGACCTTAGTTATCTCAGTGTTTTTTCCAAATGTACAATATCTGTGACCGTTAACATACAAGGTGATTTGTGGTGGTACACAACTTTTAATGTTTTAATAGTCATATATTTATTTAATGGCTTATTAGAAAAATATTCACCAGGTACGTTAAATTCATGATTTCTTGCCTCGCATTGCATAGGATGAGGCTAAAGTTTAAAACAGTAAATTTTAAACAAGTTCCTCTTGGGTTTTGTTTTTTGTTTCTTGTTTTTGTTTTTAATTTTCTTGAAGTATAATTGATTTACAACGTTGTGTCAATTTCCGCTATACAGCATAGTGACCCAGTTATACATATGTTCTTTTTCACATTCTTTTGCATTATGGTTTATCACAGGATATTGAATATAGTTTCCTGTGCCGTACAGTATGACCTTGTTTATCCATCCTATATATGATAGTTTGCATCTGCTAATTCCAAACTCCCAATCCTTCCCTCCTCCATCCTCCCTCCCCCAATAAGGTCCTACAGTACAACACAGGGGACTATATTTAATATCCTGTCGTAAACCATAATGGAAAAGAAAATATGAAAAAGAATGTATATATATATATATATATATATATATATATATATATATATATAGCTGAATCACTTTGCTGTACTCCAAAAACTAACACAACATTGTAAATCAACCATACTTCAATTTTTTAAAAAAAGTAAATTTTAGTTAAATAAAATATTAATAATAGTGTGGATGATATGCCCATATGACAGAAATTGTGAACTGGTACACAAACGCCTAAAGTTTGGGAAACACTGCCTTATCTCTTTTAATCCTCAAGACACTCAGGTGAGATAGGGATCAGTATACAGATTTTACACATGAGGAAACAGAACCAAAGGGGTTAAAAGACCTGGTCAAGGTCACATGGTTTTAAAGAGGTAGAGCCAGGATTTGAATATAATTCCTATTTGATTACAAGTCCATTACTCTTTACAGTTCATCCCAGCAGCATCCTTCTGACACAGGTATATAAGAAATAGAAGGCTAAGCGAGTGAAATAGTTATCCAGTATTTAATTGGAGCTTGATTACTTAGCTACTCTTACATGCCTGGCATTGTGCTGGGTTCTGATGGGGGAAGGGGAGTGAGATGCAAAGATGACCATGACGTGAGCCCTGACTTTCAAGAAATTACAGTCTGGCAGGAAAGATAGTCATAAATGAAAGAAACATCATTGTATATTCTGGGAATAGGGAGTCATTTGATTTGGCTTAAACACAGAATGTGTAATTGGAAATAGAAGGGGATGGGTTTGGAAATGTAGGATAGTGCCTACTGTGAACTATATGAATGCCAAACTAAGGAGTTTAGACTTTGTCCTATAGGCAGCGAGCATCCGTTGGCATATAACATTGGTAGTGGGGATGGAGAGACTGATACAAGATACCTGGAGGCCGAATTACCTTGCCTTAGCAACCAGTTGGATGATGGGAATGAGGTCGGGGGATGATGACCCTGAAGGCTTTTGTTCTTGGTTGATGATGCCCTAAAGACACACAGCAAGAGGAAGCCCCAACCTTTTAAAAAATCTTTGATTCCTTCAGGCCTGTGACCCTGGGCTGTCTCGGACATGTGACCAGAACATCTATCTAAGTGGCCTGTGTTACCTCTTCCACCAGAATCTGAGTGGTCCGGTGCTGCAAGGGCACCCTGGTTATCAGGGTAAGGAACGGGGGATCCAGTGGGTAAAAATACCTCCAAGTGCTTGCCCATACATGGGAACTGGCATGGGCAGGCCAACCCCCAGAGACTCTTTACCAAGTCCCTCTGTGTCTGGCCTCTGTAGAATGTATAAAGGGCAACGTAGACTTGGTATTTCTGTTTGATGGCTCAATGAGCTTGCAACAAGATGAATTTCAGAAAATTCTGGACTTCATGAAGGATGTGATGAAGAAACTCAGCAACTCTTCCTACCAGGTAAATATATCAGTTAGGATTCCTGGTTGTAAGCAATAGATGCCTACCTGAGCTAGCTAAGGGCATAAAGGGAAAATTTAGTACAAGTTTTCTCTAGAACCTAAGGGCATGGCTATTACTGGACCTCTGCTTCCAGAATTCTCCCTAATTCTCATTTCTGTTTCTTTTTGGCTTTTGCTTCCTTCTCTCTTTCTCTTTCTCTCTGTAGACTGGCTCTCAGCTTCTTTGGATCACATGGGCCTGTGGAAAGCTCCCAAGTTCACATGTTAAAGTTTCAGGAGGTGTTTTTTTGTTTTTTGTTGTTGTTTTTTTTCCAATCTTCCTCTCAAGCAACCCCTCCCTCTGCAAATTCCAGTTTCTCAGAGGAGAGATTCTGACTGGCCTCACCTCAGTCCCAGCCAACTGTATCTTGTTTAGCAGGGTCACTCAGCAGAAATATGGTTGCTGGGAACCACCTCTATTGGTGAGGTAGGCAGAACCCAGAGAACCGGAGCCCAGCAGACAGCACTCCATAACGGGTTCCAGGTTGATTTATTTCTGTGTTTGTTTATATACAGCCTCACTTTCAAAAGAATGATTCGAGGGACTTCCCTGGTGAATCCATGCTTCCACTGCAGGGGGCATGTGTTCCATCCCTGGTCAGGGAACCAAGATCCCGAATGCTGAGAGGTGTGACCGAAAAAATAAAACAAAAGAACGACTCAAGGCAGGAATGTGGAGTTGGGTTGCCCAGGTCCTGGATAAGAAGTAGACGGCTTCCCTGGTGGCGCAGTGGTTGAGAGTCCGCCTGCCAATGCAGGGGACACGGGTTCGTGCCCCGGTCCGGGAGGATCCCACATGCCGTGGAGCAGCTGGGCCCGTGAGCCCTGGCCGCTGGGCCTGTGCGTCCGGAGCCTGTGCTCCGCAACGGGAGAGGCCGCCACAGTGAGAGGCCCGCATATCGCAAAAAAAAAAAAAAAAAACAAAAGAAGTAGAGATGGGTGGGACTTCCCTGGTGGTGCAGTGGTTAAGAATCCGCCTGTCAATGCAGGGGACACGGGTTCAAGCCCTGGTCCGGGAAGATCTCACATGCTGCGGAGCAACTAAGCCCACGCACCACGACTACTGAAGCCTGTGTGCCTAGAGCCCGTGCTCTGCAACAGGAGAAGCCACCACAATGAGAAGCCCGCGCACCACAACGAAGAGTAGTCCCCGCTTGCCACAAGTAGAGAAAGCCTAAGCGCAGCAATGAAGACCCAACGCAGCAAAAATAAATAAATAAATTTATAAAATAAAATAAACTTATAAAAAAAATGTAGAGATTGGAGCAAACAAGTGGGAAGGACTATGTAACGTCATTTTTTGTCTTCTTTCCTTTTTCTAGTTTGCAGCTGTTCAGTTTTCCTCAAACTACAAAACAGAATTTACTTTCTTGGATTATGTTAACTGGAAGGACCCTGATATTCTTCTTGCCAAAGTCAAACACATGCGCCTGTTGACCAACACCTTCGGTGCCATCAACTATGTCGCGTGAGTTCCCTTGTGTGAGAGAGCCCATCCGTCGGTTGTTCTGTGAGCACTAGCTTCTTCAAGTTGCAGGCTGTAGGAACTCAACAGGTGGGCTCAGCAAGGGGCAGGTTATTGTAAGCATTCTACTGGAGCAATTTTATTCCAGGTTCTTTATTATTATTATTATTGAAGTATATAGTTGATTTACAATATTGTGTTATAGTCCAGGTTCTTTTGATTATTGTTTATTTTTATATTTATTTTTGGCCACGCCATGTGGCTTGTGGGATCTTAGTTCCCCAACCAGGGATTGAAGCCGGGCCCTGGGCAGTGAAAGCACAGACTCCTAACCACTGGACCGCTAGGGAATTCCGGGGTTCTTTTGATTATAACAGGACTCTACACCAGCTAAATCCCAAAGGGGAATTCGTGAGAGGATGCAGGGATAGCTCATGAACCTTTGGGACAGAGAATATTTCCAGGCCTCGTGAGGGATTAGAACCAGAACTTGAAAAGAGATTGTGAATGATGGCAGCCACGGTAGAGTCACATGTTAGTTGGGGATCAGCTTTTGAAGTCAGTGTATGAATACAAATCTCAGAGAGTCAAGTTACTTTTGAATTATTCTTTGAATTTTTCATCAGAGTCAATATATCCAAGTCCCATATTGGAAACTAGCATATCCTGATTTTCTAAACCTACTAACCCAGAGTTGGATCAGATTACTGTGTTTAAATTGAGACCTAGATGAATGTAGTTGGACTGTGTTAAAGGGCCATATTGTGTATTTTTTAAATACCTGTATTTAAACATTAGAGTGGCCATGGAAACTGAGACCACTTTGGGGAATAAGAGAATTACATCTCCTATCTCATGCTCCCCCGGGGCATACGCTCAGATTGAGTGAAATAGCAGAAAGGATCTCCTGTACTATTACACTTGTATTTTTCATTTATATTTCTTTGCCAAGCATGTATAGTTGGATTTGCATAAGTTAAACATGCATGTGATGTATCTCAAGACTCTGCATGTGTTTCCAGCTCTTTTCTTCTGGGGCTTACTTGACCTGTCGTGTCTACTTCGTTCTTCTCTCTGTAGATGGCTCTGGTGGGTACATGATCAAACAATGTCCATTGAAAAAATGGCAGCCTCAGTTCCTCAATTCAGGTGAACAACCTGAATTCTAGCCTCCAGGAGAGAGGAAATCTGATTGGCTGAGCCTAGACTGTGTGTCCATGGGTCAACCCAGCTAAGGCCTTGTTCTACTTCATGACGTAGAGTAACATGGATTCAGGGGTCCCACCTCCATTGGGAAGGGGGCAGTTCTTAGAGAACTGGGTCCCCACAGGATGGGAAGATACCCCAAAAGGTGTCAACTGTGGGAACAAAAAGAAGCGGTCATGGAAATGTATTTCATAAATAATTCTTGACCATCTGGCTGTGTGCCAGACAGTGTTCCAGGTCAGGACTTGGCAGATTTTTTTCTATAAGGGGCCAGATAGTACTATTTTAGACTTTTGTGGCCACATAACAGTTATCTGTTGCATATTCTTCTTTGTTTTTGTAACTCTTTAAAAACAAAAATATAAAAACCATTTTTAGCCCAGAGACCATACAAAAACAAGCTGTGGGCTGGCTCTGGTCTGCAGGTTTTTGTTTGCCATTTTCTAGGTGCTAGGAATTAACAGTGAACGAAACAAAGAAAAGTCTCTGCCCTCCTGGAGCTTAACATTCTAGTAGGGGAGAGAAATGTAATAAATAGGATAAATAAGTAAATTGGATCATATAGTAGAAGATGTAAGTTTTACAAAGAAAAATAAAGCAATGTTCAATGGGAAGATCAGGGAAGGTTACATCTGAGCAAAGACTTGTTGGAGGTGAGGAAGCAGGCCATGTGGATACCTGAAGGAAGACCATTCCAGGTAGAGGGAACAGCAGAGGCCCTGATCCCATGCTTGGGATGTTCACAGAAGAACCAGGACACCAGTGTGGCTAGAGAGAAGTAAGTGATGAGTTCAAGTAGTAGGAGATGAAGTCAGAGAGACCATCGAAGTCTGGATGAGGCTCTAGTGAGGACTTTGGCTTTTCCTCTGAGTGAGATGAAAATCATTGGTGGTTTTTTTTTTTTTTTTTTTTTTTTGCTGTACACGGACCTCTCACTGTTGTAGCCTCTCCCGTTGCGGAGCACAGGCTCCGGACGCGCAGGCTCAGCGGCCATGGCTCACGGGCCCAGCCGCTCTGCGGCATGTGGGATCCTCCTGGACCGGGGCATGAACCCGTGTCCCCTGCATCGGCAGGCTGACTCCCAACCACTGCGCCACCAGGGAAGCCCCATTGGTGGTTTTGATCAAAGGAGTGATAATCTGATTTATGTTTTTAAAAGGATCCCCCTGGCTGCAGGGTAGATATTAGACTGTGGAAGGGGCAAGGGTGGAAACAGGGATGCCAGTTCGCAGACACTGAAAAATCCAGGTGAGAGATGATAGTGGTTTAAACCAGGGTGGAAATCCATGAGGAGGATCCATGATAGGCCATGTCCAGGTGGATGGAAGTTGGGGAAACATTTGCATCCGAGATAGAACAAGATGTGGTTTTGACCCCGCCCATCAGGTTCCTCTGTCTGTGGCAGCTTCCAAGTAGCTCGCCCGCCCTCTTCTCTGTATCTGTTCACCTCCCACTGTGGCCTCTCCAGGTGACTTTCAGCTTCTGTTCCCAGTACAGGTCATGCCATAAGTCAGGGGTTGTGGACTGGCTGCTCTTGGATTAATTGTCCATCTTTGGTTAGCTGTGGGGTGAGGAGGGGAGGATGTTCAAATAGAGCGGCTGTCCCAGTGGAAGCTGTGGGCAGCCTGTCTTGCTTCAGAAGGAGGCTGTGGGCAGGGCAGGAATTTGGAGCCTCGGCCTGTCCAGAATTCACTCCTTCCTTCTTTCTCTTCTGTCACGTGCACTGAGCACCTACTCTGAGTCAGGAGCCAGAGATACAGCAGCAAATCTGGTTTGGGGAAAAATCGACACAGAAACAAGTCTCTTTGATTACCTAGGAGATTTGCTGCAGCAGAGATGTACAAGTAGTCTGGCAATGGTAGGGGAGGCAGAAGGGGGTGTTATATGAGCTTTCTCTAGAAGAGTGGCTTTCCAATTTCCTTCTGCCATGGAGCCCATCCTTCCACTGGAATCTCACCTAGATCACCAGCATATCTAACTGATTAAAGGGTAGTTGCCACGTGGTTGAAATGAAGAGTAGGAAGCCCAGAGTTTCCCCTCACTGCCCACAGACTCTGGGACAGCCTCGTGGCTGCCCAGGATTCAGTTGAAGACCACTGGTCCAGAAGGAGGGATATGGCAACCAGGGTGAGGAAGGAGCTTCAGAGGAGAGCTTTGAAGGCTGGGAATAGCTGTCTGGGAATTGTGAGAAGGGATTTGGCATAATCAGCAGGACAGTGACTTAATGAGCAGGGTAAGAGGGAGACCTTAGGTGATTTGCGGGGAGTCTCTCACATCCCCTCCTTCCTGGACACAGGACCAAGGTGTTCCGGCAAGAGCTGGGGGCCCGGCCAGATGCCACCAAAGTGCTTATCATCATCACTGACGGGGAAGCCACTGACAAAGCCAACATTGACGCGGCCAAAGACATCATCCGCTACATCATTGGGGTACGGGCTCCAGGTCCCTGCCTCTTCTTACCACCCATCTTCCCTCTCCTATTCCTGAACCCCACTCCTTTTCTCCCTGGGGCCAGGGTCTTGTGAAAATAACAGAAAATTCGTCTGCCATTCTGGGGATGCTAGCTCTTCACTCTCCATTTCTTCCAGATTGGAAAGTATTTTAAGACCAAGGAAAGTCAGGAGACACTCCATGAATTTGCCTCAAAACCTGCGGAGGAGTTTGTAAAGATTCTGGACACGTTTGAGAAGCTGAAAGATCTATTCACCGAGCTGCAAAAAAAGATCTATGTCATTGAAGGTGAGTGGCAGACCCTGGAAGAGAGGGTTCAGGGGGATGTATACAGAACCTCACCTGGGACATCAGACTAAGGACACGCGGAATAATAATCACTGGAGCTTACAGAGCGTCTGTCACTGTGTTAAGAGCTCTCCGGTTAAAAGCCCTCAGGTAGGAATTTAAGGGAGGGTAATTTAGGAGCAGCCTCTATTTCCCTCTGAAAGTCTGTCTTCCTCTTGAAGCTCAGCCTGGTCCAGGATGGGTCCCCGAGCTGACCTATATCTTGTAGGCATCAGCTGAGCCCTGTAGAATGACTATAATCCCTTCCTCTCCTCACTCAGCTCCCTCATTGTCACTTGTCCTGGGCCTCAAATTATTTAAGACAGGCAAGCAGGCAGGGGCCAAGTGCAAGGAGCCCACAGGCCCTCTTCTTTGGCCCAGAATAAGAGGTTTGATTGTAGTCGCCAGATGGAGGACTGCCTATGGGAGAGTATTTCCCCAGGTGGCTTAGTCTGCTGAAAGATACCTGATTCCCCCAGGAAGCCCCTTCACTAGGACACAGCCTTGGTGTTCAGTTCACTTGAAGAGGCAATGGATTATATTTAATGGGACCAGGCAGACCTGCTCAAGAATTCACTCTGCCTGTGCTGTGTGACCTCAGCCAGGTCACTTTCCCTCTCCGAGCCTCATTGTTCTCTGTTAAAGGGGGGTAGTGATACCAGTCTCAGAGGGTTGTAAGGTTTAACTGCTGTATTCATTTCCTAGGGCTGCTGTAACAAAGTACCAAAAACTAGGTGGCTTAAATCAAGAGAAATGAAAATTAAAAAATTTTAAAAAGCAAGAGAAATGTGTTGTCTTGCAGTTCTGGAGGCTAGAAGTTAGAAATTAAAGGTTTGACAGGGCCACGCTCCTTGTGATGGTTTCGGAGAGAATCCTTCCCTGCCTCTTCTAATTTCTGGTGTTCGCTAACAGTCCTTGGTGTTCCTGGACTTGTAGCTGCATCACTCTGGTCGCCTGGCCGTCTTCTCCCTGTGTGTTTACCCATCATCTTCTCTCTGTGTCTGTCCCTCTGTGTCCAAATTGCCCCTTTTAATAAGGACACCAGTCAGATTGGATCAGGGCCCACCCTAATGACCTCATTTTAACTTGATTACCTCTGAGAAGACCCTATTTCCAAATAAGGTCACATTCTGAGGCACTAGGGGTTAGGACTTAGACATCTTTTCTTCAGGGGACACAATTCAAGCCCTAATGACTGCTTAGCAAAGTGCTTGGTACCTTGTAGACTCTTGATAAATCATAGCTCTTATCCTCTATCCTTCCCTGCCCTTACTCATCCTTCAGATCACAGTTTAGATGTCATTCCCTCTGATAAGTTCTCGCTGATCTGGGTTCCCACGTGCTGCTTTAACCACTGTACATTCCCTGTCACAGCCCCTGTGACATACATTGTATTAGAACTCTCTATTAGGGGACTTCCCTGGTGGTCCAGTGGTTAAGACTCCACCTTCTAATGCAGGGGACGTGGTTTTGATCCCTGGTCAGGGAACTAAGAACCCACATGCCGCAGGGCAACTAAGCCAGAGCACGGCAACGGAAAATCCCACATGCCACAGCTAAGACCTGACGCAGTCAAAAAAATAAATTTAAAAAAAAAAAAAAAAAAGAGCTCTCTATTAGGTGTCTGTCTCCCACACTAAACTGAGAGGTTTAGTGACAAGTATTGTGCCTGCTTTCCCACCCCTGTATCCCTGGCACCAAATATTTAGTGACTCTAAATGAGTGAACAAATCTCACTCATGAGATTTGTTGAACAAATCTTTGATTGGATGAACAAATCTTCATAATAATTGCTACGGTTCTTGAAAGCTTACAGGTAACAGGCACTTTATCTATATCCTTGAATCGGTTCTTCTCAGTATCCTTGCAAGGCTGGTGGTATTATTTTCATTTTATTTATTCATGCTGGCAACAACCATGGAGCAGGCGCTGTGACTCAGACTCTCAGGGATATTGCCAACATAGAACTCATATTCAGGTTGGATAAAGAAAGTCAGTAAACAAACAGGATGATTCAAGCTTGTGGTAAGTGCTATAAAGAAAATGAGTAAAGTGGTAAGACAGATTTAATTGGAAGAAGCCACTTTAAATAAGCTTTTCAAGGAAGGCCTTTCTGAGATGCAATTTTTTGGGGGCCACGCCGCGCAGCTTGCGGGATCTCAGTTCCCTGACCAGGGATTGAACCTGAGCCAGCAGTGAAAGCCCAGAATCCTAACCACTAGACCACCAGGGAAATCCCGTGAGGTGCTTTTTTTTAAAGTGAGGGAAAATTCACTGAGATAACTTTTGAGCTGAGGCATGAAAGATGAGAATCAGACAGCCATGGGAGAAGTGTGGGCAAAGGGCATTATAGTCAGAGAGCAGATCAAGTGCAAAGGCCAGGAGATGGGGCAGGGCTCGGTGTGCTGGAGGAACAGGAAAAAAGGTCAGTGTAATAGCAGTGTGGGGAGTAAAGGAGACAGAAGTTTGGAGAGGAAGGCAGGGGCCTCCCAGCTCCTCATGAGTTTGGATTTTAGTCTTCAGACCAATGAGAAGTTACGAAGGGTTTTAAGAAAGGGAAAGATGAGGTCTGATGTACATTTTTAAAAAAGAGTACACAACTTGCTCTGTGAAAAAAGGCATAGAAAGAGGAAGAATGAAGTCAAAGGGGCTTCCCTGGCGGTCCGGTGGTTAGGACTCTGCACTTCCACTGTAGCAGGCACGGGTTTGATCCCTGGTCAGGGAACTAATAACCCATGTGCTGTGCAGCACGGCCAAAAAAATAATACATTTAATTTAAAAAAAAAAAAAAGAAAAGAATGAAGTCAAAGAGACCAAATTAACAAGCTCCTGCCTTCGTCAGGCATAAGAGGAGGATGGCTTGGGCCAGTGTGGCGGTGATACAGACGGTTCACAGAAGTGGGCAGATGTGTTTTGCAGGTAGAACTATCATGATTTGGTCATGTGTTGGAGGTAGAATGGAGGGAAAAGGGAAGAATCAAGGTTGTTTCCGGGGCTTTTAGCGTGTCATTAGGTGGGTGTGGGGTGCTATTCATTGTAGAGGGGAAGGCTGAGTAGAAGCAGAAATCAAGATCTGCCTCTTAGACGTGCTGAGTCGGGGAACGGAATATCCATACCTGGGGCGCGTGGAGAGTCGCGGGAGACTCAGGGCATAAGTCGCTTCCCCGTCTGACGCTAAGGTTCATGCTCTTGGGAATTCCCTGGCAGTCCAGTTGTTAGGACTTGGCACTCTCACTGCCAGGGCCCCGGGTTCGATCCCTGGTCGGGGAACTAAAATCCCATAAGCTGCACAGAGCTGCCTAAAAAAAACAGTTCATGCTCTTTCTACCTTGCCTACGGGTGGATGCTGTGTTTTTTCCTCAGTCCTTTCTTGAGCAACACTGTTTTCACGGCTCCTTGGGTCTTGGCCCATTCTCCCTACCTCGTCCCTCAGGCACAAGCAAACAGGACCTGACATCCTTCAACATGGAGCTGTCCTCCAGCGGGATCAGCGCGGATCTCAGCAGGGTGAGTGGCGGGCCTGACACTACCGGCTGAGGGATGTGGTGGGAACGCAGCTGACCCACACTCATCTCCCTCCCTGGGCAGGACCATGGCATTGTAGGGGCCGCTGGAGCCAAGGACTGGGCTGGGGGCTTTCTCGATCTGAAGACAGACCTGCAGGGTGATACATTTGTTGGGAATGAACCATTGACACCAGAAGTGAGGGCAGGATATTTGGGTGAGTACTTCTCTTTTCTGCTGGGTTCTTTCAGCTTTGGGGAACCAGGGAGTCACTCAGATTGACTTTCAAAATAATAATGAAAGCAATTAAGCAACAACATGAACAAACTCAGTTTAAATATGGTTATAATAGTCTTCATTTTTCCCTTACTAACCCTTCACCTGTGTATTAATCATGTTTTTATTTTCTATACCTTATGAGGCTTTGACATCGTGTGGCCTTGCTAATCCTGGAGAGACTGCTCCTCCCAGGGCCAGCTAATTCCTACCAGTAGAAAACAACTTGCCTGGGAGCAGGCCTTCCATAGGCCAACTGGCCAATCCAGACACTGCATCCCAACCACCCTTTTATCTAACTTTCACACACCAGGCCAGTATCCACCCTGACGTAAATCACCCCAGGCCCAGGTACTAGATAACTGAAGACCACCTCTATAGCCCAGAGCCTGCCAACATCATTCAAACCGTCCAGTCCTAAGCTTGTTCCAACTTGCCTTGCCTCCCTCATTCCTTCCCACCGAAACTGCAGTAACAGCTCTGGGCCATTCTCCCCTTGCTCCTTCCACCCTGGGGCTTCTCCCATGTGGCCCTGCATGGCCTGCTGTGACACCTGCTTTGGGGAGCTGTGAGTGATAAACTTTTTTCAATGGCAGTGACTTCTCTGTGTCGTTACTCAGTTATACCTATAAATTAAATCCCGAGTCCACTTTAAAACAACCTGCCTCATCGGTGGGAGGACCAGCCCCTCCTCCGTGAGGCTTCCTCCCCTTGAATTGTCCAGGAACTCCAGGGTTGGTTCAGTCTCAAGAGTTCTCAGATACCAAGCACAGAGGAAACGAGGCTGGTCAATCCACCAACTGCTGTTGCTTCTCTCTGCCTCGTGGTGTCTTGTCCCGCACAGTCCTGGGGATGCTGTCCATCCAAGCCGATGCCAGTCTCAGGAGCAGAACGGCCTCACCCTTGCGCTTGGGGTTATAGCTCTTCTAGTTCACATTCAAAGAGTCAGCCTGTCTCAAGGCACGAACTGACTCCAAGAGCCCTGGGATAGGAGTGCTTCCAGGTTCTACCTCCTCATAGATCTAGAACCACCACCCTCCACCCTGCCTCACCCATGACCCTTGGCTGGGGGTGGGCTCAGTACACAAAGATTATTATTAAACTTTCAAAACACAAGATCTTATTAAATACTTTCCTCGGGAAAATTGGTGCTATTCATCGTGCATCTACTCTTACCCTTCTAAGGGAGACTGCCCTCTGATTTTTTCCTTGTTTTCCTTTTCTTTTTCTTTACTGAGCAAGTATTATGTGCCAGGCACTGTTCTAAGCACATGGCACATATTAACTTATTTTTATCTCATTGTATCCTCCCAACAACCCTGTAAGTAGGTATTTTTATCATCTGTATTTTACAGATGAAGAAACTGAGCCCAGGAGACTTTAAATAACTTCCCCAGGGTCATAGACTAGTAGGTAGTCCCAGCCCCAAATCTGTGCTTAGTAACCACTGCACTTACACTGCAGTACCTACACTACTGCCTTCAAGGTGGTTTTCTGTTCTTCAGTATCCAGTTGGCCCTCTGCAGCTGCGGGTTCCACGTTTATGATCCATGGTTGGTTGAATCCCCAGATTTGGAAGCCGGGGATACCAAAGGCCAATTGTGGGACTTTGAGCGTCTGTGGTGGATTTTGGTATCGGGGCAGGTCCTGGAACCAATCCCCTGCGGATACGTAGAGATGACTGTACTGCAAAATAGCTGGCAAATTTGCTCACTGAATAAGAAGAAATAACCCAAAGTTGAATCTAGTTAGGCAGCCATACCACTATATACACACACACAGATGTATGTGTGCTGTGTACGTGTAGAAGTAAATATAATCTTGATCTTAGTTTAGATCTTAGTTTAGATCTCACTAACATGGTGTTAAGCATTTTACATCCACGGTCTTATTTAATCCTTAGAAACCCCCTATAAGGTTGATATTGTCCCAGTTTTTTTTTTAGACGAGAAGACTGGGGCTCAGACACATGAAGTCATTTACTCAAGATTATACGGCCAGGAAGAAGTAATACTCGGATTAAAACCTTGTCTCTCTGATTTCAAAGGGCAATTTCTTAACCCTTGTACTTCAGGAATATACATGAAGAAGCAGGAGAGTGATTCAGCCTCTTCACCCTTCCCCTCATGGGCTATAGAGTCCCAGACATCTGTTTTTCTCATTCACTTCCAACTGCTCTGAGCAAAGAAGGTCACGCGGAGGAGGGATACATTGGGAGACTGGGACTGACATATACACACTACTATAAATAAAATAGATAACTAATAAGAACCTATTGTATAGCACAGGGAACTCTACTCAGTACTCTGTAATGACCTGTATGGGAAAAGAATCTAAAAAAGTGGATATATGTATATGTATAACTGATTCATTTTGCTGTACAGTAGAAACTAACCTAACATTGCAAATCAACTGTACTCCAATAAAAAGTAATTCAAAAAAAATAAACAAAGAAGTTCAAATTGGGTCATCTTCAGAGCATTCCTGGGAGGTGGCTCCTGGCTCCCGCCCAATCCCTGGTCCAATTTCCTGCGGCATTTCCTCCAGCGTTTCATCGGTGTAGGAACAGAGGGCAGGGAACCTAAACCACAGGAGTTGTGAAGTATGTAGATAACCTCAGTGATACCTTGAAGCAGAGATGTTTTCAAGTCTCCTGCTTTTTTTTTTTTCTTGAGGTATAGTTGATTTACAATAACATTTGTTTCAGGTATGCAAGATAGTGGTTCAAAAGTTTTATATATTATGCTCCATTTATAGTTATTATAAAATATTGGCTATATTCTCTGTGCTGTACAATCACCACTCCTTATGGGTTTTTTTAAAATTAATTAATTAATTTTTGGCTGCGTTGGGTCTTCGTTGCTGCACACAGGCTTTCTCTAGTTGCGGCGAGCGGGGTCTACTCTTCGTTGTGGTGTGCGGGCTTCTCATTGCGGTGGCTTCCCTTGTTGCGGAGCATGGGCTCCAGGTGCACGGGCTCAGTAGTTGTGGTGCATGGGCTTAGTTGCTCCTCAGCATGTGGGATCTTCCTGGACCAGGACTCGAACCCATCCGTGTTTCCTACATTGGCAGGTGGATTCTTAACCACCGCGCCACCAGGGAAGTCCACCACTCCTTATGTTTAAATTTCAGTATTTTTATTAGGCTGTGTCTCCATGCTGACTGAGTTGTACTCCCTTACCAAACTTTTTCACTGAAATGCATCTTTAATCTTTTCTACCAAATTTTTCTGCAAAAATTTTCACACTTTGAGAAAAGTTAATAGTACAATGAATATCCATATACACTTCACCTAGATTTATCAGTTGTTAACATTTGCCACATTTGTTTATCTCTCTTTATATATACACATATATGTAAAGAATAACATACATATGTATATATTATTTTATCAGTCAGGATTCTCCAGAGAAACAAAGCCCATAGGATATATCTATATGTATATCTGTATCTGTATCTCTATATAGATACATAATTCTTCTTCTCTCTTTTCCTATCTATCTATCTATCTATCTATCACCTATAAAGAGATTGGTTTTAAGAAGTTGGGTCATGCAATGTAGGGGCTGCCAAGTCTGAAACAGGGCAGGCTGGCAGTCTTGAGGCATCTGCTGCTTTATTTTTAATCTTCATGCAAACTTTGCCTTCTTCTTACTAATATATTCCATTTCATTTTACTCTTTAAAAAGAAGGTAGGGGCTTCCCTGGTGGCGCAGTGGTTGAGAGTCCGCCTGCCGATGCAGGGGACGAGGGTTCGTGCCCCGTTCCGGGAGGATCCCACGTGCCGCGGAGCGGCTGGGCCCGTGAGCCATGGCCGCTGGGCCTGAGCGTCCGTAGCCTGTGCTCCGCAGCGGGAGAGGCCACAACAGTGAGAGGCCCACGTATCGCAAAAAAAAAAAAAAGAAGAAGAAGAAGGTAGTCTCCTTTATAAACCCTTAGGTGAACTGAACCTCAGGAAGATGTTTACCCTGCAGTTCGCGGCCGCTTAGTCCTGCGTATGCGTGTTGTCCACAGTTCGAGAAATGCAGTCTTAGACCCTGACGGCAGGATTTGTACTCCTCGGAGCACGTGGCTGCTCTTCTCGGGAGAAGGTCTTCTGGCCGTCTCAATGTGTCTTTGCTACTAACCCAGCTTCTCAGGGTCTCTGCCGCCTTTCCCCCTGGGTTTTACCTTCGTCCAGCAGCCATTGTGTTCCTAACTCCAAGGCCCACGCTCGCTCTCTCCTCAGGCTACACGGTGACCTGGCTGCCCTCCCGACGGACCACGTCGCTGCTGGCAGCTGGAGCCCCCCGATACCAGCACGTGGGGCGGGTGTTGCTGTTCCAAGAGCCAAAGGGAGGAGAACGTTGGAGCCAAATCCAGAAAATAGATGGGATCCAGGTGAGCGTGATTGCAGGGGCGTCCGCCCAAGAGGGGGTTGGAGTGACGCTAGTTATGCTTCCTGCTGTCTTCCGAACACGCATGCACTTGCTGAGCACTCGCCCTGTGCCGAGCACTGTCGCATATGTTCCCCTGCAAAGCCTCTGAGGTTAGCCTTGTCATCCCCACTTGCCAACTTAAGATCCCAACTTGTCTGAATTCATACGGGCTCTGAGTGGGACCCAGGACTTGGACCTTCATTTGAGGGCTTAGAGTAGGACGGATAAGGTGCCCTTGATGGGGAGGGAGGTGTCCTGCTCTAGGTTTCTTCCTCAAACGTCTTCCTCTCCCTGCAGATTGGCTCTTATTTTGGCGGCGAGCTGTGTGGCGTTGACATGGACCAAGATGGGGAGACAGAGCTGCTGCTGGTTGGAGCCCCCCTGTTCTATGGCGAGCAGAGAGGAGGCCGGGTGTTTATCTACCAGAGAAAAAAGGTGGGGACCAGGACAATGCGTGGAGGCTGTGGGAGAAAGAGACTCCCGTGCCTTCTCTGGTCTCAGTTATTCTGAAAGCCTTTCCCTGCCTGATCCTGTGTTAATCAGACCTTTAGAACAACGACAAACGTTAGCAAATATGCAGAGGTGGTTAAAAATGTGTGCAAGGCCCAGTGCCAAACTTTTTATATATAGGATACCTCGTTTGATTCTCGTAATCACCTTCTGGGATACTATGAGCTTTATTTTACAAATGGGAACATCGCAGCTCAGCAAGGCTGGGCAACTTTCCAAAGGCACAAAGTCACACAGATAACAAAGGTGGGGAGTTCCCTGGCGGTCCAGTGGTTAGTGCTGAGTGACTGAGGTGGGACCTGTTGCCTTGCTCCTTCCCAGCTGGGGTTCGCCATGGTGTCAGAGCTGCACGGGGATCCCGGCTACCCCCTTGGGCGATTTGGAGCAGTCATCGCTGCCCTGACGGACATCAATGGGGATGAGCTGACGGACGTGGCCGTGGGAGCCCCTCTGGAAGAGCAGGGGGCTGTGTACATCTTCAATGGGCAGCAAGCGGGGCTGAGCCCCTGGCCCAGTCAGGTGAGGTACCCCGCCTGCCAATCAGAACCCATTCCCAGGCAGCTGGCAGCCACCAAGCCCCAACCCCACTCCTCAGCCCGACTCTTCCCACCCTTCCACCCGCCCTCTCCCCAGCTTAGCATGAAACTCTCTCTTGGTCTCAGCGGATAGAAGGGACCCGGATGCTCCCTGGAATTCGATGGTTTGGACGTTCCATCCACGGGGTGAAGGACCTTGGCGGGGACGGCCTGGTAGATGTGGCTGTAGGGGCTGAGAGCCAGGTGATCGTGCTGAGGTAAGATGGGACTCCTGAGTCCTACCTGGGGATGATTCCAGTCCTCATCGTTTCAGCAGTTACGATGCACTAGGCATCGTGCTAAATGCTTATCGACTTCGGCGCATTTGCTCCTCGGCTCAACCCTGTGAGTTTGGTTCTCCTTTTTTTTTTTTTCTTTTTTTGCGGTACTCGGGCCTCTCACTGTTGTGGCCTCTCCCGTTGCGGAGCACAGGCTCCGGACGCGCAGACTCAGTGGCCATGGCTCACAGGCCCAGCCGCTCCGCGGCATGTGGGATCTTCCCGGACCGGGGCACGAACCCGTGTCCCCTGCATCGGCAGGCGGACTCTCAACCACTGCGCCACCAGGGAAGCCCTGGTTCTCCTTTTATACCGGCTTTGTGTCTGGCTCCAGGTTAAACAGCTGCTATTCAGTGACAGACTAGAATTTGAACCCAGGCCTGTCTAACACTAAAACCTCCTAGAGAGACGTGGGATGGCTTTAGAACCTGGTGACCTGTATTCAAGTCGAAGCTCTGCCGCTGACTTCTTGGGTGATCTTACCCCAGTCACTTTGCTTCTCAAGACCTCAGTTTCTTCATCTTTGAAATGGTGATGGCATTTCCTGCCTGACCCAGATCTTAGAGTCACTGGAAGCCTCATGTAACGTCATCTAGTGACTAGATACTGTCTTCAATACGGAACAAGTCATTGGCTACAGTGTATGTGTGGGGAAACATAATAAAAAAGTAAAGCAAATAAATAGATCATTACAATTGTGATAAGTGCCATGAGGGACATGAGCAGTGTTCTGTGAGAGAGAATAGCAGGGGAGACCTACTATAGGCTGGTGGCCAAGAAAGGCCTTTCTGAGGAACTGGGACTTGAAACATGAGAAAGAGCCAGGCTTGCAGAAATCTGGGGTAAGAGCTTTCCATTTCGAAAGCCCAGGAGGTGCCAAGGCCGTAAGGCAGGCAAAAGTGTGACGTGTTCAAGGCACGGAAATAGGGTCAGTGTGGTAGGAGGTGAGACTGGAGAGGAGGGACTTCCCTGGTGGTCCAGTGGGTAAGACTCCATGCTCCCAATGCAAGGGGCCCAGTTTCAATCCCTGGCAGGGAACTAGGCCCCACATGCCTCAACTAAAGATCCCCCCGCATGCGGCACTGAAGATCCCACGTGCCACAACTAAGAACCAGTGCAGCCCAAAAAAAAAAAGAAGACTGGAGAGGCAGATGGTATGGCACAGACAGTGAAAAGTTTAGATTTTATTCTGAATACCATGGGGCATCCTTGAAAGGTTACTGGCATGGAAGCTCAATATCTTTGTTCCCTGACCAGGGATCGAACCTGGGCCCTTGGCAGTGAAAGCTCGGAGTCCTAACCACTAGACCACCAGGGAATTCCCTGACTTCTCTTTTTATAAATTCATTCATTCATTCATTCATTTTTATTTTTAGCTGCGTTGTTGCTGCGTGCCGGCTTTCTTTAGTTGTGACAAGCGGGGGCTGCTCTTCATTGAGGCACGCGGGCTTCTCATTGCGGTGGCTTCTCTTGTTGCGGAGCACAGGGTCTAAGCGTGCGGGCTCAGTAGTTGTGGTGCGTGGGCTCAGTAGTTGTGGCGCACGGGCTTAGTTGCTCCGCAGCATGTGGGATCTTCCCGGACCAGGGCTCGAACCCGTGTCCCCTACATTGGCAGGCGGATTCTTAACCACTGCACCACCAGGGAAGTCCCGAGTTTTCTTTTTAAAAGCTCATTCTTCTGTGTGAGAAATGGGTCAGAAGGCTGCTAGGAAGAATTATCATTATGGGGAGCCCTAATGAATTATCATTATTATTTTCATTGCAAAGAGACAGTGACACTGAGGTCTGCTTTAGGGAAGGGGAGTCCTCTGGCCTCTGCTAGCTGGAGCCCCAGGTCTGGCTGGGGATGGCAGTTGAGGCCGAGAGAGAGCGTCGGTTGTTTCCTTCCCTGAAGCTCCCGGCCTGTGGTGGATATCATCACAACCATGTCCTTCTCCCCGGCCGAGATCCCAGTGCATGAAGTCGAGTGCTCGCATTCCTCCAGCGACAAGAAGAAGGAAGGCGTTAACATCACAGTCTGTTTCCAGGTCAAGTCTCTCATCTCCCAGTTCAAAGGTCAGTGCTACCTTCCTGCTTCCCAGCGCAGCTGCCTGCCCCAAATCCAGGCTCACGGCCCCAGGATCCGCCATCATTCAACTCTTGCCTTTCCACCCTGCCCAGGGCACCTGGTTGCCAACCTCACTTACACTCTGCAGCTGGATGGCCATCGGACCAGAAGCCGGGGGTTGTTCCCAGAAGGGAAACATGAGCTCAGCAGGAACACAGCTGTCACCTCAGTCAAGTCCTGCACTGGGTTCTGGTTCCACTTCCCGGTAAGGAGCCAGCAAGTCTGCTCAGGGGAGGGAAGGCGCGGACGAGCTGACCGCAGCGGGAGGCAGCCCCAGTGCCAGGCTCGGCTCCATCGCTGTCCAGCACAGGTCACAGGTCACCTTGATCTCCTGGTCCTACCGTTTCCTCTTCTGTATCACAGTAGTAACAATACCTTCAGCATATTTTCTTCTAGTCCTTAATCCACATCCATAGGCATTTTAAACATGATTACAATTGTAAAGTACTTACCATTTTTTCCCTACTCTTTTCACACATCATATATTAATGCTGCAGCCCAGCTTTCAGATTATTTTTAATGGCCACAGAATATTCGGTCCTATGGAATATTCAGGCACGGTGGTGTGTCACTATTTGCCAGGTACACGTGGTCATTTTTCATTATTATTATTGAAATATTTATTTATTCATTTATTTGGCTGCACCAGGCCTTAGTTGCGGCACTCGGTATCTTCGTTTGCCGTGTGGGTGTTTTATTATTAACATCCATCCCAGGGCTTCCCTGGTGGCGCAGTGGTTAAGAATCCACCTGCCAATGCAGGGGACATGGGTTCAAGCCCTGGTCCAGGAAGATCCCACATGCCGCGGAGCAACTAAGCCCGTGTGCCACAACTACTGAGCCCGAGTGCCACAACTACTGAAGCCTGAGTGCCTAGAGCCTATGCTCCGCAACAAGAGAAGCCACTGCAATGAGAAGCCCGCGCACCACACAAAGAGTAGCCCCCCGCTCGCCACAGCTAGAGAAAGCCTGCACGCAGCCACAAGGATCCAATGCAGCCAGAAATAAATAACTAAATGTATTAAAAAAAAATGCACTCCAGAAAGAATTTTTTTAAGTTCTTGTTAGTTTAGATAACTGCCAAAATACCCAAATTCCGTTTGCTTATACCTGTTCTGTATGAAATAAGATTGATATTAAATTTTATTCTGGCCTCAAATATTTCATAAGAGACTGAATACGTGATTGGTATACTCAGTATAAGATTTTGAAGTTTATTTTCAAGTTTTTATTATGGGAAATTTCAGACATACAAAAGTAGAAAAAGAGTTTAATGAACCGCCAAACAGCCATCACCCATTTTCAACAACGATCAGCTCACGATCTCATTTCGTTCAGAGCCTCTCTGCCTCCTCATACCCGTAACCCGCATTACAAGATTTGGAAATTTTAAACATAAATTTGCCAGAGAAGAGGCACTGTGACATGATGCAAAGACTTTAGACTTGGGAGTTGGACAGATCTGGGTTCGCTTCCCAGTTCTAGCCCTTAGGAAAATTGTGTCACCTTTGTACACCTCACTTTCCTCGTCTCTGATGTGGGGATAATAATGCCGACCTCTTCGAATTGGGGGAACCTTTAGGTGAGGACAAAAAGTCCTCCAAGTGAGCGTCTCCAAAGTGTCAGGCACTGGTAATAACATAAAAGACTGAGATCCACCCCTGTTGTCAAGGAACTGGGATATTCTACTTATTCTAGAGTATTCTTTTCTTGTGCAAACTTTGATAATGGTTGCCTAGAGGAGTTTGACAAAGATTCGGGGACTTCTGTTAGGACTCAGTGGGGAAAAGTGCCGTGGTTGATGACTGATGTCTGCCTTGGGATTGGGGCTGAGGGATAACACTCGTACTGAGAAGCAAGCTGGGCATATCATAAACACCTGATGTATAGTAAACATCCCTCCACTCCTGGTAAGGTCTCAGACAACTAGCTACTGGAATTTCATCCTTTATAAAGTATGGACAAGTTGTGCCTTTAACTGGAAGTGTGGTACAGGTTAAACTCATGACATAGGGTGTATTCTTATTGCCCTCAGGTGTGCACTCAAGACCTCATCTCTCCCATCAATGTCTCCCTAAATTACTCTCTCTGGGAGGAAGAAGGGACACCGAGGGACCAAAGCACGGTAAGAAGAGATCAGCTGGAGAGACTGATAGGAAATAAGAGAGAATAGAAATTCAATTTGTCAGGACTGTATTACATTGGCTTCAAGCAATAGAAATGAAATATGCTTACTTAAGCAGAAAGGAGTCTATGGGAGTTTGTATTTAAGAGAAATTTGGAAAACTGGGATTGGGAAGATGGAGGACCAGGGTAGGTGGAGGCTCTGGGGGCTCTCAAGAGGAAGAAATAATGGATGGACTTCCCAGGGCACGGCCCCTTCCACGCGTCCCTCTGTGCATCAGCTTCAGACCTCATTAGGCTTCTAACCTGGGCGAATACTAACAGATGCAAATTACAGGGAGAGAACACCAGAAAGCCTAGGACCATCCCTTATCTGTGGAAGGACAGGGTATCCTAATTAGCCTTCTCGCCCAAGGGTATTCCGTTGAGGGCAGGTAGTTCCCTCAAAGCCTAATTGGGGTGCCCTTGTTATGTAAAAGAAGAGGAAAGCACTCTCTATCCTAGTCTCCTGGATCCCACGCTCCCTACCCAGTGCCTGAAAGCCTAATTTCCTCTTCTGAAATCCTTGACACTCAGCTGGTGGTTTGGCTTCTGTCGGAAGGCGGCAGGGTCTGATGGAAAGAACCTGGGCCTGGAAGCCTGAAGATGCAGATTTGTTTTTTTCTGGCACAAGCAGGTCTGTCTTTCTTTGGGACGGTTTCTGCATCTCTGCATTCTGAGGTCGCTTTCAGGGCCGGAGCTCCGTGACTGATAAACACACTCCTTCTTGTGGTTTTTGGCAGCTTGCGCTGAGTGCCCTGCCCCGCAACCTGCCACCCACTCAGGATGTATAGGGACAGCCAGCAGTTTCTCCCATCGGCACTAATTAAAAGAATAAAATAAAAAAGTCAAACTGTGTGGTGCAGCAACTCAGGCTTCAAAGGAGACCTGGGAATTCCCTGGTGGTCCAGTGGTTAGGACTCCAAGCTTCCACTACAAGGGGCACGAATTCGATCCCTGTTTGGGGAGCTAAGATCCCGAAAGGTGTGTCGCCTGGCCAAAAATAATAATAATAATAATAAACAAATTAAAGGCTAATTTAAAAAAAAGAGAGAGAGAGACCTGAGGTCACAGTTGTCAAAAAGTCTTCCTGGGGGAAGTGTCCTTTGTTCCGGATCTCGCAGAATGAGTAGATTTTGCGTAGGTTGAGAGAGAAGAGGCACGATTTTAAGTTCGGGGGAAATGGGGAGGTGGGCTTAGCTTCTGGCAGGACAACTGAACAAGACAGAGGCCCTGGATGCCCCTTTGGGGACAGGCTGTGGTCTGGTGGGTGGTGGGAAATCTGTGCGGGAATGTTGGGGTGGCTGCAAGCAGTCAGCAGAAGCTGCCAGGAGCCCCGCCCTTAGGGGAGGGTCTGGAGGCTGCTTGGCAGATGGCCTGGAAGTGGAGGGGGCTGGAGTCTCTTGAGAACATACCGTTGATCACCCATAAAACACTCCTGTGTCACCATTACCCTCAACTGCTGAATATGGCTTGCGAGGCTGGGGGGAAGCTGCACCCTGCTTCCCTCTCCTGCCCCTCCTGACACGCGGCACTCCCGCCAGTCCGAGCATCTTCCTGCTCCTTACACGGGCACAATCTCTCTTGCCTTGGCCTTCACGTAAACTGTTCTTTCTTCGTCTCTTTCCATTCTCTTCACCTGGCTCCCTCCTCCTCACCCTGTGGATTTCAGTTGAGATGCCATCCCTTCAGGAAGCTTCCCTGATCTCCAAGCGTAGGATAGGATCCCCTTCTACATCCTCTAAACATACCCTGTACCTGTCCCATCCTCACACTTGAGGATGCCGGGCCGTTTCTCCCACCAGCCTGGGAGGACGGGCAGTGTGTCTGTTTTGATCTCTGCTTGGGGGGGTCTGGCCCAGAGCAGAAATTCTGGAAATGTTGAAAAAACTGGCCTTGATCTGATAAGAGATGGAGAGCTGGGGTTCACAGAGGAGAAGCACAGGAGGAGCTAGTCCCAGGCAGGGGAGTCTAGAGGCTGCGCGGCCAGGTGCTGCTCCCAGCAAAGCCTGGGAGAACCTGGGGGAGCTGCTCTGTCAAGACCCAGATCTCATGGCCAGGACAGGAAGTGGACACCCTGAGCCTCCCTCAAGGAACTGCCACCAGAGGAGTGTGGCACAGACAGCCTTGGGCTGAGTCGGGAGGTTGGGGCCTGCCCCGGGAAGGCGTTGGCTCCTGAGAGGGCCCCGACCACAGCCAGCCCAGCTGAGCACCAAGCTCTGAGCCCCTCCAGCTCTCCTCCATCAGTTCTGCTGCCTCAACTATTCTCTCCTGTCTCCCCCTCCTCCGTGCTCAGCAGGGCAAGGACATCCAGCCCATCCTGAGGCCCTCACCACACTCGGAGACCAAGGAGGTAAGAGGGGAAGAGGGGCAGACAGAGAGGCCAAGGTCCAGTCCTCCTGGGTGTGGGGATCTGAGCCTCCTGGTACTTTCTTCTTGGCCTTCCAGATCCCTTTTGAGAAGAACTGCGGAGAGGACAAGAAGTGTGAGGCTAACCTGGGGCTGACCTCCACTGCAAGGTCTGTAAGGCCTCCTGTTTCACTCGATGTTTTCCTGAGGCAGCTCCTGTGTATAAAAAGAACATAGGACTTCAGGTCGGAAGACCCCCACGGCCACTGACTCCGTTTGTCGTCTGGGCCTTAGTTTCCCCCTCTGAGAAATGCTGGTGCCTTGCAGCTCTCCTATCAGGAATAGACGAGATCGCAAAACTTAAAGCCTGTGCATAGGAGCTTATTTTTGTGTATTTCTTTCTTCTGGCCTACCGGATCCCTCAGTTCTGAAAGTCCCCACCTCTGATCCTGCTTCCTTTGTTGGCCCCCATAACTTTGCCCTGATCCTCCCCCCAGATCCAGAGTCCTGCGTCTGACCCCCTCCGCCAGCCTCTCTGTGGGGCTGACACTGAGGAACTTGGGAGAAGACGCTTACTGGGTCCACCTCAGCCTGAGCTTCCCTCGGGGACTCTCCTTCCGCAAAGTGGAGACACTCAAGGTGAGCGAGAGGGTGGGGTCTGCCCGCAGACCACGTGCCAGGCTTGTCCTGCCTCTTGGGGCCCCAGGAGGTCAGGACAGCCTGAAGATGTGGGCGGAGGTCTTCGGACCACCTCTGGGTTCTCAGCCTGATGGCCACCCTCGAGCTGTGTGAGCTGAGATACAAGGTTCATCCTCTGTGAGCCTCGGATTCGCGACCAAGAAATGAGGCTGGGGACATCACAGGGTTAGAGGGTTGCATGAAATGGAGAGTGTGACAGAGGCTCATGGACCTGGTGACCAAGAAGTTGTGCACAGGTTCAGGGAGACTGAGCTACCTTCCTCCTAAAGGTGACCAACTTGTCTTTGAGGGATGGCCTGGGTTGTTTTATTATTTCATTATTTTTTTCTTCTAATTTTATTGAGATATAATTGACATACAGCACTGTATAAGTGGAAGGTGTACAGCATAATGATTTGACTTACATACATCATGAAATGATCATCACAATAAGTTTAATGCATATGCATCATCTCGTATGGATACAAAATTAAAGAAACAGAAAAAACATTTTTGTGTGTGATGAGAACTCCTAGGATTTACTCTCTTGAGCTGGGTTATTTTAAGTGCAACTTTTATTTTTTAAATTATTGTTACTAAAGTAATACATAATCACCGCAGAAACTTGGAAATTACAGAGAAGTTTAAAGAAGACAAACACCCGTACTTATACAACCCACAATTATGACTTTTAATATTTTGGTGTTTATCCTTCTGTTTTTCTATACACATAGGTACAAATTATTGATACATTGTATACTTATTCTATATTTTAACTAATTGGCATTTTGCTCTCCATATGGTTATTTTTCCTCCATGTTTTTTTTTTTTTTTTTTTTTTTTTTTTGCGGTACGCAGGCCTCTCACTGTTGTGGCCTCTCCCGTTGTGGAGCACAGGCTCCGGACGCGCAGGCCCAGCGGCCACGGCTCACGGGCCCAGCCGCTCCGTGGCATGTGGGATCCTCCCGGACCGGGGCACGAACCTGTGTCCCCTGCATCAGCAGGTGGACTCTCAACCACTGCGCCACCAGGGAAGCCCCTCCTCCATGTTTTTAAAAAAATTTTGAATTTTGAAATTTAAAACAAAAATGTTGAGCCATACAATATTTGTCTTTTTGTGTCTGTCTTACATCGCTTAGCAAGATGTTCTTCACCTTAGCGTTATGTTTTTGAGGTTCATCCCTGTGATAGCAGGTATGAATTTCATTCCTTTTTAAGGCTAATATTCCATCACATGGATAGACCACATTTTGCTTATCCGTTCATCTGTGGATGGATCCTTGAATTATTCTTATACAGCAACATTAAATGCTTTCTTAAGGGGTATCTAGTAAAGTGATTGAGAACTTGAGATCTGGGGTCAAACAGACCTGGATTCAAGTTCCTACCAGATCCCTGCCGGGTTACCCAGTTGTGAGACTGGGGGAAAGTCTCTCGACTGCTCTGAGCCTCTATTTCCTTATCTGATTTTCTTCCCAATCTGAACTGAAATCTGTGGCTTCCAGACAGCGATGAAGATGAAGGGTTTTGTCCTCTTTAGCCCAGGATCAAGTTCATTTTGTAAATGGTTGCTGAATGTGTGGACGTAGCAGCATTTTAACTCTCTCCTGTGATTGTACCACAATTCACTGAACCATTCCCACCTCTTTGGATTGTTTGATCACTTCCAGTTTTTCCCTGTGAGAAACAGGATTGCAGTGAACATCTTTGTACTGAACCCCTGGCTGTACCCCTGACTCTTCGGCCCCACCTTTCTGCAAATGTGCCCTGGCCGGGGGGAGGGGACCTGAGGGTTGGTGGCCTCTGGGGAACTCTTAGCCTTGCCCACTAAAACGCTCCTTCTCTCTCTTCTCACCCCCAGCCCCACAGCCAGATACCTGTGAGCTGCGAGGAGCTTCCTGAGGAGACCAAGCTTCAGAGCAGGGCCCTCTCTTGCAACGTGAGCTCTCCCATCTTCAAAGCAGGCAGCTTGGTGAGTGCTTCCAGCCCCCAGGAGTCAAGCAGCCAAGGGGCTGTAAGCTCAGGAGGGGAGGGAGCTCCTGGCTCTGGGGAAGGTGAAGGTGATTGGAAAGGCAGGGCTTATCCCTACCCCAGGAGAATGTGTGCAGAGGTGTCCTGTGTCGTGTTTGAGAGCCTGGACTTTGGA
Organism: Delphinus delphis; assembly: GCF_949987515.2. Lineage (NCBI taxonomy): Eukaryota > Metazoa > Chordata > Mammalia > Artiodactyla > Delphinidae > Delphinus > Delphinus delphis. The sequence continues at coordinate 72,164,913 of NC_082697.1, forward strand.
ATCAGAGAAACCCAGGGTTAGGTCATTCATTTTGTGACCTTACACACATGACTTAACCACTCGGAACCTCAGTATCCTCATCTCTACAATGGGGATAAAACACCCAGCCCAGGGCTTGAGATAAGCTGTCACTGTGACTATGGCAGTGGGGCCATGGGGGCTGTGAGGGGCTAAGGCGGCCCCCTGAGGGCCAGGCGCCTTCCTTCTTCATTCCCGTCTCCTCCCCTGACAGGTTGATATCCAGGTGATGTTTCATACGCTGCTGAACGGCTCCTGGGGGGACTTTGTTGAGGTGCACGCCAATGTGAGCTGGTGAGCAGGCCCCAGGCAGGCCCCTGCCAGCATCTCCTCCCACCCTGGCCTCAGACTGTCACACAGTCCTGGCCAGACTGTCTCCTAACACTGCCCTCTACCTTGCCCCCTGCAGCAACAATGAGGACTCAGGCCTCCTGGGGGACAACTCGGCCACCACCAGCATCCCAGTCATGTACCCCATCAACATCCTCACCAAGGAGTGAGTCCTGAGCGGCCGTCCCCCCTCTCCTCCCACCTCAGCCTCCCCACCCAGGGCCCCAGCCTTCCTCCCGGGGCTATCGATCTCTGAGTCAGATCGATACTTATGGTAGAAGAAAATGTGACTGAATGCTGAGCTGATGTGAGCTTCTGCTCCAGCTGCACTGCGCAGCTGAGGGCTTCCCCTGGAGCTTTCGACACCTCGCGAGGCACCTTGCCTCTCTGATTTACTGATGAACAACAAGGCTCAGAGAAGGGAGGAATCTGCCCAGAGTAGTACAGCTAGGAAGTACTGACACCAGCATCTGAACTTAAATCTGTCTTACTCCAAACTCCAGCCAAGCTCTTGAACATTTCCAGCCATGCTAGATTCCCTCTTCCCCGGGGCCAAGAGTGCTGGAAGAGATAGAAAAGTTTTCACAGTGACTCTTGCCCACAGAGAGTTTATGGTCAGGTTGGAGAACCCAGACACACAGAGTGAGTGTCTTAGAATGCTGTGGCAGGAAGGACCCATGGGGATCACTAGCTGGGTTTTCTCATTTACAGAAAAGAGGATGAAGCCAGAAAAGGGAAGTGGCATTTTTAAGTCGGCTCAGTGAGATAAGGGCGGGACCATGTCTGAGCCGGGGTCCCCGGTGCTTTTGAACATAAATGCCAAACACAATATTGTCTGAGGTGTGATATGAAACTAGAGCCAGGAAAGATGATGTGAGTTGGAGGAGACTTGAAAGGAGTCATGCAGAATAGGGGCTTGAACTGGGGTCTGGAGGATGAGGAGGTTCAGATAAGGGCTAGGAAGAAAGGCAGCCATTCTCATCAGAGAGACTAGCAAAGGGAAAGGCATGGGGGCGGCAAACAGTGGGGCAGATCCGGGGAGCAGGGGGTGGGCAGGCCCAGAGGATGGTAGGTATCTGTGGGGAGCAGTGGGCAGGCAGACTCGGAAGTGGGCAGGTCTGGATGTCGGGGAGCTTTGGACCTGACCCTTGGGGACAGCAGGGAGCCATTGATGGATTTGGAGGAGGAGCGTGGCAGGATCAGAGAGTGATATTAGGAAGGTCATTAGACGGATGGGGTGGGAGAGCGAGCCAGAGGCTGGTGCACTTCTCAAGGAGATGAGCAGTGGGGCCCAAGGACAGTGGAGGCTCCGGCGAGGTGGCGTCTAGTGGGGAGAACACAGCTCCAAAAGCCATCCACTTGTGTTCCAGTCCTTGTCCCCCACTGCAGGACTTTGGGCAAGACTGACCCCTTCAGTGAGCCCTAGTTTCCAAAGGGCAAGAGCAGAGCAGTGTCAGGATGACATGAGATCGTGCCTGCGCCGTCTCTAGCACAGTGGCTGGCAACTCCGAGGCTTCCCCTGGCCCGGGGCCCCCTGGGTGACTGGGTTGCTGTCTTCTCTGGCTTCTACAGCTGCTCCTCTCTCTCCACAGCCAGGAAAACTCCACGCTCTATATCAGTTTCACCCCCAAGGGTCCCAAGATCCACCATGTCAAGCACATCTATCAGGTATGAACCTCAGTGTGAAAGGGTCCTTAGAGGTTTCACGTTCAGCCCCATCCTGAGGCCCAAGGATGCAGAGACCAACTAGACTCAGTCTCATCCTCAAAGGGCCTAGCCCTCCACCTCGTTCTGTGATCCTTTCCCTGAAATGCTCCCAGTGGCGCATACTCACCAGCTCCTTTCCAACTCTGGATAAATTATTTCTGGAATCACAGAACTTGAGAGCCAGAAGGGCTCTGAGGGAGAACCTAGTTTTGGGGTTGTTGTTGTTTTAATTTATTTTATTGAAGTATAGTTGATTTACAGTGTCGTGGGGTGTTTTTGTTTTTTGAAGTAGAAAGTTCCCATTTATTTTAGGATTCAATTATATAGACATTTGATCTCCTAATTGCGTTCTCAGTTAGGTACAGAATCAGATTCATGTTTTCCGGAGAGAACCTAGTTTGGTTTTTTTTGCTGCACTGTGAGGCTTTTGGGATCTTAGTTCCCCAACCAGGGATCGAACTCGGGCCAGCAGTGAAAGTGCCAAGTCCTAACCACTGGACTGCCAGGGCATTCCTGAGAACCTAGTTTTTATTCAAACATTTAATGAGCTACCATTCCAGTTTAGGTACTTTCCTAGGTGGTAGGGCATCAATAAATAAAACAGGGTCTGCAACCACTCACCAAACCCAAGTTCTGAGCCTGGACCTTTATACATGCAAGCCCCGCAATTCACACCCAACCGTGAGAGCTTGTAAGACAGGCAGTGTCATTCCCATTTTACAGATGAGCAATCTGAGGCATAGACAGGTCAAGTAACTTGCCCTGGTTACCCAGCTAGTAAGGGGAACAGGTCAGATTCAAACACTTACTTGTATACAAAATCCATGTGTTTAAGTTAGTGGTCCTCGTTTCTCCTGCAATGCTCGGTGCTGTAGTAGAGTCATCATTATGGGAACTCAGAAGAGGGAGGCCGCCCCCTGAGTCTAAACCTTGAGGCGTCTAGGGCTTTCTTGAGGTAACCTCAGAGAGGAGCAGGCTCTGAACAAGCCAAGAGCATTTTCATTTTACCGTGGGGGAAACTGAGGCCCCAAAGAGGCACCATCTTCCCCAAGGCCGCACTGAAGTCAGGGCCGACTGGGCAGTAGCTAGCGGGGAAGGACCCGGGGCAGTTCAATTCCCTGCGGAACAAAGGTGGGAGCCATCTCACTTTGACACCTCGATGTCAGGAGAGGAGGGGCCTTTGGGAAGGTCAGATGCCCATTTGCATTGAAATAGAACGTTCTGAGTGACCAGTGGAGTTGGCTTCCAGTGTCTTTCACTGGGATGGCTCTGGGCTCCCTACTGGGTCGACCAGGCCGGTCCTTTTACCACCAGAAGAGCGGAAAGAGTCCGACAAACCCCAGCTCTGTCGCCTGCGCTCTGTATGACCTTGGGCCAAGGATTCACCTGTCCATGCCACAGTTCCCCACTGTGACAAGTGAGGTTTGGGATAAGAACTTCACAGGTGGTCGTGAGGTTTAAATGGGTCACCTGCTTCCTCTAGAGTGCTTGGCGCAGTGCCTGAGGACATGGAGGTCGCCACAGGGGTGACGTGGGTGTCGTGCTGCAGCCCTGGCCTTCCCAGCTACCTGGAAACCTTACATTCTTGCCTCACTCTGCCTGGAACCAGCTCAACCCCTTGGGCACGCTCTCTCTCTCTCTCTCTCTCTCTCCGCCTCTGAATAGTCACCAGGGCTAGATGCCTCCAGCATCTTCAGCCGTGCATTTGTCTCACTACTGCCTGGCTTGCCAAGTAGCCACTCTTGCTAAAGGCCCTAATGGTCTCCGTTTTAGCTAAACCCAACACGGCATGGGTCATGTGTGATCCTGTCCCTCCTTCCTGAAGCTGTCCCATTAGTCAGGCCCTGTTTGCCTCAAGGAGGTCAGCTCTAATAACTAAGGTTTACTGTGGGCTACATAGGCATGGAAACCCAGTGAGAGCTGGCCAGCTGGGCCACCGGATCTCCTTCCTCGTGGTCTTCTGCTCCCATGGCTGGTTAGGAACATAGGCTTCAGCCAGACCCTAGATCTTTTTGAAGCTCTGCCACTTAAAGCTGTGTGACCTTAGGCAGCTTACTTAACCTCTCTGAGCCTCGGTAAAACGGGGATAATAACACCTACCTTATGGGGTTGTCAGGAGGCACAAATGAGAAAATGCAATTTAATTTAATTTTTTTTTTTTTGGCCATGCACCCGCGCCCTCGACAGTGAAAGCGCAGAGTCCTAACCACTGGACCACCAGGGAATTCCCAGAAAATGCAGTTTAAGAACTTAGCACAGTGCTGACACAAACGGTATCTGTCAATATTGGCTGTTTTTAGCATTGTTGTTTTCTCCATCATCCAAGGAAGGTGATAGAACAGAGTGGTTCCAGTCTCTGAAGTCACAGCCTGGGTTAAAATGCCAGCTCTACTACTTGATAGCTTCAGACAAATTAGTGAATCTCCCTGAGCCTCAGTTCTCTCATCTGTAAAATGGGGATGATAGTACTGCCCACCACATAGGAATATTGAAAGAACTAAATGAGATCATGCATTTAGTGGGACTCAGACGAGGCCTAGCATGCTAAGTGTTCATCTAGTGGGGATTGTTACCACCTACGTGTTCTAACCCTCCGTCCTCTGCTTTGTCACCATTGCTATTGCTTCCTAGCAGATTCAGGGCTCTGGGCTTGCGCTACTGATTGTTCTGTTGTGTCTGTCTACACTAGGTGTGTCTCACTTCCAGGGTAAGTGTTCCCCTTCCAAATGACAACTTGGAATTGTGTCCCTCTTGCTCCTCCAATGCACCTGTGCCTGCAGCTGGTCACTGATGTCCTCTGGGATGTCTTCCTAGCATCTTTTGTTGTTGTTGTTGTCTTTTAATGGCTTCATTGAGGTAGAATTCACATACCAATTTACCCATTTAAAGTATACAATTCAATGGCTTTTAGTATATTCACAAAGCTGTGCATCACCATAATCTAATTTTAGAACGTTTTTATTACTCCAGAAAGAAACCCAGTACCTGTTTGCAGTCACACCCCCTTCCTCCCTCCCCCAGCACCTGGCAGCCACTACTTTTGTCTCTATAGATTTGCCTATCCCAGACATTACATATAAAAGGAATCCTACAACATGTGGTCTTTTGTTACTGGATTCTTTCACTTAGCATAGTATTTTCAAGGTTCATCCATGTTGTAGCATGGGTCAGTATTTCATTCTCTTTTTTTTTGCGAAATAATATTCCTTTGTAAGACAGGCCATACTTGATTTATCCATTCTTCAGTCTATGGACATTTGGGTTATTTCCATTTTGGGCTATCATGGATAATGCTGCTAGAACATTCCTGTACAGGTTTTTGTGTGGACATATGTTTTGTTTCTCCTGGATATGTAACTAGGAGTACAGTTGCTCCTCTTGAAGCTTTGGTCTCAGGATGTTCGAAACCAAATTTATCATCTTCCTGTAAGCCAGCATCTCCTTTGGTTTGCTTAGAATCCTTTAAAAGCACCACCTTTTCCTCAAGCAAAACTTCCAAGTCTGGGTGAACGTCTCCTTCCTCTGTACTTGGTTCCACTGTCTCCTCAGGTCCTGTTGTCTATATCCTTTTCTCTCTTCTGACCTCACTACTGCTCGGACTGAGTTCCTCACCTTCTTGCAGCTGGACTATGGCACAGGCTCCCAACTTCTTTCCATTCCATGCCTGCAGTGGGTGCAACCCCCTGGAGCCATCTTCCCCTTGGCTGCCTTCCAGGACTGCCCATTGCTTAGTCGTTGGTCCCTAACTTCTGGCCCTCCAGCCTCTGGACACCAGAATCTCATCCCAAGTCTCCTTCCCAGTTTTATCTCCTATCTCTCCTTCCCAGGCACCCTACCCTCCGCCACATCACACTCACCTGGTGCTCTCCTAATTCCCTGCATTTTCTCTTCCCGCTGGCTTCCCCCATCTTCATCTGTTAATCCCCTCTCTACCTTTTACAGCTAAATTCAAATGCTGCCTTTAACATTAGGCCATTTAAATTTAACTTAACTGATGCTTTTAAAGTGTCCACAAATGTTTGTTGAATGAATAAATGATAGAACCCCACAAACTGGATATGTATTTCCCTGCTTGACCTGTGATTCATTGGTGCTACTCCTGTGTCACCTTCTACATTTCTGGGTCTTCCAGCCCTAGCACAGACAGATCTTTTTTATAAAAGGCACTTAGGAAATGCTTTTTTAAAGAAAATCTTGGCTGCGCCGCACAGCTTGTGTGATTTCAGTTCCCCGACCAGGGATTGAACCCAGGTCACAGCAGTGAAAGCCTGGAATCCTAACCAGTAAGCTACCAGGGAACCCCCAGGAAATGTTTCTTAAATAAATTCAGTGTACTTGCCAAAATGTTTTTCCCAAATAATTTTTGCATCTATCCTTGTTAAATGTCCTTCCTTCTTTCACTCATTCAAAAAACTACTTTTTGCGAGGCTGGTTATGTGCTGGGTAGTGTGTCAAGGCCGTAGGGAATTGCAGGTGAAATGAGCCACAGCTCCTGCCCTCTCACAGCTCACAGTCTAGGGGGGATAAACGCACACAAGCAGATGCTTTGCCATCTTGCTGGGGAACGAGGGTGCTGTGGGAGAGTCAGCCAAACCTTCAGGATGATGTTTGAGCAGTACCTTGCAGGATGGGCAAGGGTTAGCCACATGGAGGAAGCAGAGAAGCGCGTGGACCCCAGGCTGTAAGGTTATGGTTGACCATTGCCCACTGCCTAATGAAGAGCGGGCCCTTGGGTCCCAGCCAAGGAGGATTGGATCTGGGGTGGCCATTGGGGTAGCATTCAGGGCTCTGCAGCCCCTTGTCCTCTGTACCAGGTGAGGATCCAGCCTTCTGTCTATGACCACAATGTGCCCGCCCTGGAGGCCTTGGTTAGGGTACCACAGCCTCACGGCGAGGGGCCCATCACGCACAAGTGGAGCGTGCAGACGGTGAGTGTGGGCCTCAGAGGGAAGGGCGTGCAGGTCTCTGGGGGTGAGCTCATGATGTGGGGGTGGGGGGAGATGTGTGGGGACAAGAGTGAGCATGATTGAATCTGCCAGGGGCCGGTGGGGAAGAACTGGGATGCAAGGTGGTATCTGAGAGTGGGGAAGAATGCAGGTCTGGCCTCAAGGGGCGGGCCTCCCCTCTCAGCTCTGGACTAACTGAAGACCTCGCCTCATCCTTCCCAGGAGCCTCCTGTCACCTGCCACCGTGAGGAACTGGAGAGTCCATCTGATGTGGCTGAGGTGTGGGCCGTGACCTCAGAAACTGGGGTGGGGGCTGGCCAGGGGGCAGGTGGGAGGAAACCTCCCTGACCCCCCGCTGTCCTTCCCGCAGCCTTGCTCACTTGGAGCCGAGTTCCGCTGCCCAGTGGTCTTCAGGCAGGAGATCCTCGTCCAAGTGATCGGGACGGTGGAGCTGGTGGGGGAGATCAAGGTAGCTGGCAACAGACTCCAAGTGGTTCTGGGTGGGCCTCGAGGGGTGGGGCGTGGGCTTCCCCCCCAGAGAGCCTCCTTGCATTTTTTGTTCTGTCTTGAGGAAATAGCCCCAATGTTTACACAGTTGCAGATGAAAGAGGACCACCACGATTTGTTTAAAATTCGCAGGACAGTTTTCAGGGGCCTACAGATAATTCCTAGGTGTTCTTTATAGGAAAAATGTCCTCCCAACAATGGCAAACGGCACGTTAGAATGCTCCAGGAGAGAATGGGGTAGAGATGGCGCACCCACTAGGACCCATTTTCCTCTGCCTCTGCCCCTTGAGTTGTACTGGGGGGCAGAAGTCAGTGGGGTCTGGGTCCTTGTTCCCTCTGGCCTGACGTCCCACCCCCGCCCCTCCCTCCCACAGGCCTCCTCCATGTTCAGCCTCTGCAGCTCCCTCTCCATCTCCTTCAGCAGCAGCAAGCACTTTCACCTCTACGGCAGCAACGCCTCCCTGGCCCAGGTATCTCTCTACCTCCTCAGGAGACCCGGGAACAGAGGGCAGCAGAGGAATGGGAGGAACCCAGGGCAGAGCTAGGAGAGCTGGAGCTGGGAGTGTGGGCAGCCACAGAGGAGGTTTGGGCTTTAGTGCTGTAAGAACCTCCCCACAGGGCTTCCCTGGCGGCACAGTGGTTAAGAATCCGCCTGCCAACGCAGGGCACACGGGTTCGAGCCCTGGTCCGGGAAGATCCCACATGCCGCGGAGCAACTAAGCCCGTGCGCCACGACTATTGAGCCTGCGCTCTAGAGCCCGTGAGCCACAACTACTGAAGCCCATGCACCTAGAGCCCGTGCTCCGCAACAAGAGAAGCTACCACAATGAGAAGCCCGCGCACCGCAACGAAGAGTAGCCCCCGCTGGTTGCAACTAGAGAAAGCCCGTGCGCAGCCACGAAGACACAGTGCAGCCAAAAATAAATAAATTAAAAAGAAACAAAAAGAACCTCCCCACAGCCAGAGCCATCAGCCTTGGCACAAGCAGACCACAAGGTCAAGATGGGTTTGATGGCAACTCAGCCAAGGGGCCCCCACCCCACACGCAGGGCGTGATGGGAGGGACCCAGCACGTGCAGAGCCTGGCGTTGAGAGAGTGGGCGAGATGGGTTTAAGAGCAGGAAGCTCAGAGCAGGAGAAGGGAAGGGGCAGCTGAAAAAGTAAGCAGAAGCCAGATTCTGAAAGGCACTGCGTGCTGAGCTGGGGTTCTGGCATTTCATCCCGGGGCTAAGGGAAGACTCTTAAGGGTTTAAGGGGGCCGTGGTGCATATTTGCCTGTTCATTCTGGTGGCTGCAATGCAAGGTGTACTGGAGAGGGGGTCTGGCCCAAGCCCCATGTCGTGCGTGACACAGTCCAGATGGGAAATGCGGAGACCTAGGGATTGAGGCCAGATTCACAAGAAATGTCAGGGGTGGGAACGGCTTCTTCCCTGCACTCCCCACCTCTCCTCTCCCCACAGGTCATCATGAAGGTCGACGTTGTATATGAGAAGGAAATGGTCTATCTCTACGTGCTGAGCAGCATCGGGGGACTCTTGTTGCTGCTACTGATTTTCTTAGCTCTGTACAAGGTAGGAGCTTCTGCGAGGAACGGGCACCCAGCCAGGCTGGGGAGAGTGGAATTGGCAGGAGTCAGGGAGCAGAATACCAAGATGAGGGGGCTTTAAAGCCAGAAGGGGCCTCAGCCTACTCCTCCTTCTACAGATAAGGCTACTGAGACCCAAAGGGCAAGCAAGACTTTACCGGCATCCCTCAACAAGCACTGGCAGAGCCAGACCTGGGTACCCAGGGAGAGGAAGGAGAAGGACTGTCCCACATATCGAGGGCCAGGCACTGGGATACAGGGGCACAGAACACACACATGGTCCATGGCTTTGAGATGCTCACAGTCCGTGGGGGACACAGACATGAACATGATGGGGGCTATACTATGTGCTCTGGGCCTATGATACAGGGACCTAACTGAGGTTGGGGGGAGTCCAGAAAGGAATCTCAAGAGAGGTGGCCTTTGAGTTGGGATTTGAAGGATGAGTAGAAGTTAGCCAGATAAAGAGTGCTGGAGGGCAGCTGTTCCACGTGAAAAACTCAAATATTCCAGAAAAGAAAACATAGAAAATCAAAGTTTCTCCCTATTGCAACCCCAGAGGGTTGTCATTAACAACCATTTTGTTTATATTCCTCCATGTTCTAATTTTATTGTTAACATATATGTGAATGTGTGAGCATGAGAGAGAGAGAAAAGCCAGTGGATGTGTGGATGTATACAAAACATTACTGTATATACTGCTTGGGAGCTTGTACTTCCCCCTGGATATTATATCTTGATGTTTTTCTGTCTGAGCACAAACAGATTTGCCTCTTGCTCTTTAGTTTTGTTTTTATAATTTTTTTAAAAAACTTATTTATTTTCTTGGCTGCGTTGGGTCTTCATTGCTGCGCATGGGCTTTCTCTAGTTGCGGCGAGCTGGGGTTACTCTGTTGTGGTGGGCGTGCTTCTCATTGCAGTGGCTTCTCTTGTTGCAGAGCACGGGCTCTAGGCGCAAAGGCTCAGTAGTTGTGGCGCACTGGCTTAGTTGCTCCACGGCATGTGGGATCTTCCTGGACCAGGGCTCAAACCCATGTCCCCTGCATTGGCAGACAGATTCTTAACCACTGCACCACCAGGGAAGTCCCTGCCTCTTGCTTTTTAACCCGGGTGGTTTTCTACTGTCTGGATGCCTCACCTTTTATTTAACAAGATCCTTATTGACGAATGTTTAGATTGTTTGGAATTGACCTTTTTTTCAAACTGTGTGCCAAAAGGCGCTTTTTTTATTATTATTATTTATTTAGTTTTTTTTTGGCTGCGTTGTGTCTTCGTTGCTGCGCGCAGGCTTTCTCTAGTTGCGGTGAGCGGGGGCTACTCTTCGTTGCGGTGCACGGGCTTCTCATTGCGGTGGCTTCTCTTGTGGACCACGGGCTCTAGGCACACGGGCTTCAGTAGTTGTGGCGCACGGGTTTAGTTGCTCTGCAGCATGTGGGATCTTCCCGGACCAGGGCTCGAACCCGTGTCCCCTGCATTGACAGGCGGATTCTTAACCACTGTGCCACCAGGGAAGTCCCAAAAGGCTCTTGTTACCAACATCTCTGCACACTTGTCCAGATGTTTTTTAGAATCAATTCCTAGAGCTGGTATTACTGAGCCAAAGAATATATATCTTTTGAGCTTTCACCAGAGAGTGCATGGCCCCTACTAATAAGCCCTATATAAGTGCAGGCTTTTGCTGTTAGTATTACTAGATATTGTCAAATCACCCACCCGCAATAATGGTACATGACATTTTGATGAGCCTCAGGAATGAACTATTAAACGTACAGCTTTTTAACATACTGCCAAGAAGCAGGTGTGGCAGATCCCCTCGCCCCATCCCCAGAGCAGATGCCACCTGTCTGTGGCATGTGTGACTTATCCCTATAAACGGTACTTTCATGTTTTGCAGGGGCCGAAGGGTCCAAAGGGCTGTGTGGACTCTTTGTTTACTCAAGTCTTGTCTTCCTACAGGTTGGTTTCTTCAAACGGAACCTGAAGGAGAGGATGGAGGCGACCGTAGATGCTTCAAATGAAACCACTGGAGAAGATGCTGGGCAGCCGGCGTCTGGGGAAGAAGCCAAGGACCCGGGCTGCCTGGAGCCCCTCCACGAGAAGGAGGCCCAGGATGGAGGTGGCAGGGACTGAGGTGCAGGCTGGATGCAGAAGGCCCAGGACTGGACTCGGGATGCCTGGTGCCAGCCTGCCTCTACCTGAATTTCACCATGTGTCGTTGGGCAAGTCACTGCCCCTCCGTGAGCCTCACTTTCCCTATCTTGAACATGGGCCCATTCCTGCCTGCCTCCTTTGCAGGCTTATGGTGAGGATCCTTTGAGGGATGGGCCAGGAAGGCCACAGAGGTGAGGCCTTGTAATTATCATGTGGTCCTGGCTCCCACCGGCCCCTGTGAGTTTCCTTCCCTGGAAGAGAACATCTGATCTAAATTTTGGAGAAACAGTCATCGCAGGACCTAGCGACACTCCAGGCCCTCATACCCACCTGCCCTTGGATGTCCGCAGAGGCCTCAAGCCCCCAGAAACTTGCGTTGCATCCTCTCCTGCCTGGAATGCAGTCAGCTTTCAATTCTCCTACCAGAGAGCAAATCTCATCTGTGTCACTACATTGCTCCTGGAAACCCCTTGCCCTTTGGCTAACAGTCAGGTTCCTTAATAGGCCTTCCAACGTCTGCAAAACTGGGCTGTTCCCTTCCCAGCCTCTTCTCGAGACAGCCCGCCTCCCTTTCTAAGCGCCAGTTAACCAGCCTTTTCACTTGCCCAGCTCCTTCCTTCACCCAGACTCTTCTCACTTCCTGGAACATTCCTCCTGCCTCCTTTTCCTGCCTAACCCTCTCTCAGCCTTCAGATCTCAGTTCACACATAACTTCTGCAGGGCAACCCCCCAACCCCAACTCAGTTTGGTTCCCATATTATACACGCTTACACTAGCCCGCACTTGTCCTGCATAGCACTGCTTATATTCGTTAATTGTTAAGTGATTTACTTAAATTAAACAGTGGACTCCAGCGGGGTAAGGATCATACTTCTTGTTCACCTTGGGACCCCTGGTGGTATCACAGAACCAGACACATAGTAAGTACTTGAGACAATTTCACTGAATTGTGAGGGTGCCTGTGGGAAGATAGAGAAAAAAGCTTGATGGGCCCCAGGGCAACCCCATCCAACAAGGCTCAGTCTGCCCCAGGCGCCTGCCCCCTCCCTCCACAGCCCCACCCCGGTACTCCATCACATCCCACTGTGGCCCCCACCATCAAGGATGGAAACTATGTCCGTTTACCTGGCTCCCAGTGCCAAGCACAGCACCTGTACATATTTACCAAATAAATTAAGAATTCTGCCCAATTTTGTGATGTTTTTGTGCTGGTGCGACATTCCAGCCTGGCTCAATTAAATGAAAATTTCCTGGAATTAAATGGGAATTCCAGTGGTCAGAACTTGGAGTTTTCACTGCCAAGGAGCCAGGTTCGATCCCTGAGCGGGGAGCTAGGATCCCACAAGCCACCTGGCGTGGCCAAAGAAAAAAGAACATTTCCTTCTCAACCCTCCCACTAAGTGGGACCAAAACAGTCAAATCTTTTTTTCTTTCCTTTCTCCCTTCTCCTTCTCCTTCTCCTTTTTCTATTTGCCGTGATGACCCTCAGAAACTGACATGTACAGGACGTTGTCAGTTCATTCAAAGGAAGCAGCGAGAGAGACACAGAAAATGAGGAAAGGTTAGGGAGGCATTGACAATTTATTAAGCTGTGAGAATAGACCTTCTCTGATACTCCCGCTTTAAATTTTTTTTTTAATTGAGGTATAGTCGATTTATGCCCTCCCCCTTTTTTTAAAGAAATGGTTGTTGGGCCTTGACCCTGAAACCACCTCCCCCCACCCCCCCCACCCCTGCCTTAGAAGGAACAGAGGGGACTAGTCACTGCTGCCCTCTTGTGGTCAGTAGGACACCAGGGGAGTATTGAGTAACTCTAAGGTCAGCTCCTGTCCAGCAGTGGGAGGTGAGAAGCAACATTTGGTCCCCCAAGCAGTGACCTTTGATGGCTCCCTTCTGCCTACAGCGGAGTAAGTGGACATTCCTGAGCTGGGCACACAGGCTTTCAAAGCCTACCGGCCTCTCCAACCTCATCACCCACTTCTGGTCCAGCCTCCAAGGAACCATGGGGCTGGCTCCAAAGCAAGACATCAGGAAGGAAGAAGTGAGGCTTATTTTCCTAGAGAGGGGAAAAAAATGTTTTGACCATCAGGAGTATCACTGAACTGCTAAAAGTACATGAAATGATCTGTAAGCCTCATGAAGCATAAGTTATTCATTCATAAGTTATTCATTCCTGCAGGATTTCTTGAGCACTCTGTGTCAGGCCCTGTGCTGTGTCTGAGGACCTGCTTGTGAACATGACAGACAAGTCCCTGGCCTCGGGAAGCTTCACTTCAGTGGGAAAACAGAGCGAAAAAGTAGAAATGTGATTCCAGGTAGTGATAGGGCCGTAAAGAAAGTGAAGAGGGACAAGGGGTAGGGGGTGATGGAGAGGGCCCTTTTACATAGGTGGGCGGGAAAGTCTCTCTGAGGAAGCGAGATTCTGTGACACGAGGAAAAAGCGAATATTTTCATCAAGGCTGGCAACAAAACACAGAAAATCTGGGAGGTTCATTTCAGGAACAGACCTGCTATCATCACGCCAAGGAATCTCTCTTCCAACTCGCTCAAGAGTACTGTCTTTGTGGTAGTTCCCTGGCAGTCTAGTGGTTAGGACTCCATGCTTTCACTGCAGGGGGCACGGGTTCGATCCTGGTCGGGGAACTAAGATCCTGCATGCCGTGCTGTGCAGCCAAAAAAGGAAAAACAAAGAAGAAAAAAAAAAAAGAGCACTGTCTTCAAACACCTATGCATCCTTCCTGCCTCTGTGCCTTCACACGTGCTGTTCCCCTTGCCAGCCTGTCCACCTCCACCTGTTTCCTTTTCTTTTGAACTCTTCTCCATTATGGTTTATTACAGGATATCAAATATAGTTCCCTATGCTATACAGTAGGTCCTTGTTGTTTCCACCTGTTTTCTATCCTTTAAAATCTTTCTACTTCAAAGTATTGATACTTCCAAGCTTTTCTCATCCCCTTGGTTCCTGGACAAAGGACCCAATTCATCACCACTTTGTTTATGGCTCATCGGGGCACGTGATGCTGACTCTGTGGGCCCCTCTCTCAAGACTAGGAGATTCTGGAAGGCAGGACTCAGGCCTCACGTGCATTACCAACACCGACCCCTCACCAGGGCTGGCACAAAGGTATTGTTCAATAAATGTTTGATTCAGTGGCCCTAAATGTATATGGGTTAAACCTATTGGTTTTACCCAATTAGAAATTAAACCGGAGAAAAACTTAAAACATAAGAACATCCATGCCTACATTCCACGCAAGCCATCAGAGTGATGACATATGTCATCACATGTCGTGCAGCTTCTAGAAAACAGTTCTTTATGGGAGAAACAGAGTGAAAAAAAGTAAATAACAAAACAAAACAAAACAAAAAGCTATAAGGGCTTCCCTGGTGGCACAGTGGTTGAGAGTCCGCCTGCCGATGCAGGGGACATGGGTTCGTGCCCCAGTCCGGGAAGATCCCACATGCCACGGAGCGGCTGGGCCCGTGAGCCATGGCCGCTGAGCCTGAGCGTCCGGAGCCTGTGCTCCGCAACGGGAGAGGCCACAGCAGTGAGAGGCCCGCATACCGAAAAAAAAAAAAGTAAATAACATCTTAGTATCGTTAGGAAAATGGTCAAAACCCAGTCAGCCCTAGGATGGAAACCAGGCTCTGCTGCTTCCTAGCTGTGTCATGTGGGGCAATTTCCTTAACCTCTCTGGGATTCATTTCTTCATCTGTTAAACAGGAATAATAGCAGTCTATACCTCAGAGTCGCTCTGAGCGTTAAATAACACGTGTAAACTGCTTAGCACTGTTCCTAGCGTGTAAGTGCTAATGGTGGTAGACAGAAATGGTTGGTCTATTGTGCAGGAGAAGGGTGTAGTAAAAGCAGCAGGCTGACCACAAGTCAAGAGACTTGGTGCTGGAGCTCTTCCATTAGCCCTTCCACCTCAACCTTGGGGAACACACATGTCCTTTCTGGGTTTGGTCTGCTCCACCTGGCACCTGAAGGTACCTAAGGAGCTGTCATGAAGAGAGGGGTAGAGGCTGAGCAGCTAAGTTCCCACCCTCATTTGAACCAATATTAAATACCAAGGTTACTGGGATTCCCTGGCGGTCCAGTGGTTAGGACTCTGTGCTTTCGCTGCTGAGAACGTGGGTTCAATCCCTGGTCAGGGAACTAAGATCCTGCAAGCCACATGGTGTGGCCAAAAAACCCCAAATACCAAGGCTACTTTATCAATTAAGCACCACAGGCACTGTACCCAGGTCCTTCTAGCTTTCAAGTGCCTACAGTTGAGAGCCGAAGAAAATTTCAACTCCAAAATAAGGAGATTAGGGCGTCCCTGGTGGCCCACTGGTTAAGAATCCACCTGCTAATGCAGGGGACACGGGTTTGAGCCCTGGTCCGGGAAGATCTCATGTGCCTCGGAGCAACTAAGCCCATGCACCACAACTACTGAGTCTGTGATCTAGAGCCCAAGAGCCACAGCTACTGAAGCCCATGCACCTAGAGCCTGTGCTCCGCAACAAGAGAAGCCACCGCAGTGAGAAGCCCACGCACTGCAAGGAAGCCTAGCCCTTGCTCGCTGCAACTAAAAAAGCCCACACACAGCAGTGAAGACCCAACGCAGCCAAAAATAAATAAATAAATAAATTTAAAAAAACAAAATAAGGAGATTAAATTGTATAATTGAAATAAATGTTGTAGTAAATGTCTACAAATGTAATATGTCAGGTAGTCAAGTGCAGTTCTGTTCGTCATATATAGTTACATATATGAACTATATTAAATGCGGGAGTTGGAGTTTTTTAATATTTGAAATTATGTGTGGTAGGGTGGCTGTACAAAAATGTGCATAAAGTTTACAAAGGTCTTTAAAAGACTGTGAGATTTCCCTTGAAAAGTAATGTTCTACATCCAAAATAATTTAATCTTTGAAAACCACTAAACACACCAAACCGTACTGAACTACATGATCTCTAGGGCACCTTTCCAGAGTTGCTAGATCATGAGAGGCTGGATTGAAATGTGCTTAGAGAGGTTATTTGCCCCTGACAAGTTATAAGGCCTGAGGATGGGCGCGGGGCCGAGGGTGATGTCAGGATCCTGAGGCCCAAGAGGCCTGTGGAGCGATGACTCCCCACCCGCCTGTGAGGCTGAGCTGCTGGGGGCAGGTGGAGCCAGGCAGACATGGTCTGAACGTCTCCTTCATAGGGAACTTAGCAGATGTTCATCTCAAGATGTGCCCTGCAGCTGAGTAATTCCCTGAGGTGTGGCCTGTCCTCCTTAGCTAAGTTCACGACAGGGCACACTCCAGAATTCCCCCAGACTCGCTGCGGGCACCAACTCCCCATCATTTCCTGAGAAGCCAAGTGTTAGGAGGCTGAGGCTCAGATGTGAAAGTAGGATAGAGATGGGGTAGTAACAACATGGTCCTAAAAAGGACCAGCCTAGTGGGTCTTAAAGGCTGAAGTTGTCCAACCTTCGTACTGGGTCCAGTATGCTCCCCCTATGGGTGGGGTTGGAACTGCAGACAATCCCTGTAATTCCGGTCAGTCAGTGTGCACAGAGGGGTGGCTAGAGGTTCCAGCTGGCAGCGGGGAGGGGACAGCCCAGCTGGCTGCTGGGAGCCTGAGAGAGCTGGAATGCAGGCACTAGGTCTGGATATGAGAATCAGGGTCTGTTTTCTGGCCCAAGGACAGACCCTCCGTGTTTGGGAATAGGGACCTCCACAAGGCTGAGGGTTTTCTCACACCTACACTGGACTCCCTTTGTGCTTGTGCAGCATTCAAAGCACAGGACGTGAACTTGCACAGATATGGGTAAGTCATGTCTCCTGAGCCTCAGTTTATAAGATTCAAGTGAAACACTTAATATAAAAGCACTTCCCAGACAAGGGCTTACAGCTTCACTGGCTGTAGTGATGACCTAGTACCTCCCACTGCCCAGGGCACTATCCGTGCACACATTTTAAGGACGAGTCTCTTTTACCACATAAAGGTTTTTATTGAACTCAAATTCAGGGGCTCCAAAGCCTGAGGAAGACAAGGGAGGCTGGGGTTTGCACTCAGAAGCCAGGCCAAGCTTCGGGGCCCCACTCCCCGCCCCGCCTACCCTCACCCCTTCCTGACTCAACGAGGGTCTCAGTAGCTACCAATCTAAGCTACCCATTCTAATTAAGTAACCCAAACCCCCTCCCCCCACCCCCACCTAGCACTTTGCCAAGCCAGGCTTCCACCAAGGGGCATGCTGCTGCTGAGGCCAGCTCTCTGCTGACCTCTTTCTGGATCTCTCCCAGAGCCTCCGGCTACCAGCTTGGCCTCCCTCCAACCCCTCTTCATAGCCCATTTCCCATAAGTCTCCGTGTCATGTCGCTTCCTCCATCCCGGCCCCCTCTCCTAGAACCCTCGACTCCTCCCTCCTCCAGCGTTTCCCCTATTCTCTCTCAAGGTTTCTCTAGCTCCCTGTCCCCTTCTCTTCTGCCCACCACCTCCCCACCCCGACGGGTCAGCGCCGGCCGGCCGCGTGGGTCCGCTGGTGGCGGATGAGGTCGGAGCTCTGAGAGAAGGCCTTTCCACAGTCATCGCACTTGTAGGGCCGCTCTCCGCTGTGGACCCGGTGATGCTGCAGCAGCGTGGAGGAGCGGCAGAAGCCCTTGCCACACACGGCGCACCTGTAGGGCCGCTCGCCCGTGTGGGAGCGCTGGTGCTGAATCAGCGTGGAGGAGCGATTGAAGGTCTTGCCGCAGTCGGGGCAGCTGTAGGTGCGACCCGGCAGGTGGGTACGGGCGTGGATGGCCAGCACCGAGCTCTGGCCAAAGCGCTTGCCGCACTCAGGGCACTTGAAGGGCTTCTCGCGGGCATGGCTGCGGGCGTGGGGGATAAGCGCCGAGCGCTGGGAGAAGCTCTTGCCACAGATGCCACAGCTGAAGGGCCTCTGCCCGGTGTGCACCCTCTGGTGACTACGCAGGGATGAGTTCTGGCTGTAGCACTTGCCACACTCGGGGCAGCTGTAGGGCCGCTCATGGCTGTGGGTGCGCTGGTGCCGCAGGAGGTAGGAGCTGTCGCCGAAGGCCTTGCCGCAGTGTGGGCACTTGTAGGGCTTCTGACCAGAGTGCGTGCGCTGGTGGCGAAGCAGGTAAGAGCTGTCAGCGAAGGCCTTGCCGCAACGGGGACACTTGTAGGGCCGCTCGCCCGTGTGCGTGCGCTGGTGTTTGATGAGGTCAGAGCTCTGGGAGAAGGCCTTGCTACAGACCTCACATTTATAGGGTTTTTCACCTGTGTGGATGCGCTGGTGCTGGATCAGGGTGGAGCCCCGCCCAAAACTCTTCCCACAGATGCCGCAGATGTTAGGCCTCGGGCCCTGCCCACCCCTGGCCCGGCCACCCCGTCGGCCTGGACCACGAAGGGTCCCCGTCAGGCCCAGGGGATTCTGGAGCATCTCAAACTGGGGTGTAGCCAGCAGGGCCCCTGTGGGCATCTCAAAAGGGGGCCCTAGGGGCAGGCCCCCAGTGGGTTGCTCCCCAAACCCCTGGGTGAAAGAGTCCAAAGGGTGGACTCCCAAGGGGATGCTCAAGGGATTCTTTTCCTCAGGATTCAGAAGAATCTCTGCACCTTCCTGGAATTTGGAACTTTGAGCTTCAAATTCAGGGCTCTGGGTTTTGAACTCAGGATTCTGGGGTTCAAATCCAGGGTTCTGCGGTTCATACCCCGGGCTCTGGGATTCATACCTGGAGCTCTGAGATTCATATCCAGGGCTCCGGGGTTCATACCCAGGGCTCCGGGGTTCATATCCAGGGCTCTTGGGTTCATATCCAGGGCTTTGGGGCTCATACCTAGGGCTTTGGGGTTCAAACTCAGGGCTCTGAGAATCTGATTCAGGGCTTCTGGGTGCAAACTCAGGGCTTGGGGGTACAAAACCAGGGCTTCGGGACTCAAAACCTGGACTCTCAGGCTCAAACCTGGGGCTTTGGGGTTCAAACTCTGGGCTTTGTAGCCCAAACCCAGGGCTCTGGGGTTCAAGCCCAAAAGGTATCTCTTCCACCTCATAGTCCCCAGTGCCTTCTTGCTGAGAAATTTCCTCTTCCTCATTCTCACTCATGTTGCCTGCAGGATCAGAGAATTACAGAAAACCCAGATTGTGTGGGGCCTGGAAGGTCACTGGGTCCCACCATTAGTTGCCACAAACCTTTCCCTCCTCCTCAAGCAGGGTCGCTGGCCCTCGGGCAAGTGCTGAAATTCCCACCTCCCCCTCAGCAAACCCAGGACACCGGGTCCTCGCCCCCGCCCCCTCCAAGTCCCAGGTGTCCAAGCCCCCGGCTCTCTTCCCCTCCCACCCACTACAACCCCCTCTCCCGCTCCCAGTCACGCTCCTCGGAGGGGCGCTCCCTCCCTCACCTTTGAGAGACCCTTCGGGGCTCCCCATTTCGTCAGGACTTTGCACATCCCGGGGCTCGAGGCCCCACGGCGACGCCTCCCGTTCCATCCCCGCCGGCTCCCAGTGCGGCGGCAGTGGCGATGGCGGACGATCCTGAGACCCGGTCTGAGTGCCCCGAGACCCGGGCCCTCGCCGCCCGCCCGCTTAGCGCCACCCAGGGGACCCGGCTGTCCAGCCCTGGCCCCTGAGGCCGGACGTCTTGACCCTGGGCCTCTCCGGCCCGCTGGGCCCCTCCCCTATCCGCGGCCCCGCCCCCACCCACAAGGTCTCGGCTTGCCCTGGGGTCCTCACAGGCCCCCACACGTCGTGACCTCGGAGATGAGAGACTTCACGACTCCCCTTGCCGCCCCCGGATACCGCTCCCCGCCCGGGACCCCGACGTCTGGCCTCCCAGCCCCCGGGTGGGCTGCGGCTGGCCGTCCCCCTCCCTCCGCACAGGAAGTGTCCGTCCGCGGCCAGTTTCCCCCGCTGGCTAGCGCCGCGGCCTCTCTAGGAGCGACTGGAGGTGGAAACTCGTTGGCATTAACCCTGGGCTGGATGGCCCCGGCGTCGAGGTAGGCGAGGACTGGGCGCCCTGGAGCCGGCGGGAGAAGCTGGGGCAGTTTGTATGCCTATGTCCTAGGTCCTGTCCTCCCGGGGGCCTATACGTCCGTCTCCCGGCCCTGCGTCCGTCAGTGCCTGTGGCCAAGGGCGAGGCAACAAGCGAGACCAAGGTCAGCGAGAAGGAGCGACGCTTCCCGGTGCCAGCGGGGGCGGTGTCTAGCTCCCCTCCCCTCCCGGGCCTTGGGGTCAGCTCTGGCCGCGCCTCGGGACCCCACCCCGCCCCTTAGGCTCATCGAGGCTCCTGAGTCTCGAACCCCCCACCTCGAACTCCACTCCCCCACACCGGCGCGCCCACCCCCAGTCCTCCTGGCCCCCTCCGCTCGCTGTTTCTCCTAATCTCACCCTTCCCCCTTCTGGGCGGGCTAGGATCGTTGCCAAGGAAACAGGCCTGCCTCCAGTTTCCAGAGGCACCGCCCCTCCCTCCCAGGGAACTCACCGATTGGTCGGTGCAGCGCGTGCTTTCACCGTCCCGCCTCCTCCCACTACACCAACTGCTAGGCGTTAATGGTCGCCAGGGAACGCGAGGCACCTTTCTGATTGGTTGCAGGGTGTGCAGGCCGGTTCCACCTCTTCTGTGCTTCAGAAGTGCTAGCGGGAGGAGTGGGAGGGACGTCCCTGGCGTCTCCCTTCTTGTCGAGCCTGTGCTTTCAGACATTTTCCCGCCCTCATTTACCCTTCATTAGGTTTTATCTTTCTGAAGAATGAAAGACAAGGCATCTGAGGAAGACACCCTTGACTCCCCAGTCTCTTCTCGCACTCTCTTTCCCAGCACTTTCCTTCTTCCCACAGGTTCCAGGTGCCGAAGTGGCCAGTCGGGGGGGATCCTGCCGCAGAAAGAAGGTTGTTTCCTCTTCT
The DNA here is from genome assembly GCF_949987515.2 of Delphinus delphis. Taxonomy (NCBI): domain Eukaryota; kingdom Metazoa; phylum Chordata; class Mammalia; order Artiodactyla; family Delphinidae; genus Delphinus; species Delphinus delphis. The sequence goes on from NC_082697.1 coordinate 72,186,034, forward strand.
GTTACCCTGCCTCTCCCCTCCACCTTCCCCAAAGACTGAGTTTAACTCAATCCCTTGGAGCCTTTGTCCCTGGTTCCTGGATTTTCTCAGGAGTGGAAGTGGATAGGAGAGAACCACTCTCCAGTCCTGTCTGACTTGGATAGAGGCTTGTAGAGGAAGGGAACCTGAGAAACACTGCCCTAGGTGCAGCTTTGAATCAAAGGAAAAGTGACCCTGGAAAGACAATTTAATAGGATCCAGTTCTTGTCCTTCTACTACCCTTGCTGCTGAAACTAGTTGGTAGTGTTCTTTCTTCTTTTTTTTTCCCGGTACGCGGGCCTCTTACTGTTGTGGCCTCTCCCGTTGCGGAGCACAGGCTCCGGACGCGCAGGCCCAGCGACCATGGCTCACGGGTCCCGCCGCTCCGCGGCATGTGTGATCCTCCCGGACCGGGGCACGAACCCGTGTCCCCTGCATCGGCAGGTGGACTCTCAACCACTGCGCCACCAGGGAAGCCCTGGTAGTGTTCTTGACAATTAGTGAACCAAATTCTCTCTGTGGGAGTGATGCAGGAACCATAGATTGTGTTTTCTTGTTGCCTTACCAGACAAAGGAAAGGAGGAAACTACTTAGGAGGAAAGATGGCATCTTCCATTCTCCTGAAAGGAGATGAGAACAAGAATTTGGAGAATTCCAAAGGAGAAAAGGCTGGAGAGACGCGATCTCAGTTCTCAGTAGAGGCTTACAGACAGAATGACAGATAGAGATACCTTCCTACAAATAAAGCAGGAGTCCTTTTCTGCCCTCCAGAAGATCAGCTTCCAGCTCCATGCCTCTCTCCCATCCCACTGTCTGTCCTAAAACCTTCATGAAGAATGGCTCACAGGGTCCAGCACTAGAGGGCCCACACAGGCAGAACACCCTACAACTGCAGTGATTATGGGCAGAGCTGGACCTGGGCCACCTCCTGGTCATCCCCAAAGCACACAAATGAGAGACAAAAGTCTCCTTCATGAGACACTTTTCTCTGACCTCCTACCTGCTTACCCACCAGAAAATTCCCACAGGAGAGCAGCCGTCCCCTGCAAAGTATGTGGCGAGTCCTCCAGCCCCAGCTCTGACATGGTCCCTGCCTGCACTCTTCATAGCGTGGGCCACAAGCCCCACGAATAGCAGAAGTTGGGCCAGGGCTTCAGTCTGCTCTGGCACCAGTATTTCCATGTGGAAATTCAGTCTCACTAGTACCTGGCTGACTTCCAGGCAGCCTCCTCCAGCACCTATCCTCTCTATGCAATGGACCTTCGAGAGGCAGCCAGCCTCTGCCGGCCACATGCCCATAGCAGGGATAGGCTCTAAGCACAGGGAAGACTCTGATGAGGGTTCCGACTTGACCAAGTGCATGTCCTGAGTTGGGCAGCCACTTTGTCCACAGCATCATCCCTCAATGTGCAGCAGCACTGGGGCAGTGTGCAGCCACAGTTCATGGTCCAACCAACTTGGCCCACACCCAAGAGAGTCCTGACAAAGGCTCTGTGTGAGAGGGGCTTCTGTGTGATCTGCTTCCTCCCTGCATGCAAAGGACAAGCCCTCTAAGAGGGCTTCTGTCAGATGCTACAAGAGATGCCCAGGTATATTCAAGAAGCTTTGAGGTACCCAGAAAGAGACCAATCATGACACAGGCCCCTTTGCGAAGAACAAAGGAAATGCGAGTCTTTGTGTATGGCGAAGTCATCAGCTGGCCTGACACATTTGGAACAGGCCCTGACACCAACCCCTACTCTTCTAATGCTAAGAGCAGCTAGAAAATAACATTTTTACGTTCAGAGCAGTGGTTCTCTCAAACTTTAGCAGCCATAAGATTCCATTGCTGGAGATACAATAAACTAGGGACAGGGCCCAGGGAGCTAGCTGCATTTTGAAGAGATAACTGCATGTGATTCTGTGGCAGAAAGGCCTTACTTTGAAAAATATTGGCCTAGAGCAGGTTTTAGCTTCTGAGTCATAAATGTCTTTGCATGCACTGTTCCTAGAAAGATACACATAAACAAATATTCCCCCCAAATTTAGGGGTCTTTGGAGCTCAGATCAATACTTATCCTTTACATGGCTTGGACAAACTAGGAAGGGGCCATGTGGTCATGGCCTTGACCTCTCACTCTGGCCATGTGGATGGGGCTCATGTTTTCACTGATGCAGACAAGCATTTCTCCTGATGCACCAATGAAGCCCTAGGAAAACCCTCTTCCTGGCTTAAATTGCTTCAAGAGCTGAGCCTCAAAAACCTGTGGTAGTGGAGAGAAAAGGGAGCCTTACCTTTAGGGGAAGTATCCGTGCCAAGGAGTGAGGAGCCAAGAAGGGGGTGAGGCTGAGGCTTAAGCGTGCCATGATACTCAAATATTAAGTGAGGGGGAAATTGGGTCACGAGGGCAGGAAGCAGAGGAGTTGGTTCTGGTTTGGGGGCCCTACGCAAGTCTTGAAAACTTAAGCGCACTCAGAGAAAGTAGTAATTATACCTTTAATTGGCAAGCTCAGACAGGGTCCAGATCTGGCTTTGAGGCTGACCTGAGAAGTGGTATTGCAGGCTGAGTTTCCCCCAGGCAGTGCTGAGGGGCAGGGGAAGGATGGGTTGGACACTGGCTTCTCTAGGGGAATAAAAGCTGGTACAAAGGTAGCTACTACTGCCAAGGTGCCTCTCCTTACTCCCACATTCCCCCTGTGACAGGTGGCATATGAGCCAATCCTCCTGGTGAAGTTTAGTCTCAGAGAGATCTTGGTGGGGTCAGATTGGAAGATTAGGTTGGAATCAAGTCAGTCCATCACTTTACCTGAAGTGTCTTTTCCCCAAGTTTTGTACCTCTTCCTATAGAAGTTTCTTTAGGTTGACAAATCTGGTTTCTTCCTAAGGCCAGACACAGGGCTGAGTTCTCAGAAGGGAAGTGCACACAGGCCACCGAGGACATAAGTCTTTGCTACTTCTACTTGAGGGGAAGGGTCATCCTGACCAGAGGCAAGAAAGGGTCTGCACATGGCTGGCTGCTTCCATCACCTGGACAAGGCTGGACTCTGACCACAAAGGAATGAGTGGTAGATGGATGATGGAGTCACAGGGTGATGGGGGAGGGATTCTGTGCAGAGCTTGGGAATATAGAATAGTACAGTTCCCTCTGGCTACTAACCCCAAATGTTCCTGGCCTTGTCCCCCTCTGCTGGTGATGGAGGTCCTGAAGAGAGTGAAGATGCGAGCTCTGCTTTTGTTGGCCCTGGAACTCTCATCTAAGGCTGCTTTCTCCCTTGCCTTGTTGGCTATGTGGCTGTTTTGTCACTCATCTTGTACCTGGGCTTCACTAACACTGGGCTGCTCTGTCCCTAGTCTAGGTCAGTGCCTGGGTGTCATCTCAGGGAGGGGGGAGATGCTTCCAGAACCCTGGCTGAGACACTGACAAGGAACTCAGGAGTGGTATGGTAAAGACAGCAGGAAACAAAGAATCCTAGCATCTCACTCTGTGTGTGACCTTGGACAGGTTGCTCAGCTTTCCCCAGTCTCAGTGTCCCCAGATGCAAAAGGATGGAAAAGCTAAGATCTCTTCCAGTTCAAAAATGTGATGAGGCCCTCCTGGCTGGGCCTAGAATAGCAAAGCCTGAGCCATAGGGCTCTCCGAGGGAGGCCCAAGGAGTACTAGAGGGGTCTCTCAGGCCCCTGCCCTTCAAAAACAGGAAGTGCAGGTCAGCTGAGTGGTGCTGAGGTGGAGACACCACTCCATTTGGGGCAAAACATTCAGTCCTGACTGCCTCTTCCTGATGGGCTGTCCTCTCCAAGCAAGATGCTTCCTTCCATATGCAATTATGAGGGTGAAATGAGTTGATGGACAAGACAGTACTTTGTAAACCATAAAATGCAATACGAGCCAAGATCTAACATAAAGCCTCCTTTTACTTCTCTCCTGCCACCCTTTTACAAATATGCTCTCTACCTGAATCCCTGATTCAAGAACAATTGAATGCTGTAGACTACAGTTTGCAAACTCAAATGACTACAGGAACCCAACAGGTCATGTAAATGAGTAGAAAAATGCCAGATGGAGAGGGCCTGCTTTGCCAGAGATGTTGGCGAGCCATGATGAGTGCCAGCTGACACTGGTCAGGAGGTGACAAGGAGTGGCAGGCATGCTGAACTGGAGAGCCTGGTCTCCATCCAAAGGGACAACTGCCCCTCAGCTCTCACCAATTGTGGTTTTGTGGGAGCTCAGGTGGAGTTGGCAAATCTTCGGATTTTTCAAGAGAGGCCAGAAACCTGGTTTTCTGTGTGAAATATCCTGATTTTTAAATCTTAACCAATAATTCACAACATTTAAAAATGCTGGCTGGGCTAAAAAAAAAAATTAAAGGCTGCTACAGACCACATTCAGTACCCAGCCATCAGTTTTTAACTTCTGCAGTAAAGTCAGTGGGTAAAACAAAGTTCTCCACCTCAATCCTCTTAGAAACAGCCTTTTCTTCCCCACAGTGAAAGTCTAGTGGGGGTTCTAACCTCAGCCCTAACTCAGCAAAGGGGGCTTCTAGAGTCTGGGACAGTAGGGAACAAGGTATCAGCAGATGAAGCTCGTGAGGGCCTAAGATGAAACAGTCCTCCTCCCCCAGGTCCAACTCTGGCTGGGAATTCTGTGGCCTCCCCGGGGCTGCCAGAGTTTCAGGCCCCTGAGGCCACCCTGGGCCTCAAACAATGTCTAGATCTTCACCCTTTGCCTTGTCACTGTTGAGGCCATCACCCACACTCCTGGAATATCTCTGGGTAGTGCTGGAAGCCCACGGGTGGGTCCAGGTCCCCTCGGCCAGAGGCCAGGGGTACAGGCAACCCACTGGCACCCCGGCCCCTGCGCCGCCCCGCCCCGGGCCGATGGACCCACTGGTGCTTGGCCATGGCTGACTTCTGGCCGAAGCACCTGCCGCATTGCGGGCAGGCGTAGGGGCGCTCGCCACTGTGGGTGCGCCGGTGGGCTGCCATCTCGGAGCTCTGCCGGAAGCAGCGCCCGCAATCTGGGCATGGATAGGGCTTCTCGCCCGTGTGGGTGCGCACGTGGCGCCGGAGGTCTGAGGCGTGGGCGAAGGCGCGGCCACAGTCGGGGCACGGGAAGGGGGTCTCGCCGCTATGGACCCGCTGGTGCTGGTACAGGGCGGAGCTCTGGCTGAAGCAGCGGCCGCAGTCAGCACAGCTGTAGGGCTTCTCGCCCGTGTGGACCCGGAGGTGGGTGGTGAGGGCGGAGCGCTGGGTGAAGGCCCGGTCACAGTCTGGGCAGCGGTGGGGCCGCTCCCCTCGGTGGATGGCCCGGTGCTTGCTCAGAGAGGAGGCCTGGCTGAAGCCCTTGCCACAGTCAGGGCAACTGAAGGGCTTCTCGCCCGTGTGGGTGTACAGATGCTCCACCAGGGTGGACCGCCAAGCGAAACTCTTCCCGCACATGTAGCAACCGTGCCTCTGGTCTGCCCTGGGGACCGGGGGATGGGCACAGAGTGGTGGGCGACCCCGGCGAGGCACCTTCGATGGCTGCTCCCAACCATAAGAAAACCCAGCAGAAAAGGGTTTGAGAGCCGTCAGCCCGGGAGGCTGAGCGTCCACAGAAAGGATCTTCCCCAGTGCCTCGGTCCCTTCTCTTTGTCCTTTCTCTTCCTTGTCTCTGGAACCTGCTGGGAGATAAGGGGAGAGCTCAGACCCTGGCTTATCCTGGTCCCTGATTCCCACAGCCCACATGGGGACAGAGAAGCCTCTTAGATACAAGCACCTTCTGGACCCACAGCTGCCTCTGGGCCTCAGCTTGGTACAGGCAGGGAAGCTAGGAGTGACACATTTTCCTCAGCTGCACAGGATGGTAAGAAAAGCTGCAGAGACAGAGAGAGGGAAGGAACAGAGGCACAGTACATTCTACCCCAGGGCTGGGGAAATGAAGGTCAGAGGGATAACAATTTAGCTTGATCACGGAGGATGAGTGGATGGTAAGGATGCAGCACAAAGAGAGGCATGAAGGTGACTGGCATTGACAAGTTCAGAGGGGCTGGGCACTGTGCAACAGCTGGACAGGATAAGTGGAGGAAGAAAGCCGTGCAAGCCAAGAGAAAGGAGGCTGCTACAAAAATACAACAAAAAGGAAGTAAACTAAAACAGAGGAGGTGGCAGAGGAGCTAGAGAGCAGGCAAACAGCAGACGAGGTGACGCGGAGCTCCAAGGAGCTTAGAGACCAACTAGATGTGAGGGGCTCAGATACCGCGGAGCTGGGAGTGGAGAGGCAGGTATGCCAGGGTCACACTCACAGCCCCTTTCTAGGCTGAATCCAGAGCTAGGCAGGGACCAGGCATAACAACCTTAGCTGGGAAAGCAATTCAGGGAGGAAACTGATGAGCAGGTAAGGAGTTGGCAGAGGGTAGCAGGATGGGTCAGACCCAGAGGAAGTCCCCACGGGACAAAGTAACCACTACTTCACCTGTGTCTGCTTCTCTAAGACACTCTCCCGTCTCAGGATCCCGGGCATCTGGACCCCACAGTTCGGCCTCTTCCTCCACCCAGGAGATGAGGGCTGGCTTGGTGCCTCGGAAGCCTAGGGGAGAAGAACGCAAAGCCCACGCTGCGGGGGAAGCCGCCGCCCAGGGTCGCGACTTTCTGGGGCCTCCCACTCCACGTGCAGGACCCAGAGGTTGGGCGGGGTGGACGGGGTTGTGGGCGCAGGCGAGCAGGTGGAGCCTCACCGAGCGCGCCCAGGTGGCCGTAGGTCTCCCGCATCACGTCCCGGTACAGGGCCCTCTGCGCGGGCCGCAGACACCCCCACTCCTCCGGGGAGAAGTACACGGCCACGTCCGCGAAGCTCAGGGACTCGGGTGTCCCCCACTGGCGCCCGGCCCCGTTAGGTTCCCGCGCGGGGAGCGGGGCCGGGGGCGGCGCCATCGTAAGTGCCACCCCGGCGGCGGGCCAGCGCCAACCCTACCCGCCGGGGTCCGCGGAGCCTCCGCGATCCAGAACGCTCCGTGGCCCGGCCCGAGGGTCGGGGCGCCGTCGTGAGGCCGGGAGACCAGGGACGGCCCCTCGAGGGCCCACGGGGAAGGCTGAACACTAAGAGCGGGTGGCTGAAGGTGCACCGAGAACCAGAACTGGAAGATGCCTTCCTAAGAGATGGCGGCAACGCGGCCCCGCGAACTTCGCTCCCGCGCCATCGTGCCCAGATGACGCCGCCCCGGTGTCTCCAGGTGGCTTTGTCTTCGAGCCCTCAGCCAACATGGCTGCAGCGGCTACAGGCGCCCGAGGAGGCGCTGCCACCAGCCCGGAGGCGGCGTTCCCCAGAGCTTGGCGCCCGGCTCCGGAGGCGCGGCGGCCCGGCTTCCCCGCCGGGTCCCCGCGCCCGTCGCGCTGGAGGCGCAGCCGCGGCCCCGCCCAGGTTTGGAACAGCGACCTCCAGCCCAGACCCCAGGCCGCTCCGCGCTGTTAATTCAGACGTTCAATTTCGCCGCTGGCCATCACTGGGTGACAGCAGGCTTCCCCCAATGTTGAGGGTAAAAAAAAAAATGGAGCGAGTAAAAGAACCTTCTCTACTGGAAGCTTGATAAGCCTGAAATTATGGGAGCTTCTGTTTCAGGAGATCGTGGGGGCGACTGGGGAAGAGTAGGGTGAGGTCTAAAAAGGTCGGAAGGACCCTCTTTCTGTAAGCTTACGCTCCCCCGACATGCCCTACAGGACGTCTCCCGAACATCTCTTTACCTCTAGCTCAAGCTTGGCTCCTGAGCTCCTGATCACAGAGCCACCTGCCACCTTGCCCCGGCATGGATGGCCCACAAGCACCTCGGACTCTGCGTGGCTCAAACTGAACTCATCCCTTTCTTCCCATAACCTGCCCCTCCTGGGGTCTTTGTCTTAGCAAATGGCACCAACTCTCTCCATCATCTCTACCTCCAAACCCTCTCTCTCACCGGACACATTTATTGACTGTCTAGTCTGTGCTTCCCACAAGCCTTCATAAATACCCTGCCCTAAGAAGCCTTGATATTTTTCCTTTGGCCACTTAAATCAGTCACAGCATTTCACACACTTCATGGACATGCACTTCACATCTTCAGCAGCTCTGGTGTCTGCTCTGGAGCTCTTGTCTGTTTGCCTCCTTCCAAAGGCCCCCCTGAGGCTTCCACCTGACATCCTGTACCCAGTGGCTGCTTCTCCCTAGGGGAGCTGGGCAAGTAAAGAGTTGATCTCAGCAGGAGGGAAGGGGAAGACTTAAAACTTGGGAGGGGTCAGCCTGGCCAAGGAGAGAGGCTTGTTGCAGGGTGGTCCGTGGAGCGTAAGGACTAAGGGTGCAGAGTTGCCCAGGGGCTCAACCTCAGCAAGTTCTCTTAGCCTCTCAAGCCCCCTGAAGGACACAAAAGAAATTAGAAAATTTCCATTAAGAGTAATGGCTTTTTGTCACCTGTCAGTGCCCATCCCTATCACACACTGGAAGAGCCCTGGGTAGTGCTGAAAGCTCGCAGAGGGGTCTGGACTCTCCTGGAGAAGAACCCTGGGCAGAGTCTGCACTCCTGGGTCAGACCCTGAGGGCCATGGTACCAAGCTGGTGGGTCTATTAGTGGCCTCTGGCTGAAGCACCTGCCACTGGGGACAGTAGTAGGCCTGCTTGCCTGTGTAAGTCAGCAAGTAGCATGAGAGGTACTGCACTAGCTGCAAGTAAAGGGTCCCTCTCCAGAGTGCACTGCGCCGGGACTTCCCTGGAGGTCCAGTGGTTGGGTCTCTGTGCTTCCACTGCAGCGGGTACAGGTTCGATCCCTGGTTGGGGAACTAGGATCCTGCAAGCTGCATGGTGTGGTCAAAGAAAACAACACAAAACAGAGCGCACTGGGCCAAGTTGAAGGTAAAGTAAAGCATGACTGCACTTGGTGTGGGGATGAGGGTGTGGTGTGAGTGCCAGGTGTTGAAGCTGGGCACAGACTGAGGGCCTGGGAAAGTCCTGACTACAGGGAGCCTTGGCCACAGGCTCCAAGGCCACGTCAGTGTCTCTGACCCCAGAGCCTCACGACAACTCCCAGATAGACTTCTGCTCACCCCTTCCAAACGTATCATTTTTCTGAGTGAGTGCTGGGAAACAGCAGATTCAAAACTTACCGTTTTTCCTGTTAAATCTCCAAGGCCTACGTATGTTCAGGTAATAGAATCAACCTTCACAATGACAGAAGCATTCAGATGGGTACCCAGCCCTGGAAGCCCCCTTCTACACTGTATTGGCCAGTTGAGGGCTCCCAAGTCAGGGACATTCCCACCCACTCCAGGGCCAACCAGAAGAGATACTCTCAACCAGAAGGGCAGCTGTTATAGGAACCAGGGACCTGGAAGACAGATGAACTGCCTCCATCCTAAACTTGAATTCACACACTGCCACTAACCTACGGTCTGGATGATTCATACAGTGTGACCTAATCATGTGACCACTTGGATGCCTCAAAGCCAATTAAGTGAGAAAGAGAAGGTCAAGATTGCAATCTCCAGTGGGTGTCATAAATTCAGGTCAGTGAAAATTAGTAATGCCAGCAGTAAAGAGCATATAGATGGTGTTTCTTGCTCAACAAACGTTTTCCCTTACAGTTGACACTGGGACATCACCTCCACTTCCCATCTTTCTGGCTTTTTCTCAGGCTTCCTCCTCCAGAGGATCCTGAGCACCTGTACCCCACAGCTGGGTCTCCTGCTCCACCCATTTGATGAGGGCTGGTTTGGGGTCTGGCAAAACTGGGGAAGAACCCTCATCATCCAATAAACAGTTCTTAAGACTACCTAGGCATGCATTTAATGAAAATGTATTGGGCATCTCACGTGTGCCAGGCATTGTTCTAGATGTTCCAGGTATTAGAGACATTGGTGAACCAAGATAAAGTACCTGCTCTAAGAGAGATACCAGGTAGGAGCTTTGCTGGCACAGGTGCAGAGAGGACCTTTGGGCAGATTGTACTCAGGGCTACAGAGATGGACACAGAGCTGCAGCTTAGAGGAGACTTCCAGCACAGGGCAGAAGAGCTCCAGGAGGAATTTCATTTCTTTTCTTTCTTTCTTTCTTTCTTCCTTCCTTCCTCCCTCTCTCTCTTTTCTTTCTTTCTAATTTTTATTAGAGTATAGTTGATTTCCAATGTTGTGTTAGTTTCAGGTGTACAGTGAATCAGTTACACATATACATATATCCACTCTTTTTTAGATTCTTCTCCCATATAGGCCATTACAGAGTATTGAGTAGAGTTCCCTGTGCTATATACTAGGTCCTTATTAGTTATCTATTTTATATATAGTAGTGTATATATGTCAATCTCAATTTCCCAATTTATCCCTCCCCCCCAAGGAATTTCTTGAAGATGGCATTTGAGAAGGGCATTGAAGGGTGTTAGAGTTGGAGGTCAGTGTATAACACAGCCGAATAGCAAGAACAAAGGCTCATTAAGCTAGAAGCATGTCCAAAGAACAAAGATTCTACTTAGCTGCAGTCAAGGAGATGGCTTGTCTGTAGGGAAAGATCTGGTTTGAGTCGGTGGAGGTTAGTGTGCCATGCGCCTTTAAGGCCGGTACAGGTTCTGAACTTTTTTTAGAAGTTTTTGCAGTGTTGAAATCTAACCGGAGAGGGTCACTTATGAATTTAGGCTGATCTGGCGAGGATGCCGGGAAACAGAGTCCCTCTCTGTTGGAGTCAGGCTCAGTGGATTCAGGCACCTGGCCCTGTTCGTCCCACCCACCCGCTTCCCTTTTCAGAGATCCGGGACACTGGATCTCACCGAGCACGGTCAGGTTAACGTATGCCACCGCAGACATCCCCACTCCTCGGGGAAGAAATACAGGGCCACCTTCACGAAGCCCGTGGCCCTCAGCCTTCTCCCAGCTCCTTCCCCCCCGGCCTTCACCGGCACCTGCGCAGGGAGCCCAGAGCAGGGCCGGGGACGGAGTCTTGGGCTCACCCCCATATCCCCGGGTTGGGACGCTGGTGATTCGGCCTGCGGTGCTGGGCGGGCGTGGGTCCCTCCGGGCCCAGACGACCGGAAGTAGCTTTGGTTGGGGCCACTCTAGGATGGCGGGAAAACGGCTCGTTACGCGAACTCGTTGGTCCCAGGGCCGGGAAATGAAGAAGCCCTCAGAAGAGATGGTGGCACTCTACCGTCCTTCTACTTTAGCGAAAGGCATGTAACAGCTTCAGTGTCGGCCTGGCGTTGATGATCTGGTATACTCCCCCCTCGAGTTGTCTTCTCTTACTGTTCCGCTAGTGGCTTTGCAATGGCCTGTTGCCCGTAGTTAAGATGGCCGCAGCCGCTTCGGCGCCCGCGCTCAGGTCGGGTGGGTGAAAGGTGAGGCGCGGGTGCAGGCGCGGGTGCAGGCGCGGGTGCAGGCGCGGGTGCAGGCGCGGGTGCAGGCGCGGGTGCAGGCGCGGGTGAGGGAGGGCTGGCGGCGGCGAGGGGTTTGGGAGACGGGGACGCTGGGCTAGGAGTGGAGGGGCTGTCCGGCCAAATGTCCTCTTCCCAATCCCCGCAAGAAGGCCCACTCAGTGACCCGGTCATTAAAATATATTTTTTTATTATTGGCAAACTAATTCATTTCTCAGGTTTTTGGGTTTTGTTTTTTCATTTACAAGGTACATAAGAATATTCAGTGAATGTCCTCTCCCCCAGCCCCCCACCATTCCTCTAATAGTTTCTTAACTATCCCTACAGTGATTGTTCCTTATAGAGATAGTCAGTCTGTTTGTCTATAGTACTTCCACACCTTTACTAGCTCTTACTGAGGACACCGGGCCGAATGCCTCTCAGTCCCTTAGAGTTCAGTCATTTTATAGAAGGGAACTGAAACCCAGTTAGGACCCAAGGTCAGGAGGCCATTAGTGACTCAGGGTTTTCAGACTCCTAATGCGAGCCTTTCCACCGCCTCCTGGCGCTGCCTCCTCCAGGCTCCCAGAAAAGTAACATGAATGCTTCAAATTTACTGGCCCCTGCTGACATTGTGAAACAAACTGGATTCTCGTTATTGTCATTATTGTTGTATAAAAAGTTAGACGAGGGACTTCCCTGGTGGTGCAGTGCTTAAGAATCCGCCTGCCAATGCAGGGGACATGGGTTCAATCCCTGGTCCAGGAAGATCCCACATGCCGCGGAGCAAATAAGCCCGTGCGCCACAACTACTGAGCCTGCGCTCTAGAGCCCACGAGCCACAACTTCTGAGCCCACGTGCCACAACTACTGAAGCCCGGGTGCCTGGAGCCTGTGCTCTGCAACAAGAGAAGCCACGACAATGAGAAGCCCGCGTACCGCAACGAAGTGTAGCTCCAGCTTGCCGCAACTAGAGAAAACCCGCGCACAGCAACGAAGACCCAACGCAGCCAAAACTAAATAAAAATTTAAAAATAAACTTATTTTAAAAACAAAAAGGTTAGGGACTTCCCTCATGGCCCAGTGGTTAAGACTTCACCTTCCAATTCAGGGGGCACAGGTTCGAGCCCTGGTTGGGGAAGTTCCACATGCTGTTGGGCGTGGCCAAAATAAAATGTTAAAAAAAAGAAAAAAGTTAGATGAGTTACTGGATGACAGGACTCATTTGCTTTCATGCTCCATCTGAATGTGCTTCCATTTCCAAGCTCCCCTAACAGAACAGTGGCCGACTATGCAAGAGCTGCAGTTGGTTCTGTGATGTGACTAAGACATTAATAATATTAGCTTATCTTGATCGATCACTTACTGCATGCCAAACTCTGTTCTAAGTGCTTTTGCCTGTTAACTCAACCCTCACAACACTTCAGAGATAGGTACCCTTCTGGATCAGGAAGCTGAGGCGCAGAGGAATGACCTTGCCCCAGGCCACACAGCTAGTGAGGGTTCTGACTCCAGAACCCATGCCATGATGTCTCCAATTATTGAAGGCACAATGTCAGCAACCAGAGACAGGTGGGATTTTAGGCCAGGTATGCAGTTGTAATGTGGGGTAGGGCAAGAAGCAGGGACGTAGGAAGTCAGAAGAACTGCTTTTGGTCACCTATGCAATTCCATACTGTTGTATTAAATGTAAAGAGAAAAAATTAAAATGATGTGCTCTAAGCATTAAAAGGATTGTGTTTAGGGGTCAAGTCACGGGGAAAAAAATATATCATTCGAGTGCTTGGGAGGTATGTGGAATTGCCCTGCAGGAGGGTGACAGGCTTCACAAAAGGCACCCTGTAGCAGCTCTTGCTCAGTCCATTGCTGATTTAGGCCTGGGGTCTCCTACCTGGTCTCTGGGCATCCAGCCCTTTGCCTTTCCCATCCATCCGGCACCGCAGCCTGGTGTAGTGAAAAGATCAAGAGCATCAGCTGAGAAATCGGGAGCTTTAGGTTCCAGGCTTGCCTCTGCCACTAACTTAACTGTGTGGTCTAAGCCAGGCCCTTCCCCTCTCCGGGCCTCAGCCTTTCTCAGGGTGTATTCTGTGGAACAGTATTCCCATGAGATAGGAACAAGTGTTCTTCCCCGTGCCCCAGAGAGTCCCCTCCCACCCTCGGTTTCCCAAACCCTGCTTCAAACATTGGACCAGACAGCTCCAAGAGCTCCCCACCAGCTCCAAGATGCCACAGTCCACCCTGTCATCACCTCCAGGTCCACCCCAGGAACTGCTCCTCCATCCTCCTCACTCAGCCAGAAACCTTATCACGGTCCTGGTGCCCCTCCAATGACCCAGCCCCCATGTGCAGCCCTGGACAGGCCCTGTCCCTTCATCTTCCAGTGTTTACCTCCAGCCCTTCAACTACTCTCCATTTCCACTCTATCGCCCCCCTGCAGTCCACTCTCAGAGCAGCCAGAGTGGGTTTTTAAAATGCAAATCGGATTACCTTGACCCTTGACACTCTGCTTAAAACCCCCTAGTGGTTTAATCCCTAAAGTAGTCAAATTCACAAAGACAGAAAGTAGAATGGTGGTTGCCAGGGGCTGGGGGAAGGGGGAATAGAGCATTATTGTTTAAGGGGTACAAAGTTTCAGTTGGGGAAGATGAAAAAGTTCTGGAGAGGGATAGGGGTGATGGTTGCCCAACATCGTGAATGTTGAGCAATGTTGGGCAATGTTAATGCCACTAAACTGAACACTTAAAAATATTTAAAATGGTAAATTTTGTTACATATATTTTACCACAAAACAAAAACAGAAATGATACAGTGGTTCCCAGTATATTTAGAATCAGATCCAAACTTCACATCATGGCAAGCAAGAGCTCTGTGACCTGCCCCTTTCCCACTCCCCACACTCCTTCCCCTGCCTCCAAACTCATTTTCAGCACCTCCCCCAAACTCATCCCTACCTCAGAACTTGGCACTTGCCGGCCCCTGTTTAGAAGCCCCTCTCTCCCACACCCTGTCCCCAGCAACCCCCTTACCCCAGCACCCACCCACCCCCGCCTCTGAAACCCTGCCCTCCCCCACTCCCACATCCTGCGACCCTACCCGGTTCCCCTTGGCTCCTTTTTTTTTTTTTTTTTTTTTCTGACCACGCTGAGCGGCCCTTTGGTTCCTTCTCATCCTTTGGATCTCATCTCAAGCGTCTCCTCACCAAGGGCCGGCCTAGGTATCCCCCCCGCAACAGGCACTTCCAGTATGTCCTCTGTTTTAGTTCCTTTGTAGTGCTTGTTATTTGCAATTACAGTACCTTGTCTTATTTATGTGCCGGCTTATCACTTGTCTCTCCCCACCCTACCCGAATGTAAAGTCCAAGAGGATGCCTATGTCTGTTTTCCTTGCTATACCTTGGCACTTAGAATAGTACCTAGTACATGGTAAATGCTTAGTAGATATTTTCTTGTTGTTTTTTGTTTGGTTCGTTGGTTTTTCTTTTCTTTTCTTTTTTTTTTGGCTGCGTTGGGTCTTCGTTGCTGGGTGCAGCTTTCTCTAGTTGCGGCGAGCAGGGGCTACTCTTCGTCGCGGAGCACAGGCTCTAGGCACGCGGGCTTCAGTAGTTGCAGCATGTGGGTTCAGTAGCTGCGGTGCACGGGCTCTAGGGCACACGGGCTTCAGTAGTTGTGGCGCACGGGCTTAGTTGCTCCACAGCATGTGGGATCTTCCTGAACCGGGATGGAACCCATGTCCCCTGCATTGGCAGGCAGATTCTTAACCACTGTGCCACCAGGGAAGTCCCTGTAGATATTTGTTAACTGGATAAACGAGAAAGAGCAGACAGCACTTGCTCTGTGCTGAGACAGCTCTGCTTGACACACTGTGCCTGGTTCTGCTCCCCCCTCCTCGGTGGCTCCTCCACTCTCCAGCTCCCCCTCCTCTTTGACTCGCCCCCTCCAGTACTGGTCACCCCTGGACCTTCACACCCTCCCACTCCTGATTGCCCCTTGTCCAGCGCCCAGGCTCCCTTACTTACCTGTTCACAGCTCATGTTGTTCATTCACTGAGCCATGCAAATTCTATGGCAGAAGCCTCTCAGGAGTATCTTTCTTCCCAATTCCAAGGTCAGCAAACAAGAGCAACTGAAAGAAAGAGTCTTGCTTTCTAGCTTTGTCCCACTCCTGATCGCTTCTACCTGGGGACAAACGCCAAACAGATCTCTCATGTGCAGGCTCTTCCCACGGAACACACTCCACACTGTTTGACAAAGACATTTTTTTTTTAAGAATATTTATTTTTTTAAATATTTATTTATTGGCTTCATTAGGTCTTAGTTGCGGCACGCGGGCTCTTCCTTGTGGTGCACAGGCTCTCTAGTTGTGGTGCATGGGCTTAGCTGCCCCGCAGCTTGCAGGATCTTAGTTCCCTGGCCAAGGATCAAACCGGCGTCCCCTGCATTGCAAGATGGATTCTTAACCACTGGACCACCAGGGAAGTCCCGGCAAAGACATCTGATGGGACCTGTCAAACAGCCTTGCTACTGCTCGGGGATCTTCTATGGCTCCTCAGTGCCTACAGGGTGAACTCCAAGGTCCCCGCTGGGATCCTTGGTCCTCCCAGATTGGTCCCACTTCTCCGGCTGCATCTGTCATCCATTATTCTTTACTTTCAATCTTTATGTTTCAATCAAGTGGAACTGCCAACCATTCCCCATACATGCCCATCCTGGTTGAAATCTTTCTCATCCTTCAAGGCTAGTTTGAACCACCTCCTCCAGAAAACCTTCCTCGGTCTCCTCTTGGTCCTCCTCACATATTATTTTGTGTTGTATTTGAATAATAACAATAACCGATGTTTATTAAACACTAATATTCAAGGCACCATTCTGTGTTATCTCATTTAATCGTTATGTCAGTCTTATGAGGTAGGTGCTATTATTATCCAGGTTTTATAGATGAAGAAACTAAGGCAGGGAGAGGTAACTTGGAGCAAGAAGTCATTTGCCCACGACTGCAGAGCTATAAAGCAATCGAGTCAGGACCTGAACCCAGACAGTCTGACTCCAGAACCCATGTCCTTAACCTTTACTCCATGCTGTGTCCCTCTTTTATCCTTTTTAGGAAATAAGGCTCCTTCGCTGCTTCCTCTGCCTAAAAATCTCACTACATACCAATTCCTCTTAATGCTATGGGAAGCACAACCACCTCCTTCTCCAAGCTACACTTCCTGGCATATCACCAACCAGGATGGGTTAAGTGGTGCCTCTGGACTTCCTCCATCACAGCCCAAATCACTGTTTTGAACATTGGACTTGAGTCAGTGTCCCTGGCGCCCTGCACAAAACCCGTCTTCAGACGGTGTTTGCTGAATAAAGGAAATTAGCCTTCCTCATCTTGGGATTCCCTCATCACCTGGCAGTCTCTCCAACAGAAGCCACTCAATATATGGTCACTGAATGTTGACTGCCAAAGGTCTCTGGTCTTGGCGGGGCTCTCATTTTCCTGCTGAGACTCCCCCAGACAGGTGAGACTGGCTCCTTCACTTCACCCTCACCTGAGCCCCTGACCCCTGTTCTGCCCAGATCTGACTGCTCATAGGAAGTGGTAGATATGTGTGGGCACAGTGCCAGTTTCCAGCTTTCCTGCTTTGTAGCGGTGAAACTTTGATCCTCAGTTTACTCATCTGTGAAACACAGCTGTTGCTATCCATCCCTGCCTCCTTAGCAGACTTCTTTTCATGGTCTGAAGTGTAACATATCGACAAGCATTTTCAATTGTGTTTCAACAAACGTTTATTGCACATTTACTGTGTCATACATATTGTTACAATTTCAGTCTTCACACTAACCCTTTGAGGTAGATATTATTATTATTATTATTTTTTGTGGTACGCGGGCCTCTCACTGCTGTGGCCTCTCCCGTTGCAGAGCACAGGCTCCGGACGCGCAGGCTCAGCGGCCATGGCTCACGGGCCCAGCCGCTCCGCGGCATGTGGGATCTTCCCGGACCGGGGCACGAACCCATGTCCCCTGCATCGGCAGGCGGACTCTCAACCACTGCACCACCAGGGAAGCCCGAGGTAGATATTATTGATCCTCATTTTACAGATGAAGGAGCTGAGGCTCAGGGAAAGCATGTGACTTAACAGCTACGCCTTGGGGGCAAGTTGCAGAGACTAGGTCTGCACCCGGTGTTTCTGTATTCTTTCCACCCACTCCACTGCCTGAGCCTCCTGTTGGTGTCAGTTACCCGCGACTAGACCATGCCCTACATCTGAGGCCTCCTCCTCGGCCTTAGTCCCCCAGAGCATTTACCTCTGCTGCAGATAAGCAGCGGGGATTTTTTTTGGAGACAGTGTTTGCACATGATCTTGGCTGCACCTGCTACTGAGATAACACTTTGAGAAAAATCCAGCATGTCACTCTCTTCATTTTTTAAGAAAGACTAGGGAGAGGAGGTGTCAAGTTTAATCTCTGAATCTTTACAGGCACTTTTATTTTTACAGGTTTGGAAACTAGAGGGATCCTTGAGGGAAAACCAAGGGATGAATTTTGGGTCCCAAATTCCTGACTCAGGAGCCTCCCTCAGGGCCCAGTTAGTCCTTAGCGCTGAGGTCAGGCTCAAGCCCAGCCAGGGGGAGCCGCTCACCCGCACTCTTTAAAGATGTCCGGGTAGTGCCGGAACAGCACCGGCGGGTCCCGGTCACCTCGGACTGGGGCCCGAGGCACAGCCCGGATTCCGGGCCTCCGGCCCCGCCGGCCCCCAGAGCAGGAGCGGTGGATCCACTGGTGCGCTTCCACGGCAAACTTCCTCTTGAAGCGCATGCCACACTCGGGGCAGGGGAAGGGCCGCTCACCCGAATGCATGCGCCGGTGGCTGACCAGCAGCGAGGGATAGGTGAAGCGGCGGCCGCAGTCTGCACACACGTGGCGCCGCTGGCTGGTCTGAGCATCTACACTGGGCACCAGGGCCGGGGGCTGCGCACCTGCACTCTGGTCACAGGCAGCTTTGCTGGGTGGCTCTGCTCTTGCCGAGGTTTTGCTGATGGTTGAGTCAAGGTTGTTTTTAACCAGCTCTTCAGGCCTCTCCTTCCTAGGAGTCTTTTCGGATCCTTTGGCTCCTGGCCCTGTCTTGGGTTCCTCTTCCTTTTTGTTTGGGGCATCTCCTAGGAAACAGGAATCAAGTTACATTTTAAAACACATTCGCTTATATCGTTTCAGTTTATAGGATGCTTTTACTTAAGGAAGTGCCAGAAAAGTACTGCCCAGTGATTAACACACAGGCTCTAAAGGATGGTAAACAGGGGTCAAATCTCTTAAGAGTGACTTATCTGGGCCTTGCTTCCTCATGTGTCAAACGGGAATCATAATGGTTTCTTTAGTTCACAAGTTTGTTGGGAGGATTAAATGAGTAAAAGCATCTTAAGTACTTAGTAAATGCTCAGTAAGCAATAGCAGTACTTCCCTGGTGGCGCAGTAGTTAAGAATCCGCCTGCCAATGCATGGGACACGGGTTCCATCCCTGGTCAGGGAAGATCCCACATGCCGGAGCAACTAAGCCTGTGCGCTACAACTACCAAGCCTGCGCTCTAGAGCCTGCGCGCCGCAACTACTGAGCCCGTGTGCTACAACTACTGAGCCCACGTGCCCCAGCTACTGAAGCCCGCACACCTAGAGCCCCTGCTCCGCAACAAGAGAAGCCACAGCGATGAGAAGCCCACACACCGCAAGGAAAAGTAGCCCCCCGCTTGCTGCAAATAGAGGAAGCCCGCGCGCAGCAATTAAAACCCAATGCAGCCTAAATAAATAAATAAGCAGTAGCTATTATTATGGTGGTTTCTCATTTTTTGGCAGGGTTAAGACATTTACAGAGGAGTAAAGATATTTGCTTAAGATCACTCTGCTGAGGGATGGTGAAAGAAGAAGAGCCAAGTTGTCAATTACTGGCCAATTACTGCTTTGCCTTGTTTGAGAATGTGAAAGGCAGACCTGAAGCTGCTTTCATTCTTAGGGGATTTTAGTTGTCCCTGAAAAGGGGAGAATGAACAGCGCTTCTCCCAGAGAGAGTCTCAGACTTGGGCTCCTGATTATCTTACTCTGGTCTCAACTTGACTACTGTACCAAATTCTGAAAAATTTGTATCAGGTCTGCCTCTTTTCCTTCTCCCGTATCCAACATCTGTTGACTCTTTCATTCCTTTAGGGATGCTGGAGGTGGCGATCTGAAAGAAAACACTGCTAGACAGGAAGCCCTGGAATACTGGGGTTGGGGGAAACTTGGGACCATCCCTCACCTCTCAGAGCTCCTCCCAGGCTTTCCCCCTCCTCAGGATCCTGGGCGGCGGGGCTCCAAGCCTCACTCTCCTGTTCCATCCAAGAGATGAGGGCTGGTTTGGGGCCTGGGAATCCTGGGAGAGAACAGGGATCACAGTGCTGGCCTGAGAGGCTGCCCTGGGAAGATGGCATCCCCCTGTCAGGGTGAGGTCACCTCCTCAGAATTTAGGATCAACCTGGACAGGGTCTGCAGTGCTCCTGCCTGAAGCAAGCGGATGCGAGATGGAAGGACTCTCGAGAGGGTACCTTAAGCGCTGGGGATGGGAGGTGGCTGGTGTCGTTGGTGGAATAGTGCGGGATTAGGCCTCACAATCCTCCGGGTCCTCATGTCATCTCCCCTGTGAACCCCAGTGAAGGAGCAGGCGAACTCTGACCCGGAGCCTCACCGAGCGCGTCCAGGTGGCCGTAGGTCTCCCGCATCACGTCCCGGTACAGGGCCCTCTGCGCGGGCCGCAGACACCCCCACTCCTCCGGGGAGAAGTACACGGCCACATCCGCGAAGCTCATGGCCGCAGACTTCTTGCAACTAGGCCCGGTCTCCCCCGGTCTCAGCACCAGGAGCGGGGCCGGGGGCGGCGCCATGTGGCCTCCAGCCCAGAGCAGCGGCCGCCTGCTCCCCGCGCCTGGCCTCAGCTCTCGTCGTCCACAGGAAGGGCTCCCGAGCCCGGGGCCCCGCCCAGTCTTGGCCTCCGAACTCAGCCGAAGGGAACCGAAGTAGCAGGGTTGGCTGTTTGGGATTCGGGATTCTGATGGGGACAAATAAACACCCTCGGTGTTCAGTCACTTCCTGGCAGCTTGGACACACACACCCGGGTTAAGGGATCCGTAAGGTGCCTTCAGAAAATATGGCGACATCCAGGCTTCAGTTGTCACTGGCTGCTCTTAAGGGCGCCGTCCCTTGACCGTATCAAACATGGCGCTGGTCTGGCTTTTCATTGCCCACTTGACCTTAAATACAATGGCCGTGCAGGTGAGTTTTAACGGGTGGGAGCTGAGGGGAGCTTTCCTGCCATCAAGAAAGATGGACGTGCCCGCGGCTTCCAGCACTCCCGCTGGCCGCGTTGCACGCCGGTGATTGGCCGCGACAGCAGGAAGCGGCTGTGCCGCGACGCGGGACTGGCGGGGCGCTTTCACGCGGAACTCTCTGTAGGCGGGATCTGGAACCCAGCAACGATCTCGGTGTTTGTGGAGCTCGGGACTTTGAACTCGATTGTCTCCTTCTGCGCGTCCCGGCAGCGGGATCCGCAAGCCGGTCTCTGGCCCCTGCGGGAAGACGCACACACCTGGCCAAACCCTGGGGGCAGCCGAGGTAGAGATCAGGTACACGTTTACACTTGGGTGCACAGCTGCGGAGCCGACACGACTCCTTGCACCGGCAGTTCCGCTCGCTCATTTTCTGGACTGGAGCCGCCGGCGAAGGAAGGTGCTTGGTGAGGCTGGAATTGGAATGGAGAAGTTTTAAATTACTTTTTAAGTTTTTCCAAAATAATTAACTTACGTGGTTTTTAAAAAAGTAATACAAAAGGTTTGTAATGAAAAAGGCAGCCTCCCTACCCATTCACCCTGTTCCCTAGAGGCAACTACTTTAAACTTTTTATTAACTTGAATTATATTGTACATACAGTAAAATGCACGGATCTTCAGTGTGAAATCCGTCGAGCTTTGACAAATGTATGCCATCACCCAAAACAAGATGTAGGACATTGGTATCACCCATGTTTCCTTTCCAATCAATACATACTTTTCTATTGTGATATATTGCATAAAATTTTAACCATTTTTAAGTTTTTAATTCAGTAGCATTAATTACATTCACAATGTTGTGCGACCATCACTAGTGTCATTTTTCAAAACATGATTTTCATCCTCACAAAAGAAAACCTGGAACCCGTTAAACAGTCCTTCCCCATTCCTTTCCTCCCCCCCCCCCAGCCCCCTCTCCACCCCTGGTAACTTCCAATCTGCTTTTCCTCTTGGATTTTTTTTTTTTTTTTTTTTTTTTTTTGTGGTACGCGGGTCTCTCACTGTTGTGGCCTCTCCCGTTGCGGAGCACAGGCTCCGGACGCGCAGGCCCAGCGGCCATGGCTCGTGGGCCCAGCCGCTCCGCGGCATGTGGGATCCTCCCAGACCGGGGCACGAACCCGTGTCCCCCTGCATCGGCAGGCGGAATCTCAACCACTGCGCCACCAGGGACGCCCCCTTTTCTTAAAAATTGTGATAAAATGTACATAACATAGAAG
The DNA here is from genome assembly GCF_949987515.2 of Delphinus delphis. Taxonomy (NCBI): domain Eukaryota; kingdom Metazoa; phylum Chordata; class Mammalia; order Artiodactyla; family Delphinidae; genus Delphinus; species Delphinus delphis. The sequence continues at coordinate 72,207,915 of NC_082697.1, forward strand.
TTATCATTTTAACCTCTTTTAAAAAATCATTTTAACCATTTTTAAGTTCAGTGGTATTAAGTACATTCACAGTGTTATGCAACCATCACCACCATCCACTCCAGAAATTTTTCATCTTCCTAAACTGATTCAATACACTTCACTCTTAGCCATTTCTTCTGGAGCTTTCATTTTACACTTTTTTTTAAAATTGCTTTTTCTTGGTATACTCATTTTAGACACTATGGGCACCCTGCTATGATACTTGATACTTAATTTCTAGCCCCATTCCCTTGACCTCTTTACAACATACTTAATGCAATAAATTATTTATTTATTTATGGCTGTATTGGGTCTTTGTTGCTGCATGCGGGCTTTCTCTAGTTGTGGTGAGCAGGTGCTACTCTTCATTGCGGTGCATGGGCTTCTCATTGCAGTGGCTTCTCTTGTTGTGGAGCACGGGCTCTAGAGTGCAGGCTCAGTAGTTGTGGCGCACGGGCTTAGTTGCTCCGCGGCATGTGGGAATCTTCCCAGACCAGGGCTCGAACCCGTGTTCCCTGCATTGGCAGGCAGATTCTTAACCACTGCGCCACCAGGAAAGCCCATTGCAATACATTATTGTAAATAGCATTTCCTAATATATGCTATTATTATACTTCCTTTCTTGTCAACTGTTTGCTTTTCTTCAATTTTATAATTGTCTTTTCTCCTTGTGTTATCTGCTCTGCTTCTTTAAGTTGTTGCAAATTACCAAGGGGAGCATCAAATCTCAAATCCCCATTTTTTTCCCTGGGAAATCTCCCTCCTTGGGCCCTCAGCCCTCTCTCCAAAACAGACTGGGCCTCAGCTGTCATCCAGGGTCTTCCCTCCCTGCCCTTGGGTTGTATCCTCTGCTTCCTAGACTCAGTGTCTTCCTATTTTTGAGTTGAGAGGGGTCATCTCAATGGCTTGCATTGGACTGACTACAGGTGCTAGATGTTTTCACTCCCACCTTTGGAATATTTCTGCAGTCAGGCAGGATGCAGACTCTAGTTGCTAAGCGTGGGGCCGGTCACTGGAGATAACAGACGGATGAGATCTACCAGGTGTCTGTTGGCAGCAGCCCACAGTCTGGTCTTGGAACAATTCCTTGCTTGCCCTCCTGCCTGCCCTACATGCCGAATCTCCCCTTTGTGTTCAGAAATGTTCTTTGCTGATCATGCTAGTGCCTTTTCAGTCTTTATATTTTCTGGCCTTGTCCTTGCTGTTTTTCACCGGAAATACTTTCTGGCTTTAAGTGTGACTTCTGCTGATTTTGCCTCAACAATTATGTGCTTATTTTAAAACATTTTGAGTTCTGGAGGTAATTCACTGTGTGAACAGTGTAGAAATGGGAGTAAGGAAAAAAACAGATCCTCAGAAATAAGTATCCTTTTAAACAGGGAATCAGGGGCTTCCCTGGTGGTGCAGTGGTTAAGAATCCGCCTGCCAATGAAGGGCACACGGGTTTGAGCCCTGGTCCGGGAAGATCCCACATGCCGCGGAGCAACTAAGCTTGTGCACAACTACTGAGCCGCGTGCCTAGAGCCCGTGCTCTGCAACGAGAAGCCACCGCGATGATAAGCCTGCGCACTGCAATGAAGAGTAGCCCCTGCTCGCTGCAACGAGAAAGCCCGTGCACAGCAACAAAGACCAATGCAGACAAAAATAAATAAATTTAAAAAACAAAACAAAATAGGGAAAGAACTTTATGTAAAGAGAAGCTATAAAGCATTTCACTTGGACCAAAAAATACTTCTGTTTATTCAGGTACTATGTTGTAAATCATTTCTCTTTGCACTAGGGATGGAGAAAACATAAGAAGATGGAGCTAAGTACACTTGGCTGTTAACCATCAGATTGCAACGTTCAAGACTAAAACTGTTTGCTCGTAAGTGGTTGGTGTCATGTTTTTCCTGCCAATCATTATAAAAATACAAAAATGATGCTTTCAAATTGTTTTATTGCCCAACAAACTGTAAATGTTTGTTGAAGAATCTTGATCAGATAATTATGAGAAATTAGGAAACACGCAGGAGGTCATTATAGTTCATAAATTTTACTTGTCAGTTTACATCTGAATAATGTAATAATATAATATGCTTAAGGCCACACAGCTAGTGGGGACTGAGCTGAACCTGGAATCCAGGTCTACCAATTCAGGAGAGGCTATGTAATGAAGTAAAAATAACCCTCAGTTCCCATTAATAATCATCTTTGGAACCCAGGTATTTGGAGAAGCAGTCTTTTGGTCAAGAGATATTTGAGCCACCTAGCACCACTCCTGACATAGACATGCTTAGTCCCCCCCCACCTCCTTGCTTTTATCCCTTCAAGAGTTTCCTGTTCTAAAGTAGGGCTAGCAAATCTAAATAGGTCAGAAAGACCTCTCAACTGTTGACAAATACAAACATTACAGTAAAAATTAAGTCGGAAGATAACTATGCCTTGATTTCAACTCTAATCACAAGTAATATACTCCTTCTTTAAAAAAAAAAAAAAATTCCCCAGCATCATATTTCCAGCTGCTGTGGCCCAAGAATACATCTTTACTCAAAAGATGCAAAATCCAGGAAACATGCAAATATCTGGGGGAAAAAAAGCACATTGCAATTACTAGTTCATAAAAATTTGGAGAAAAAACCCTTTAAGCTCGCTAAGTTTGATACCTTTGTGCACTATGTGCAGAGCAAGTGTGGGGCAGGAGAGTTCCTCACCTGAAGCCACTGTCCTCTTTACGGCCACCTCTAAGTCTTCAAGACCAAACAATGCCAACAGAGGCTTGACACCACATGTGTGTCCTTGCTAGCTACTTGGCCTGCTCTGGGTAAAAGACAGAATCCTTGGATGAGCTTCCCCAGTGCGGACAGGCCCGAAGCGTGCCCTCTATTCCAGGGAGCACCAGCTCCTTTAATAGGCTCTTATATCTAGGGTACTCCGTCTCTGAGGAGCGGGAGAGATACAGTCCAGAAAGCAGAATGCACTAAGGGAGAAAATAATCCAGAAAGAAAAGCCAGTTAGGTGAATGGTTTTCAGTGAAGTAACCTCAAGTGGGACTTGGAAGAGGGACCAGGAGCCTCAGCCCAAGAACTGAACACTAGTCGCGGGTGGCTGAAGGTGCACCAGAACCAGAACTGGAACGTGCCTTCCTAAGAGATGGTAGCAACGTGGCCCCAAGAGTGCTACCAGTCTCAATTTAGCTGTTCTGTTGAGCTCTTTGTGCAGATCAGGTGCAGGGAAACACGGAGGGGCTCTGGAGTGGGCAGTGTGTGCTGAGGCTCCGAGTGCGGGAGGAGGTTCTCCAAGGTCACAACCTGGGGTTTGAAGTGAAGGACCTTTCCCTCGTTTCTGCTCACAGCTGCAGAGATCTGGATCCTGGGCCTCTGGGCTCCACGCCTCCACCTCTCTTTCCACCTAAAAGATAAAATTGGGTTTGGGGCCTGAAAATCCTCACAAACACTGGGCTCGGCTGAGAACCCGAGAAGAGAACTGAGGGCGCTTGCTCGGTGCTCCACACTTCCAGCCCATCGCCCCTGGGCGCATCAGTCCCCGCTTCCCACAGATTACTGGGTCCTGGCTGGGCCGCCGGACCTCACCGAGCGCGCCCAGGAAGCCATAGGTCTCCCGCGTCACGTCCCGGTTCAGGGCCTTCAGCGCGGGCCGCAGACACGGCCACATCCGACAAACCTCACGGCCCCTGGGCTGCTTTCCCTCGTCCGCCCGGTCCCGGCCTCCCCAGGCACATCCGCCACCGGGAACCGGACCGGGGGCGACGCCATGGGAAACCCTTCTGTGCTTCGCAGAGAGGCTTCCGGAAAATGTGGAAACGCAATTACCTGTTTCCGGCCTTCCTTGGAAAACGTCCTGAAAGCCCACAGTCCTGCCCTTAACTAAGATGGTGCCCCTCCGGCCTCAACATCCCTCGCCTTTCTTATCTGCCCTTCCATGCCAAGGGGCAAATCGGAAGGGAGGTTGGACTCCACGGCGTAACCGTAGAGAGATAGCGTGCGTTGATTGGACAGCGCCGGTCGCTAGGGGAAGAAGGAAGGCTCTGATTGGTCTTTCCGGAGCGGTCTGTTTGAAAGGCCGAGAGTGAAGTAGCGGCAGATCCGAAGGTGGCCGGCGGTGCAGGATTTCTCTTGATCTGGCTTTTCTGGGTCGGCATGTAAGAGAGAGGTTCCAACGGAGTAAAGGTACTCATTTCTGCTACTCTCATGAGACCTCTTATGGGCAGGTCCGGGGCTTGGAGGTGAGTAAAAGCCCAAGGGCAAGACTGAGGCGGGTTCTGGAGGTAAGGGAGTGAGCTCTGGTACTCGGGCAGGGCTAGCCCGTGGGCTGTGGAAATGCGTTCCTACCCAGTATTTGATCTGGCCCGTTCTCCAAGGTCACAGATGTCTCCCCTTTTACAGACAATGAAACTGAGTGACGGGGCAGGTGACAGCTCACGGGGCAGCAGAGCCGGATTCAGAGTCATCTGGCTCCCGTTTCGGTTGAACTTAGGTTCAATTAAGTGCTTAGGGTAGCGCCTTGCACAAAGTACTCAATAAATAGGAGCTTATAGTTGTTATTGTAATTATAACACTATCTAGACCCTGCCTCAATCAGAAAACCTGTGTCAAATTACAGCTCATAAATGAATAATAACACTGAGGAATGAGTCAGATCATCTCTTAAGATTTATTTCAATTCTGGATCAAGGTGGTGGAGTGGGAAGGTCCTGAGCTCACCTCCTTCCAGGACACACCAAAACTACAACTACATATAGAACAACTATCTCTGAGAACTGACCTGAAGACTAGCACAACAGATTTTCTACAACTAAGGATATAAGGAAAAGGCCACATCGAGAAAGGTAGGAAGGGCAGAGTCCTGGTCTAATGAGAACCTCCCCCACTCCCGTGGGACAACCCACAAGCAGGAGGGATATCACAACCGCAAAGGTCCCCCCTGAGGAGCAAGGGGTCCATGTCCCACATCAGGCTCCCCAGCCTGGGAGACCTGCACCGGGAAGCCAAGCCCCCATAACATCTGGCTTTGAAAACCAGCAGGGCTTACATCTGGGAGAGCCCGAGGGCCGTGGGAAAGGGAAGACACTCAATTATTAAAGGACTCTCGCAGAAACTCACTTGCTCCAAGTCCTAGCACAGAGGCAGCAGCTTGAAAAGCGCCCGGGTCATACAAGAAGGAGATTCATTGACTAATTTCAGGGCATGCACCGGAGGGGCAGGGATCTGGTGGAATTTTCTCTGGGGATGGAAGCACTGGCAGACGTCATTTGTTTTTACTTTCTTTCCACGTAGCTGGCCTGGTGCTGGTGAGCACTATTTCTATCACTCTCCATCAACCTAGCTAACACCATGCGCCCTGCCCCTGCTTTCCCCTGAGGACCCAGGGGACCAACCTCACCCACCAGCACACCTGCAACATTTGCTGCCCAACCGCAACAGGAGGGCACATGCAGCCCACACAGGGGATACCCCTGGAGCACCTGGCTCTGTTGTTCGGGGGAGATTGCACCACTGAGCCCACAGGACACCTCCTATGTAAGGCCACTCTTTCAAGACTGGGAGATGAAGCTGATTTACATAGAAATGAACACAGAGGGTTAGGCAAAATGAAGAAACTACAGAATATCTTCAGAAGGGAAGAACAAGACAAAACCTCAGAAAAAGAACTAAACGAAGTGGAGACAAGCAGTTTATCAGATAAAGAATTCAAAGTAACTGTCATAAAAATGCGCATCGAACTCAGGAGAAAAGTGGATGAATCCGGAGAGGTAATCTGTGAGGAAATCATCAAAGGGCTAGAAGATCTGAAAAACGAAGATTTAAAACTTTTGAATTTATTAACTGAAATGAAAAATACACTCGTGGAAAGCAGCAGGAAATCAGAGAATGCAAAAAAACCAAAACAGACCAGTGATCTGGAAGACAAATGGAAGTTGCCCAATCAGAACAGCAAAAAGGGGGACTTCGCTGGTTAAGACTCTGTGCTCCCAATGTAGGGGGCCCAGGTTCAATCCCTGGTCAGGGAGCTAGATCCCGCATGCTGCAACTAAGACCCGGAGCAGCCAAATAAATAAATATTAAAAAAAAAAAAAAGAATCCCCAAAAAACAAGAATAGGGTCCCCACCGCGGGTCCCAGCAGCTCCAGTGTGGGGGAGAGTGGCAGCAGCCAGACAGCCCAGCTTCGAGAAGGCTCTTGGCAGTCTGGCTGGCACACCAGGGAAGTCCCTATTTACTCTCTTTTAGATCCTTTTCCCATATAGGCCATTACAGAGTATTGAGTAGAGTTCCCTGTGCTATACAGTAGGTCCTTATTAGTTACCTATTTTATATATAATAGTATGTATATGTCCATCCCAATCTCCCAATTTATCCCTCCCCCCCAATCCCCCTGGTAACCATAAGTTTGTTTTCTACATCTGTGACTCTATTTCTGTTTTGTAAATAAGTTCATTTGTACCATTTTTTTAGATTCCATATATAAGCGCTATCATATGATATTTGTGTTTCTCTGTCTGATTTACTTCACTCAGTATGACAGTCTGTAGGTCCATCCATGTTGCTGCTGTAAATGCTTTTTTTTAAGAGGTGAAGTCATTTGCTGGTTGTTTATTTTTTGGTACAATCAGAAAGTAGTGGGATATTGAATATGGGAGGTTCTGATTGTCTGGGGTGTCAGCTTAACATTCCATAGATGGGGTAGCTTTTCTATCCTATAATACAAAGCATACTAAATGGCAGTTGGAGTCAATTGTACATTTAATGTCTTGAACACTTTTTATATATTTATTTTATTTATTTTCCTTTTTTTTTTAATTGGCTGCGTTGGGTCTTAGTTGTGGCACACAGGATCTTTGTTGAGGCATGCAGGATCTTTCTCATTACAGCGTGTGGTCTACTTGGGCTTCTCTCTAGTTGTGGCATGTGGGTTTTCTCTCTCTAGTTGTGGAGGATGGGCTCCAGGGCACGTGGGCCCTGTAGTTTGCGGCACGCAAGCTCTCTAGTTGAGGCGCAAGAGCTCAGTAGTTGTGGCATGTGGGCTTATTTGCCCCATGGCATATGGGATCTTAGTTCCCCGACCAGGGATCGAACCCGCATCCCCTGCGTTGGAAGGCGGATTATTTACCACTGGACCACCAGAGAGGTCCCTTGAACACTTTAAATTACTTCTCTTCCCTTGTTGTTTTTGGTAGAATTGTTTCCTAAAGCAAACCACTCCTTGATCTTGGCTCTCCTGGTCAGAATTTTGTGCACTCTGTAACATCGTTGGTCCTGGTAGTCCAGTTTTCCTAATAACTTTGTTGATGTGCTATGAATGATTGAAAACTTGAGTATGTAGTGTATACGATATTAAATTGTGAATTTAGTGGGACTTAGGATGTAACGGCATATCAACATTTGAAGATATGGGTACTTGATATCCTGTTAAGGGAATTTGCCTCCAAATTTTAAGCTGGAAAGGCACTGGAATAACTGTTCAGAAAAGAATCATGGGGGACTTCCCTGGTGTTCCAGTGGGTAAGACTGCGCTCCCAATGCAGGGGGCCTGGGTTCGATTCCTGGTGGGGGAACTAGATCCTGCATACATGCTGCAACTAAGAAGTCCTCATGCCACAACTAAGAGTCCACATGCCTCAACTAAGCCCTGGCACAGCCTAAGTAAATTAATTAATAAATTTAAAAAAAGAAAAGAAAAGAATCATGGGAATTTCCTGGCTGTCCAGTCGGTTAGGACTCTGTCTTTCCACTGTAGGGGGCACAGGTTCGATCCCTGGCTAGGGAACTAAGATCCCACAAGCTGCGCAGTGCAGCCAAAAAAAAAAAAAAAAAAGAATCACAACTACATAATTTTTTAGGTTTTTGGTATGTATGTTAAGAATTGTGTACAGAGCCTCCCTGGTGGCGCAGTGGTTGAGAATCCGCCTGCCAGTGCAGGGGACACGGGTTCGATCCGTGGGCCGGGAAGATCCCACATGCCGTGGAGCAACTAAGCCCGTGCACCACAACTACTGAGCCTGTGCTCTAGAGCCCATGAGCCACAACTACTGAGCCCACGTGCCGCAACTACTGAAGCCTGTGTGCCTGGAGCCCGTGCTCCACAATGAGAGAAGCCTCCGCAGTGAGAAGCCCGTGCACTGCAACAAAGAGTAGCCCCCGTTTGCCGCAACTAGAGAAAGCCCGCGCACAGCAACGAAGACCCAACACAGCCAAAAATAAATAAATTTATTTTAAAAAATGAATTGTGTACAAATTGAAATGCCTGTGTACTGATTCTCGAAACAACTAATAAAATCTCAATTATGAAAGAAAAGAAAAGAAAACAAAAATGAAGATAGTTTAAGGGGCCACTGAGAGGACATCACGCAGACTAACATTTGCATTGTAGGGTCCCACAAGCAGCCAAAAAATAAATAAAATAAATAAAATTTTTTTAAAAAGAAAGAAAATGCAAATTCACATGAATTTTTTAAAATTTATTTATTTAATTTATTTTTTGGCTGTGTTGGGTCTTCGCTGCTGCACGCGGCCTTTCTCTAGTTGTGGCGAGCAGGGGCTACTCTTCCTTGTGGTGCACGGGCTTCTCATTGCGGTGGCTTCTCTTGTCGCGGAGCACGGGCTCTAGGAGCGCAGGCTTCAGTAGTTGTGGCATGCGGGCTCAGTAGTTGTGGCTCACAGGCTCTAGAGCGTAAGCTCAGTAGTTGTGGTGCACAGGCTTAGTTGCTCCACGGCATGTGGGATCTTCCTGGACCAGGGCTCGAACCCATGTCCCCTGCATTGGCAGGTGGATTCTTAACCACTGCGCCACCAGGGAAGTCCCTGCATTTTATTTCATAAAATAACCAAATGCAAAAGAATGTATAGTCAAAAGTAAGTTTCACAAGTGTTGAACTCTCATACTACTGGTGGAGTGTCATTTGGTACAGTCACTCTGGAAAGCTGGCAGTATATACTAAAGCTGAAAATATGCCATACCCTATGACCTAGTAATTTCATTCCTAGGTGTATTCCTAGGTGTATACCCAACAGAAATGAATACATATGTTTACTGAAAGACATGTGCTCACAGCAACATAAGTTGCAATAGCTCAAAACTGGAAACTATCCACAACAGTAGAATGAATAAACAAAGTGGGATATTCACTACATGGAATACCATTCAGGAATGAGAATGAATCATCTCCAACCACATGCATAATATGGATGAATCTTATAGGCAAATATTGAGCAAAAGATGCCAGACAAAATAGTATACATGATTCTATTCATATAAAGTATAAAAACAGGCAAAACTAATGCAAGCTGTTAAGAATCGGGATAGAGGGTTACCTTTTTTGTTTCTAGGGTGCTGATGAGATTCTGATTCCTGTTCTAGGTGCTGGTTACTCAGATGTGTTCAGTTTGTGAAAATTGAGCCATGCACTTGTGATATGTGAACTTATTTTTGTATTATGCTTCAATTTTTTACAAAAAGTCTCTCCTCTAGTCCCTTTCCCCTCCCTAGAGGCAATTTCTGTTACCAGTTTCTTATGTCCTTCCTGAGTTATTTTACTTTTTTTACTTGTTTTTTTGGCCGCGCGGCATGTGAGATCTTAGTTCCCCAAGCAGGGGTTGAACCCACGTCCCCTGCATTGGAAGGCAGATTCTTAAGGCAGGTTCAGACTGGACCACCAGGGAAGTCCCCCAACTTCATTCTTTTTCATGTCCCAGCACCACCTGTTGAAAAGACTTTCTTTCCTTGCAGTGTCTGGCACCTTTGCTGCAAATCAGTTGATCATAAATATAAGGGTTTATTTCTGGAAGAACATTTTGTCTTATTTAATACATTTCTCTCATTTGGATCTCGAAGAATTAGAATCCCTGAAAACTCTAGTTACTTCCCTTCTCCCATGCCCAGCCACCCTGGTAGATGGCTGTAGGTACATTTGGAGAAGGGTAGGAAGAAGTTTTACAGTGTTTTGCCAATGTAACATGGTCCTTCATCAAGGGGACCCAGCCTTCCCTTATTCAAGGGGCTCTAGGTCTGGAATTGGCTCAAGTCTGAGAATTTGCTGAGGGTAGAGCCTTGTGTTTTTTGGCATACTCAGCAAGATGTGTAGCAACATGAGAGACCCATGGAGGGGCATCTCCTAACACTGACTTTATGGGGTTCTCGTACCAACTATAGATTGGCATGTATATAAAATGCTTAATGCCATGGTACACGGCACATCATAAAGGCTCAACAAAATAGCTAGAATGCTATTGCAGTAGGCCAAAGAATAAACAGAGTGGATGTAGTGAATGTAGGCTACTGTTGTTTTAAAAAACTTAGCTGAAAATAGGAGATGGGGACGGAAGCCAAAGGGAAATTTCTTTGTTTTCAAAGACAGATTTTTCCATGTTTATAGGTTGGCATGTATATATTCCAGGCAAAAGAGGGACTCTGAAACCATAAAACTAAGAGAGAATAATAGACGGAGCAAAGTCCCTGAGAGGGCACAAGGAGATGAAATCCAGGCACACCTATACAGACAAGCTCTGCGTATGAGGGACTTCCCATGAGGTGGGGAAGCAAGTACCAGTGGTCACACTGGTAAATATGGAGTCACAGCAGGGAATGGAATGTTAAGGGAGTTCCTGTTTGACATCCTGTGTTTTCTTGGTGAAGGGGAAGGCAGTCACTGGTTTGGGGCTATAAAAGACATAAACAATGTTGAAGGTTCAGCTGAGGATGGAGTGGAAAGGCTGGCCCCTCTCAGCAGCACTGTGAATTTTTTTTTCTTCATAGCTCACATATAGGCATGAGGACAGATGGGAGATATACCCATATTGGGGCTGTGGATTAGTTAATTCTTTTGGTTGCAAGTAACAGAAACTCAACTTAAACTACCTGAAGCAGAAGAGAGAATTACTTGGAAGAATACTGCGATCTCCCACTGACTACAGTTAATTGTCAAAGGGATCCTGGGACTGAAGTGCATTAGGAAACCTAAGAACTTGTCTGTCATCTCGGCCCTCCACAGACCACATACTGGGACTTGCCTACCAACGGCTCCCAAGTTCATGAGTTACAATCCAGGCCCAGAGAAATTTCTAAAATTCCTAGGTAAGGAAGTAGTTGGGTCAGCCTGGTGATAGAGGTAGGGAAAAGAGGCAGTTCTGAAACAGGAGGCTAGGCAGAATTCTAATAGGTTTCTGCTAGGAAAGGGCAGGTTTCCATCAGAACTGTAAAAATGTCTACTTAGTCAAGGAACTAGATTTACATTTTATAAACAGTAATTCCACAGAGAACATAATCATTCATCAGACATTTTAATGAAACCCAATCTGGTATGACCCCTGCTTTTGGGGTAGCCCATCAATCCAAGGAGAAACAAACAGTTACAACACAACTTGCTAAATACCAGAACAGGTAATTACAAATACCCTGTGCCCCAGCTACACCCCCCTGGGGCTGATACCAGGCGGACTGAGGGAAGAAGCAACAGGGGTAGGAGGATGACCCACACCAGCTATTGGAATATGCGATATGTCATGTTTAGAAATTCAGTTTGGTAGAGCTACCCAAGGCAAAGTGGTAGGCCTTGTTTACTTAATTCAGTAAAGCTTTACTGCACACCTACTTAGGAATGGGTGCCACGGAGGCATGTCAAAATTAAAACACATTGCTGCTGCTGCTGCTGCTGACTGGAGCTTTTATTAGGGAGGCAGGGCATGAACACAACTTGATGACTACAGACTCTTCCTGCTTTGTATTCAGTTATCTAACTCTTTAACCTCCTTGAATGGCCTCACTTCATTTCATGAAAAATGTTCACAGAGGACTCATTGGAAGGTTTTGTGCTAGTGTCCTGATTCTGATGAGACTCGGGGAGGAGTGAGACCCAGTTCTCAAGAATTTTCCAGCTACTGGCTGCCTGGAACTAATCCAAATCCACCAGATAAAGTACAACAAGCTGGTCCTGGTTCTACTTCTTGCTGCCTAGACCACAGCTCCCCTGTTTTTCCTTAAAATTAATCTTCTCCCAAAGCTCACTGTGCTTATGTCCCAGACCCATCTTGAACCAACTTTCCAAACACAGGATGCAGACGACTTACTTCACAGCATGTGGTTTTAGAACAAAAGAAAAAGCTTAGGTATTTAGGTGTCTGAAACCCAATAAATTCCTGGTACACTGCTACCACCCCCAAATCCAATGCAATCTAGAGCTGTTAAAACAAGTACAGACCAAGGAGGTACAGCGTATACTGTGATGCTGGCTTACTTTGTATGATCCTTTAAAAAGGACATTGAAAAACCAGCACCTGTTTGGGGAGAGATCATGTGTGGGACTTGAATACCTATCTTTAAGGAATGACTGACCAAATTAATGCTAATTAACCTGAAAACATGGGGGCAGAGTATCTGTGGTTAAGTTTTCTGAAGGGCTGCCATGTAGATCAAGTTTTAAACATATTCTGGGCAAGGCTTCCAGGGAAGGAGAATGTTGTTCTTAAGGGCCTTCTAAATTGTCAGAGCTGTCCCACAGTGAAATGACCTGCGTTGTGAGGTAGTGAGCTCCCTGTCAAGGGAGGTTTTAAAGGGTAGAAGACCACTTGGCAGGAATATCATCAAAAGGGGGCTAAACCAGGTTTGTTTAAACCTGGCATGGAGGAAGAGGCAGAGGAGGAGAAGATCTTGCTCCCCATAAATGGGGTCCTCCTGACTGCATGCAAGGGGACAGGTAATCCCTGCGTGCACAAACTAGAAAACACAAAGCCCGTAAATTAGATGGGGAGAACTTTTAGCCCAATATCCACACACAGAAACTCTTTTAGGATAGAGTAGGTTGGAAAACTTTAACCAAATAATGTCACTTGTCCTACTGGGACTGTCTGTTCTAGACACATGTATTAAGGCAGCCAGCGTGGTAGAATAAAGTTCAGCTCTGTGTAGCAAGAGACCTGGGTTTTAGTTCTGACTCTGCCCTGTATAACCGGGGGCTCCTTCCCTTTTCTGGGCCCCTCCGCAAAAAGAAATGAACTTACACAGTCCTTCCCATTCTAAAGGGCGTTGCCTTTCTGGCTAGGCACCCCTATAGCAGATCTAGGGCTACAGTTCTGGACCCCAGGGCTACACTTGTGGACGGCCAGAGACCACCTCTGGCGGAAGCAACGGCCACACTCGAGGCAGGGGAAGGGCTTCTCCCCAGTGTGCAGGAGCTGGTGCTGAGCCAGGTGGCTCCACTGGGCGAACCGCTTGGAGCACAGGTCGCAGGCATAGGGCCGCTCGCCCGAGTGGACGCGCCGGTGACTGGCCAGCAGTGAGGGGTAGGCGAAGCGGCGGCCACAGTCGTCACATGCGTGCAGTTTCTCCTCGGTGTGCGTGCTGCGGTGTATGGCGAGGGAACCGCTCCGCCGGAAGGCACGTCCGCAGTCCGGGCAGGGATAGGGCTTCTCTCCCGTGTGCAAGAGCTGGTGCTGGAGCAGCGTGCTGCGCTGGGAGAAGCGGGCCTCGCAGTGCTCGCAGGCGTAGGGACGCTCTCCGGAGTGCACCCGCCGGTGACTGACCAGGCGAGAGGAGGAGGAGAAGCGCCGCTCGCAGTCCGGGCATGGGTAGGGCTTCTCGCCCGTGTGGATGCGCTGGTGGATGACCAGAGCGGTGCGCTGGCGGAAGCGCCGGCTGCATTCCAGGCAGGTGTAGGGCTTCTCTCCGGTGTGTGTGCGCTGGTGGATGGCGAGCAGGGAGGGGTAGGCGAAGCGACGCCCGCAGCTGGGGCACTGGTGGGGTTTTTCACCCGTGTGTGTGGTCCGATGATTGGCCAAGGACCTGCTCCTCCGGAAACAGCGGCCACAGTCAGGACAGTGGTAGGGCTTCTCGCCTGTGTGGATAACCTGGTGCTGGGAGAGGTTCTTGCGCTGGGAGAACCGCTTGCCACACTGGTCACAAACGTAGGGACACTCCCCAGAGTGTGCCCGCCGGTGACTGACCAGCAGGGACGGGTAGGAAAAGCGGCGCCCACAGTCTGGGCAAGGGTAAGGCTTTTTCAGATTCTGGGCACACTTGTGGCTCTGCAGGGCCGGGTGATCGGGAAAGGTACAACCACAGTCAGGGCAGATGGGACCTCCGGATGTTTGCCTGGGGATCAGGCGGGGTTTGCTGGGCCGGCGGCCTCGCTTCCCCTTTCGGGGTGCCTCCTTAGGCGGGAATACTTCCTTCTCTTCATTCTTCTTTCTGGTTCTGGTTTCTACAGGAACACAAAGGAGAAATTAATTTAACAAACACTGGGCTCCTACTCTTTCCTATTATAGTGTTACAGGTTATAAAACAGACTCAGCTCGTCTTCAAGGAATGTTAGTGACAAAGACAACCAACCAAGTGTGACATACGGCTATGGAAATATGGAGGGTATTACAGGAGCCCCTAATCCAGCTTGGAGAAATCAGGGAAGGTTTCTTGGAGGAGGTTAAGCTGACTTTAAAAAGGTTTTGGGGGCTTCCCCCGTGGCGCAGTGGTTAAGAATCCTCCTGCCAATGCAGGGGACACGGATTCGAGTCCTGCACCGGGAAGACCCCCCATGCTGCGGAGCAACTAAGCCCGTGCGCCACAACTACTGAGCCTGCGTTCTAGAGCCCATGAGCCTCAACTACTGAAGCCCGCACGTCTAGAGCCCCAGCTCTGCAACAAGAGAAGCCACTGCAATGAGAAGCCCATGCACTGCAAGGAAGAGTAGCCCCGTTCGCCACAACCAGAGAAAGCCTGCGTGCAGCAAAAGACCCAACTCAGCCAAAAATAAATAAATAAATAAATTAATTAAAAAAAAAAGTTTTGGGGACTTCCCTGGAGGTCAGCGCTTCCACTGCAGGGGGTATGGGTTCGATCCCTGGTCCAGGAACTAAGATCCCGCATGCCACATAACGTGGCCAAAAATAAACAAATGAATAAAATAAAATAATAATTTTTTTTTCAGTTTTTGAAGAGGTAAATATAAGGCAGGAAGTGGAAACAAATGAGGTGTGATTTGGCATTGACTAGGTCATAAGGCCCTTTAAGCCAATGCTTCTCAAATTTTATTGTGATCCGAATCATTTGGAGGGTTTAATGAAACAGATTGCTGGGCCCTACCCCCAGTTTTAGATTCAACATGTCTAGGACGGGGTCCAGGAATTTGCATTTTCTAATACATTTCCGACTGATGCTGCTGCTGCTGCTGCTGCTGCTGCTGCTGCTGGTCTGACGGCCACACTGTGAGAACCAAACCTAAACGTACATCCAAATCAACTGAGGCTATTAAAATATGTATATGTTCATAGATATCCATAAGAGTAAATGAGTCGTTCTGGGATGGGATCCAGGAATCTGTATTTTCACCAAGTTCCCCAAGTGTCTTAGATATAACTGACAGCCATTTGACAACCTGCCTTGGCAAAAACTGAAAGGTTTTTTTTTTGTTTTTTTTTTCTGGTACGCGGGCCTCTCACTGTTCTGGCCTCTCCCGTTGCAGAGCACAGGCTCTGGACGCGCAGGCTCAGCGGCCATGGCTCACGGGCCTAGCCGCTCCGCGGCATGTGGGATCTTCCCGGACCAGGGCACGAACCCGTGTCCCCTGCATTGGCAGGCGGACTCTCAACCACTGTGCCACCAGGGAAGCCAAGCTGAAAGGTTTTAAGCAAGGAAATATCATGTCCGATCTGAATCTTAGAAAGATAGCCCTGCTCTTAGAGAATCTGGCACAGAAACTCCAGCCCAGACAGTTGCATCTGCCCCTGTAGGTGGATCTGGGGGGACCTTCTACCTGAATGGCCTTAATCAGAGCCTTGCTTGATCCTGAGGAGACGTGCAGATTCCTGCACTGATCGGGGTCATTCTGCCAGAAGGGCAAACAGAGGCCCCTGCACCCCAGGCCACTGTTCCCCATAAGATCCCTTCAACCAAAACCTGGAAAAGTCAGAGGTATAGGCTCTCTCAGTCAGAGCCCAATTCAAAGCATGCTGGAGACAGAGTCCTGGGAAGGAGGAAGGAGGGTTGTAGCTCTTTTGAAAAGCTCACTGATCCATTTACACAACAGACAACTGCAGATAGTCAGTTTACAAACTGACAAGTGAATCTTTGGTAGAAGGACTCGACACCATGAAAGAGACAGGAACTCTGAAGTTGTAAAAACGAACACGGTAAATGGAGCGTGGGTCATAGGTACCCCTAGCCACGGAAACTCTGGACTGAGTCATTAGAGGCTGCAAGCCCTCCGAGGCATTTTTCACTTACTTCTTTGGACTGTTACCCTCCTTGGGCACTCCTGTGGATCCAGAGCAGCCGGTTCCCAATCATCGGTATTTCGTTCCAACCAGGAGATGAGGGTTGGTTTGGGACCTGCGCACCCTGGGGAAGAAGAATCAGTCAGAGGCCCAGCTCGTACATAACGCTGGGTAGACTTATCTACCCGGTGGCATCTCCTGCCAAGCCCCTGTCCTCCCGCCCGACACAACCTCTTCGCAGGCCAGGACCATGGACACTCTGGACTCCCACCCCCAGTTCCTCCATCCCTTCAGGTCCCGCGGAAGCGGACTGGGGCGGGCCTTACCGAGCGCGCCCAGGTGGCCGTAGGTCTCCTGCATCACGTCCCGGTACAGGGCCCTCTGGGCGGGCCACAGACACTCCCACTCCTCCGGGGAGAAGTACACGGCCACGTCCCCGAACTTCACCGCCCTCGGCCTCCTTCCCCTTCTCCGGCCGGGTCCGGCCTCTCCTGGTCCCCGCGCGGGGAGCGGAGCCGAAGGCCGCGCCATTGGACCCGACAAGCCGGCGCCACGGCTGTCCCGGCCTTGGCCGCTGGGCGCTGGCGGGCGCCGGGACTTGGGAGCCCAAGCCGGATCCGGGCGGAGCGTGCCTGGGGAGACCAGGAGGGAACAGGAATCGGCCGCCGGCGGGGTTAACGGAAACCTTTCGCTGTTATTCAGGAAACTCCTGCCCGAACTTGGGTGAAAGGCACCGGAAGATGCCTTCAGGGAAAATGGCGGCCCCGCTACTGCACCGCCTTTGCCTGAAACACAAGCAGCTTCCAGCTATCGATTTTATTGACCGGAGCGCCATGCCGGCTCCCTAACCTCTTTGCCCTCAAGTGTGATGGCGCTGCGATTGGGCTTCACGCCCTTTTCCCCCCCTATTCCACGCGGTCATTGGGCGGTGGCCTAAGATCGAGTATTCTGATTGGGTATTGCCAAAAGCGGCCTGTTTGAACGAAGCCAACGGAAGCGTAAGGGCAGAAAGTTGGACCCTCGATGTCGGGTGACTGCCCGGGAGTCTGGAGGCGGGAAGGGGCGACCCCGCCTGGGATCAGTAATGGTCCTCTGTTTCTTGGAGGCGCAGCCTAGCCGAGGGAGGGAAGGATTTGAGCGACGGAGCCACTCTGGCCAACCCGGGGCTGGAATATCCCTGGGTCTCCTTTCCTGGCTTTCTCAGAGGAGCCTTCTCTTGCGATAGTGGGTAACTCCCTCCTTGCCCTTTGGGGAAGGGAATTAACGTTAGCGTTTCCTGTGCGCAGGTACCATGCCCAACATATTACACGTTCAACGTATTTATTTTTTGCTACCATGTGTGAAACGATGATTATCATCCTGGTTCTACTGATGAGGAAAATCTCAGAGGGCACTTGCTAGTAAGGAGAAGAACAAAGATTTTGTCCAACTGAAGAAAACGTACAACCTAAAAGTTCCGAGTTGAGTTTTATTCCAGGAGCTTACTGAGGACTATCCTCTCAGCTCTGAGGAACTGCTCCAAAGAGGTAAGGGAGGAGCCAGGATATATAGCAGTTTTTGCTGGAAAAAAATATATATATATTTGAACATCAAAACATTATTGCTAATCACAAAAAAACAGACATTTCAAGTTAGTGATTTTAGGGCTTTTCTATATATGGGAAGATGCAAGAGTCTGGGCTTGTTGAAATTGTTCTTTAGATATGCAACTTAACTATCGAACAGTATCCAGGGCACAGAATGTTTCCTGTATTTTTCCATCTTGAATTTCCCTCAAGGCACACCTTGGTAGGGAGTAGGAGGGCCTGGTGGCTGCAGTGGCTGATAACTTGATGGCCGGCAGCATTTGTTGTTTACCAAATGGCAGGCAAGGTTCCCTTTCCACAGGGCCCCGCCTTTTTTTTTTTTTTTTGGCCATGCCCAGCGGCTTGTGTGATCTCATTTCCCTGACCAAGGATCGAACCCAAGCCATGGCAGTGAAAGCCCGGAATCCTAACCACTAGGCCACCAGGGAGCTCCTGCACAGGGCCCCCTCTTGGTCATAAATTCGACCAAGGTTTGGGAGGCTTTTCATGGTCAATTTGTCATGGAATTCTTATTCCTAGGTCAGAGGAAGATTTCATTGATCAGCCACCCAATGTGCTGCTTCTGTTTTTTTTTTTTTTTAATTTTTTAAATTTTTATTTGGTTGTGCCAGTTGGGGCAGATGTGCTCCTTAGTTGCGGCTCACCGGCTCCTTAGTTGTGGCATGCGAACTCTTTGTTGCGACATGCATGTGGGACCTTAGTTCCCTGACCAGGGGTTGAACCCAGGCTCCCTGCATTGGGAACATGGAGTCTTAACCACTGTGCCACCAGGGAAGTCCCCCAATGTGTTATTTTTGGATTGGGCCCTATTAATAACCTAAAATTCTCTGGATCGTGTGTTTTACTAGTCTATTCCTATAATCCAGGAAATGTTTTCCCTTGTTGCTTCTCCATATCTAGAGTCTCACTGTTAAAATTATTTTACATAGGGTTATGTATATGATCAATTGCCTCAAGACATTTAGCCATCATTAATTTTGTTGGAGGCCTGATGATACATTAGGTAATGCAAGAGGTAACAATCTTATAAAATAGACAGGATATAAGTAATATAGCTAGTAACATTAATAAGGTCATAGTACAGCAGAGAGAGACACAAGGCATAAGCAATTGGAGAACAACATAAAGAGAACAAATTTCAATGATTAGTATAACTAGTTGTAACCTGGTCGCAAGAAGCCATCAAGTCCAGAGGGGAGCTAGCTAGAGAAGCCAAATTCTGGAGGGATCAGGCAGAGAAAAAGAGCAATGTATCATCTTCATTTACAATACAGAGGTATACTTTATCAACTTTTTGTAGGTCATAGCATAAGAGGAAAGGTTTTCTGGAAAACAGAGATTAAAAGCCAGCCAGTAATATTTTAGACAAAAAGTCATAAAATTATAAATCATATTTATCAGTTCATTCAGTCCCATGTAATTCCTGTTAATCTGGAGGAAGCCATCAGGTTTCCTGTTAGAGTTTTGTGAATCTTAATGTAAACTATGGACTTTGAGTGATAATGATGAGTCAACGTAGGTTCATAGATTGTAACAAATGTGCCACTCTGGTATGGGTTGTTGATAGTGGGGGAGGCTGGGGGGAGGGCAGAGGAATATGGGAACTCTGTACATTCAGCTCAATTCTACTGCGAACTCTAAACTACTCTAAAACTAAAATCTATTAAAAAAATTCTAAATAATGATTCATGTTATAACACGGATGAACTTTAAAAACATGCCAAGTGAAATAAGCCGGATTAAAAAAGACCACATGTCTTATGATTCCATTTACATGAAATGTCCAGAAAAGGCAAATCTACAGAGAGATAAAGTAGATCAGTGGTTGCCCGGGGCTGGAGGAGAGGAGAATGGGGAGTGATGGCTGGGGAGTTCCTTTCTGGAGTGATGACAATGTGTTTAGTTGATTGTGGTGATGGTTTCATAACTCTAAATATACTAAAGAACACTGAATTTTACACTTTAAATGGGTGAATTACATGGTATGTGAATAACATTTCAATAAAGCCGTTTAAAAAAAAAACTATGCTGTAGTCATAGACACAGCAAGATGGTCATAGTAAATTATTTAAAAAAAAAAAAAGGCTTTCAAGAGGCACTCTAGGACAGTCCCTCCCCAAGCCTCAGCCCACTATCCCCTCTGTTCCCCTCAGCTCCAGGCATTTTGCCCTGAGTAGTCCGCATCTGCAGTTCTAGCCCAAGAACTGGCTTACGTACATCGTGAATAGATGAATAAAGAGTGAGCAAAAATGAGCAAAGGGAGACCACTAAAGGGCCTCACGGAGCGCCCTCAGGTGGCCATAGGGTTCTAGTATCACTTTCGGTAAAGGGCCTTCTGCGCCTCGGATTTCACCACTTCTCCAAGAAGAAATACTCCGCCGCGCGGCAAAGTTACACAGCTCACAGCCTCCTCGGCTCGGATCCAGGCTCTGGGCTGCAGATGGGGAACGGGACTAGGGCGGCGCTTGAATTCTTCCAGCCCCCAGGTCCTAGATGCCCCAATCCAAGAGCTACTCTCTTTTCCGGACCGAGGAGACACTGCCCTGCTAGACCCGGTGTCTGAGCCAGCCCGGATTTGGCTTTGCGTGGGGCCAAGCTGCGGCCCAAACAGAGGAATCACAACGTCATGGGTCACTCTGGTACTCAGAGTGGACAATGGTACCGGAAAACGCCCTAAGAGAATATGGCGGCGACCTGCCTTCACAACCATCATTCAGATGCAGTCGGAAGCTGGTCATTCCCTCCCCCTAGGTGGTCTTATCAAATAAGAGCCAGCTCCGAATACTCAGCTCCAGCTCTTAAAATTCCTAACCCCTCATTGGTGCTTGCGGAGATTAGCTTGAGGAGGTGGCTGTTGACAGCGCCCGGTGACTGGACTGTTCCCATCACTGAAATAACTAAGTACGTGCTGATTGGCCTCTTGGGCCAGACTCTAGGACGCTGTTGCTAGGTAACGCCTGACAGGAGGCCGGGTTCGCAAGAACAGGATCAGGAGTCTCCGGAGGTTACCATGTAGCGAGCCCGCATTGGTCAGCGTCCTCTGGGCTATTCCACCTCAGCTCCTTCTGTTCTGCTGACCCACAAGGCCTCGGAGAGTGCGTCCTGGCCGCAAAATTAACTGGGTTCCTGTCCTGAGAGAAGCCAGTAGGGAGCTGAGCACCTTTGTGGAATTTCTACATTGCCCCAGGTGCACAACAACCTTCTTAGAATCATCTAACCTTGATCAACGCTCCATGTGAGGGTAGGGACTGTGGTCTCTATTTAAGAATAAGAACATTGAGATTCATTAAGATTTGTGCACTTTTGTGTATTATATTATTCTTTAAAAAAAAAAGTAATGTATATCTCAATATGTAAATGCTTGGGCAGGGCTTTGCCAAAGGATTTAGTGAAGCAATCATATGGAAATATGCTTGCACTACATATAGGATTTCTATGAACACAGCAGCTACAAACTCAGGCTGTCACAGATGGGTTGTGCTGCTGATTCAAATTCAAGTGTGGCCATCTGTGCAATGATTTTCCAAAATGGCAAATAATTCTTGGCAAAGTTCCAAACAAAACAAAATACAGTCTTTCCTCCATTTATACAGGCCTTTCTGGAAAAGTCAGGATTAAAACTGTACTTGTAAGTTTGTGCTTCTATATAAAATAAATATAGGTTCTGTACTCAGATAATTACAAACCTGTTTTCACCTACACGCATGTCCACGGGGCATTCTGAGCATGGTAGAGGACAAGGGACACTTTTTCACTGAGCAGGGCTGGCTGGTTTTGAGCAAGACAGCTGATACCCCTGGGCCCACCCATTATCCATAGATAAGGAAGGATCCCTTATCTATGTCGATTAGAAATTGTCCATTCTCCCGCTTTGGAAGGTAAGCTCCTTGAGGAGAGAAACTTTGCCTGTTTTTTTCCCCCATGGATTTGTCCTAAACTACAGGTACACAATAGACTCGGGACTGGCATGGGAAAACCATGAGAAGGAAGGACTCGGGTAACAGGATTTTAGGTCATATGCTAGCAACAGGAGTAAAGTGTAGTTGAATAGTCAACTAAAATATCTAGAAAAAAATAAGCTCTCGGCTCATCAACCATGTGAAAATGTTTAGCAGCCAATTAGATGTGCAGGCCTAGAGGAGGATTTCTCAATCGCAGCACTATTAATATTTTGAGTCAGAGAATTCTTGGTTGTGAGGCGCTGTCCTGTGCATGGTAGGATGTTTAGTGGAAGCATCCCTAGCCTCTACCCACTAGATGTCAGTAGCGCACACATAGCCCTCCCTGGACCTTCCGTTCCCCCCCACCCCCACCCCCATGCTGGACAACCAAAAAATGTCTCTATACATTGCCAAACATCCCCTGAGGGGTGGGGTAGTGGGGAGTCACCCCCCCAAGTGGGGAATCACTGGCCTAGAGGATATAATGACAGTTGGAACCAAGGAAAAGAGGTTGGATGCCTGAACCTTGGGAAAATGTTTTTTTTTTTTAATTTATTTTATTTATTTTTGGCTGCATTGGGTGTTCGTTGCTGCGCATGGGCTTTCTTTAGTTGCGGTGAGCAGGGGCTACTCTTCGTTGTGGCGCACGGGCTTCTCATGGCGGTGGCTTCTCTTGCTGTGGAGCACGGGCTCTAGGCGCACGGGCCTCAGTAGTTGTGGCTCACAGGCTCTATAGCGCAGGCTCAGTAGCTGTGGCGAATGGGCCCAGCTGCTCTGCAGCATGTGGGATCTTCCTCGACCAGGGCTCAAACCCGTGTCCCCAGCATCGGCAGGCAGATTCTTAACCACTGCGCCATCAGGGAAGCCCCAACATATTTATTCTAAAAGGCATGCATTAGTTCTGAGAGGCTGACACCCAATTATTTGCAGCCTCCCGAGTTTTGTCCTCTGGTCCTTTGCACAGTTGGGATGACCCATGCACAGTCTCCCCACCGACCCCCTTTCCCTCAGTTCTTAGATGATTCATCACCTTCTCTGAGGTTTCTCTAGCTCTGCTTATGTGCACTTTTGGGAACCTGCATATAAGCTGAGTTTAGCATTTATCTCACTAGGCCCTGGTCTGTTTACTTGTCTGTCTGTGGACAAGGACTCTCACTGTCTTGCTCACCACAGTATTTTTTGTGTCTGGCATGTGGTTTGAGTTTTAAAAGTGTGTTGAGCAAATAAATGGACATGTCATCCCATATTTATAGCCTTCTTTTTTTTATTGATTTATTTATTTTTGGCTGTGTTGGGTCTTCTTTGCTGAGCACAGGTTTTCTCTAGTTGCGGTGAGCGGGGGCTACTCTTCGTTGTGGTGCGCGGGCTTCTCATTGCGGTGGCTTCTCTTGTTGTGGAACACGGGCTCTAGAAGCACAGGCTTCAGTAGTTGTGGCTCGTGGGTTCTAGAGCGCAGGCTTAGCAGTTGTGGCGCATGGGCCCCGTTGCTCTGCAGCATGTGGGATCCTCCCGGGCCAGGGCTCGAACCCATGTGCCCTGCCTTGGCAGGCGGGTTCTTAACCATTGCGCCACCAGGGAAGCCCTAGAGCCTTCTTGACCAGCCAGGGCCCTTGCCTCCCATGTCTAGGCCTCTTTCTCTGGAGCAAAGGTCATAGCCAGGTGAATGTATTTTGTGTGTGTCGTGGACCTCCCTGCCTCAGCATTGCCACTGATACCACTGCCCCTCTGCCTTCTCAGCCTATAGTATCAGGTACAGTCATTTCTAGAAACCTCTACCTGGACTTGTTTTCTGAGTGTTGTCTAGAGCTGGCCTCCACCTGAAACCACAGGATGTCAGGAATGGCCTTTAGATAACATGGCAGCTGTCTAGTCCAACTTTCTCCACTTCAGTTGAGCCAGCTGTCCTCACAGGCACCATCTGCTCTCATTTATTATTTTTTTCTCAGGTGCGATAGGAGCATTCAAAATGCATTTAAGGAATATGTCTGCAATGCAGATTTTAAACCTCTCTCAAAAATGGCCTACTCTCTGAAATATCTGCATAGTAATTGCAGTAGGAACTTTCAAGATTCGTATATTCCATTTTCTTTAGTGCTAAAACACTAGTATTTTTGTTGGTGATGGTATAAGTGTGGGTGCAATTGGGAGAATCCACATAGCAATTTCAACAAGCAGAAGTTTATTAAACAGAATTATTGGGAGTTCCCAATAATTGGGGTGGCTTAGTGGTTAGGATTCTGGGCTTTCACTGCTGTGGCCCAGGTTCAATCCCTGGTCAGGGAACTGAGATCCCGCAAGCCATGCGGCGCAGCCAAAAAAAAAAAATCATCGGGACTTTCCGGGTGGTCCAGTGGTCCCTCCCAATGCAGGGGACATGGGTTCAGCCTCTGGATGGGGAACTGGGATCCCACATGCCACGGGGCAACTAAGCCCCCGCACTCTGGAGCAACCAAGCCTCTACGCTCTGGAGCTCGTGCACCACAACTAGAGAAAAGCCCACGCACTGCAACGAAGATCCTGTGTGCCATGACTAGGACCTGATTCAGCCAAATAAATAAATAAATAAAATTTAAAAATACTTTATAAAAAAAGAATGATCAACTAAAAACGGGAATTAGAGAAATGAGGGATTGGATTATGTATTAGTTTCCTAGGGCTGCCGTGACAAATTACCACAAATTGGGTGCCTTAAGACAACATAAATCTATTCTCTCATAGTTCTGGAGACTAGAATCCTGAAATCAAGGCATCAGCAGGGCCATACTCCCTTTGAGACCCTAGGGGGAATCTTTCCGTGCCTCTTCCTAGCTTCTGGTGGTTTGCTGGTGATCTCTGGCATTCCTTAGATTTGTACATGCATCACTCTAATCTCTGCCTCTGTTACCACATGGCATTCTTCTTGCATGTCTCTTTGTGTGTCTTCACATGGCCTTCTCCTTTCCATGAGTCTGTGTCCAAACTTCCTTCTTCTTACAAGGACACCAGTAATTGGATTGAGGCCCAACCAAATACAGTATGATTTCAATGATTATGTCTGCAAAGACTCTATTTCCAAATAAGGTCACAGTCACAGGAACTGGGACACAATTCTGAGGGACACAATTCTGCCTGCTATAGATAGTAAGAAGGAAAGAGAATTCTAAAGAATGCAGGAATAGCAGCTATAAGAGCAGCCACTACCCCTCAGCTGGAGATACTGCACCTAAGAAAGAGCCTCTACCTGGGCCTCCCTGGAGCTGAGATCCAGAATTTTGGGGGGAGAACACAGAAGTCACTGGAGTGTCACTCTGGTGGAACATGCTGGAAATCTTCCCTCTAGGGTGCCAGGGAAAACTGTTCATGGGAAGGTGTCTCACCAGAGGCACTGTACCATTAAACTGTCCAAGGGGTGTACCAGGGGAAGCTGCTGGCATTTGGGTGCCGCTGGCCACTACGTACTTCAGGAGCCTGCCAATAGGGCTCATGGGAACCAGGAAGCAAAGCCCTTCCTTCCTGCAATGTCTCCCCAACTCTCTACTGACAAAACATTAATTGTGCCAGCTGGGAAAGAAAAAGTAGTTAAAGGGCCCAGATCCATTTTCACAGAGCATGCAAAAAGAACGAATTTTTTTCCAAGAGGTAATAAATGAATAACTGGCACAGTGACATACATCTGTTTCAGATACTAATAGGTAGCTCCCTTTACACTTCTTGACTCTCTCTCTAATCCTCCCAATGTTCTTCCTTCCCCTGACATCCTCACCATAAGCCCTATCACTTTTTTTCTGGCCGCACTGTGGGATAAGTGGCATCTTAGTTCCCTGACCAAGGATTGAACCCGTGCCCCCTGCAGGGGAAGTGTGGAGTCTTAACCACTGGACCGCCAGGGAAGTCCAGGCCCTATCACTTTACCATTCAGTTCCTCCAAACTTGACACCTGCCTATCATACCCACTTAAATAAATAAATAAATAAATAATAAAAGGAGGTGAGGATAGTAGTGGTGGCAGATGGTTCTAGACTGGGGAAGACGAGTTAGACGATGGGCAGGACCACTTTCCCCAGATAAATAAAAATTCTAGCAAGTAGCTGACCAGAGTGGAAGAGCCCCCAGAGGTGGTCTTGAAAGCTCCTCACCAGGGGAACTAAATTGGACAGGAGTGTGCTGGCACCTGGTGGACTAAATACTTCAGGGTGGAGGGGACTGAGGCTGAGGGAAGCAGCAGAGGCAACGGCCACCTTGTCACAGGCATATAAACTCCAAACTCCTAGGGACAGGCACCTGTCTGTTCCCACAGCATGGCACACAGGTAATGAAATTTTGTTGAATGGTTGATGCGAACCAGAGTAGCAACCCAAACCCAAGACTTCCTGTCATTTCTCTGGGGTGGTTCTTGGCAAAGGGCTATAACTGAACATCCCTCCATCTCAACACCCTGCAGCCACAACCCAACCCAATCCTCCCTGGCTGATCTAGAGCTCAGGCTAGAGGCTTCTACAGAGAAAGATACTGAGCAGAGTAGCTGGCTTGAGGACCAGAAGGGATAGAGCACTCTGAGGGAAAGAGGCAGTTTTTATCATCCTCTTTTTACCTGCAGCCTGAGACTTAACTTACTTATCAGGCACTTTCAGATGTGCCTTCTCACTTGATCTTCTAAGTCTATTTTGAGGCAGGCACGACAGGGTTTATTGTTCCCATTTTACAAATGAGACCACTAAGGCCAGGAACAGTTAAGCAGATGTGAGCCCAGAGCCTAAAGGGGTCCAGAGTATCTTAAGAATAGATACACGGATGTGCCAATCTCCAGCCACATCACCTGTCCCGTAGGAGGCTGGGTGAGGCCTCTTGCCACTGGATCAGCACACACTGGCCACACCTGGGGTGTGTACACAGGTGGTGGATAAAGTAAGAGTTTTTGAAATGGTAGTCACAAAGAGGTGACTGGAAATCCTCCCTCTAGAGTTATTTCCAGAGGCAAGGCCGTGAGGGTGTGAAGGCTCGTCACTGCTGGCCTGGGCTGAGGGCCAAGAAACCGCAGTCCACCTTATTCAATTTGATGAACTCCAGCACCCCAAGTTAGGATCATAGGGCTGGGCCCTCCCCGCCAGATTCTCAGGCCCTTTCTTTAGGCTACTTCCTTTGCCCTCAAAACTCAGATCAGGCTTGCTCGGCCCTTGAAATGTTTTCATTGCCCTGGAGTCTGGGAAACACCTGTGTATTTAAGCAGGAAAGTGAAAGCCTACAGGGGCCCTCTCAACTCATCAAAGTTGAGAGGGATCTCTACTCACAGCTGGAAGCATCACCATACCAGCAGGGAACATCCTCAGGCACCTGTGTAGCCGGCCCTGCTCCAGCGGGGAGAGAGAACACTTCTGGTTGGAAGAGCTGTTGCTTATTCGCACCAGAAGTCTCACCATGCATTTCCAGAGGCCCCAGCAGGCCTTGTGCTACAGAGAGTCACTGTAGTCCCAGAGACCTATCTGGATGAGTCCTTGGTTAGAGTCGGGAGTCTTCATTTTCCACACCAACTCTTACCGATGCTGTTCTTTCCATATCTTCCTTTCTGGATCATTACTCTTATCACTCAATCCCATAAAAGAGAATTATGCTGGGCTGAGTAGGTCACTCCGCACCTTCATCTCAGACCCAGGATTCTAGGCTCCAGGCTTTTTTGTTCTATCAAGAAAATAAATACTAGGGAATCCCCTGGCGGTCTAGTGGTTAGGACTCCCAGCTTCCACTGTAGGGGGCAGGGGCTCGATCCCTGGTCGGGGAATTAAGATCCCGCATGCCCTGGGAGCGCGGCCAAAAATAAATAATTTTTTTTAAAAAAAGAAAAAAAAGAAGAGTACTAGTTTGGACCAGGGAATCCTGGGGAAGGAGAACTAGTGGAGGCATGGGCTTTGGTTAGGCAGTGAGGGCGCCTTCACAGTACAAGAAGCCAGTACATGCCCACTACCTCCCCACCAACAGCAGGCTGCTGGTATAAAATTTCCGTGACGCAGCCTCTCTAAGCAGCAGGATTCCATCCCCGATCCCCTACTACTAAGGACTATCTACACACCCCATCAGCCAGGCCCCTCTTGAAAGAGGGCTCGTGGGAGCCCCAGAGAAAAGCGGACCCATCAAGCACGCCAAGGTGGTTACTGGTCTCCTGCAATGACGCCTCTGTACTGAGCCCTCTATAGAACACTTGGGTAAAGTGAAGCTCAATGCCCCACCCTCTTCCCCACTTTGACCGAGCCCAGTCTCTCCAGGCCACCGTGCGAGCAAAGGAGCCTGAGGCGGCACCAGCCCTAGCCAAACTCTTCCCTGCAACGTGAGAACCCGGTTCAGGAGCCTTCGATGGTACTGGAAACGGGCTCAATGGGGCCTCTCTAGGAAATTGGGAATTTCACATATCGTTAGCACTCAGTTCACGTTTATTGGCCTAAAAACGAAAGAACCGGAAGATGCCCTTAAAAAACGTGGCGGCAACCTAGCTTCAGGACAGTTGCCTCAATAGCTCAAGAAACTTGCTATAGCCTTCGGCCACTCACTGACCGGAGAAGATGACGCCGTCCGGTCTACTTCGGTTCATCTGGTTTAGCGTAATCTGCCCTCAATTATAATGGCGGCGCTGCCAAATTTGGCTTCTTGCCCCTAGGGATGATGGCCGCCAGGCGGCTTCACTTAGTTTCTCACCACCCCGGAAGACGGGGACCGGCGATTGGGCGGTGCCCCAAGGCTTCGAGAAGAAGGCCCTCGGCGGTTGGGCAGTGCTGGGTAAGGCTAGTTTTAAAGGAGCCGGAGGTGGCAGCCGTCGAAGACCCGGGATCCGCGGGAGGCGGCGGTGAGCGGCGCGTGGGGGAGGGCACCGAACGGCTGCAGAGAGGGCGGGAGGAGGGAGGGAAAGAAACTTTTGAACCATCTGGTCCCCGGCTGGGGAGAGAGCTGGGCGGGGATCAGGGGAGGGCGGAGGGAGGGGGTCTGTGGGCGGGACCTCCCGGGATTGGAGTGAAGGGGGGGTATCTGCTTGACAGTGGATCCCCAGGGATCCGGACTGAGTTCCTGATGCTCAAGCTCGGGCCGCCCCTGTCTGAGTGGAGCTTTGCGGAGCCGAAGCTCACAGGGAGAGGAGGATCCTCGCGCGGCGTCTGTTTGGAGGAACCGCGCTGTAGGATTCTTTCCGCGGGGGTCTAGTCTAGGGGATCTAGTGGGAGTGGGGAACCGTCGGCGTGTGGGAGTATTGCTTCGGAGTCCTCGGCCACTCGCTGGGGGTGGATGAGAATTGAAGAGGGTTCCGGCGGAAACTGAGCCTCCGAGGACTGGGATCCCAGCTGATCCCGGGGGAATCTCCGGGCGGAATCTGCAGGGACAAAGGCCCCAGGAGGCTCGGGCCGGGGGAGAACGGGGGCCGCAGCAATCCAGGTTTTCGCGGCCCAGACAGGGCGCGAGTGATCCGCTGGTCGCTGCGGCGGCAGCGGGAAGACACCCGTTCCTGGCAGCCAGGCGGGGGCGCCCTTACGCGCCCCAGGGCTCCGGCCCGTGAGCTACCGGGAGCCGCGGGCGGACCATGAAGGGCGGAGCCCCACGGGAGGGGCTGGCCTTCACTCCCGGCTCCCCCGCTCCCCCCCCACCCCAGGCTGGAGCCTGGGATCCCCCAGGGACTCCCCGGAGCCGCCGCTTCCCCCATGGACTTGCCCGGGGACTCCAGGTGAGAGCGCACCCCGCCCGCCTGTCTTGAGCCCGGGAAACGGGGAGCCTGGTGGCCGTACCGGGGAAACCACAGAGCCAACAACAGGCTCAGGCGACCGTCCTCTGCTTCTCTCATCCTCCAGCCCGCCTGGCCGGCAGGGTCTGTGCCGCCAGCCCCTGGCTCGAGCATTATGGGGAGCCAGGAGCCCCAAACGGCCGAAGCTGCAGCCCCTCGGGGCCCCTTCGCCGTTGGAAAAAGCCTCTCGGCGGGTCCTGGCCGTGGTCCTGGAAGATGTCATGGCTGCCCACATGGTGAGCCCCTTGAACTGAGAGGCCCCCTTCTCCCTCAGGTCCCCTCAGTACCAAAGTCAAACTAGATCACTAGTGAGGATAACTGAGGTCCAAACACCTCACACTCACACTCGTCCATCAGGCAGCCTCCCTAATGCTAGATTTTTTTTTTTTTTTGTCTTTTGTTTTTCCTTGGCTCTCACTCCAGCCTGGAATTGGGCAGTGTCTCCAGTGCCCATTCCCCACTACCAACTCTGTTGGGCTGAAACCACATCCCTACAACTCTTAAGTATGAGAAACCCTTCTGCTTTCTTCCCAGCCCAACTTCTAGGCAATCCTTGGGAAGCAGGCTGAGGACTTTGGCTCCATTGCACAGATTAGAAAAACTGAGGCCCCAAATAGGGCAGTGACTCACTCCAGGTCACCTTCTCCTTTTCATTTCTTCAAATAGCCTGGGTGACATCCAGCTCCCACACCAGCAGCTCAGGACACTGTCATATCTGGCCCTTAATTGAGGGCCATCACTGACCTCTTCTTTGGGGATCTTGAATGAATTCTAGCCACGATTTGTGTCATTTTTGTGGCATAGGGCACTGTTAGGCACAGGGAGGTCCTGTCCAGCCTCATTCAGTCACCTTGCTCTTGACACTTCCTCCTCCCATAGGTCCCCCTGGTGCCCCAAGAGGAGATCTCCACCCCACGGCACTGCAGCAACCGTCGGGATTCTGTCCACAGCCATCCACCTGCCTCACCACCCCGACAGGCCACGTGGTCCCCACAAGCCAGGTGAGCATGGCAGGATGGGGGGTAAGCTGGGAACACAGCTGAGCCCCACTGATATTCCTGGTCCCTCTCTAGGCCTCCCGACCCACTGCACTTATGCCGAGAGCCCTTGAGCCGTGTGCGTCGGCCCCATTCCACACTGAGGCGGCGATCAAGGACAACACCTGGCCCAGAGGAGGGCCCTTCACAAAAGGTGGACCAGGCCCCCCAGCCCACTCTGGTGGTGATGCTAGAGGACATTGCCAGCTCCAGACCCCCAGCAGAGGTATGGAAACTTCAGGGAAAGATGTCAGGAGTTCAGCTGGGGGCAGGCATGCCAGTGGGCATAGAAGACAGGGGTAGGAGGGCTGAGTCTGGGGTGGATTTTGCTCAGAGCAAGGAGGACAGCGTTTTAGGGCAGAAGACACTGTCTGAGCAAAGACCTATATGAAAAAGTCTTTAGTGTGAACCCAGGCAGGAATCTGGAGACCGAGAGAGTCGGGATGTGGGAAGCTACGGAGACCACAGGGGGCTTCCCTGCCTCCTCACAACCATCCCCTGTTTATATCCAGGGCTTTGCCGATGAGACTCCCAACTTCACCGTCCCAGCGAGAAGGTGAGAGGGCTGGGGAAGGGATTATCAAGATGTGCAGGCAACAGCCATTATCCAGGCAGCCAGAGCTAGGGGCATCAGAATTTACATGTCCAGTCCTTCCTTGTAGCACTTTCAGAAGCCTTAAGGGACAGGGGATGTGCTGGCTCAGGTGGGATCTGAATCTGGAAGCTTCCTCAGCCTTTAACTTGCCCCTTCACCCCAGAACTGAGCCAAGGATGATGGTTCACCAGCCAAAGCCTCCACCCAGGGATGTGGAACCCTCATTCCAGCCATCTGCCCTGCCTGCAAACCCTCTGGAGAGCCCACCACCAGGTAAGGACTCAGATGGATGAGACTTGGGGTATTCTAGCTGAGCTTAGAAGTGTGAGGTGACGAGTTGGGGATGGGGCTTAACCCCCTCCTGGGGCAGAGCTTGGTGTATGAAGATGGGGTTTAGACTTCAGAGACCTGAAGCTTAACTTCTAAATTTAGGGCTTGGTATTTTAGGGATGGGCTTATTCCTCTGTGGGCAAAGATTAGTGTTTGGGGAGGGACTAAGGCTACTGAAGTGGGGCTTAGACACCTGCAGCTGAGGAATACCCACCTGACCCTCTCCTTTCCTCAGCCCCAGATCCTGTTCTGGAGCTCCCATCGACCCCACCGCCATCCAGCCTTTTACGCCCCCGCCTCAGTCCCTGGGGCTTGGCCCCCCTCTTCCATTCCGTCCGCTCCAAGCTGGAGAGCTTTGCTGACATCTTCCTCACACCCAACAAAGCCCCACGGCCCCCGCCCCCATCACCCCCCATGAAGTTGGAGTTGAAGATTGCCATCTCCGAGGCCGAGCAGTCTGGGGCTGCTGAGGGCACTGCATCTGTCAGTCCCCGGCCCCCTATCCGCCAATGGCGGGCCCAAGACCAGAATCCCCCAGCACCTCTCCCTAAGCCCTCTCTGGGCCGAAGCCACTCCTGCCCCGATCTGGGGCCCCCCGGCCCAGATACCTGCAGCTGGCCCCCTGCTCCACCCCACCCAAGCCGGCCACGGCCTCGGCGGCACACTGTGGGTGGTGGAGAGATGGCCCGAGCCCCGCCACCCCCTCGGCCCTGTCTCCGGAAAGAGGTCTTCCCTCTTGGAGGAGTGGGAGGCTCTCCTCCCCTCGTCACATCTTGCTCGTCTACCACGTCCACTTCTTCCTTCTCTGAACCTGCAGAACCCAGGTAGTGCTCTTGATAAACCCTCCTTAAAGCTCTGGCCATAGTCTGGGCCCAGCCTCCTTCCCTAGTATCCAGTGGGCAGGAGATGGGGATGTTGCTGTGAATGCTGTTTGGCCCTGAGCTTTGACCTTCTCTGCAGGTTGAGCTCAACCAAGAGGAAGGAGCCAAGGGCCTCAGAAGACCAGGTGCTTTCAGACCCCAAGACCAAGGTAGAGGTACAGATGAAGGGGGAGGAGACAAGTGGGAGCCTGAGCCCATGCTGCACTTTTACACTCTGCCCCGTTTTTGCAGACCATGGGAAAGGTTTCTCGATTCAGAATACGCAGGACACCGGCCCGTTCTCAACCAAACCTTACACCAATGGGGCTGCCTCGACCAATCAGGTGAGAGGCTTCTTGTGCACAGAGCTGCCTTGGCCAAACAGGTGTAGGCTCAGATCCCCTGAGTGTGGCTTCATCTCCTCTCAGGGAGCACAGTCCAGCTTGGAGGAGTCAATTTGGTCTGGACATGGTTTATGCTTAGAACCATTTGTCTGCCTCAGGCAGCACTCCTGGCACGTCCTAGAAACTGAAATACAGACCAGGCCTTAATTATCCCTTCTCCAGGCCCACTGGCCCCAGGTTTCTCAGAGGCCTCTGCTCCTCTTTGCTCACAGGTTGAACAAGAAGGAGTTCAGCTTAGAAGAAATTTACACCAACAAGAATTACCAGTCACCCACAACCAGGAGGTGAGAAACTTTGAAGGCTTGGGGGTGACAGAGGGAAATCTGGAACCAGGGGGCGTGCTGGTAACCAGCACTCCTCCCTGCCTGGTCCAGGACCTTTGAGACCATCTTTGAGGAACCCCGGGAGCGCAACGGGACTCTGATTTTCACCAGCTCAAGGAAGCTCCGGCGAACTGTAGAGTTTCGGGACAGTAGTCTTCCTCGATCCCGGCGGCCATCTCGCGGGGCCCGGGCTGCAGCTGGCAGGACCCTTACTCCCAATCTGGCCCCCAGCCCAGATGTAGGACCCCTGCTGCAGCAGCGACTGCAGGAGCTGGATGCCTTGCTCCTGGAGGAGGAGGAAGGGGATCGAGAGCGGCCCCATCGGACTTAGAAGCTCCATCTGTTTGTCCATCCGTCCTGGAGGGAGGGGAAGTCTCTGAGACAGTTATATTTTTTTTCTCTGTGTTTCTAGTAAAGTTTTCGATATGTTTCTGATTCTTTTGTATGTCTCTAGCTGAGTTTGAGATTAACTGGCAGTACTGGCTGATGTTTCTACTTTGGCACCCGAAACTGGGAAACGGGAGGGACCAGGGAAGATGATGAAGGTTGGATATAGGGAGAGGGTAGAGGAATGGTCATTGGAGATACCCTCTTGATTTGAGAATTTTCCTATGTGGAGGGATACTTCTGAGTATGCTCCAGAAGCTAATGTGACCCTGGTCAGGGTTCTCTCAGTTCACTTACATCAAGGAGGAGACTGAGGGAATTTCCTGGAAGTCCAGTGGTTAGGACTTCGTGCTTCCACTGCAGGGGGCACGGGTTTGATCCCTGGTCGGGGGACTAATATCCCGCAAGCTGCGCAGCGCGGCAAAAAACAGGAGACTGAAAGTCCCAGAGTGGACTAAGGCCTTGTTCAAGATGGTCCTGAGTTCCTCCTAACACGCAGGCCAGGAACGTGCTGCTGGATTCAAGAGCTAAGAGTAATCAGCTGTAATTAAGCACCTACAACAACCTGTCACAGGTAATTGACCTAC
Organism: Delphinus delphis; assembly: GCF_949987515.2. Lineage (NCBI taxonomy): Eukaryota > Metazoa > Chordata > Mammalia > Artiodactyla > Delphinidae > Delphinus > Delphinus delphis. The sequence goes on from NC_082697.1 coordinate 72,241,915, forward strand.
ACATAGCCCTGTGAGAATTATACTCATTTTATACATAAGAAAAGCAAGTTGACTCTCAGTGTAATGTCCACATTAAAAGGGTAACCCAGGCAACCAGAGGACACAAGCGGCACTGTACATCTTTCATAACTTAGAGGCAGAACAGAGCAGTGGTAAAGAGCACAGCCTGGAGCTAAGCTTCTTGAGTCCAAATCTTGGTTAGGAAACTAAATGTGCATCAATTCCCTTCTCCATCTGTAAAATGGGGCCGATAGCAGTACTTTCCTAAGATACTCCTCATTGTCAAATGAGTTAATATGTGAGGAGGTGCCCGGCACTGTTTCTTTCTTGTTAGCACGCGGAGACCACAGGCCAGCACTCTCCCACTGCACCGAGCGATAAATGGGATGCGGTTTCCTTCCCGCGCGGCTGGCGCTCTCAAAGCACGCCGCGTGCTCTAGCCACCACGCACGGCGGGGGATCCTACTGAGCTGCCAGCCGGATGGTGGTATCACCAAGCGCGTGCGCGAGAAGCCAGGCTGCCTGTGGGCTAAGCCAAGCAGCGGAAAGGGAGAGAAGCCGTTGCTGGCTGTCGACTGGGACCTTCCGCGACCGCGCGCCGCCCAGCGGCCAACCGTCCCCTAGGCCTCGCGCACTACATCCAGATCCTCGCCTTGACGCCGTCAGGAGACGGGCCAATGAACGAAGAGCAGGAAGAGGCGGGGTCATCTGGAGAACCGCCCCAAGCACCTACTTCTAACCAGTCGAGTCACAAGACTTGATGAAGGGCGGAGCTAATCTGACATACCCAATCCAAGATTTGAGGGCGGTTACATATTACTCACGCCCCCTAGTTTGACTCCGCCCTTCGTCTTGACGTACACTTCTCAACCTATCAACGACTAAGGCTGTAGAGGGGTGAGGGGGAAGGGGGCGGAGAGTGGGAGGAGGCCGAGAGAGGAAGGAGGCGTAGGCTGAGAAGGAAGAGGGAGGAGGGGCAGGGAAGTCCTGGCGGAGAAGAGGCCCAAGACTCCAAGGGAGACGACAGGAGGGTGAGCTGGAGTTCCCTCGCTGCCCAACAGCCGTTTCGGATCCCTTAAGACGCAAGTCAGACAGAGACGGAGGAAAGGAGGAAGAGACTTTTATGTCGGCAGACAGACAAGCTTTACCCGTCACCGTTGCCTCACATCCGGGGCTTTGGAGGGCTGGCCCCCGCGGCCCCGCCCCCCCCCTCGCGCCTTTCATGGCGACCGGAGGCGGAGGCTGGAAGAGCTGGGCCTGGAAGAGGCCCCTTTAAATCTCCTTAAAGGGGTGGCCACTGATCTCGGCGGACTACAACGCCAGCCTTTAAAGGGGAAGGCACCGAACCAGATGCTGACAAATTGAGAACTGTACTGTTGGGAGAAGTGGAGCTAGTGGGAATTCTCACCGCCACTTCTCCCCCACGCAAGAAGTCCTTTAAATTCAACTTAAAGGGGAAGTGGCCGCTTGTGGAGGACTAGAAACTAACTTCCGAGCCCTTAAAGGGGTGGCCTGGTGTTTGGAGAACCCTGGACTCTTTAAAGGGGTGGCCTCTTTTAGCCGGCGGACTTGAGGCACTTTTAAAGGGGAGGTCTGCGTTTCGGGGCGAGCTTTCGGCCCCTGGTAAAGGGGTGGCCCTTCCTCTTCCTCGGGGAGAGTTGTCTCGACCCCTGGCAGGGGGCGGCCACCGAACTAGGCCGGTCGGACACCGTTGGGTCGTCTTAAAGGGGCCAGGGGCTGGACAGCTTGAGGCCTTGCCTTAAAGGGACGACCGCCCCGTTTTCGCCGTCTCGGCCCCGCCGGCCCCACAGGGGGGGCTCTCAGGCTTGTCGCCCCGGGGGCGGCGCCGGCTCCCCGGGCCTTGGCCTTGGGGCAAGCTCGGGGCCAGCAGATCCTGCTTTAAAGGGGAAGCCGTGGCCCTCTCGTCCCTGTGCAGCCGCCAGCGCCGCGCCTGCGACCCCGGGCCTCCGGACAGGCCGTTTCGGGGCCCGCCGCCTCCGGATGCGGCGCTGAGGGCGGTCGCCATGGAGACGGCAGCGGCCGCGGCTCCGGGCCCGGGCTGGGCCGCTGAGGGGGAGCGGCGGCGGCGGCGCTGCTCGCGCCGAGACCGAGACCGGGAGCAGCGGCGCCGCCGAGGTCCCGGCGGCGACGCGCCCCGGGCCCTGTTGGCCGCCCCGCGCGGCTCCTCGTCGTCGTCGTCGCCGCCGCCGCCCGCCAGGCCCTGGTCGTCAGCTTCGTCTGGAGAGCGGCCCGGAGGCCCGAGACGGCGGCGGCCGCGTCCTAGGCCTCGGCCCCCGCGACCCCGAGCTCGGAAGCGGCCTGCTGGCTCGGGCAGCCGCGGGGAGGAAGAGGAGGAGGAGGAGGAGGGGGGCGCAGACGATGGGGAGGCTGAGGAGGAGCCTGAGGAGGAAGAAGAAGAAGAGGAGGACTTGATCGATGGCTTCGCCATCGCCAGCTTCGCCAGCCTCGAGGCCTTGCAGGTGGGGCCTGATGGGGCCGGGGACCTTTTCAGAGGGCCAGAGAGAAGAGTACGGTGCCTGGAGGGGGTGGAGTTGAGGGGGGAATGCTGGCACCCCAAACCAGAGCAACCGGCTCCTCTGGCCAGGCTGCTGCCCCACCCTGGGGTGGGAGGAGGTAGAGCTAGTCTCCAGGGACCAACCAGGTTACCTGGCCTGAGAGCCACTTTGGTAGCCTGGTCACCCCTAGAGAGGTCGGAGCTTTCCTTTCTCCATCTACTGTAGTTCCACCTTCTCCTCCACAGAAGGATGCGTCTCTTCAGCCCCCAGAGCGACTGGAGCATCGGCTGAAGCATTCTGGGAAGCGGAAGAGGGGGGGCTCCAGTGGGGCAACTGGGGAACCAGGGGACAGCTCTGATCGAGAGCCTGGCCGGCCCTCTGGGGATCGGGCCCGAAAATGGCCCAATAAGCGGAGAAGGAAAGAGGTGAGCTTGTCCCAAATCCCTGTCCTTTAAAACTCTCTGCAGAATGTTCTTCACATAGATCCATTTTCCGTCAGCAGTGCTGCTAATGGTAAACAGTGACCCCAGTCTCTAAGGGCAAAGAGAAAGGCAGAGCAAATTTGAGCTTCCACTGCCCCATCCAGGTCTGACAAAGACATGTCCGCAGTCAGACTTGCCTGCTTTTGGCCAACACTATGTCTGCCTCAAAACATATTGATAATTCAGAAATATAGCAAAGGGACTTAGTTGAATCATAAGTTAGATATGGTGTCTGCACACCTTTTCAAGTCGGTGTCAGTATAGCAGGAAAGAAGCAGCCTTTGAGCAATTACCTAGACGAAAACCTGAGAAGCAACAGAAGGCAGAGATCTGGGAGAGATGCTGCAGAAGCCCACATGAGGAAGCCACTCATTCTGTCTGGGGGATGGGAGGAGGGTTGTGGTTAGGGAAAGCCCCCTGGGATGTCTTAGTCAGGCCTTGAAGGATAGTCATAAGTTTGCTAAGAAGAGAAACAGGGCTAAGTTGTTTTGGGCGAAAACACAGAGATGTGAGAATCTGGTATATTTGAAAAATTGCCAGAGCATTGAGAACAAGGGTGGGCAGTAGAAAGGGATTGAGAATAGGTCATGAGGGGCCTTGAGTGCCTTGCCGGGCAGTTTAGACTTTATCCAAAGGCCTCGCCAGTCAGCCTCCCTTACCTCTGGACTCTGGTCTTTCTCAGGCCTCCTCCCGTCATTCTCCGGAAGCTGGATACATAGTAAGTGCTCTCCACCTGTACCAGCCCCTCCCCTTTCGCTCCCTGTCTGAAATTCCCCTCTCAACCTTTGCCCCCACTCCTCTTCCCTCTTGTGACACCTCTGTCTTTCCTTCTCCCCAGTGTGACGCGGAAAGCGATCTGGACGAGAGGGTGAGTGGGGCTAGAACTTGTTGGGTGGGCAGTATTACAGCTTGTAAAATGAACTGCAGCTTAAAAGTTTCCTTGTGCAGCAGACAAGAGTCTCCCCTTAAGTGGGGAACGTGTGTTAGGTTGAGCCAGAATTAGATTTTTAGGGAGGAAGTATGGAGCAGGGGATTGAGAAAGTAAGTGACAAATTATATTTGGTAACTAGAGCCAGTTGACCAAAGAATCAAAGGCCCATGCCTTGCTCTGCCATCCTTTCCAAAGCCCTTGGAGATACCAGTGTTCTCCACGGAAACCTGGAGTGGCTGTGGAATCCAGTTGGTCCTTCCTGCTAGCCATTAGTCTGTTCCTGTAGATTAGAGTCTGAGCTGAGAGGATGGTCATGGCAGTGAGAACACTAAACCACTGTAGTCAGTTTAAGAATATATCCTGTAAAGGTATATTTCATTTTATCCTTAGGGCTGATGTGCTAATTTTGAAACAGTGTGTTCTAACGGTTGGTGCTGTACTCCTGTAACTAACTAAATTTGTACTCCCTGATGTGTGTCTTGCTGTAGTTTAAAAAGTTGGCTGGACAGGAACTGTGGTGAAACAAATAGTACTTGTCTATCCAAACGGGGCAGCCACTATTGGAAGAATAGCGGCCCATTCTCAAGAGAACCTGCAAGTCTGAGTTTTTAATGAGGAATCTCCAGATTTCTAAATATAAGCAATTAGTTTAAGAATTTTGCTAACGTTTATGGACCAAACAAATCTATAAGCCAGGTAGGCATCTGAGCCAGCAGTTAGTGATATCTGACATTTTTGATTTGCTTGTTTCTCTGCTACTTCCATGCTGCCTCAGTTCAGTCCTCCCAACCTATCAGATTCTCAGGCTCAGTTGCTCTACCCTTTTCCCCAAGCATAGGGCCCCCTAGAGCCCACAATCTTTGGTGGATTTCAGCTAAGTTGATGGAATAGACTTGTCACCACTACCAGTTCCTAGCAGACTCCAGAGGCTGTTGGCCTTCCTGAGTGAGGGCCCGACCTGACCAGAACCTGACCCTGTCCCTGTCCTTCTTCCCCAGGTCTCCGATGATGACCTTGACCCGTCCTTTACTGTCTCAACCAGCAAAGGTTGGTCCCAAGGGCTGGGGTTGGAGACAAGGGAGGGAAATTGGGTGAGCGTGGACCTCAACTGAATATATCTGCTGTCCTGCCTTCACAGCCTCGGGCCCCCATGGCGCCTTCAATGGGAACTGTGAAGCAAAACTCTCCGTAGTCCCTAAAGTGTCGGGCCTGGAGCGGAGCCAGGAACAGCCCCCAGGGCCCGACCCGCTGCTAGTGCCTTTCCCCCCGAAGGAACCACCGCCTCCACCGGCCCCTCGGCCTCCTATCTCACCCCCTGCACCCTTGCCGGCCGCCCCCAGTCTGCCACCCCCACCCCAGCCCCAGCTGCAGCTTCGGGTCTCGCCTTTCGGCCTCCGCACTTCCCCCTATGGCAGCAGCCTGGACCTCAGCACTGGCAGGTGAGTGGTCCAGGGGTTTGGCCTGGTCTGGAAAGGCCTGGTCATTTTGGTGTCAGCCCCTGCATTCTGTGGCTGGGATATGGGATGGTACCTGTGGGATATGACTTGAAAAGGGATTCGGAGGCTAAAAAGTTTGAGAGATGCTGGGTGGAACAAATCTGAAGAGATTACTACAGGACTTATCAGAACCCTTATATATTCACATAGAGGGGAATCCAGTTTGTGTCGTTTCCCAATCTTATTTGCTGGTGAGACATTTTCGCAAGGCACATCTGCTAGGTATAGTGTTCTTTGGAACATACTTTGGGAAATGCTGACATCATGATTAAGAGTGCTGGCTTTGGTGTCAGTCAGACCTGGATTCAAATTCTTGTTCTGCCACTTAATGGCTGTGTGATTTTCGACAAGTCACTTAACCTCTCTGAGCCTTGATTTCTTCTTTCTGGAAAGTGAAATAATAGTACCTTCATTGTAAAGCTGTTGTGAGGATTAATTACGAATTAATGCAGTGTTTCCCAAAGTGTGTACGCTCTTTGTTAGTGGTATGTAAGTGCATTTTAGATGTCATGCGAGTAAAATTTTTTCAGCTCTGATGTGCTTTAAAAAAATATAAATAGTTCCTCAATCCCTTTATTTCACGTGTTACTGCTTGGTGAGGCTAAGTAAAAACAAACTGAGTTAAGTTAAAGAAGTAAACGGTACAGGGGGTTCCATGGATGCGGCAGCAATTGGGAAGGTGATGTGGAATGTTGGAGACTTGGATTAGCATATAAAGCAGGTGACAGCACTTGGCCTACAGTAAGTGCTCACTAAAGGGTAAGAATCACTGACACTGTTATTATCATCGATGCTGTCTTTGTTATTATTGTTATCATCATTATCATTCTCTTATTATTGGGAAAACTAAGGCTCAGAGAGGGGCAGTGACTTGCTCAAGGTCACCCAGGGTGTTAATGGCAAGATGGGCCTAGAATTCAGGTCTCCTGACTCCTAGGCCAGGCCAGGGCGGTGCTGCTTCCACTGTCTTAGGGTGGGAACCCAGGTGGCCTGTCGTAATTAAGCGTCAAAGTGAACGATACGTTTTGTGCTGTGGTCGAGTCAGAAAAGGGAAAGTCACGTGGCCAGAGGCGTCAGAGGCAGCTGTGTGGAAAAAGAGACCTAGAGATGGAGAGAGGGGGCTATTGGGTGTGGGAGGTACCTCAGTCTGAGGCTGGGTTCTCCGGGTCGGCGGGTGGGGGTCCTGGGGGCCAGGTTCTACCACCTTCCATGTTGGAGAACCAGGGTCAAGGTATCGCCCAGGCTTCTGACCCCCTCCCGTCAGAGCTGGCACCTCCCAACCCCTCACTCATCTCCCCACTTCTCTCCCCAGCTCTTCACGGCCGCCCCCCAAGGCCCCGGCCCCTCCCGTGGCTCAGCCTCCCCCCTCATCATCCTCTTCGTCCTCTTCCTCCTCATCTGCCTCCTCCTCGTCCGCGCAGCTCACCCACCGGCCCCCGACGCCCTCACTGCCCCTGCCTTTGTCCACCCACAGCTTCCCCCCACCCGGGCTGCGGCCCGCACCCCCACCCCCCCACCCCTCCTTATTCTCCCCTGGCCCCGCCCTGCCCCCGCCCCCTCCCCTGCTGCAGGTGCCAGGGCACCCTGGGGCCTCAGCCGCTAACGCCCTTTCTGGTGAGTTTGGGGTCCTGGCCGGGGGGTGGGGGGCCATGGCCCCGGGCTTGGGCCCAGTTGGCTTCGGGGCATCTGGACCTTAGCAAGCAGCAGGGCGTGAGGAGGGAGCGGCCCAAAGCCAGAAGGGAAGGCCAGTCACCCGGGCCCAAGGAGGCTGACACGGTGGCTACAGATGTTAAAGCCTTCTCCCCCTCCCCTCCCACAGAGCAGGACCTGATCGGCCAGGACCTGAACTCTCGCTACCTGAATGCCCAGGGTGGCCCCGAGGTGGTGGGGGCAGGGGGCTCTGCCCGGCCCCTGGCCTTCCAGTTCCACCAGCACAACCACCAGCACCAGCACACCCACCAGCACACCCACCAGCACTTCACCCCTTACCCCCCGGGCCTGCTGCCACCCCACGGCCCCCACATGGTGAGCTCCTCATTGGGCCGGTGATGAGGCTCAGAGACCTGGGGGGAGGGTATGGCTTCCAGGGGAAGGCCCTGGGTTCCTGGCTGGCAGCTTACTCTTCCCTTCTCTTCCCTAGTTTGAGAAATATCCAGGAAAGATGGAAGGCCTTTTCCGGCATAATGTGAGTGTGTGAGAGTGTGTGTGTGGGTGTGTGGTGTGTGTGGTGTGTGGGCATGGATGCATCAATGCTTGTGGCCCTGATTGTTGGGGTCCAGTCTTCAGCTTCAAAAGCAAGAGCTTTGAGCCTGGGAGAGCTCCCTGGGGGGGATTTAGGGTGGAGGCCAGAGGACTGATGGGCAGACCGCAGATGGGCTGCACCTCCACCCCCAGCTTGGACTAGTCCCCTTCTCTCCACAGCCGTACACGGCCTTCCCTCCCGCAGTGCCCGGCCTACCTCCGGGCCTCCCGCCGGCTGTCTCCTTTGGCTCCCTGCAGGGGGCCTTCCAGCCCAAGGTGAGCTCCCAATCCAGACGACACCACCACCTCCCACCCCTTACAAACCCGGATACCCCTGGATCCATTTACCTTCCCATTCCCCAAAACCATGCCCATCCTCCTGCCCTCCCCTTGTGGACCCAGGTTTCTCCAAAGCCATGCTCCCTCCCTGTCCCAGCCCCCAGCTTGGTTTTAGATCCCTCTTATGCCTGGTGTCAGCTCTCCTGACTGATCCCTCCACTCCCCTTTCCCAGAGCACGAACCCCGAGCTGCCACCACGACTGGGGCCAGTGCCGAGCGGGCTTCCCCAAAAGGGGACACAGGTGAGGGGGGCCAAGGCAGGTCCTCGGGCAGCTGGAAGATCTGTTGAGGGAGAGCAGGGTTGACTTGAGAGTGAACCACTGATTCCTCCCTTTAATATATGGTCAGGGGTGTCTCTGAGGACCTGAGAAGAGGGAATTTCTATAAATGAAGGATTTCTCAGGCATGAGGGATAGGAATTTCATGAAGTTGCCCCAGAAATAAGATTTCTAGGATGGTGGTTTTTGTAGGGGTTTTCAAATTTTTTAAGTCACAGCACTCATTTTTTCAAATGATATCATACCAGGAAGTTCTGTCCATAAAACAATGAAAAGATAAGCTGCTTCTTTGTGAAGTGACGTGGGGAGCAGCCTTAAAGCCCAGGGCTTTGGGAACATCTTGAAAAGCACAGGATCTGTTTCCTAAAGGAGAGACTAGACCAGAGGTTTTCCAGCTTCTTTTAACAATAGTAAAGGTTTTTTTCTAAAGAAATCTTAAGCAGATCTTCATTATATAAAGCTGTTTATCAGATAGCTACTCTTCTTCTCTGAGAAACCTGTCCTGCCTGCCCACTAACCCACTCCACAGCCTTCCAAGCAGGGCACCTCCTTGGAGCCAGGTTCAGTAACTTGGTGCTGGAGGGGAGGTGCCTGGAGTGGGAGAGATGGGGAAAGGAAAGGTTTGAGGGAGCCGCACACGGTCTCAGGGAGGTGTTTGGGGGGGCATTGGGGACTCTGGAGATGAGGTGCCCAGGTCAGTAAACAGGTCTGAACTGCTGCCAATCTCTGCTTTGCTATTCCCAGATCCCTGACCATTTCCGGCCACCTTTGAGGGTGAGTTTGGTGAGGACCTCAGGCTGCATGAGGCTGGGGGCTGGCGTCAGGGTGTTTGTGTGAGGGGAGGGTCTTGCTTGGGAATAAGCAAGAAGCCCAAGACGTGGAGGCAGCCAGATGTGGAACAGCAGGAAGCGAAAGGCTTGCAAACCGCAGACCTGGGTTCAGACACAGCTGGCCGTGGGACCTTGGGCAAGACAGTTTATCTCTCTGAGCCTCAGTTTCCTAGGCTGTGAAATGAACCTAGTCATCCCTCAGGTGTAGGGGTGATGAGTGGGGACGTTGTGTGGCAAGGCTGGGCCCAGGGCCAGGTCTGGAGTGGGTGATGAGTGAACATTCTTTCCTTCCCTTTCCCTTTGGTCATCCTTCTGGGGCGGCAGAAACCAGGGAAGTGGTGTGCCATGCACGTGCGCGTGGCTTACATGATCCTGAGACACCAGGAAAAGATGAAGGTACTGGGGCTGGAGGGCTGGGGAGAGTGGGCCTGCCTGAGCTCTGGGCGTCTACCTTCAGCAGAGCTTGGCAGAATCTTGGCCAGAAATGTTCCCTCCTGTCCCTGGTCACTGCCTGAGCAAGTCCACAGTTAGCACTAGGTTCTCTTGCTAACTGGGGGGTGGTCAGAGAAGGCCCTGAGAGAGGCAGAGGGCCACCCAAGCCCTGTCTTGGCGCCAGGCAGCCCTCGGAGGGGGCCTCGGGGTGGAAGAGCAAGAGCGGGACCACACCTGGCTCCTCACTCACTGCCCCTCTCCCTGTCCCACGCAGGGCGACTCCCACAAGCTTGACTTTCGGAACGACCTCCTGCCCTGCCTTCCGGGGCCCTATGGGGCCCTGCCCCCTGGGCAGGAGCTCTCCCACCCGGCCGCCTCCCTCTTCACTGCGACTGGTGAGTCTGGCCAGCCCTCTCTGGGCCTGAGGTTGCCCACCTGTAGCCCGAGGCCCACCTTGCGTCCACTCAGCCTCATCAGAATCTCCCGCCTCTCCGCCCCAGGTGCCGTCCACGCTGCAGCCAACCCTTTCACGGCAGCTCCCGGGGCCCACGGACCCTTTCTGAGCCCCAGCACCCACATTGGTAAGAGCCAAAGGCATGTTGGGCAACCTAAGCCTTGTCCCTGAGTTCCAGGAGGTGTTAAGCTGGGGATAGAAGTTAGACCTGAGAGGCAGCTGGAATGGAGGGTAGACCTGGTTCCACTTGCTTTGTGACCTTGGGCAGGTTACTCTACCCCCTCTGAGCCTTGATCTCATCCTCTGTAAAATGGGATAGGGAAGGGCAGAGTAATCGCCAATCCCTGACAGCTCAGTCACTGTCTCTGAAACTAGCCAGTGGTAGTGGGGAGTGTGCCACCTGGGAGAGTGGGGTGGAGGAAGGCTGTGCAGGCCCAGCGGAGAGCATGGTCACTGGCTCCCAGTGATCTTGGCAGGCTTCTTGGGGAGATTTATCCTGGGTTTGGATGGACGAGGAGGAGTTGAGCCGGCTGGCCTAGGAAAAGGTGTTCCTAGAAGAGGAATTGTGAGGTTCCCGCAGCTTGCTAGTTACATGTTCTGACTGGCTATGTGACATATATATGAAGTTAGGGTCAGGTTGGGAGCAGCCCTGCATGCAGGTGGGAGGAAGCTAGCTGAGGCCTTCAGGCGAGTGGCTTGCTGTAGAGCTGGTCTGGGTGGCTGGTGTCGGGGGCTGTGGGGTAAGAGCCTGACCTCTGGAGTCAGAGGCCCTGGATTGGGGGTTCCACTCACTGGTTAGATGACCATTGATTGGCAAGTTACTTCACCTCTCTGAGCCTGTTTAATCATCTTTAAGTGGGAATGCTCCCGTCTGCCTCATGGAGCTTGTGAGGTTAAACAACACGTTGCACCTTAAAGCTCAGTGCTTTTCTGGGGCCTGCTTGGTGATCAGCCTCTTCCCTGCCAGTCCTTGATGCCTGCTCAGAGCCGGCCGCCCAATGCTCTGACCATCCCCCTTTTCTCCTACAGATCCCTTTGGGCGTCCCACAAGCTTCGCCTCCTTGGCTGCCCTCTCCAACGGGGCCTTTGGAGGCCTGGGCAGCCCCACATTCAGTGAGTGCTGGGCGGGGTGGGGTGGGGGCAGTGGGCTCCTGTGCTCAGGCAGGGGACTGGGAGGATGCCTGAGTGGGACCTCCCACTCCTGGCTCCCATCACTTTCTACTTTGTCTTCTGTCTAGACTCCGGCGCCGTCTTTGCCCAGAAAGAAAGCCCAGGGGCCCCACCAGCCTTCGCCTCCCCGCCAGACCCATGGGGCCGCCTGCACCGCAGTCCTCTGGCCTTTCCTGCCTGGGTCCGGCCCCCTGAGGCCGCCCGGACACCAGGCTCAGACAAGGAGCGGCCTGTGGAGCGGAGGGAGCCCTCTCTCACTAAGGAGGAGAAAGACAGGTGTGCTTCCCCGCCAGCCCCCACCTGCCCTGCCCTCCTCCCTCCCTTACCTCAGTCCAACCTCCGGAGTACCTTCATCCTCTCCTCCCTGCCCCCAGGGACCTCCCCTTCTCACGGCCCCAGCTCCGAGTTTCTCCTGCTACTCCCAAGGCGCGGGCTGGCGAGGAAGGGGCCAGGCCAGCCAAGGAATCGGTGCGGGTAAAGGAAGAGCGGAAGGAGGAGGCTGCTGCTGCCGCCGCCGCCGCCGCTGCTGCTGCCGCCGCCGCCGCCGCCGCCGCTGCCGCTGCCACCACCACCGGGCCTCAAGGCCTTCACCTGCTGTTTGAGAGGCCCCGGCCACCCCCCTTTCTGGGCCCTAGTCCTCCAGAGCGCTGTGCTGGCTTCCTGGAGCCAGCCTGGTTGGCAGGGCCCCCTCGCCTCTCTAGGCCACCCCGCTTCTATGAGGCGGGTGAGGAGCTGACTGGACCAGGGGCTGTGGCTGCTGCCCGCCTCTACGGTCTAGAGCCTGCCCATCCCCTGCTATACAGCCGCTTGGCTCCACCGCCGCCACCAGCTGCGGCCCCGGGAACCCCTCACCTTCTCAGCAAGACCCCGCCAGGAGCCCTTTTGGGGGCACCACCTCCGCTTGTGCCCGCCCCTCGGCCTAGTTCCCCACCTCGGGCCCCTGGCCCAACCCGGGCTGACAGGTGAGGGAAGGGGAGGGGCAGGGGCATAGCTCCATCCCCCTTTTCTTTTGACAAGGTCCTAGAGCTGAGGTTTCAAGCCGGGGCTGGAGGGTAGAGGTCATGACCTCACCAGCCACCTCTGAGGTCGTGGAATCTGGAAGCAGTAAGCCCCAACCCCCACTGGATCAAGCATCAGTTGGATCTTGGGGTCACTGGGAGGGCAGAGGTCACAAGCCTTTAGAGAGGTGTGTGTGTACATGAGAGTGGGGGTCATTTCAGAGGTCATAGCTCGTGATCTCCTGAGGTGCACCATCGCCCCTTCTGAGGGCCCCTAGGCCCTTGGCCTGCCTCCCCAAGGGCTCACTAAGCCAGAGGCCAAAGTGCCCCCCTCCTCTTCACCTACCACCCAAGTCCTCATGCCCTCTCAGGGCTGGGGGAGGAGGGGCTAAAGGAAGGGGGGTTCCATGTACATATTTATCTCCTCTTCCACATAGCCCCCCAGACCTTTTGTACATTTTTACAGGGGTGCCCCTCCCAATAATCCCCCTTCCTGGTTAATTAAATCCTAAGACTGGTGCTGTGTTCCTAGCCTCTGGCCTCTCTGTGGGGGGAGGGGGGATTGCAGTGGGGAGAGCTGGGAGGGAACAGGCAGGAACCCAGGGCTTATCCCTGGAAATCTGGGGCCCAGCAGGAGGCGGACCAACAGGAAAAGGGACCTGGGTACCTAGGCTAGAGAGAAGGGCAAGTGCTTCCTGCTTGGCTGTCAGCCCAGGTTCCCCCCACCTGTTCCTGTTACCTCTGTGTGCCCCCATCCCCAAAGGCGCAACCTCTAGGCTTCAGACTCCACCTTAGTGGCTTGGTCCCCCCCACTCTATTTCCAAGTGCCCCCAGGATTCCTGGACCTTGCTCTCCAGAACCCTGTTCCCCAGAACCCTGCCACAGGCTCCTTAAGGGGGGCCAGAGAAGGTCACCATGTACCACACACCAAAGAAGGGGGTTGGCCCGGGGGTGGGCAACACAGGCAGCTTCTTCAGCAGCCTCTTGGCAGCAGCCCCAGCCTTCCCAAAGCAGCAGGTGCCCCCAGGCTGGGGCCCAACCTAGAAGGCAGGGGTCGGTTTAACAAAAACATAACATTGACTTTTTTCCCCAGTGGGACTTATTCTGTAACATGACTTGCGGATATTTATATAAAAATGAGTGTTACAATGAGGCCCCTTGGCTCCTCTTTGTGTGTGGGTCACCTGGGGGGGATTGGGCTGGGTCCTGGGGTTGGGGAGGGATGAGGACAATATTGTCCATGTCCTGATGAAGGTTTTCCCCTCCTTCCCACCTGGGCAATTTGTTCTACTTCTGGATGGATGGATTGGAGTGTTGGGCACTGAAGTTTTTCACATTTTTCTGCAGTCCAGGAGTACATATTCCAGTTGACCCTTGAACACGGGTTTGAACTGCACAGGTCCACTTATACGTGGTTTTATTCCCAATAAATACTTCATACAGTACCACATGATCAATGGTTGGTTGCATCTGTGGATGTGGGACCACAGATATGGAGAGCCAACTATGGGACTTGAGCATCTGAGGATTTTGGTATCCATGGCAGGTCCTGGAATCAATACCCCAGGGTCAACTGTGTGTAAGATTCAAGCAATAGGGCTTCCCTGGTGGTGCAGTGGTTGAGAATCTGCCTGCCAATGCAGGGGACACGGGTTCGAACCCTGGTCTGGGAAGATCCCACATGCCACGGAGCAACTGGGCCCGTGAGCCACAGCTACTAAACCTGTGCGTCTGGAGCCTGTGCTGTGCTCCGCAACGAGAGAGGCCGCAATAGAGGCCCGTGCACCGTGATGAAGAGTGGCTCTCGCTTGCCGCAACTAGAGAAAGCCCTCGCACAGAAACGAAGACCCAACACAGCCAAAAATAAATTAATTAATTTAAAAAATACTTTATAAAAAAGAAAGATTCAAGCAATAAAGACAGCAAAACTAGATCTCCCGTTCACGTGTCAACATACCCCAGCCCTGCACCCTTCCCAAGGTAACCACTGTCAGTCATTTGGTATTTGTGTTTACCTGCACATATATATGAACATGGATAGTAGTTAATGTTAGAAAAGATAAAAGATCTATAATTTTTTAAAAATCAGTATTGGTTTTTCTTTTATACATGGTCATTATAAAACAGTTCAAATACACAGAAATACATGAGAAAGTGCCTCATGATCCCATTCCTCAGAGATGCCACTGTTAACTGTTGGGCATATTCTTCCAGTTATTTTACTAACTGTATGCTCAAAATGTAATGAAAAAAATGGGATCCTGTGAAATGTACTATTTTACAACTGTCTTTTTACACTTAACATCATTCTTTGATGTAATCATAAAAACCAAGTGACGACTAAACTGAGCTAGAGAAGCTGGCTCCCACCCGAGCCACCCAGAATTGACTTGTTCCGAGTATACCCATCACCTTAGGAAAGATGCATCCAACACTCTCTGCTACCACCACACACGCCCAAGACTTCTAGGGAGGACTCAGGTCTACCTTGCTCCAATAAGTCAGAAACGGGTTGACCAGGAGAAACTTGGCTTGCAGACAATATTTCACCTGGCAGTCCTTGTTTTCAGCTTCTCTTGAAAAATCCAAAGATCTGTTAACATTGTACCTGCTCTCCCTATGACTGTCACTTGAGATGGGGCGTATTCTCTCCAGATTGTCACTGTCCTTTCCACTCTATTGTCTAGGAATGGGGCATTGGCATGATTCAGGGCACTTCCCTGGTCCCTGTAAGCATTTGGGTATGGAATTCTCAGTGAAATATTTTCTAGATACATATATCCAACCTCTCCTAGATCTCTCCCGCAAGTACCTCAGATCTCTGATGCTGCACACCACCCCACCCCTACTCCATTTCCACCTCTGAGAGTTTCACCAGCACCAAAGTCAGAAACCTCCCTCTGTCTGATTCCCTGTCTGCACTGCCTCTTATTCTTTCAACTGCTGTTCGCTTCATCTATCATGCCAGGCGCTGAACTAGTGACTGGGGATACAGAGGTAAACAAAACAAAAGTCCAGCTTTCCTGGAGCTTACATGCTACTGTGAGAGAGGAGCAATAAACTCATACGAGAAGAAAGAGTGAAGGGAAAGAATCCCAAGGGCTATACCTTGTTAGGGCCTATCCTCAATAACCATTGTCTTCCATTGACCCATCTCTGGTTCTGACCCTAACTTATGCAGCTCCTTAGGCAGAGGTAAAAGGACAGTCCAGAAACGACTGTCAACATTGGGGAAATACAAAACAAAACCCAAATCATTCACCATCAGGCTGCTATTTGGAAATGTGTTTCTTTGTTCTGAATGAGCTCAGCAGAGTAGCTGTGTAATCTTAAGCAGTGTGCTCATTTCTGTGCCATGGTTTCCTTATTTGCAAAATGGAGGGTTTTAAAAACAAATTTACTGATATATAATTCACATACCGTACAATTCAACCTGTCTTTTATGACTGGCTTCTTTCACTTAGCATTATGGTCTCAAGGTTCATCCCTGTCGTAGCTTGCATCAGTACTTCTTTCTGTTTTATTGCCAAGTAACATTCTCCATTTTATGGATATGCCACATTGTGTTTATCCATTCTTCAGTTGATGAACATTTGGGTTGTTTCTTTTGACTATTACGAATAATGCGGCTGTGAATATCTGTGTGCAAGTTTTTGTATGAATGCATGTTTTCAATTTTCTTAGGTATATACTTTGGAGCGGAATTGCTGGGTCATATGGTGGCTCTACATTTAGTATTTTGGGGAACGGCCAAACTAGTTTCCAAAGTGGCTGAACTATTTTACATTCCCACCAACAATATATGAACCTGGAGTTTTAATGGTTTCTTCTACCATTACTGCATGAATTTGCTACGTTAGTAAGCATAAAGTTCTTAGAACTGTGTCTGGCACAGGGTACATGCTCCAAGAACGACTGCTGTCATTGCTGGTGATGCCTTTCTGATCAGAAACCGTAAAAAAGAACTTAAAAGCTTTTGCACAGCAAAGGAAACCATAAATAAAATGAAAAGACAACCCTCAGAATGGGAGAAAATATTTGAAAATGAAGCAACCGACAAGGGATTAATCTCCAAAATATGCAAGCAGCTCATGCAGCTCAATATCAAAAAAACAAATAACCCAATCAAAAAAATGGGCAGAAGACCTAAACAGACATTTCTCCAAAGACAACATACAGACGACTAAAAAGATGCTCAACATCAATAATTATTAGAGAAATGCAAATAAAAACTACAATGAGGTATCACCTCACACCGGTCAGAATTGCCATCACCCAAAAAATTACAAACAATAAATGCTGGAGAGGGTGTGGAGAAAAGGGAAACCTCCTACACTGTTGGTGGGAATGTAAATTGGTACAGCCACTATGGAGAACAGTTTGGAGCTTCCTTAAAAAACTAAAACTAGGGCTACCATATGATTCAGCAATCCCACTCCTGGGCATATATCCAGAGAAAACCATAATTCAAAAAGATGCATGCACCTCAGTGTTCATCGCAGCACTATTTACAATAGCTAGGACATGGAAGCAAACTAAATGTCCATCAACAGAAGAATGGATAAAGAAGATGTGGTACACATATACAATGGAATATTACTCAGCCATAAAAAAGAATGAAATAATGCTATTTTGCAGCAACATGGATGGACCTAGAGACTGTCATACTGAGTGAAGTAAGTCAGACAGAGGAAGACAAATATCATATGATATCACTTATATGTGGAATCTAAAAAAAGGGTCCAGATGAATGTATCTACAAAACAGAAATAGAGTTACAGATGTAGAAAACAAACTTATGGTTACCAGGGGATAAGGGGGTGGGGGGGTGTGTGGAGGGATAAGTTGGGAGATTGGGGTGGACATATACACACTACTATATCTAAAATAGATAACTAATAAGGACCTACTGTATAGCACAGGGAACTCTACTCAATACTTTGTAATGGCCTATATGGGAAAAGAATCTAAAAAAGAGTGCATATATGTATATGTATAACTGATTCACTTTGCTGTACACCTGAAACTAACACAATATTGTAAATCAACTATACTCCAATAAAAATTTAAAGAAAAAAAGAAAGAAACCTTAAGAAAGAGATTTTTAGAGATTGATGAAAGAGAATGCTTAGTTACAAGCAGTTTGCTGGGGAAGCACATCTTTCAAAATGGGCTTTGGGGTGGGAAGCATCTACCAATGAGCATAGAAGAGGGAAGGAGGGATCTGAGCCAGTGGAGAACACAGGTTTAGAGCCTTTTACATCAGATATAACGGAGTTTGAATTTGGTTTCCACCAACCAAAGCTCTGTGTCTTGGTGTAGTTGCAGCCTCTTTCCATGGTGGACAAAGAAGAAAAATGACAATCTTAGCCCACAGTTTCACTGTGATGGTTACACGGGAATAATGCATGTAAAGGGTGCCTAGCATAGAATTTAGTACACAGTGAACATTCATTCACTAAATGAGAGTGTTGTTATTGATTGTAGTTGGAAGGATTCAAAATAATTTCCCTATTTCAAGATGGGGAAATTGAAGTTCAGAGAAGTTATATGACTTACGGATTCAGGAGAAGAAAGGAGACATTCTTATGTGGAGATGTTAAAAAAATAAACTTTATTATTCAGAAATTTTAGATTTATAGAAAAATTGAAAAGATTGTACTGAGGGTTCCTGTATGTCCCCCCACTCAGTCCTCTATTAACATCTCACGTTTGTTACAATTAATGAATCAGTACTGATACATTATTATTATTAAGTCTATACTTTTTTCAGATTTCCTTAGTTTTTATCTAATGCCCTTTGTCTGTCCCAGTGTCATCATGTCTTCTTAGGCTTCTCTTGACTGTGAGTTTTCCAGGTTTCCTTGTTTTCTTTTCTTTTTTCTTTTTTTTTTTGGCATAATGTAGTGATTTTATTTTATTTTATTTTATTTATTTATTTACTTATTTTTGGCTGTGCTGGGTCTTCGTTGCTGTGTACGGGCTTTCTCTAGTTGTGGCGAGAGGGAGCTACTCTTTGTTGTGGTGTGTGGGCTTCTCATTGCAGTGGCTTCTCTTGTTGTGGAGCACGGGCTCTAGAGTGCAGGCTCAGTAGTTGTGGCGCACGGGCTTAGTTGCTCCGCGGCATGTGGGATCTTCCCAGACCAGGGCTTGAACCCGTGTCCCCTGCATTGGCAGGCAGATTCTTAACCACTGCGCCACCGGGGAAGCCCCTTGTTTCCTTTTTTTTGTGTGTGTGTTTTTTAAATTAATTAATTTATTTTTGGCTGCGTTGGGTCTTCGTTGCTGCGCGCAGGCTTTCTCTAGTTGCGATGAGTGGAGGCTACTCCGCAGCGGTGCGCAGTTTTCTCATTGCGGTGGCTTCTCTTGTTGCAGAACACCGGCTCTAGGCACGCGGGCTTCAGTAGTTGTGGCTCGCGGGCTCAGTAGTTGTGGCTCACGGGCTCTAGAGCGCAGGCTCAGTAGTTGTGATGCACGGGCTTAGTTGCTCCGCGGCATGTGGGATCTTCCCGGACCAGGGCTCGAACCTGTGTCCCCTGCATTGGCAGGCGGATTCTTAGCCATTGCGCCACCAGGGAAATCCCAGGTTTCCTTGTTTTTGATGATCTTGACAACTTTGAGGATTACTGGTCAGGTATTTTATAAAATGTCCCTTAATTGAGATTTGTGTGTTGTTTTCCCTAGAAGTAGACTAGAGGTTATAGGTTTGGGGAGTAGGCAGAGGTAAAATGCCATTTTCATCTCATCATATCAAGGGTACATGCCTTCAAGATGATTTATCACTTTTTTTAATTTGCAATTTTTTTTTCAGGTTGTATTTATTTATTTATTGGCACCACACAGCATGCGGGATCTTAGTTCCCTGACCAGGAATTGAACCCGTGCCCCCTGCAGTGGAAGCACGGAGTCCTAATGACTGGATCACCAGGGAAGGCCCAAGATGATTTATCACTGTTGATGTTAACTTTAATCACCTGGCTGAGGTAGTGCTTGTCAGATTCCACTGTAAAATTACTCTTTTCCTCCTTTCCCTATCCTACTCTTAGGAAGGAAGTCACTATGCACAGCCCAGACTACAGGAGTTGAGACATTATGCTCCACCTCCTTGAGGGCAAAAATATCACATAAACTATTTGGAATTCTTCTGTACGGTAAGAATTTATTTATTCAGTCATTTATTTATATTATATTATGATGGATTTATGGATATTCATTTTATACTTTAGGTTAAACACTAGTACTACTTTAATTATTACTCTCCAGTTTTCAGTTGGCTCCTGTGTCCCTTTGATGTACCCCCATCATTGTGGGTTTTTTTTTTAAATAAATTTATTTATTTATTTATGGCTGTGTTGGGTCTTCGTTTCTGTGCGAGGGCTTTCTCTAGTTGTGGCAAGCGGGGGCCACTCTTCATCGCGGTGCGCGGGCCTCTCACTGTTGTGGCCTCTCTTGCTGCGGAGCACAGGCTCCAGATGCGCAGGCTCAGTAGTTGTGGCTCATGGGCCTAGTTGCTCCACGGCATGTGGGATCTTCCCAGACCAGGGTTCGAACCCGTGTCCCCTGCATTGGCAGGCTGATTCTCAACCACTGCGCCACCAGGGAAGCCCCATTGTGTTTTTTGTTCTGGGTGTTTTGGGTTTTTTTAGCAGAGACTTACTTTTTATTATTATCCTTTTATGTTTTTGGATTTTTGTCTCATGTGCATGTATTATCTGCTTTTATGCCTAGGGTAATTAACATTAAAGTTTGTAGGTTATTTAAAAAGGTAGAATAAAAAGTTTTCTTCCTTCCTCTGACCCTCCTACCCTGCTCCATTTCCCCTTCCCCGGAGACATCATTTGATTTCTTGTTTGTTTCTGCAGAACAATTCCTTTTTTTCTTTCTTTTAAACAAGTGTTTACATATAGTACATGCTGTTCAGCACATTGCTGTTTTCAACTAACAATCTCTTGTGGGTTATTCCATTTCAGCACATAGAAATCCATTTCTATTTTAGTCTCTACATAGTATTCCATTGTAAGGCTATACCATAATGTATTTAACCAGTATCCATCAATGGACATTTACGTTCTTTTTAGTGTTTTACTAGAATAAGGAGTGCTGCAGTGAATACCCACATCTTTGCATACTTGAGCAAATAAACCTGCAGGATCAGTTTCTAGACAAGGAATTGCTAAGCCAGAGTATGTGCTTTCAAGATTTAGATGCTGCTAAATTGTCCTCCACAAACCTTTCACCAATTTTCATTCTCACCAACAGTGTATGAGAGGACCTGTTTCTCCACACCCTTGCTAACATGGAGAAGTAACAAGCGATTTTTTTTTTTTTTTTTTTTTTTTTTTTGCTGTACGCGGGCCTCTCACTGCTGTGGCCTCTCCCGTTGCGGAGCACAGGCTCCGGACGCGCAGGCTCAGCGGCCATGGCTCACGGGCCCAGCCGCTCCACGGCATGTGGGATCTTCCCGGACCGGGGCACGAACCCGCGTTCCCTGCACTGGCAGACGGACTCTCAACCACTGCGCCACCAGGGAAGCCCATTAGCTTTTTGATCTTTGTTAATCTGATAGGTGAAAGATGGTGACTCACTGAAGTTTTAATTTGCATTTCTTTTATTATGAGTGAAGCTGAACATCTTGTCAGACGCTTACAAATCACTTGTATTCTCCTTTTCTGTGAATTGTCTCTTCAGATCCTCTGCCCATTCCCCCCTCCCCTGCCCTTTAGACTTTTTCTAATCCTTGTTTTGTGCCTCAGTGAAAGCTACTCATTCATTAAGTCCATCAATATTTATTATCTACGGTGTTATAGCAACATGCAGTGAACAAAAAAGACAAAGGTATTTTTCTCTGGGAGATTAAAATTCTAGAGGGGGCAGAAAGAGTAAAGAAATAAATATATGTCAGTTGGCGATAACTGTTAAGGAAAAAGAGTAGAATATAGGCTAGAAAGTTCTGGGGTGCTATTTTCTCTTATTTTTTTCAACATTTATTTATTCATTTATTTTTTGGCTGCACTGGGTCTTAGTTGCGGCACCTGGGATCTTTTGTTGCAGTGCGCAGGCTTCTCTCTAGTTGTGGAGCTCAGGCTTAGTTGCCCCTCAGCATGTGGTATCTTAGTTCCCTAACCAGGGATCCAACTGGCATCCGCTGCATTGCAAGACGGATTTTTAAACACTGGACCACCAGGGAAGTCCCTGGTGTGCAATTTTCTATAGAGAGATCAAAGAAGGTTTCTCTAAGGGATGCCAAGGGCAGAGTGGGAATGAAGTGAGGAAAGGAATCATGCAATACCTGGGAGAGGAATGCTTGAGGCAGAGGGAGGAGCAGGGTGAAGTCCTTGAGGTGGAAATGTGCTGGGTGAGCTGGAGGATCAGGCAGGGGACCAGTGTGGCTAGAGCAGAGTGAGTGAGAGGGAGAGGGATGGGAGATGAGATCCAAGAGGTGTGCGGGGACGAGATCGTGTAGGACCTGGCAGGCCTTTGTAGGGACTTGAGGATTTTGGCTTCTACTCTGAGTGAGATGCTAGCCATTACAGTTTATTTAGGCTGTACTTTTTTTTTTTTTTTTTGAGAATTTCAGAACAGTGGAAAGACATTACCTGATTTAGTTTTTTAAAGGACCACACAACGGCACAACAGTAAGGTCTGTGAAGGGGGTTGTTACAGTCCACACGTGATGGGGGCATTTCCCATCATTAGCCTGTTCTAACTGGACTATTTAGGGGCCTAGCCTGCTTTAAGCAAATCCAATGTGTGAAAATCCAGATGGACCTAAGTTTCTCTAAGGGACAAGGTGGTCATTGCCATAGGCATGTGCTCAGTGTGGAGAGGGTAATGCAGAGATCCCAAGCCTCTCTGCATATAAATAAGCCCCACCCTTTTTCCCATCGGAAGTAATCATCTCCCTAAAGCTTATCCACCGCACCTCTAGAGGTGCCTCCTGCTGACACATTCAGGCAAGGTCATAAAAATTTGTGTTCAAGAATGTTCCCAGGGGGCTTCCCTGGTGGCGCAGTGGTTGAGAGTTCGCCTACCGATGCCGGGGACGCGGGTTCGTGCCCCGGTCCGGGAAGATCCCACATGTCGCGGAACGGCTGGGCCCGTGAGCCATGGTCGCTGAGCCTGTGCGTCCGGAGCCTGTGCTCCGCAACGGGAGAGGCCACAACAGTGAGAGGCCCGCGTACCGCCAAAAAAAAAAAAAAAAGAATGTTCCCAGGGACTTCCCTGGTGGCACAGTGGTTAAGACTCCAGGCTCCGAATTCAGGGAGCCTGGGTTTGATCCCTGGTCAGGGACCTAGATCCCACATGCATGCCGCAACTAAGGAGCCAGAGAGCCACAACTAAGACCTGGTGCAACTAAATAAATAAAATAAATAAATAAAGTAAATATTAAAGGGGCTTGCCTGATGGCGCAGTGGTTAAGAATCCTCCTGCCAATGCAGGGGACCCCGCGTTCCAGCCTTGCTCTGGAAAGATCCCACATGCCGCGCAGCATCTAAGCCTGTGGGCCACAACTACTGAACCTGCGCTCTAGAGCCCATGAGCCACAACTACTGAAGCCCACGCGTCCCGGAGCCTGTGCTCCTCAACAAGAGAAGCCACCGCAATGAGAACCCCATGCACCACAACAAACAGTAGCCCCTGCTCACCGCAACTAAAGAAAGCTCGCATGCAGCAACGAAGACCCAACGCAGCCAAAAATTAATTAATTAATTTTTAAAAGAAGAAGTGAGTTGGAACTTTTAAAAAAATAAATAAATAAAATTTTTTTTAAAAAAAGAATGTTCCCAGAATTAGATAGTGGTAGTAGTTGCATAACTTTGTGAATATACTAAAACCCCAGACCCTTGAATTGTATACTTTAAAAGGGTGAACTTATGGTATATGAATTATAAGTCAATAATAATAGTAATGTTCCCGGAAACCCTGTTTGTTATCGTGGAAAGACTGGAAACAACCCAAATGTCTAGCCACAGGCATCTGTTAAACTTGTAGGATCATCAATGGATAAATATGGAACAGTTAACAAGAATGAGGTGTGTCTGTACTGGTTGGTGTGGCAGATAAGGAAAGCTCCCTGTGACGTAGTGTTAAGTTAAAAAAATTAAGGGAAGGGCTTCCCTGGTGGCGCAGTGGTTGAGAGTCCGCCTGCCGATGCAGGGGACGCGGGTTCGTGCCCCGGTCCGGGAGGATCCCACATGCCGCGGAGCGGCTGTGCCCGTGAGCCATGGCCGCTGAGCCTGCGCGTCCGGAGCCTGTGCTCCACAATGGGAGAGGCCACGGCAGTGAGAGGCCCGCGTACCGCAAAAAATATATATATATATTAAGGGAAGAACTGTGTGTATAGTTTGCTACCATGTATGTGAGAAAAGTATATATCTATGCATGCATAGAGTGTTTCTAGAAAGATATTTGAGAATTGCTCAATAGGAACTTCTAGGGAGTGGAGATAGGGTTTCACCTTTACGGATCATGTTCTACTCTTTCTACTTAAAACATATATATTTATATGTAAAA
This sequence comes from Delphinus delphis, assembly GCF_949987515.2. Classification (NCBI taxonomy): domain Eukaryota; kingdom Metazoa; phylum Chordata; class Mammalia; order Artiodactyla; family Delphinidae; genus Delphinus; species Delphinus delphis. The sequence goes on from NC_082697.1 coordinate 72,265,596, forward strand.
CTTTTACAAAAAACATAAAATTTAATTATCACAACAAAAATACAAAAATTGGGAGAGGAATGTTTCAGGCAGAAGGGGGAGCAGTGCCCAGCCAGTCCTTGAGGTGGGAGCGTGCTGGGTGAGCTGGAGCCTCAGCGAGGGGAGTCGTGTGGGCTGTTGCCGGCTACCGAGTGAAGAAGAGCCTGGGAGCAGTGTTTGTGGAGCACTTTCTGCATGCCAGGCATTTCGCTGTGGGGTTGTGCGTGGGCAGTGGTGGGTAAGACTGACAAATGCCTTCACCAAGCTGCTAGTTCCTCCCAAACCCTCCCACCAACTGGTGGGAGGCCCTGCCCTGGCTCTTGGAGGGAGTCCTCTCTTGCCTTCCTTCCCCCCTTCTCCCACCTTTTCTCCAGGACCCATCAAATCCAGAGTAGACTTGAGCTGAGTGACCTTGAGCCAATGACTTTACCTTTCTGAACCTTAGTTCCCTCATCCGCAAAATGAGAATAGTAAGACAGCGTATCTCAATGGAGTTGCTGTGAGAATCACTGGTGTTCTAAAAATGGTTAAGATGGTTACTGATATTAGACTGCCTCTAGCACCAGCTTGCTTGAGTTGGTTATTTAATACTAAGAATGTAATGCCCACGAGGCTTGCTTGCAAGGCAGGTAAGACTGGGATGAGTATCCTCAGTGTATACTGAGGTGCAACGATGAAAAAGGCTCATGCAAATTTAGTGAAAAATTCAAGAGGGACAGACTTTAGGGTCAGACAAAATATGGGTTTGAATCCCTGCTTTGCTAGCTGTTTGCTTTGTGATTTTAGGCTAGTTACCTCTCTGAACCTGAGAGTTAACCACACCTACCAAAAAAGGGACAAGACCTTGGACCTCAAAAGTCTGGAGGACTAAAAGCTGCAGCAAAAGAAGAAGGCCTCGCACAGCGCTGGGGACATAGTAAATGCCCAGGAAATAGCAGCTGTTAGGGTCATTATTCTGTAAATGTCCTGAATGATTATAACATTTACGGAACCAGGTGTCAGAGCCTATGTTAGGTGCCTAGAGACCAGGTCTCATGGTCTCTAACTCTCTCCCTAATACCAGCCCCTGCCCTCCCAAGCTGTGAAGGAGAAGAGGTCTTCAGTGATGCAAATGAGTGTTTACTCTTTTCATTAACGAGACAATGAGCCCTTGATGGAAATGTTTGGAACTTTGAAAAAGGAGAAAGATTGGTTAATAAGTGTTTGTTGATATACTCACACCCTGCTTTACTGTCAATAAATATTTCCTGAGGCCAGCTGGGACAACCCCAGCTTGGAATCCAGTTGAGGTCTCTAAAACGCTGGGTGAACTGGGGCCTTAGTGTCTCAGGCTAATGTAGGAATAACAGCGATGTAATGATGCTCACCTCTCAGGGCTGGGCCGGGCGGCTGTGATGAAATGTGTATGAAACACTTGACACACCTTAGAAATGAAGCAATTTTTCTTACCTAACAAAATCACTTTATTTTACTCCAAATCTCCCCACCCCACCCCTAGCTTCAGGAGAAGCAATTGTAGACTCTCTAGGGGACCCTGACCCCAATACTTAGGGATCACAGAGCCGTTGCCAGTCTCCTGGGGAAGACACAGCAGGAGGAAGACGGTGATGAAAAAAGACGGAGGACATCTAGAGCCATTGTGCTGGGTGCAGAACAGGCTAAAGTTAGCAATAAAGAGAGACTTAGAAAACAAAATCAAACACTGTTTTTCATGTATGTGAAGATATTCACTACAGGTTTTCCACAAAAATATTGTTCCTAGAGCTAGAGAATGAAAATAGTTCAACTGTCCAAAACAGGAGAGTGATTAAATAAATCACTCAACATTCACAAAATGGTCTAGTATGGCCTTTTAAAATATAAGGTAAAATAAAATATAAGGTAGATCCCAACATGCAGATCTGGGATAATCTTCAACATTTATTATTAATAAGCAAATGGGGCTATCTTGTGTTCATGGATAGGAAGACAATATTGTAAGTATACTGTTCTCTCCAAATTGATCTGTAACCGTCAATGCAATGTTAATAAAGCTTACAACAGGGTTTTTCATGAAACTCAACAAGCCAATTAAAAAATATATACAGAGAAGTAGGAGCTAAGAACAGGTAGATATTTCTGAAGAAGAATAAAGAGAAGAGACTTGCTCTACCAGAATTGTTAAAAGGCTATTGCAATGAAGACAAGATGGTGTTGGTAGTGATAGAAATTCACCAAAATCAACTCATGAATAAAAAAAATTTTGATAAATGACAGGGGTGGCACGGCAGATGCTAGGAGGGTCTATCCAATAAGTGGAGCTGGAAAAAAAGTCCTCCCTATAGGAAAAAATGAAATTAGATCATTGCCTCACACTATACACAAAAATCAACTCCAGATATAAGGACTTAATTATCAAAGGCAAAACATTAAAAAGTTTTAGGAGAAAATATAAGAGAATTTCTTTCTGACCTTGGAGTAATAACGAATCTCAAAACACAAAAGGTAGTTATAAAATAAAATATTGATAAATAAAACTATATTAAAATTAAAACAAAATTATAAGCTACAAATTTAAAGAAGATATTTGCAAACACATATCACTATTCAAGGATATATATATTGAGATGATCTAAAGACCGTCTATGAACCAACAAAGCATAATAAATCAACAGAAAAATGGGCAAAAGACTCGAACGTGCATTTCAAAGAAGAGGAAGCATGGCTAAGAAACTTACTGAGAGATGTTCAACATCATTCAAGGAGATACAAATCAACATCATAATGAGATATCCAGTCTACGGCAAGAATTAAAACACCAAGTACTGGAGAAGAACTTCTATACATTGCTGGTGGGAATACATAGCCATACAACCATTTTGGAAAACAATTCATCATTCTTTCTTGTCAAATTGAACATTTACACACCTTAAAGCCTAGCACTTCCACTCTTGGGCAGGTATCCAGGAACAAGTCTTGCTCAAGTGCTCCAGGAGACATGTCTATGAATATTCATAACAGCAGTGAACAAATGGCCAAAACCCAGAATGAACCCGAAAAGCCCTTCAACAGGAGAATGGATAAATGCATTGGGGCATCTTGACAAAATGAAATAGTACACAAGAGTGGAATTGGAAGCAACCACAGCTACACATAACAGTACGAATGAATTTCATTAATAGACCATTGAGTGTAAAAACAGAAAATGAGAACCTGAGGACTCCTACACGGTGATAACCTTTAAAAAAATTCAGAAATAACTAAAACTAAACAATATATTGTTTAATCATCATAGATAGGACAAAACTACAAAACTAAAGGCAAGAAAACAATAAACACAAAGTTCCAGATAGTGGTTTCCTGGTGTGGGGAAGGGGAAGCAGCTTGAACAGGTAAAAGGTAGAGCCCATCAGAAGATGGGAATTATTGTCAATATTATTGTAATATTAATAAGTAAATATATAAATAGATGAATAAACAAATAAAAACATAAAACAAGTGGATAAAGAAATAAAAGAGGGTTATAAACAGATAATAACAATGTGTTATTAAGGATTTTAATTAATCCAATTCTTAGTACCTGAAGTCTTTTCTAAAAAAAAAAGCACGTACCTTACACTAAAAAACACTAGCGGGGAAAATATTCATTCACTATCCACAGAACTTTTTATTTTTATACACCAGCCTTTCACAGGGTATCTGGGTTGGATGGGGTAGGAGGGTCATATAGGGAGACTTTCTCTTTACTGTATACCTTTGTGTACTGTTCGGAATTTTTGTTTTACTTTGTGCATAGAATGTCTTTCAACAAGGGTTTGTGTCAAGATGAAAAAATTAAAATAAAAACCAGCTGTTTATTCGGTAGAGTTGATGTTTCACGGGAGATGTTTTTTTGTTGTTGTTGTTTTTTGCGGTACGCGGGCCTCTCACTGTTGTGGCCTCTCCCGTTGCGGAGCACAGGCTCCGGACGCGCAGGCTCAGCGGCCATGGCTCACGGGCCTAGCCGCTCCGCGGCATGTGGGATCTTCCCGGACTTTCCGGACCGGGTCGCGAGCCCGTGTACCTTGCATCGGCAGGCGGACTCTCAACCACTGCGCTACCAGGGAAGGGAAGCCCTCACAGGCGATGTTTTAAAAGCCTACTAGGGACTTTCCTGGTGGTGCAGTGGTTGGGAATCTGCCTGCCAATGCCGGGGACACGGGTTCGAGCCCTGGTCAGGGAAGATCCCACATGCCGTGGAGCATCTAAGCCCGTGCGCCACAACTACTGAACCTGCGCTCTAGAGCCCGCGAGCCACAACTACTGAGCCCACGTGCCACAACTGCTGAAGCCCGAGTGCCAAGAGCCCATGCTCCACAACAAGAGAAGCCGCCGCAATGAGAAGCCTGCGAACCGCAACTAGAGAAAGCCCACGTGCAGCAACGATAGACCCAACACAGCCAAAAATAAATAAATAAATAATTTTATTAAAAAAATAAAAGCCTGCTAATTAGTGATATTAATGAGGGAGGGGCAAAGGGGCACCGTTCGTACCCTGTTGGTGGCACTAGAAATTAGGGTAGCACCTTAGGAGGGCAATATTTAGTAGTGTCTATGGAAATCTTAAATGCACATATTCTTTGACCCAGCAATTCTCTTCCACTTTAAGAATTTACCTTATAGATTTACTTGTACAACTCAGGATATAAACGTACAACGTTGTCCACCACAGCATGGTACAAAGTTAGCTAGACATCATGTTATATGCACACAATTGACGGGCAGCTATTTAAAAGTAAGAGATATGGACTTCCCTGGTGGCGCAGTGGGTAAGAATCTGCCTGCCACTGTAGGGGACACGGGTTCGAGCCCTGGTCCGCGAAGACCCCACAGGCCGAGGAACAGCTAGGCCCGTGCACCACGACTACTGAGCCCGCACACCGCAACTATTGAAGCCCACGCGCCTAGAGCCCGTGCTCCGCAGCAAGAGAAGCCACCGCAATGAGAAGCCTGTGCACCATAAAGAGTAGCTCCCGCTCGCTGCAACTCGCGAAAGCCCGTGTGCAGCAATGAACACCCAACACAGCCAAAAATAAAAATAAAATAAATAAATTTATTTTTAAAAAAGTAAGAGATAAGTCTGTATGTATTGATGTGGAAAGATGTTACACATATATTAAGTGTAAAAGGCAAGATGTAGAACAATATATACAGTATGATATCATTTCTAGGTATAAAAGACACACTCATGGAAAATTTCTGAGGAAATACAAGTAACAACACTGATTACCTCTGGGGAGTGGAATTAAGAAGGTGAAGGAAAGACATACCTTTTGGTTTATACTTCAAAGTACTGGATTTTATGTTTGATGAAGAGCAAACATTTATTACCGCGATTTGAAAAAAAAGATTTTAAGAGTTCAAAACACAATGTCAATTATATCTCAATAAACCTGGGGAGGGGTAAAGTTCATAAATTAAAAAGAAGCAATGTATGCTCATTGCAAAAAAGTTTTTAAAGAAAATAAAGAAGAATATAAAGAAGAAAAGATCAACAGCTTTGCCTTCTCATCCTCAACAAGATGATCACATTTAACAGTTTGGTATATTCTAAAAATTTTTGTCTGCGTTTTTGTTTGCCTATTTAGATTTAGTTATTTTTATGAAATGGAATCATATTACATATGTTGTTAGTCTTTTTTTTCACATTTTATCATGTTAATAATATATACCTACAGCATTTTGTTTCCAAAACCATAAATAATTGTGCTTTTTTCTGACTGTACAAGTGTGATTCACAAACAAAATATCTCTATAACAGTGTTGTTAAATAAGAAATGCAGGTTGTAGAACAATAGGTACAGTGTCCTCTCATTTTTGTTAAAAAAAAGAGAAAAGAAAACGTGTGTGTGAGGTCTGAAAGAACAGTCGAGGAGAATAGTCATTAAACTCTGTTTAGAGTCATTATGTATGGGAGATTGGATTGAGGTTGTTTGGATTTTTATAGCATGTTGCTTTTATAATGATGATACATGCCTGTGATCAAACTATTTTAAAATTCAGACAAGCTCACAAAAAATTGAAATTATCCCAAATCCTACCACGCAGAGATAACCCCAGTCGACACATTGGTGAGCACACTCACATTTCCTGGTCTGCCTATACAAATATATTCATCCTCTCAATTTATAAGTTGCAATTATACAAAATGCACTACTCTGTACCCTGCTGTTTTCAATATGTTCCATGTCAGTACATCATTCTAATGATTGCACATTATGCCATGTAACAGCTACATTGAAATTTAATCAAGCAATCCCTCACTGTTGAATTCTTTTAACAAAAACTTTTAAATTGTAAAATACAACATACATCAGAAGAATGTATAAAGCGCATGTACTTCTTACGAAGTAATTATAAAGCAAACATTAGTGTTACCTCTATCCTAGACACACTTAAAAATTGTTATTAAGTTAAAAAAAGAAAACTAAAACAAGCACGTGTGTACCATCTCCTAGAATTAACAAACACGCATTTTGTTATTTTTTTGCTTTCATTTAAAAAAATTTTTTTTCACTAACAAGACGACAAAATAGGATTATTTTATTCTATTCACCCTTTTTAAAGAGTTCAGAACTTTATGTTCACTCTTCTGTGAATACTTTAGTGGGCCAAGCCCAACACTGACCTCAGCCCAACAGGGTTTTTTCTAGGGTTTTAATGGTCTTAGCGTTGGCCAGCGGGAGCCCCTTTGTCAAGATTCTTGTCTTTCCAACAAGATTATGTTAATCTTTGAAAATTTCCTTGCTTCCTGGGTCTACAAGATGTTCCAGGCTCATCTTGTACCTTTCAGCCCTAGACACAGACTTGGCCTTTTCTGCAACCAGCCCTAGTTAGAGACCATAATCTGGGTGCTAAGGTGCATTGCTGGGCTGCAGAATTGTTAAATAAAATGCAACTTTACAGGTAAAGGCGAAGTCCTCCTAGTTTTGTGAAATGGTAATGTTATCACTTTTACATTTCCCTGATTATTCATGAGGGTGACCATCTTTTCAATATATTTATTGGTGATTTGACTTTCCTTGTCTCCCAACTACTTCTTCACATACTTGTCTTTTTTTTTTTTTTTCCCTCGCCTTGTGGTTTGTGGGATCTTAGTTCCCCGACCAGGTATTAAACCCAGGCCCTAGCAGTGAAAGCTCCAAGTCCTAACCACAGGACGGCCAGGGAATTCCCTATTTTTCTTTTGTTGAAACTTTATGTCATATCCAAATTTTTTTGCCTTTATAAACAATGCTGTGATGGACTTCTTTGTCCATGGATATTTGCTCATTTTTAGGATTGATTCCTTAAATAAATTTCTAAAAGTGTGATTTCTGGGGAAAAATAGTATTTTTTTATTTTTAAAATAAATTTATTTATCTCTTTACTTTTGGCTGCATTGGGTCTTCATTGCTGCACGCGGGCTTTCTCTAGTTGCGGCGAGCGGTGGCTTCTCTTGTTGCAGAGCACAGGCTCTAAGCGCACAGGTTTCAGTAGTTGTGGCGCAGGGGCTTAGTTGATCCTCATCATGTGGGATCTTCCCGGACCAGGACTCGAACCTGTGTCCCCTGCATTGGCAGGCGGATTCTTAACCACTGCACCACCAGGGAATTCCCAAAGAATAGTTTTTAAATTTAATACTTTTATTTTCTTTTTTTAAAAAACAGTCTTTTAAAAAAATCCAAATCGGGACTTCCCTCGTGGCACAGTGGATAAGACTAAGCGCTCCCAATGCAGGGGTCCCGGGTTCCACCCCTGGTCAGGGAACTAGATCCCACATGCATGCTGCAACTAAGAGTTTGCATGCCACAACTAAGGAGCCCGCGTGCCATAACTAAAGAGCCCACGAGCCGCAACTAAGGAGGCAGCGAGCCGCAGCTAAGACCTGGTACAACCGAAAAAAAAAAACAAAAACCAAATCAAAATGATTGTGCCCATGTACACTCCCCCTGCAGCATGTGAGTGCCTGTTTTCACACCCTTCCTAGAACCACGCATCATGATTTTAGTTTCCCTCTTTTAGTGCTGGGGATGCTTTTGATTGCTGTGCTAACTTAAGATGTGCTGGAATCAACCCATAAAGTCTCTGTGCTTGGCTGTGTTCTCACAAGTTCCCAGTCCTCCCAGAGAGGAGAGAGGTATTCTAGCAGCTTGCCACCCTCTCCTAGGCTCCTGGGACCTCACCCACTGCACAGCTGACTTCTGGAGGCTCCTCTGGGAGGACCCCTGGAGGAATTATTTGTTAAATCTGGCAACCCTATCCCTGGGTTCCCATGCTACGTAAACATTTTGGTGTCCATCACCTCTCACCTAGTCTACAGCAGTCGCCTTCTAATCTCACCTCTATAATCCATTCTCAACACTGGCTTCTGCTCAGAGCCCCCCTGCTACACTTATAATTCCATCTAAACTCCTACAAAACCCTACTAGATCCAAGTCTGACCCCCCTCTCTGGCCTCATCTCCTACTGTTCTCCTGTCCCCTGCAGCCTCCTGAGCCTTCTGGTTGTTTCCTGTCAGGATAAGCTGGGCAGCCTCTTTGTACTAACTTACCTTTGCTTAGAATGTTCTTCCCCCAAAGCATTCTCTGTTCAAATGTCAGCACACCAGAGATGCCTTACCAGACCACCTTGTCCAAAACAGCACCACCCGTGCCCCTCACTCCCTCTCCCCAGCCCCGCTTTATTTTTTCATAACACATATTACCTACCGTTATTTTATACTTTTACTTGCTTATAAATTTGTTCTTTGTTTTTCTCCATCAGGAATATCAGCTCAATAAAAACCTGAATGTTGAGTTTTTACTGGTTTGTTTTTCCAATACTATCTTCCTGGTGCCTAGAATAATACTTGGAGCTTCATAGACCTGGATTTGTTAGGCTGTGTTGCACCGCAGTTAAGGGCACACACGTGAGCCAGTCTCTCTGGGTTCGAGTCCCTGCTCTGCTGCTTCCCAGCTCTGTCACTTGGGACTAGTTAGTTAACCATCTTTTTTTTACCATCTGTAAAAACGAGGATGACAATCTACTCAATGAGGTTTTGTGAGAATTAAGTGAATTAATTTGTGTAAAAACACAGGTTGGTGCTTACAGTGTTTGTCACTGTTATAATTTTTGAGTGAATCTCACATATGTGGGTCATAGAGACAACAACCGGGCTTCTCTGGTGGCGCAGTGGTTGAGAGTCCGCCTGCCGATGCAGGGGACGCGGGTTCGTGTCCCGGTCCGGGAGGATCCCACATGCCGCGGAGCGGCTGTGCCCGTGAGCCATGGCCGCTGAGCCTGCACGTCCGGAGCCTGTGCTCTGCAACGGGAGAGGCCACAACAGTGAGAGGCCCGCGTACCGCAAAAAAAACCCATAGAGTCAACAACCAACCCCTATCCATTGATATTTAGTATGTGCCTGTCACTCTTCCAGACAATGGGTATAGACATGTGCACATAAGTGAACAAGACAAATGTGACCCCTCTCTTGCCATGAGCCTTCAGGAAGTCGAGTAATTATTTCCAGTGTTAAAGTGCTGAGAGGCAAAAAAAAAAAAAAAAAAAAAAAAAAGCACAGAATGTAATAAGAGATATAATGTAGTCTGAGAACCAGAGAAGGATTCTGGAGGCAGTGATGTTACTCTGTAAGCTTTGACTGGGTAGAAAGGAAAGAGAACCATGTGTGAGAAAGCCCAGGGTAGAGAAAGAGCCTATAAAGGGACACGAGTGGGAAGACCAGCGTGGCTGGTGTGTGGAGGGCTGGGAGAGATGAGGCCGGAGGATTTGGCAAAGGCCACCAAGCAGGGCTTTGTGGGTCTCAGAAAGGAGTTTCATGGGAACCATGAAAGGATTTGAAGTCGAGTGACTTTATCAGCTTTGAAGTTAGAGAGGTTTTCCCTGGCTGCTGTGTGGAGGAGAAACCTTCAAGTCTCTGTTCAACTGCCACCTCACCAGAGACTACCTCGTCTAAAATGGCATCTCCCAGACCCCCCATCTCTGCCCCTCTCCACCTGCTTTACCACGTTATGAGGCCCTGACATTGTCCTACACTCTCTCATGCCTGTTCTCTGTTTACCCCCATTGGAATGGAAACCCTGCCAGAGCTGGGACTTTAGCGGGAGGAGAGACTGGCCACAGGGAGACCACTCAGGAGGCTGGTGAAGACAGCGCAAGCCCTAGGAGGGTTAGGAACAGCTGTCTGGAGGAGGGTTAGGAACAGCTGTCTGGCTGGTAGAGAGCAAAAGGCTAGAGGACTAGACTCCCCTAGAAACTTCATTTGCATATCACTTTACATAAGACTGAGAAAACAGTCATTGTCCATATCAAAGAATGGGGTGGGGAGGCAGTTAGAGATATTGGTAGTGGGGCAGGGGAGGACTAAAGTCCCTGCAGTTCCAACAAGCCAGTTCTTGGTACTGTCACTTGGTATAGGTCATCAAGGGCTAAGAACTGGGTGTGGGACTGGAGGGAAATGGATAGAAATATCCATTGGAGAGAAATATTTCAGATGTAATGGAAAATACTCGGTGGCTTGATGTGAGGTGTGAGGGAAAGGGAAGGTGTTGCCTTCCATTCTGGTTTGAACTGGGTGGATAGTGGTGGACTACAGAGCGGATTTGTGGTTCAGATCATGAATTCAGTTTAATTAATTAATTAATTTATTTTTGGCCGCACCATGAGGCATGCAGGAGCTTAGCTCCCCAACCAGGGTTCGAACCCGCGCTGCCTGCAGTGGAAGCCTGGAAGTCTTAACCACTGGACCACCAGAGTTAGTTTTAAATGTATGTGTCCAAAGTGCCTGGGATGCCTGCAGGAGGAATCCACGTGTTAGATGGGAAACCAGGTTCCAAGGTGGGAATAACCCTTGCGAGTCCTTGACTTAAGAGGTGGTCATTGGACTGCATGATGAAATCATGACAAATTACTGGAGCCTTAGGGATTAGTGTCTTTTTCTTCTCTTTAGGCAAATTATCAGAAATGCTTATGTGCAAATGCTTTCGGGTTGCAACCTGGCTTTCCCACCTCACCTAGACTGTTTTATAACCCCCAGATACTTCGAGTAACGAAGGGTCCCTGTAAGGGAGGGGTCCTGAAGCTTTGGGGTACCTGCCTCTGCCCTTGAGAACGTGCTGGATGAGAGAAGGCAATTGAGGGAAGTATGCTGAGGACCCCCTACAATTGATGGAGGTGTCCAGGAGAAGTGGCCTGTAAGCAAGACTGAGAAGGAGCGTCCAGGGAGGTAGGAGGTAGGAGGAGACTGGGAAAGGCTAGCTTCACAGAAGGCAAGAGGAACTGCTGTTTAGAGGATCGTTATCACTAGCAATCAACTGTCTGCCAAATCCTGCTAATTCTTCCTCTTCTGTGTCTCTCCCTCCATCTCCACTGCCACCTGCTGGCCAGTAGCCCCCATTACAACTGGGTAACAGCTCTGGCCTCTCTTATCTCCAGCCTTACAGCTATCTTTACAGCCACCCCATTCATTCTGTTAGATTGTCCTTTGGAAAGTGGAGTCTGGACCATGCCAATTCCTGCTCAACAACTTTCAATAGCTCCCTGTAACCTCTGAACGAATCCCTTACTACCTAGCGTGGCATGCTGGGCCTTTGGCAGCCTGGCTCCATGTGACCTATCTGTCTCAATCTGTTCCCTTATAAAGAAAATAAGCTGATCTACTCACTGTCCCCCACAACCCTCAGCTTCACTGAGGCCATGTCATCTTCTTGAAGTGCCTACCCTTCATGCCTAAATTTTTCAAGGTGAGACTCAAACGACAACTTCCCTTGGAAGTCCTCCCCACTGGATCTGACACGACCCTTGACCACTGTGGCATCAAAACGCTCTGCCCTGACTTTTTACCAAGCTCACAGCTCATTCCGTAATGAGACTAAATTCTTGAGAGCAAGGGCTGTGTCATCTTTGCTCTCGTCTCTCCCACTCACGTGTAGGAACAAGAAGTTGCAGATTCAACTGCCTTCAGGAGCCAGGCAGATATGATGTGTGAGGTCGCCCAGTAAAAGACAATTAGAAATGGTGGGGCTTATGGCAAGTAAGAACCTTCATTCTCCTGCCTAAAGTATTAATAATACTCAGAATATCAAAACATTATGTAAAGCACACCTGAAGGCTAAACTTGACCTGAAGATCATGAGTTTGAGACTCTGAAATAGAGGTTTAAAATACACCCCTGAATTTAGCTGGTTCTTTAGAGCTTTCAAAGCAATTTACATCAGCAACTCTAGCCCCACTTTACAGATGAGGGGAGAGAGGCTCAGAGAGGTGAGGTGAATTGCTCAAGGTCACATAGTAAGGAATTAGTAGTACAAGGCTATGTTCAATCCATTCAGACTCTGGCTTGGCCTTGTCTTCTGAGGATGATGGGAGGAGGGTCTATAAAGATGGGCATCATTCACCTTTTTTTAAATTAAGACTTTATTTTATTTATTTATTTATTTATCCCACTTGTGGGATCTTAGTTCCCCGACCAGGGATAGAACACAGGCCCCTGCAGTAGAAGCACCAAGGCCTAACCACTGGACCGCCAGGGAATTCCCCACGACTTTATTTTTTAGAAGTTTCAGGTTCACAGCGTTGAGGGGAAGGTACAGAGATTTCCTCTATAGCCCCTGCCCCCCCACATGCATAGTATCGCCCCATTTTCAACATCTCCCATGAGAGTGGTACATTTGTTATAATTGACGAACCTACACTGACACGTTATCACCCGAAGTCCATAGTTTACATTATGGTTCACTCCTGGTGTGCATTTTATGGGTTTGGACAAGTGTATAATGACATGTACCCGCCAGTAAGTATCATACAGAGTATTCTTTGCCCTAAAAATCCTCTGTGCTCCTATTCGTCCCATCTCCCCACCCCCAATCCCTGATAACCACTGATCTTTTTACTATCTCCATAGTGTTGCCTTTTCCAGAATGTCATATAGTTGGAATCATACAGTATGCAGTCTTTTTTAATTTTTAAAATTCATTTATTTATTGGCTGCATTGGGTCTTCGTTGCTGAGCGGGCTTTCTCTAGTTGCGGCGAGCGGGGGCTGCTCTTCATTGTGGTGCGTGGGCTTCTCATTGTGGTGGCTTTTCTTGTTGCGGAGCATGGGCTCTAGGTGCGTGCGCTCCAGTAGTTGTGTCGCGCAGGCTCAGTAGTTGTGGCGCGCGGGCTTAGTTGCTCCGTGGCATGTGGGATCTTCCCTGACCAGGGCTCGAACTCGTGTACCCCTGAACTGGCAGGCGGATTCTTAACCACTGCACCACCAGGGAAGTCCCAGTATGCAGTCTTTTCAGATTTATTTTTTTCACTTAGTAATGTGTTTAAGATTCCACCATGTCTTTTCATAGCTTGATAGCTCACTTCTTTTTAGCGTTGAATAATAAATAGCCCATTGTCTGAATGTACCACAGCTTATTTAACCATTCACCCATTGAAGGACATTTTGGTTGCTTCTAAGTTCTGGCAGTTCTACATAAAACTGCTGTAGACATCCATGTGCAGGTTTTGTGTGGACATAAATTTTCAACTCCTTTGGGTGTTTAAAGGGAGTGATTACCGGTTTGTATGGTAAGAGTATATTTACTTTTGTAAAAAAATACTAAGTTGTCTTCCACAGTGGCTGTACCATTTTGCATTCCCACCAGCAATGCATGAGAGTTCCCACTGCTCCACGTTCTCATCAGCATTTGATGTTGTCAGTGTTCTGGATTTGGAGCATTCTAATAGATGTGTAGTGGTATGTCATTTTTATTTTAATTTGCCTTTCCCTGATGACATATGATGTGGAGCATCTTTTCATATGCTTATTTGCTGTCTGTGTATCTTTTTTTGGTGAGATGTCTGTTAAGGTCTTTGACCCATTTTTTTTTAAACGGGTTGTTTTCTTATTTTTGAGTTTTAAGAGTTCTTTGTATATTTTGGATAACAGTCCTTTATCAGATGGGTCTTCTGCAAATATTTCCCCTCTGTCTGTGACTTATCTTCTCATTCCCTTGACATTGTCTTTCACAGAGCAGTTTTTCATTTCAGTGAAATCCGGTTTATCAATTATTTATTTCATGGATCATACCTTTGTTGTTGCATCTAAAAAGTCATCATTGGACTTCCCTGGTGGCACAGTGGTTAAGAACCCGCCTGCCAATGCAGGGGACACACAGTTCGAGCCCTGGTCCAGGAAGATCCCACATGCCATAGAGCAACTAAGCCCGTGCGCCACAACTACTGAGCCTGCGCTCTAGAAGCCTGCAAACCACACCTACTGAGCCCACGTGCCACAACTACTAAAGCCCACGCACCTGGAGCCAGTGCTCCACAACAAGAGAAGCCACCGCAAGGAGAAGCCCGCGAACCGCAACGAAGAGTAGCCCCTGCTCACTGCAACTAGAGAAAGCCTGCACACAGCAATGAAGACCCAACACAGCCAAAAATAAAAAAATTATTTTTTATAAAAAGCCCGAGCACCGCAACAAAGAGTAGCCCCCACTCGCCACAACTAGAGAAAGCGTGTGCACAGCAACGAAGACCCAACGCAGCCAAAAAAAAAAAAAAGTCATCATCGCCACATACAAGGTCATCTAGATTTTCTCCTGTGTTATCTTCTAGGAATTTTATAGTTTTGTGCTTTACATTTAAGTGTGTGATCCATTTTGAGTTAATTTTTGTGAAGGGTATAAGATCTGTGTCTAGATTAAATTTTTGCATGTGGATGTCCAGTCGTTCCAGCGCCATTTGTTGAAAAGACTACCTTTGTTCTATTGTATCGCCTTTGCTCCTTTGTCAAAGATCAGTAGACTATATTTATGTGGGTCTATTTCTGGGCTCTCTTTTCTGTTCCATTGATCTGTCTATTCTTTTGCCAATACCACACTGTCTTGATTACTGCAGCTTTATAGTAAGGCTTGAAGTCTGGTAGTGTCAGTCTTGCAACTTGGTTCTCCTTCAATACTGTTTTGGCTGTTCTGATCTTTTGCCTCTCCATACAAATTTTAGAATCAGCTTGTTGATATCCACAAAGTAACTTGCTGGGATTTTGATTGGATTGCGTTGAATCTATAGATCAAGTTGGGAAGAACTGGCATCTTGACAATATTGAGTCTTCATTATTCACTTTTCATTCAACCAAAATTTCATTTGCCTAATGGAACAATCTCTTCTTCACAGGGTTGTTTGAAATGGTTTTCATATATTAATTATCTAGAGATACTGTGAATGCTGTGACAATGTACCTGCTCTCAAGGAGTTTATCTTTTAGTGGGAAGGGGGCAGACAATAAACAAACATACAAATAAATTAATAACTTCAGGTAAGGGTTGTGAAAAAGGCATGTGATAAAGAGTGACAGGCAGTGAAAGGGCTATTTAATGTCAGGGAACTTCTCTGAGGAGGCAACATTTGAACTAAGACCTTCATGAAAAGGAAGAGTTGGCCATGAGAAAAATTTTTATTATTATTATTTTGGGGGATCTGAGTTCCCCGACCAGGGACTGAACCCAGGCCCACGCAGTGAAAGCGTTGAGTTTTAACCACTGGATCGCCAGGGAATTCCAAGAAAAATTTTTAGATGGAGGGAACAATGGAGATGAAGGCTCTGGAAGCAGAAATGAATTGGATGGATGGTTTGGAGAAGGGCATGGTGGCTATAGTATAGTGAACAAGGGGTAAATGAGGTTAAAAAAAATAGACAGGGATCATATCCTGTAGGGTTATTTTATTGAAAAAAAATAAGTATAAAATACATGTTGTGAGATACATAAAGTGTACACATTTTACGTGCACATTTCAGTGAATGTTTACATCTGTATACACCCCTGGATGTGACCTCATCCAGATCAAGATATAGGACAGGAGTCAGCAAACTTTTTATTGTAAGATGCCAGATAGAAAATAGTTTAGGCTTTGTGGGCTATGGTCTCTGCTGCAACTACTCAGCTCTGCTACTATAGCAGGAAAGCAGCCACAGTTGCTATGTAACGAAGAGGCATGGTCAGATTCCCATAAACCTTTAGTTGCGGGCACTGAAATTTGAATAACTTGTAATTTTAACATATCACAAAATATTTTTTTCTTCTTTTGATTTTTTCCTCAACCATTTGAAAATGTAAAAACCATTCTTAGCTTGCCAGCTGTACAGAAACAGGTGGTGAGCAAGACTTGCCCTTTGGGCCATAGTTTACCAACCTGATACATTTCTAGTATCCCCCTTGTGCATCTTTCCAGTTAAAACCTTTCTCTCCCAATGGTTATTGTTCTGATTTTTATCACCATCAATTAATTTTGTCTGCTCTTGAACTTTATATAATTGGAATCATATGTATTTACTCTCGTGTCTGGCTTCTTCAGCTCAACATAATGTCTGTCCTATGGGAATTTTAAACCATGATACATCATTTTCATTTAAGAGAACTAAGATGATCTTAAGTGTGAGAGCATGATGATCTGATTTATATGAAAAGGTCACTCTGGTTGCTGTGTGGAGAACGGAGTAAAGGGAAACAGGAGTGGAAGTGGGAGGCCCAGTCAGGAGTAATCCAAGCCAAGAGATGATGGTGGCTGGACCAGGGTTATAGTCAATGAAAATGGAAGACAGACTTTAGACTTACCTTGAGTTTGAGCTCACATATCCAATACGTTATTTCTGTGTTTCATAAGGTGTGATAATACTAGTAAATTTCCTGAATAATCTTTCTGAGACTGGCATAGTGAATTGTCAGGTATAAACCATGTCTTTACCCTCAAGGGGTTAACAACAGTTTTGGGCGTGGGGTGGACAGACCATGAATCCAGATACAATGCAATCAGTTCTTTATGGAGCCCAGGAGGCTATGGGAGCCAGAAGGGTAGTCAAGAGAGATCATCTGGGGGTTGTGGCCCTTGAGCTAAATTCTGAAGGAAAAATATTGAAAAAGGGTAAAAAAGTATATGGGAAGGCCAAGAAATGTGAGCTCTCTTGGGAGTTCAGTGCGGTTCTATGGAGTCTCAGAAATATGTAAGCTTGGCCTGGAAAGATTTTGAACTGGGCCTAAATGGATGGGCACTTACCCACTTTTTCAATCAAACAATCCATCCTTGATACTTCTGTGTGCCCTGAGGCTCCAGCATAGGACAGAGGTAGCAAACTGACAGCCTGTGGCTGAATCTGATGTATTTTGCCCCTCTTTGCTTTATTTACACTACCTTCCTGGTCCTCCTAGGTTTTTGAGTTTTCAACCCCTGGTTTTTGCTGTAACAAAAACAGTACTTCAAATCAACGACACAGAGAGAGAATCAGCTCTTTGAGTAGAATGGGGAAGAGCTCAACTGAGTGGATGAAGAGGAGCTGAATGAGAGCTTTATCTGGGATTCTGTACCTGGCTCCTAGGGTGGGCTTTCGGTGGTAAATTTTGTGTTTGTATCCTTGTGACTTTGACTGCTTTGTTATGAATCTTCGTTCTGGACTCTGTCACTAGTTAATCTATGAGCCTCAAATCATTTGTAAAATGGAGCACTGCTGGGATTAAAAGAGATAATCAAGTGCACAAAGTGGCCTCAATAGAAGGTATCTGTTATTATTATTTTATTTCGGGGTGAGGGTATCATATTCCCAAAGGGGTTCTTAACCTAAAAAGTTGGCTAACAGATGGCATAAGTGCTTAGGAGTTACTGGGAATACCATCCTTGTGTAAAACGAAGCAGCTCTACTTAAGTGGACTGTCGTGGGAATCCAGAGGCCCAGGTTCCACTACTAACTTGTTGAAAGTACCTGAGAAATTGCTTCAGCTTTCTGGGTGATCTATTAAAAAAAGTGGGGTGTATCGATCCGAGTTGGCAGCCGCAAGGCAGCCCCAGCGGCAGGTTCCGTGGTGGAGGGTAAAAGCTTTCCGCCGCGGACCAAGCGGCGAGCCTCCGGGAGGACTACATCTCCCAGCCTGCCTTGCGCGTCGGACAGCGCCCTACGCTAGCACGCGAACCTCTCCGCTCCCCGAACCTCCTGTTACTGTCTCTCGCGAGAGGACGGGCCGCGCCGGCGGTAGCGATAGTGAGCTGTGGTGGTGGCGGTGGTGTTGGTGGTGGCGGCCGAGACGGCGGCGGCCATTTTGGTGAGGCCTCGGAAGCGGCGGTGGCGGTTCGCTGCGAGTAGCGTCTCCCATTTTTCCCACCCACCGCCCGCATCTCTGTGCCGCGAGAGGAAGCAGTGGAAGCAAGGCGGTGACAGTAACCGCGGGCCCCAGGGGAATTTAAAGGCCGCGAAGGCGGCGGCCAAGAGGGGGCCCTCCCCCCTCCTCGGCGGGAGGGGGGGTGGTGCGCACGCCCCCGAGGACGCAGGTAAGGAGAGGGAGACAAGATGGCGGACGCCCCACAGCTCCCCCTCCCCTTACGGGTGACTGCGCGCGCATCTTTCCGCCACCGCCTCCCCTCCCACCTTCCCGGGGTGCTGCGCGCGCACCTTCGGCCGGGGCCCCGGGGCCGGTGCGCGAGGCTGTCGGCGCGCGCCCATAGCGACAGGCTGAGGGGGGCCAGGCCGGCCGGTTCTGGGCCCGGGCGCGTCTCCTCTCCCCTCCTGCCCGTCTGCGCACGCGTGCCTGAGCGAGCGAGCGAGCCCTGAGAGGACGGACCCAGGTGCGCTCCTGCCCGCCCACCAACCCCAGTCCCCCCTAAGGGGCGCGCGGGAAGAGGAAGGGGGGCGTGGGACGAGTAGTCGGGGCCCGCGCCCACCATATCCAGTCAGGAGCCAGGACCTGGCGGCACGAACCCCCCCTTATCTCAGCCTTTCGCGGTCTGGTGGTGGGGGCTCCCTGACGGGCAGGGATGAGAGGCTTCCTAGTCCTGCGACCCTTGGGTGCGTGGGCTTGGGTTCTGGCGGGAGCCCCCGGGCGGTGCGCGCAGCCGGCTCTCTCCGCCTCCAGGCGCGCACGCGCGGGCCCCTCCCCCAGTCGCGCACGTTGGGTGGGGTGGGAGTCTAGGAGGGGGCGGGGCTATCTTAGGGCTAGTGGCAAGTTGGGGCAGAGGTCAGGGGTCACGCTGGGTCAGGCTGTGGGGACGGGTTGGGAGACAGTAATAAAGCCGGGGGTCGAGAGTTCAAGCTTCTTGAATTCTGGTTAGCTCGATTCCAGTGACTCTGTTGTGGAAGGTAGAGTGAATCGAAGGCTGCACTGTGGTTAAAGAATTTCCTTAAACACTGGAGAAACACTTCCGGGCCTTGTGTGGGTTTACCCTGCCTATTTCCGGGGTATGGTTCTCTGCTGCTCGGGCTTCCTTACCTTTGCTCCTCTAAGGTCTCCTGCTCTAGTTCTGCTGTTTGGGGAAGTGTCATATGGCGCAGGTATAGGAGTCGCAGGGCCTGCCCTGAGGAAGGGTGGATCCTCCTACGTTTAGCCCTCACTGGAAAGGAGAGCCGGCTGCCAGGCAGCCAGCACCTTTTGAGCTTCTGGATGTGACAGCTTTTTTGGCTTTGTTAATTTGTCCTCCATTCAGAAGTTGGAGCCTTTTACCCTTAAGCTTTTTAAACTTGTTTGGGGGGCTTCACTTCCCTGCTTCTCCTCCCCAGCCAGAATCTCATGTTACTAGGGAATTCTGTTTTCACAAAACGTGGTTTGTTTTCATTTTTCTGAAATGTGATTTTTTTTTACTACTGTAGTTCTCTTCCGCCTTTAAACTGATTTGGGTATATTTAAAAGCCTCAAAAGTTGGTGTAAAGAAGGCTTTGATGGATGTTGGTAAATGTGGATTAGTTCCTCACTGCCGTTTTCCTCCCTTTTTGTTTCAGGCGTGATTCCCCTCAGTACGGCGGCACCGTGGAAGTACAGACTTTCACAGGGGGTGTGGTCTCAGCTCACACAGGTGAGGGCTCATATACCATTTCATGTGCTGATGCTAATGGGAAAGATGTTTGAGATAATGATTGTGGTGCAATAACAGATCTGGGACTACGGAGAGAGAAAGATCTGATCACCCTGACTCTACCAAGGAGAGTAGCACGTTCTCTTGGTTTTGGCATCAGACTGTCTAGGTTTGTCCTCCTCCTCCTACTTCCTTACTGTGACCTTATGCAAGTCTTCTGGTCTCTTTGTATTCTGATTTCCTAATTTATAAAACAGAGGAAATATTAGAATGTAAGCTAAGTTTATGTCAGCGGTCTTTTCTGCGTAGCTCTGTTTTTGGTATGTAGAAGGAGCTAAGTAAGCATTTTATCATAGCATGAAATGTATCTGGTTTATAAGGTAGATGTGAGGATTATAGAACACATCAAGTAAGTACTCAGTAAGGTATTTGACACATAGTAGATGCTCAAGAAACGTAAGCTATAATCACTGTGTTTGATTATCTTTATTTGTTAGTGTTATCCCTGTTTTTTAAGAAGATTCTTTAATCTTTCTAAATCCCATTTCTACTCTTTTTTACCTTACTTTAGGTGCTCCAGAGGCCGGTGAACCTGAGTGGAGGCTGGGACGCCCTAGTGGGCCCCGGGCCCTGGAAGGCGGGTCCCGGTGGCCGGTGGCCCAGAATGAGTCCAGCTCCCAGCATGCCCTGCAGCCGGACGCCAGCCCCTCGGCCAGCAGCAGTGGTGACAACGACCCAGTCGTTCTTCAGGCATCCAAAGAGGAGCCTGGGAGTGGGACCATGCAGAGCAGCCCCTCCCCTGCTCACCCTCAGCTCCCAATCTTGCAAACACAGGTTTGAAAGTGGGGAGGGTTCCTTCTCTGCTTCTGCTTTGTGGGCTGCTGGCTTTGAGGCAGAAGAAATGTGGCAGGTCTTAGCCGGGTTTCCATGATCCTAGCTACCTTGGTAACTGAGTTTGGAGAATCTTTGATGCTCAGGTGGGCTGTCAAGCCTGTTGGATACTCATATTCTACTTGACATTAATATAATGTTGATCTCTAAGAGCATGGAAATTCCTCGTTACCTGAAAAAAGTTGAATTAAGCCAGGTTGGAAATGGGGTTTGTGACAAAATGCTTTTAAGACTGCGTACTTTGAGAATAGCTCGGTTTCTTTTGGAACTGGAATGAGGTAAGCCTTATGGATGGTGTGTAGTATTCATTCTTTTCTCATACTGAGGGAGTGCTGGAGGTAGAAGAAAATCATGACTTTTAAAAAACTGGACAGACCTAGGTTTCCCGTACAGTAGGCTTTTGATGGTTATGGGTTTGATATTATTTTCCTGAGCAGCTGGGAAATTATGCGACATAATGTTTTTCTTCATTTAGTTGAGGTAGGAATTTGAGTGGCCCACTATGAGGCTTGTGTGCCAGAGTGAATTTCATGAGTTCCCTCACTATGCACATTTAAGTAGGACTTTGTTCTATACTCATTATTGCTTATGCGGTACCTTGTAATAGGTGGATATTTGAGAACAGTGACTAATCCTCCCTTTCCCCATCTACCTCTCCAGTAAAGGAAACTACCGAGGCTGGTGATGAACATAAAGAGGTTTAGGTGATCTTGGATTTTTTGATGCTTTTTGAATTTGGTGGTAGCTCAGATTTATTCGCATGGGTGAATCTGTCATACTTGCTGTGAAAAGGAGGGAAAAACAGGGAGTTGTTTATGTGAGTGAAATCATTGAGGTTCTGAAAAGATCATTAAAATTTGAGGTCATGTGCTATAGTAGTAGTCTTGAATTTGGGAATCATGTAAATGTCAGGCTCTAATTCCTCTTGCATGCCAAGTGTTTACTGGAAACTTGGCTTTGCCGTCTTGAGTACCTTATTAAAACTTTATCCCAAATGTTGTGTTTATAAAAATGAGGTTGATACCTTACTCCAGAGCTTTTTCTTGTGGAGATAGAATGAAGGAATGTACTTAAAACCCATGGTAGAGTGCTGCTAAGCATTCATCTTATCTGTCATTTCTCCCTTTTCTAGATGGTGTCGGACGGCATGACAGGCAGCAATCCTGTGTCCCCTGCCTCATCCAGTTCCCCAGCCTCTAGTGGGGCAGGTGGCATCTCCCCCCAGCATATAGCTCAAGATTCCTCTTTGGATGGACCTCCAGGGCCCCCAGATGGTGCCACAGTGCCCCTGGAGGGGCTCAGCTTACCCCAGGCTGCTGACCTGGCTAACAAGGGCCCAAAGTGGGAGAAGAGCCATGCTGAGATTGCAGAGCAGGCCAAGCATGTATGTATTGGGAAGGCCCATGAGGCTTCTTAGGAGTCTTCCTCCCTGAACTCCTATGTCCCATGGGTATTTTACATTTCTTTCCTTATCTTTGATTTACAGTACAGTCTCTGCTTTGATCTTGAACAAGTTTCTTGAACTCTGAGCCTCATTTTCTTTTTTTTAAAATAGGGATGGTGTAGTAGTGAATAGGCTGATAAAAGGTTTAAGTTAAAGGAGAAAATAGACACAAAAGTGCTTTGTAAGCTATGAGCCTCCTAAGATTTATTGGTTTCTACTTCACGTTTTTCTCCTGTAGTCTCTGTTAAACTTACCAGAGGTAAATGTTGTCTCTGGGCCAGCAACATCAGCATTACCTGGGAACTTATTAGAAATGCAAATTCTTCGTACCCTTCTTCTACCTACCCATTTAAAACTCTAGGCGTGGGGTCCAGCACTGTCTTAAAAAGCACTACAGATGATTCTGATGCATGCTCAAACTTGAGAGCCATTGGTCTAATATCCATGTCTTTCTTGGTGTTTCCTTGGTGACCATCAGGCCATTTAGTTTCTTGTCTCATCTGTGGCTGTTAGTTCCTTTGATTTAGTTTTTGTCAGGAGAGGACAAAAATAATGAGGGCAGTTGTCCTGAGTTTATAAGTCACCTCTGTTAAATAAAAATTTCAAGTGCTTTCATTTTTCTTTTTATGATATAACGAATGTAGAAACATTGTTATCTTTTTGTAATACTAACCACTGTTAATCTTTTTGTGTATAACTGTTCAGTATTTTCCACAAAAAAGTACATTTTTTAAAAAAAGTACATTTTTATAAAAATAATATTTTTTAAAAACTAACTGGATTATGTAAATTGGATTTTATAGCATATTTTTAAGTACGAACATATACTCTTGTGTAAGTAGAATTCTGCGGCAGTGAAGGTCCCTTCAGTGTATCTAGAGTCAGTAAGGAAGCATGCTTTCCTTGTTCTCTGGGAAGCTTCCCTTGGATATGTTTTCCTAAGTTGTGCCTATATTCATAAGGTATGGAGTGTGAAAAAATGGAAAAAGCATGAAATCTGGTGTGTGGAGTCAGACGTATTTTTAATTCCCAGTACTTATCAGCTCCTATCTTTGTAATCTCAAGTAAATCACTCAATCTCCCTGATCTTCTTTTTGCTCACCTGAAGAGCGTATAATATCAACTCATAGGATTGGTATGTGGACTCAAGACAAGCATATAACACTCAGTCCAGTCAGTGCCTGTACGTAGTCAGAGGTCAGGGATTCAGCCATGGTCATGAGGTGAAGTATATGTCAAGTAACTTGATTGACCTAGCTCTTCCTCATTAGGAGGCTGAGATTGAGACTCGGATTGCTGAGCTGCGGAAGGAGGGTTTCTGGTCACTGAAGAGACTGCCTAAAGTGCCCGAGCCTCCCCGCCCCAAGGGCCACTGGGACTATCTGTGTGAGGAGATGCAGTGGCTCTCTGCCGACTTTGCTCAGGAGCGCCGTTGGAAACGGGGTGTGGCCCGTAAGGTATGTCCTCAACTGGACCTACTACTTTCCATTTTGTTTTCAGGTTTGCTTTTTCTTGATGGGTAGGTTGGTTGGAAGGGAACCAAACATAATGGTGTACAGTGCTTGTAAATGCTTCTAGTCTCGAGAGGCAAGCTCTGACTTCCCAGGTTTCTTGGCTTTGACTTTTCTCTTTACCCTTGACTTGGGGATGGGCCAAGCGTCTGGCCTTGGAGTGTTTTCACCTCATCCCCACAGGTGGTGCGAATGGTGATCCGGCACCACGAGGAGCAGCGGCAGAAAGAGGAACGGGCCCGGAGGGAGGAGCAGGCCAAGCTGCGCCGAATCGCCTCCACCATGGCCAAGGATGTTAGGCAGTTTTGGAGCAATGTGGAGAAGGTAGGCAGCAGAGATTGGGAAAGGGAAATGCCTTGGGGTTGACTGGTGGGTAGCATGGTAGCAGGAATGATCAAAAGTTCTCCTGAGGAGAGTGGATAATTATTTCATGCAACTCTGATGACATTTCTGTTGTGTGCTGGACCTTTCAAGCATTGAGTTCTACGAGGAAGAGAGAAGTACAATGGAAAAATATGGGTCCTGCATTTGGGGATTGCTAATAGGACTTCTTGACTCCCCTTGGCCATCTGTCCTTTGCAGCCCGTTCAGTGTGCTTTTTTCAAGTGTGTGCCATTTACCTGCTTAAATACCATCAAAGTTCTCGTTAACTGAATTGTTCTCATTTATTAAGTTGTAATTGTTTCTTTTTTTTAAATGTCATTTTGTTTATTTTCTTTTATCTTTTTGGGCTGTGTCAGGGTCTTCGTTGTGGTGCACAGGCTTCTCTCTAGTTGCGGTGTGTGAGCTTCTCTCTAGTTGTGATGTGTGGGTTTTCTCTCTCTAGTTGTGGCGCCCGGGCTCCAGGGCACATGGGCTCTGTAGTTTGCAGCACGTGGGCTCTGTCATTGAGGCGTGCGAGCTCAGTAGTCATGGTGCGTGGACTTAGTTGAACCACGGCATGTGGGATCTTAGTTCCCCAACCAGGGATCGAACCCATGTCCCCTGCATTGTAAGGGGGATTCTTTACCACTGGACCACCAGGGAAGTTCCTGTAATTATTTCTTAAGTATTACCTGGCTTCTGTCTATATTTTCATTCTTGTATTCTGCCAGTTCCTTTTCTTTTCTTTCTTTCTTTTTTTTTTTTTTTTTTTGTGGTACGCGGGCCTCTCACTGTTCTGGCCTCTCCCGTTGCGGAGCACAGGCTCCGGATGCGCAGGCTCAGTGGCCATGGCTCACGGGTCCAGCCGCTCCGCAGCATGAGGGATCTTCCCGGACCGGGACACGAACACATGTCCCCTGCATCGGCAGGCGGACTCTCAACCACTGCGCCACCAGGGAAGCCCCCTTTTCTTCTTTCCACTTCAAATATTCTCTTGTATGTCCGTGGCCATTTACACATGCTTTTTCTGCTGCAGGGGATGCCTTTTTCCTCATCTTCACTTAGGGAACACCTACTTAATCTTTAAGATTCAGCTCCAGATACATTTGTAAGTCTTTCCCCACTGCCAGAGACTAAGCTGGCTCTTCTCTATCCTGTGCTTCCTTTCTGCTTTCCTCAGAAGCACCCTTAAGGTCATTTAGCTCTTCCCTCCTGAAAAGCCAGCCCAGGGCCTAGCATAGTGGAGGCTTCCCTAAATGTTGAGTAAGAATACATGAGTAAAAGATTATCTCGGTGATCCCTCCATTTCATGCTTGTGTCAGGTGGTGCAATTCAAACAACAGTCCCGGCTTGAGGAAAAGCGGAAAAAAGCCCTGGACCTGCACCTGGACTTCATCGTGGGGCAAACTGAAAAGTACTCAGACCTTCTGTCTCAGAGCCTCAACCAGCCACTAACCTCCAGCAAAGCTGGTTCCTCCCCTTGCCTTGGCTCTTCCTCAGCTGCCTCTAGTCCTCCACCCCCAGTTTCCCGGATGGATGATGAAGGTGTGTGTCCTCTTTAGCTCTGTTACTCTTCCTCATGTACCCTTTCCAGAGCTGAAAACCCACCCTGTGGCTTGCAGGGCCCCGTGGACTTTGTGACCTTGTTCTCCTGCTATAGATGGGGACTTCCAACCCCAAGAGGAGGAGGAAGAGGATGATGAGGAGACGATTGAGGTTGAAGAACAACAGGAAGGCAATGATGCAGAGACCCAGAGGCGTGAGATTGAGCTACTTCGACGTGAGGGAGAACTGCCACTGGAAGAGCTGCTCCGTTCCCTCCCCCCTCAGCTGCTAGGAGGGCCTTCCAGCCCCTCAAGAACCCCCTCATCTCATGATAGTGACACCCGAGATGGGCCTGAAGAAGGTGGTGAAGAAGAGTCCTCTCAGGTGTTGAAGGTATGGGCAGAAGGGGATAGAAGGTGGGTTCAGAGTGGGAGCAGAGGGAGAACCTTAAGGACTGAGTTCTTCCAGTCTATGAGGTTGGTTGTGGTTTTTAGGAGTCCTCCGTGGTGTGAGCATTTGGGCTCTCATTTGAGGTTGGATAGGAAAGAACCTGGGTTTGGGGCAAGTTACAGTGTGAGATGGCCAGGTTTCTGATGTGTGGAAGAGTACTCTTAGAATTGCTGTGTGAGCTTGGAAAAAAACTTACTTTGGTCCTTGTCGTTTCTGTGAAATGGCCCTAATACTCACTTGCTGGTTTGTAGGTTCGGAGCTGAGATGGTAACCTTGACGTCTCTTCTGGACCTAAGCTTTTTGTTTTTCCATGTGTCCGAGTGCATGGGGTTGGTGTTGGGGGCCTGTGTTTCTCTTCTGGCACTTTCACAGGTCCTCCCCCGGGCAGTGGGGCCAGGATTTGGTAGCTGGTACTGAAATTGAAAACCCTTGATTGTATCCTTGCCCTGGGACGGTGTCAGTGGCAACTGTCACTCAGTGGGACAGAGAGACTATTCTGTGACATCTTACTCAACGTTGTGTCTTTCTCTTGCTGCTCTAACCATAGGCCTTCTCCTTTTTCATCCTCTGCCAAACAGGTAAAGCCCCCACCCTCCTCTGTCACACAGCGCAACAAACAGCCTTGGCATCCGGATGAGGATGATGAAGAGTTTGCTGCCAATGAAGATGAAGGTCAGGCCTGTTCTCAGTCCTGTTGCCTCTTACCCCTTAAATTGTCTGGACCTAATATTTCAGACTTTCTCACCTCTTCCACTTGGACTGTGTTCTGAGCCTCTGACCCCGTTGATCTTGGTTCATTCTCTTTCCTAGCGGAGGATGAAGAGGATACCATAGCAGCTGAGGAGCAGTTGGAAGGGGAGGTGGATCATGCCATGGAGCTGAGCGAGTTGGCTCGAGAAGGTGACACCAGACATTTTACTGAGTACCCACTTGGTGTCTCTGTGCAGAATGCCAGAGATAAAGAAATGAATAAGACACTCTTATCCCTTCTGGAGATACTCTAGATCTAATGACAGAGACAGATTTATAGATGGTTATAAGTAGAAAATTATGATTGGTTATGATGGAAGTTTGAACAAAGTGATGTGAGAGCTGAGTGGAGGGAAGAACTATTGGAAGAGGATAGTGGCCATGTTTGATCTGAACCTTAAAGGGGAGGTTCCTCAGATTGATGCCGTCCTTCCCAGTGGAAGGCAGGACCATCCACAGTTCTAGCCCATGTTACGGGGCTTGGCTGAAAATAGCTGCTGCTGCAAGTAAACTCTTTTGCCTCCCTTCAGACATGGGCCTAGCAGTGTCTGTAGAAGCTGAGGTAAAATGAACTGGCACCACTCAGACCTCCCCTTCTTCCCCGTGAAGCATGTGAAGGCTTATCCTTCACTTCTCTTCCAGGTGAGCTGTCTGTGGAGGAGCTACTGCAGCAGTACGCAGGAGCCTATGCCTCTGATGCCTCTGCCCCAGGTTCTGGGAGTAGTGAAGAGGAAGATGAAGATGAAGTTGAGGCTAACAGCTCTGACTGTGAACCAGAGGGGGCCACAGAAGCTGAAGAGGCTACTCAAGAGGATAGTAGCAGTCAGTCAGGTGAATGTGTGGTCATGAGGCAAGAGCTGGGGAGGGCAAGACTGGAGGAGTAGGTATGGTGAACACTAAGCCTTGATCTTGTGCTTTAGACTCTGCTGAGGAACAGAGTGAGGATGAGGAAGATGAGCACTCAGAAGAGGAAGAAACAAGCGGGAGTTCGGAATCGGAGGAATCTGAGTCTGAGGAATCTGAGGAGTCCCAGTCACAGAGCCAAGCAGATGAGGAAGAGGAGGAAGATGATGACTTCGGGGTGGAGTACTTGCTTGCCAGGGACGAAGAGCAGAGTGAGGCAGATGGAGGCAGTGGACCTCCCACCCCAGGGCCCACCACCACTCTAGGCCCTAAGAAAGAAATTACTGACATCGCTGCAGCAGCTGAAAGTCTCCAGCCCAAGGGTTATACCTTGGCCACTACCCAGGTATTTCTAGGCCCAAGCTTCTGCTTTCTCATATCTTTTTTTTTTTTTTAATTTATTTATTTATTTATTTTTGGCTGCCTAGGGTCTTCGTTGCTGCGTGCGGGCTTTCTCTTGTTGCGGCGAGTGGGGGCTACTCTTCGTTGTGGTGTGCGGGCTTCTCATTGCGATGGCTTCTCTCGTTGTGGAGCATGGGCTCTAGGCATGCGGGCTTCAGTGGTTGTGGCACTTGGGCTCAGTAGTTGTGGCTGGCGGGCTCTAGAGAGCAGGCTCAGTAGTTGTGGCACACTGGCTTCGTTGCTCCATGGCATGTGGGATCTTCCCGGACCAGGGCTCGAACCCGTGTCCCCTGCATTGGCAGGTGGATTCTTAACCACTGCGCCACCAGGGAAGCCCCTGCTTTCTCATATCTTGAGTCTCCTGTTTCTCAGTGACAGATTCCTCAATTCCATTGTGTTACCTCTCCTCCTACCTACTAGGTGAAGACACCCATCCCCCTGCTCCTACGGGGCCAGCTCCGGGAGTACCAACACATTGGGCTGGACTGGCTGGTTACTATGTATGAGAAGAAGCTTAATGGCATTCTTGCTGATGAGATGGGGCTAGGCAAGACGATCCAGACCATTTCCCTGCTTGCCCACTTGGCCTGTGAGAAAGGTAACTAGGCCGGGCCCTTCTTCTTGGGTCTCCCTTGGCCAATTTCCTGGGAAGCTTATTTAATGACTTCAACTGTAGCACGGTGAAACAGTCTCTTGCTGATAAGTAGCTTCATTGACTCTGGTCAATAACTGTATAGAGAGGTCATTGTAGGCACTAGGATTCCCCAACCCCCCCCCCCAAATTTTGACTTAGTTGATTTACAATTTTCGGTTAGTTTCAGGGGGTACAGCAAAGTGATTTGGTTATACGTATGTATGTATATGTTCTTTTTCAGATTCTTTTTCTTTTAGGTTATTGTAAGATATTGAATATAATTTATTGTGCTATGTAGTAAATTCTTTTCATCTATTTTACATGTAGTAGTGTGTATCTGTCATTCCCATACGCCTAATTTATCCCTTCTCCCCTTTCCCTTTGGGTAACCATAATTTTGTTTTCTGTGTCTATACGTCTGTTTCTGTTTTGTAAATAAGTTCATTTGTATTATGGTGCTAGGATTCTTAGGAAGGGCCATTAGGACAGAATCGTCAGGGTTTTATACCTGAGTTCCAGAACCCCAAAGTTTGTATTTCCTTACCATCTCTCATCTTTTTAAAATTCCTCTGCCCCAGATCTCTCCGAATCTTACTTTATTTTTTAAAATTGAGGTATAATTAACATTTAACACTATATTTCAGATGTACAGTATAAAGATTTGGTGTGTGTATACACTGCAGAATGATCATCATAGTAAGACTAATTAAGGTCCATCATCATACATAGTTACAAAACATTTTGTTTTTTCCTGTGGTGAGAACTTTTAAGATTTACTCTTAGTAATTTCACATGTGCAATACAGTATTATTAACTGCAGTCACCGTGTTGTACATCTCTCATTCTTTTGCTAAACAGGTAACTGGGGTCCCCATTTGATCATTGTCCCCACCAGCGTGATGTTGAACTGGGAGATGGAGCTGAAACGTTGGTGCCCCAGCTTTAAAATCCTTACTTACTATGGAGCCCAGAAGGAGAGGAAGCTCAAGCGGCAGGTTTGCTTCCCCATGTGTTTGCTCCCTTCCCCTATTGATGTTTCCTATACTTTTAGGCCCTTTCCTCAAATGAGTTCCTTTCCCTTCCCTTTCTGTTACCCCATTCTGCTCCTGGGACTTTTCTTTCTCCCAACGTGATTTCTGTCCCTTGAAGATCTTAGGATGTCTTCTTTTTGCTCTTTCTTTTTACCCCACTTTCTGCTACTTTCTCCTGATACTGCAGGGCTGGACCAAGCCCAATGCCTTCCATGTGTGTATCACATCTTACAAGCTGGTGCTGCAGGACCACCAGGCCTTCCGCCGCAAGAACTGGCGCTATCTCATTCTGGATGAGGCTCAGAACATCAAGAACTTCAAGTCTCAGCGCTGGCAGTCATTGCTCAACTTCAACAGGTGGAGATGGAGATGTCTGAGATTCATGGGAGGGTTGACTTGGCCTGCCGGGTGGGATGCTTGCACAGTTGGGACTTTGCTGACCATCCTCCCTGTAATTCCCTGTCTCTTTGCAGCCAGAGACGCCTGCTCCTGACAGGAACACCCTTGCAGAACAGCCTCATGGAACTGTGGTCCTTGATGCACTTTTTGATGCCCCATGTCTTCCAGTCTCATCGCGAGTTCAAGGAATGGTTCTCTAATCCCCTAACTGGCATGATTGAGGGCAGCCAAGAGTACAATGAAGGTCTAGTCAAACGCCTTCACAAGGTAGGACCTGTACCAGTTTGTCAAGGGCATTGGGAATGGCAAGGAACTAAGGGCAATACTCAGAAAAGCCTTAGGAAGAGGGAAGTCAGTGCTAGGTTGAATTTACCCAGTTGTCAAACTGCAGTGTTCCAGTGACTTAACTCATTGCCAGATTGAGTGACCCCATCTTAGTCATCATTCTGCTTGTTTTCTTTAATGGTAGCATTTCTGTTTTTATTCTTTGAGTAGAATGATAATGCTGATCTGTTCCTGGCTTGGGTTTCTCTTTACCTGACTTTCCACAATTACATAGTTTTGTTGTGTTCTCTTTTTCTTTTCTTCTTTTATTTTTTTATTTTTGGTCTTCTCTGGCTCCTCTTCCTTTGTCCAGTGTCCAGCTTTTAAATAACATCTCTCAGCATTCTGATCTTTACTTTTTTTTTGTCACCCAGTTTACTTATCTCATCGGCATACTGATTTATATAATTCCTTGACTCTCTAGACCACTCAACCTGTATTTAAATTTCTGATAATGTCTTTAATTGAAAGTTCCTCTTTTTGTGAAATTTTATTTATTTATTTTTGTTATTTGCCCCCAACCCCTTTGAACCCCATCTGATGGACATTTTTATACAGAAAACAATAAAAATTTCCCTCTCAGGGCTTCCCTGGTGGCGCAGTTGTTGAGAGTCCGCCTGCCGATGCAGGGGACACGGGTTCGTGCCCTGTCAGGAAGATCCCACATGCCGCGGAGTGGCTGGGCCCGTGAGCCATGGCCACTGAGCCTGCGCGTCCAGAGCCTGTGCTCCGCAGTGGGAGAGGCCACAACAGTGAGAGGCCTGCGTACCGCAAAAAAAAAAAAAAAAAAAATTTCCCTCTCAGCTTGGTGCCTTCAGCCTGACATTTTTGGAATACAAGGGGCACTTCCCTCTCTCCTTAGCCCCTGGGGCTCAGCCCTGCCTTGGCAGCTGTCGCCTACCCTGCCAGAAAGTTCCTCTTGAACTCACTCTGTTCTAAGCCAAACATCTCAAGCCTTATAGCCTATTATTTCTACTCCATTTTGGTCAATCACACCATCAGTTTGGTAAATCAAACTATTCAGTAGAAACCAAGATGTCTTCCTTGACTATACTTCCTCGTTTTTAAAGTTTTAAAATATTTTTAATATTATTTGTTCCTATTTTATTGAGATATAATTGACATATAGCACTGTATAAGTTTAAGGTGTACAACATAATGATTTGACTTACATACATCATGAAATGATTACCACACTAGATTTAGTGAAACTATACCTCTTTATTTTCTCTTTTTTCACTTCTTCCATGTCAAGTTGATGACTGTGTCATATCAGATTTTATCTCCTGAGATCTCAGATTTGTCTTTGGTTTTCTTTGCTGCTGTCAGTGCCACAGATTTGTTCTCAGCTTCTTGGCTGGATTTACTTTCACAATCTTGTAAATGTACAGTTACTCCTTGGAACTGTAGTTTGACTCATCCCTTCTGCTTAGTTAGTTGCTCTGTCCTCAGTGCCTTCTTTATCACTTCTTGTGTTGTGGTATTATCTTTATGTTCGTCTCTTTCATTATAATAAATTCCTTGAGAGGAGGGCTTGCATCTGATTCACCTTTGTGTGATTGGTTCCCGGCATGCTGCATGGCTCCATGAGTGTTTACTGATGGGCTAAGCCAGCGCTCTGCTGGTCATCAGGCCAAGACCCAGGTAGAGGGTCTAGGCTGGGGTATAGTGCCCGCTGTTCTCCTGTCAGCCTCCTGCTTATTTGCTTTTAGGTTTTGCGGCCTTTTTTGCTGCGCCGAGTTAAGGTGGATGTTGAGAAGCAGATGCCCAAAAAATATGAGCATGTTATCCGCTGCCGGCTCTCCAAGCGCCAGCGCTGTCTCTATGATGACTTCATGGCACAGACCACGTAAGGGAGGACCGAGGGTGGGCCTGGGACCCTACAGTGGAGCGGAGGTGACTATCAAGATGTCCCATTTATTTCTCCTTTCTCCCAGAACTAAGGAGACACTAGCCACGGGCCATTTCATGAGCGTCATCAACATTTTGATGCAGCTGCGAAAAGTCTGCAATCATCCAAACCTGTTTGACCCTCGACCCGTTACCTCCCCCTTCATCACTCCAGGCATCTGTTTCAGCACCGCCTCTCTGGTGCTAAGGGCCACTGATGTCCACCCTCTCCAGGTAAGCAGTTGCCTCCAAGGTTATTGGCCCTACCCACCCCTGCACCTCTTTTCTTTATGCTGGAGTCTGACCTTTTGCATACTTACTTGCCCTGTCACCTCAGCATTATTCCAGTTTCATCGTTTTCTAACTGTGTCACTTCGGGGAAGCTAATTATTAACCTTTAACCCTAAATTTGCTTGCCCTTCAAAACTGGGGTTATAAGGCCTATTCTGCAGTATGTTTGTGAGAATTGTGTTAATATTTTTAGAATTGCCTGGCATATTAATAATGCTTAAATATTTTAACTGTTTCTAAGCATATGGTACAGTGGCACTAAGTACATTCACATAGTTGTACAGCCATCACTATCATCCATCTTCAGAAATTTTTTCATCTTTCTAAACTGAAACTCCATACCCATTAAATAATAACTCCCCATTCTCCCTCTGTTCCCAGCACCTGGCAGCCACCATTCTACTTTCTGTTTCTATAAACTTACTATTCTAGGTACTTCATGTATGTGTGATCATACAGTATTTGTCCTTTTGTGACTGGCATATATACTTAGTAGAATGTCTTCAAGCATGTGTAAGGATTTCCTTGGTTGGGTAATATTCTATTATACATGTTCTTGTGTATGTGTATACATGTATGTGGGTATGCACATGTATACATTTACATACATAGAGACAAATACCACGTTTATCTGTTCATCAGTGGACACTGCGGTTGT
Source organism: Delphinus delphis (assembly GCF_949987515.2). Taxonomy (NCBI): domain Eukaryota; kingdom Metazoa; phylum Chordata; class Mammalia; order Artiodactyla; family Delphinidae; genus Delphinus; species Delphinus delphis. Next base: position 72,298,905 of record NC_082697.1, read on the forward strand.
TTCCACCTTTTGGTTACTGTGAATAATGCTGCTGTGAGCATAGGTGTACAAATGTGTGTTTAAGTCCCTACTTTCAATTCTTCTGGGTATATATACACAGAAATGGAATTGCTGCATCATATGATTATTCTATTTTTAATTTTTTGAGCAACAGCTATACTGATTTCCGTAGCAGCTGCACTATTTTACATTCCTACCAGCATTTTGCAAAGGTTCTGAGTTCTCCACATCATTGCCAACACCTGTTTTCTGTTTTTTTGATAACGGCTGTCTGAGTAGGTGAGGTGGTATCTCATTGTGATTTTGATTTCCCTAATGATTAGTTATGTTGAACATCTTTTCACGTGCTTATTGTATATTTTCTCTGGAGAAATGTCTGTTTGAGACCTTTGCCAATTTTTATTTTTATTTTTGGCCACGCTGTGGGGCCTGTGGGATCTTAATTCCCCGAGCAGGGCTTGAACCTGGTTCTTCAGCAGTGAAAGTGCAGAGTCCTAACCACTGGACCGCCAGGAAATTCCCGCCAGTTTTTAAATTGGATTGTTTGTTTTTTTTGTTGAGTTGTAGTAGGACTTTGTGTGTTCTGGATGTTAGCCTTTTACCAGATACATGATTTGCAAATAATTTTGGTCCTAATCTGTGGGTTGCCTTTTCACTTTATTAATAGTGTCTTTTGATGCAGTCTAATTTATCAGTTTTTTTCTTTTGTTGTCTGTGCTTTTGGTGTGATATCCAAGAAATCATTGCCAAATTGGCTCCTTTGACACTATGCTCTTGTGTTCCTTCTTATGTCAGCGGATAGACATGGGTCGATTTGATCTCATTGGCCTGGAGGGTCGTGTCTCTAGATATGAGGCCGACACATTTCTACCCCAGCACCGCCTTTCCCGCCGGGTTCTGCTAGAGGTGGCTACTGCTCCGGACCCCCCACCCCGGCCCAAGCCAGTCAAGATGAAGGTCAACAGGTACCAGGGCCGAGGAATAAGGAAGTGGGTTCCTAGAAAAAAGTGGCTGCAGCTGGCTGGGGGGAATTGGGGTGGAAAGGTAAGAGTTGGAGGCTAGGCTGGAATGTTCATATAGATGGATGAAAAATACTTGGAGGAATCGGGGGATAGAATAACCAGAAGATGGTTTTGGGAGAGGCCCTTGTGTTTGTCACTGATTTTTTTTTTCTCCCTCCTCTCTCTGCTTCGTGCTTTTTCTTTTTTCGCTTTGTGCTTTTTGGTTATCGGATTTCTTTCCCGTTTTCTCCATTGGGTCTTACCTTTCTCTCCTTTGCTTTTATAATCTGTCTGTTTTTCTGCCTCATCTTCCTTATTAATTTCTTTTCCTATTCTTCACTCTCCCTCCTTCCCTACCCATCCCCTTGTTTTTTCCTCGTAGGATGCTGCAGCCAATGCCCAAGCAAGAAGGCCGGACAGTGGTGGTGGTGAACAGTCCACGGACTCCCCTGGGCCCTGTCCCAGTCCGACCCCCTCCAGGCCCTGAGCTCTCAGCCCAGCCCACGCCTGGCCCAACCCCCCCAGTGCTGCCAGCACCACTGATGGTGTCGGCCTCGCCTTCTGGGCCCCCACTCATTCCGGCATCCCGGCCTCCTGGCCCTGTTCTTTTGCCCCCACTGCAGCCAAACGGTGGGCCTCTTCCCCAGGGTGAGTTCCAAGGGAGCCAGGATGCTGGGGGATACTTCAGGCAGATTGTTCAGATTGGGGGAGAAGTAATGAAATTAGTGTTTGAGGAGCTGGGTTGGAGACAGGGGTGTGGTGTTTGATGGGCTACAAGGGGTTATGTATGGAGGTTTCTAGGACCAGGCTGAGGCTTTAGTCAAGGTATATCTGACAGGTGTTTGCTTTGTGTTTACAGTGATGCCATCCCCTCTGGGGGTCTTGAGTGGGACCTCACGGCCTCCCACGCCAACCCTATCCTTGAAGCCAGCCCCACCTGCTCCTGTTCGCCTGAGCCCTGCCCCGCCCCCAGGCTCCTCCAGCCTGTTGAAGCCCCTTACCGTGCCACCGGGCTATACCTTCCCTTCTGCTGCTGTCACCACCACCTGTACCACCACAGCCACGGCTCCCACCACGGCAGTGCCAGCTCCTACTCCTGCTCCACAGCGCCTCATCCTGTCTCCCGATATGCAAGCTCGCCTGCCCTGTAAGTTCCCAGGGCTCTGTGAGGGTGAAGGACTTGAGATGGGAGGAAAGCCTACATGCCATGGAGCTGGAGAGGAAAAGCTCAGGACCATGAGTGTATCATGGTGGCTAACATATATTAGGTATTTTGCCAGGCATTGGTAATTCATAATCAAGTAAGAGCCCTCAAGTAGTTCACAGTCTCTAGTTGGGGAGATGATCCATAGATGAATAAATAGTGGTAAGCCTAGCAGTAGAAAATTATTTGGGGTAAAAGGGCAGTGTAGAGGAGGCAGGTGGTGATTAGCTCAGTATGGTGGAAAGCTGTTAGAGGATGTAAAGGAGATTGCAAAGCAAACAGGTGGGATTGGAAGGAGTAGCATGTCAGAAGCTCAAAGGCTGTAGGTGGAGGCTAAGCTTATTGGAACATGGTAAGTTGAGGGGGAGGGTTGGAGAAACTGGAGACTTGTGCCTCATGAAGGTCTGTGAAGTGAGTTTGAGCAGAGTGAGCCCCATGTACATTAAGCCTCTTCTTTATTCATAGCAGGTGAAGTGGTCAGCATCGGGCAGTTAGCCTCACTGGCACAGCGGCCAGTGGCTAGTACAGGGGGAAGCAAACCTCTCACCTTCCAAATCCAGGGCAACAAGCTGACTTTGACTGGTGCGCAGGTGCGCCAGCTTGCTGTGGGGCAGCCCCGCCCGCTGCAAAGTAGGTAAAACCCACCCCCTGTCCTGCCTTTTTCCTCCTCCTCTTTGTCCCTTTGTTTTTGTGGCTCTTTTCAGATGTCAGCCTTTATGTTTCTTTCCTTACCTTTTGGTGGGTGGGGCCAAGGGGAATGGTTGGAGGGGGTCTTTTGATCAAGATAGGTATGAGTTTATTCTGGAGAAGTTATTCCCTCTTCGTTCTTTCTCTCTTCTCTTGCCTCTGCCCTCCTCCGGCTGATAGCTGCTTCTTTCTTTCTTTCTCTCTTCCCTTAACCCAGGGAATGTGGTGCACCTGGTGTCAGCAGGGGGGCAGCACCACCTCATCAGCCAGCCTGCCCATGTGGCCCTCATCCAGGCCGTGGCCCCGACCCCTGGCCCTACCCCTGTCTCTGTGCTGCCTTCTTCGACCCCCAGCACCACCCCTGCCCCCACTGGCCTCAGCCTTCCGCTTGCTGCTAACCAGGGTGAGGCTTCTGGCCTTCCTACTTACTTAGCCCTGCTGGCCTTGGTCCTTCCAGGCATGCCCTGGGCTACTGTCTGTCTAGCCTTCCCTCAGTGTTGTTTTCCTTTGCCAGTATCTCTGATATCTGTCTGCTACCCTCTCCTGCCCTTGGACTTCTTCCATCCTTTGGGTCTCTTGTTTCTTTTCTACCTTCCCCTCAATCTAGCTTCCTCTTGCAGTGCCACCAACCATGGTGAATAATACAGGCGTGGTGAAGATTGTAGTGAGACAGGCCCCTCGGGATGGACTGACTCCTGTTCCTCCGTTGGCCCCAGCACCCCGGCCTCCGAGCTCTGGGCTTCCAGCTGTGTTGACTCCACGCCCCACATTAACCCCTGGCCGGCTACCCACACCTGCTCTGGGTACTGCCCGGGCTCCCATACCCACATCCACTCTGGTGAGGCCACTTCTCAAGCTGGTCCACAGTCCTACGCCTGAAGTCAGTGGTGAGTTCAGGTGGCTGAGGCCATAAATTTTTGTCAGGAATGGAGATAAGGTGGCCCAGAGGGTTTCTAAGTCACAATAGATCCTTTCGTTATCAGTATACTGATTTGCATTAGCCCCCAAAATGGTCTGCTGAGCCCTTGCCTAATTCCAAGATACATAAGTTGGAACTTTGGAGGGAAAGGAAATGTTGAATTGTTAGATTCCTTGAATCTTTGATCTCATGGTGTGGGAGTGAAGGTCTTCTGGGAAACAGGTGAAGCTTGGGGGTAAGGGAAGGGGTGGGACAGGGTAATAGAAGGAGCAAGAAAAGAATTTGGGGGCTAACTTATCCTCTGTCTCCACAGCTTCAGCACCCGGAGCTGCTCCCTTGACCATCTCTTCTCCTCTCCCCGTGCCATCCTCACTACCTGGGCCAGCCTCTTCTCCAATGCCAGTTCCCAACTCCTCTCCCCTTGCTAGTCCTGTGTCTTCTACAGTCCCAGTTCCAGTATCATCTTCACTCCCCATCTCTGTCTGCACAACGCCTCCGTCCCCAGCCTCAGCTCCACTCACCATCCCCATCTCAGCCCCCTTGCCTGTTTCGGCTTCAGGCCCAGCTCTGTTGACTAATGTGACTCCAACACTGGCAGCGGCTCCTGGACCTCCCTCTTTGGCACCAGTTGGGACTTCTCCATCAGCGTCAGCCTTGACTCTAGGTTTGGCCACAACTCCATCCCTGTCCCCATCTCAGGCACCTGGTCACCCTCTGTTGTTGGCTCCAGCCTCTTCACATGTTCCAGGGTTGAACTCAGCCGTGGCCCCAGCATGTTCACCTGTCCTGGTGCCAGCTTCTGCTCTGGCCAGTCCTTTTCCGGCAGCATCAAATCAAGCTCCAGCTCAGGCTTCCCTTTTGGCTCCAGCACCTACTGCATCTCAGGCTCTAGCCACCTCTCTGGCTCCCATGGTGGCTCCACAGACAGCAATCCTGGCTCCTTCTCCAGCTCCTTCTCTGGCTCCTCTTCCAGTCCTGGCTTCATCACTAGGTCCTACTCCTGTACTGGCTCCATCGCAGACTTCGGTTCCACTTCTGGCTTCATCATCTACTCCAGGAACTCCTTTAGCCTCAGCTTCCTCGCTGGTGCCAGCCCCAGCTCCTGTGTTGGTTCCATCATCAGCTCAAACTATGGTACCAGCCCCGGTTCCATCACCTCTCCCGAGTCCGGCTTCTACGCAGACACTGGCTTTACCCCCAGCTTTAGCATCCACTCTTGGCGGATCGTCTCCATCTCAGACACTGTCTTTGGGAACTGGGAACCCCCAAGGTTCTTTTCCAGCTCAGACATTGTCATTGACTCCAGCAGCATCCCTAGTACCAGCTCCAGCCCAGACACTGTCTTTGGCACCGGGACCACCACTGTGTCCATCTCAGACGCTGTCTTTGGCTCCAGCACCCCCTCTGCCTCCAGTTTCTCCAATGGGCCCGGCCCCAGCTCACACACTGACTTTGGCTACAGTGTCGTCATCTGCTTCACTCCTGGCCCCAGCTTCAGTGCAAACACTGACCTTGAGCCCTGCCCCAGTGCCGGTGCCCACCTTGGGCCCAGCGGCAGCTCAGACTCTGGCACTGGCCCCAGCCTCAACACAGGCCCCAGCTTCCCAGGCATCTTCCCTCGTGGTTTCGGCAACCGGTGCCGCTCCCTTGCCTGTCACCATGGTATCCCGGCTGCCTGTTTCCAAGGATGAGCCTGAGACACTGACATTACGCTCTGGTCCCCCCAGCCCTCCCTCCACTGCTACCTCGTTCAGTGGTCCCCGACCTCGACGCCAGCCCCCACCACCACCTCGTTCCCCTTTCTATCTGGTAAGTTTTACTGCCTCAAAGGAGAGGGAACAGGAAATTGAATTTCTTTGGAGTGTTGCTACAGAGTGGATGGAACAAAATAATGTCACCTTTATCTTGGTAAATTACGAAGCCTAGTTTTGTGGACCTAATACTTGAATGTCACTGGACAAAGCCCTTCCCTGGGCCTTTACTCTTATTTGTAAAATGGGAAGAATAATCCATGTCCTACTTTTCACAGAGGAAGTAATTGAGGACATAATGTGCTTTTAAAACTATTAATCACTGATGTGTTCAAGGCTTTCTTGTTACATTTGGTCTCTTTGGTTCTTTCTTACTGTTTTGAGTTAGTGTTGGCATCTAATTGCCCCATTTTACAGATGAAACTAGCCTACTAAATGATGTTTTAAAATTTATACAACTTGTGAGAACACAGATGTGCTGGCTCCATTGCTTTCTCTTCTTCCCCACAAGAGGCAGTCCTCAGAGACAGGAGGATTTTTCTCAGTTGCTAAAACTGTCACCATTAAGTATTTGAACTTCTAGGGGAGAAAGGACACCACGGAATACAGTTCCCTAAAGATCATGAGCGTTTGACTTTGACGGTCATTTGCTGTAGTTTTTTACCTCCATGGTGATTAAGTGGGAAATAAAGAGAACTCTGTCCCTTCAGGAGCTTTCTGGTAGCCATTTTTTTCTATCATATATATAGTTGTATATATATTTGGTTAAATAAAAGTTGCAACTCAGAGTAAGTAACCCAGGACCCAATAATGAGAAAGATCTAGTGAGTCCTTCCAGGCCCTCTTGTCTTTTTCTCACTCTGATAATAGAGCTGCTTATTCTCGGCCCCAGTCCCCCACCCTCCCATCTTTGCCACTTGCTTCCACCTTTGGTCTTTCTCTAATGCTGCCAGGTTGGTCTGGCTTTTTGGAAGTAGAGAGAGGAGAGCCTAGATCCTAGCCCAAGGGTGCAACCCCATGGTCTGTGTTAAATTTTCATTGCTCTGCAAGTAGGTAGCAGCTTCTTGATACTTTTTCTTTAAACAGTTTGAGATATAAATCACATACCATACAGTTCACCTATTTAAACCATACAGTTCATTGGCTTTTAGTATATTCACAGAGTTATGCAACCATGACAACAATCAACTTTAGAACATTTTCATTGCCCTAAAAAAAAAGAAACCCCACACCCTTAACCATCATCCCTGACCTTTCCATCCCTCCTAGCTCTAAGTAACTTGTATCTGTAGATTTACTTATGGAGTCATATACGGTTTTTTGTGACTGGCTTCTTTTACTTAATATTTTTGAGGTTCATCCATGTTATGCTATAACTGACATATATATATGTATATATATCAGTACTTCATTTTTTAAAAATTGTTGAATAATATGCCATTGTATGAATATACCACATTTTATATATCTATTCATCAGTTGATTGGGGGACATTTGGTTTGTTTCTTCTTTTTGGCTGTTATGAATAATGCTGCTGTGAACATTCATGTATAAGATTTTGTATCTTTTCATATATGTTCGGTTATATTGGATGTAAATTTAGGAGTGGAATTAACTGGGTTATGGTAACTATGTTTGTTCGAGGAACTGACAAACTGTTTTCCAAAGTGGCTGTACCATTTTACATTCCCACCAGCGCTTGTGAGGGTTCCAGGTTGTCTACATCTTTGCCAAAAACTTGTTATTATTTGTCTTTTTTGATTATAGCCATCCTAGTGGGTTTGAAGTGGTATCCTGTGGTTTTTAAATATTTATTTATTTGGTTGCGCCGGGCCTTAGTTGCAGCGGGGGGCTCCTTAGTTGCAGCTCCAGGGCACTGCAGTTGCAGCTCGCCAGCTCCTTAGTTGTGGCATGCGAACGCTTAGTTGAGGTATGCATGTGGGATCTAGTTCCCTGACCAGGGATCGAACCCGGGCCTCCTGTATTGGGGGCACAGAGTAGAGTCTTATCCACTGCACCACCAGGGAAGTCCCTTTTGTGGTTTTGATTTGCATTTTTCTGATGGCTAATGATGTTGAGCATCTTTTCAGTGGTTGTTAGCCATTTGTATATCTTCTTTGAAGAAATGTCTATTCAGATCCTTTCCCTTTTTTAATTGGGTTATTTTATTCTTTTCCTTTTTGTTATTGAGTTGTAAGAGTTCTTTATTCTTGATACAAGTCCTTTTTCAGGTAGATGATTTGCAAATATTGTCTCCTTTGCTGCTACTTAATGAGAGCTGGCCTTAATGATTTTTCCCTCTGCTAGGATGCTTTCCTTCCTCACTTATTAGACCACCAGGAGCCAAGAGGTCAAGCTTAAGGTAGCAGTCAGGAAGGGAGATTTGGGACACTGCTTTTTTTCAGGACCATCTTGTAGGGTCCAGTCTCCTTCATTATTTGTTCATTCTAATAACATATTTATTGAAAGCCTACTTTGTGCCAGATACTGAGTTGGATACTGGATGATTACAGTGAGGGGCTTACAGTTTAGTGGGTAGAAGATGTTAATCAAAGAATCCTATACATGTAAAACTACAAGTGTGATAAGTGCTACAAAAGAGTTAGGTGGTTTTATAGCCTGTGAAACTGGAAGCACAAAGATGGGAAAGGATTGGGTCAAAGTCATACAGGTATCCTGTCAGCCAGGGCACTCCCCTTTTCTCTCTCGGGGTTACCTAGATGTCTGGTTAGCTGTTCCCATCCCACCCCATTCCAGTCTGACCTTGGACAAAAACCTGCCATGGATTTGATTAGCCTCTCTGTATCCTGGTCAGTGATTTGAGGAGGGATTTTAATAATTGTTTTGGATCTACTGCAAGAAGATAAATTAACTTGGATATTCTGGATTTAAGTGTTACATGGGAAAACTCACGCAAATCATCCATTCTATAAGTTTGTCAAACATACGGATCTTAATTTTGAACATTCAGGCACCTGCTTTGGTAGCATACAGGGAAGATCAGTTTTCTTTTGTGGAGAAGTTATTTCATTTAACATTGGGAAAAGAATAACTCCCATTATTGACAATTTGGAAGAACCAAAATAGTGTATTGTTGAATCTTATGGTTTCCACAGATTATGTTTAATTCTGGGAGGAACTGCCAGATTTTCTATAAGGACGCTGATCACTTTTTCTGTGTTTTTCTCCTCTTATCCTCAGGACTCTCTGGAGGAAAAGCGGAAGCAGCAGCGGTCTGAACGCCTGGAACGGATTTTCCAACTTAGTGAGGCTCATGGGGCCCTGGCACCCGTGTATGGGACTGAAGTCTTGGATTTCTGTACCCTGCCCCAACCTGTTGCCAGCCCCATCGGCCCTCGTTCTCCTGGCCCCAGCCACCCCACCTTTTGGACTTATACCGAGGCTGCCCGCCAGGCTGTACTGTTTCCCCAGCAACGACTAGACCAGCTGTCAGAAATCATTGAGAGGTTGGCAGGGCTAAGTGCTAATGGGAAGTGGGTCTTGGGGCCTCTGAGTGGATATAGTGGTTAGGGCTGGTAAAGGTGCTAACTTCTGGGGCCATTCAGAGTTCCATATTTTATACTGCTTGCCTTCTTTTTACAGGTTCATCTTTGTCATGCCTCCTGTGGAGGCACCTCCCCCTTCCTTGCACGCCTGCCACCCACCTCCTTGGCGGGCCCCTCGTCAGGCAGCCTTCCAGGAGCAATTGGCTCGTGAGCTCTGGCCCCGGGCTCGTCCTTTGCACCGTATTGTGTGTAACATGCGTACCCAGTTTCCTGACCTGAGGCTTATCCAGTATGATTGCGGTGAGTTCTTCGGCCAGTGAGGGTCTCTTGACCTCTTTTCTTGTCTTAGCCTGAAGACTGTTACATCAAAGGGATGCTGTACATAAGGTCTCTGTGGATTTCATTAAACATCAGATAGTCTTTTAGGTTATGCTTCTGGGTGAGATGAAGAAATGTAGGCCTCATGATAGATTCTTGGCATTCATGAATTTGACTTTGATGAAAGTTGAAAATGTTTGCTAACTCATTTATTCAGTGATTATTTTGTGAACATGTTACATCATTTGGGATACAATGGCAAATGACATAGCACAGCGTGGAGTTTTCAGATTTATGGGGAAAGGTGTGTGGTGGTATAAGACTGCACAGTAAATAGTAGATTTTGGGGAATTCCCTGATGGTCCAGTGGTAGGACTCCACGCTTTCACTGCTGAGGGCACAGGTTCCATCCCTGGTTGGGGAATTAAGATCTCGTAAGCCAGGTGGCCAAAAAAAAAAAAAGTAAATAGTAGATTTTGTTTTGGGGAAAGATTTGAACAAGGATGCTTGCCTTTTGAATAGAATCTTATTGGTTAGAAGAAATTTGGCTGCAGGTAACAGAAAACCAACCAACAGTGACTTAAACCACAAGATCATTTATTGTTTACTAAATGAGAAATGCCGAGAATGGTGGTATATGGCTGGTTCAGCAGCTTAGTGGTATCTTCATGGACCCGGGACCTTACCTACTATCCTTAGCTTTTATCTTTTTATTCTCATGGTTATTTCTTCATGGTCTTAAGATGGCTGCTATAACTCCAGGGAGCACACCAGTGCTCCAGGCAGGAAGCAAGGGGTTGAAATAAAACACTCGCAAGTCTTTCATTTTTTTCTGGGAAAGAAAGCCCTCCCAGTTGACTTCGATTCAAAATTCATTGGCTCAGATTGGGCCATATGCCCATCCTTAGAGTAATCACTGACAACGGGAAAAAGGAACTGTGGCTTATTTAGAACAATAATGATTCATTTTCTGGGGTTGGTTTGGCGTGCGCCTTCCGTGGGTATCAAGGGATCTCTGCCAGGTGTCCATAGGATTAATCGGGTTCTGTTAACCGAGAATGGCTGTTGGACAGTAGCGAATAGTTTCTGCCACAACTGTGCACAGGTATTTCTATAGTAATATGTTTGTAGATTTCTATAGTAATATGTTTGCAGATTTCTTAAATGTCTTAGAACATAAGAAAGTCAGCAGAATTTTTATTAATATGTGTTCAATAAATATTTTAGTAAAAAGATAATTTTATAACATTTGAAACCATTCAGAATAGGTGAATTGAAAGTCTTTGTTAAAAGTGTTCAAACTGATTGAATCACTATTTTCGTGTTTGATGGGAGGTTAAACTAGATAACCTCATAAGATCCTGCCTCTCTGGTTCTTATCTCAGTGACCTTCCATCCAAGTGAGCTATGACATCAATGGATTTGTTGATGTTTATCTTGTGAATGGCTTGTGCTGCAGCTGGTATAACTCAGTGTAGTACTTGAAGGTCTTTTCTTGCTCATACACCATTGAGGATTTCTTTTTTCCCCCTGAGGGTCTGTATTACCCTGCCCCTAGTTACACTGAAAGAAGTCAGATCCAAGACAGGAGCAGACTGAAGAGGAAGAACCCTTAAGAGAAGAAAATATATAAAGTTAAATATTTTTGATTCCCCTGGGTTGATCGAAACCCTGGCGTAAAACTTGATCTTTCAACTACACAGGCTTCCAGTGCTGTGTTTTTCCCACTCCAGTTTATAGCTAGCTCCCTGTACCCCTTCATATCTCTTTAGGAAAGTTGCAAACGTTGGCAGTGCTGTTGCGACAGCTCAAGGCGGAGGGCCACCGGGTGCTCATATTCACCCAGATGACCCGAATGCTGGATGTGTTGGAACAGTTTCTCACCTACCATGGCCACCTCTACTTGCGTCTGGATGGGTCTACTAGAGTTGAACAGAGACAGGTAACCCAGGCATCTCTGGCCCTTAGAGGCTCGCCTCAGCTCTGTCTCCTTTTTCCAGGGTTCAGAGTCCCAGGAGGGGCCCCCACTAAGCCTTGGTGTGTTTTTGGGGATATGTCTCCCAATACTATCTTTTTTTCCTTTTCCTCTAGGCCTTGATGGAACGATTCAATGCAGACAAACGCATATTCTGCTTCATCCTTTCAACTCGGAGTGGGGGTGTGGGCGTGAACCTGACGGGGGCAGACACTGTTGTTTTTTATGACAGCGACTGGAATCCTACCATGGATGCTCAGGCCCAGGATCGCTGTCACCGAATTGGCCAGACCCGAGATGTCCACATATATAGGTATTGCCTAGTCTCCCCTTACCTTACTTTCCCTTTGCTAATAGGGTTTTACTGATGTATTTGGCTGTTTATACATGTCCTTTATCACCCCCTAGGCTTATCAGTGAACGGACAGTGGAAGAGAACATCCTAAAAAAGGCAAACCAGAAGAGAATGTTGGGAGACATGGCCATTGAGGGAGGCAACTTCACCACAGCCTATTTTAAACAGGTACTAAGATCTTCCAGTCTGTGCAAGAGAGAACTGCTATGCCTGTAGGAGTTACTACTGCTTATTAAAAAGGATGCTTTGGCCTCCACAGATCTGCCTCTTCAACTAGTGGTGCTTCTGATACTACTAAGAGCTATCAGCTTCATAGCTATAGATCTGGGACCAACATTCCGTTGGCTCTGACACTTTTCATATGTTCTTTCCAAAGCAGACCATCCGAGAGCTGTTTGATATGCCTCTGGAGGAACCATCTGGCTCATCTATACCCTCTGCCCCTGAAGATGAGGAAGAGACTGTGGCCAGCAAGCAGACCCATATCCTGGAGCAGGTGAAAAAAGAGTGGGCAGGGACTTCACTGGCCATCCAGTGGTTAAGACTCTGTGCTTCCACTGCAGGGGGCACGGGTTCGATCCCTGGTCGGGGAACAAAGATCCCGCCGCAGAAAAAGAGTGGGCAGTCCCTAGAGTAGAGCTAATGGTTGTAGTGTGTGTTGTCTCTCAGTCTTTTGAGTTTGTCCAAGGGGAAAGAACTATTTCTGCTGCTTCCCAGATTACAGTTGGCCTTTGATAGTTGTGAGTAGATTGTTTATTGGTTCACATGATTTCATAGATAGAACACAGGATATGGAGTCCACGGTTCTAGGTTTGAGCTCCAACAGTGCTTCTTTTTTTTTTTTTTTTTTTTTTTTTTTGCGGTACGCGGGCCTGTCACTGTTGTGGCCTCTCCCGTTGCGGAGCACAGGCTCCGGACACGCAGGCTCAGCGGCCATGGCTCACGGGCCCAGCCGCTCCGCGGCACGTGGGATCCTCCCGGACCGGGGCACGAACCCGTGTCCCCTCCATCGGCAGGTGGACTCTCAACCACTGCACCACCAGGGAAGCCCCAACAGTGCTTCTTAATAGTGTTCATTAAGCCACATCCATTTAATCTTCTGAGCCTCACTTCCGACTTTTCTGAAATGCTAAATTAGAAGGAAGTAACTGAAGGTTAAATAGCATAGTGGATGTAAGAAGTGCTTTGTATATGGTGTAAAACTCTCATTTCCCAAACATTAATGCATACTGGAATCACTTGGAAGGCTTTGAAAAAGATTGATTCCTGAGTCCCATCTCACAGTCTACTTAAATCATGATTTTGAGTGGTGAGGTCTGGGCATTTGTATTTTTTCAGAAGTAGACAGATGTTTGGGAACTGTAGATGTGGATTATCATGGAGAAATTTTCCCCTACCAAGTGCCTTCCTCTCATGCTCTAGGCTACTTCCCTCAGTGACTTTGCTGTGATCTCCCTGGATATTCATCTCAGGGGAATGATCATATGTTAACCTGTTGTCATGAGGCATCTCAGCGCAAAAAAGAATTGTGGATTATTTTGTATTCACCACTTCTGGGATTGCTTTTTTAAAGAGATTTGAGGCTTACTTGAATGGAAAGTAAGTGGAACTAGAGGTCTCTAAAACAGTTATTTTGTCCCTGGTGGCTCTCCTGGTTGAATCTGTTCCATTCTTTGTGGACCACTGTGTTGCTTTGGTAATTTTGGGGGCCCAGAAGAGAGTTGAGTTCTGATGTAAATCTGGTTTGGTGTAAACGTGGCCTCAAACATTTGCCAGAATCAAATCACAGGATGTAAAGTTCTTTAATTCTCATGGTTATTCTTCCCCACACCCTCATAGGCATTGTGTCGGGCAGAGGATGAAGAGGATATCCGTGCGGCCACCCAGGCCAAGGCTGAACAGGTGGCTGAGCTTGCAGAATTCAATGAGAATGATGGGTTTCCTGCTGCTGACGGAGAGGAGGCTGGTCGGCCTGGGGCTGAAGATGAGGAGATGTCCCGGGCTGAGCAGGAAATTGCTGCCCTTGTAGAACAGGTCTGTGTTGGATCCACTAGTTCTCAACCTCACCCTCCACAACTCCTTCCTCTGGACTCTGCGACCTTCTTTCTGTCTTCTCTGGTGAAAATAATCAAGGGTGATGGGCCCTGGGCACCAGGTCCCTATGTTCATCATCGCTGCTCTTCCCCACAGCTGACCCCCATTGAGCGCTATGCCATGAAATTCCTGGAAGCCTCACTGGAGGAGGTGAGCCGAGAGGAGCTCAAGCAGGCAGAAGTGAGTATGGGGGTGGGGATAGAAGTGGAAAGTGGCTGCTTTCCACCCACTCCCCATGCCTCTTGCCTCCCTCTGACCACTCATTGGGCTCTGTTTTTGGTAGGAGCAAGTGGAAGCTGCCCGCAAGGACCTGGACCAAGCGAAGGAGGAGGTGTTCCGCCTACCCCAGGAGGAGGAGGAGGGGCCAGGGGCTGGGGATGAGGTTTCCTGTGGGACTGGTGGAGGCAGCCACCGGCGCAGTAAGAAGGCCAAGGCCCCCGAAAGGCCAGGGACTCGCGTCAGTGAGCGTCTTCGTGGAGCCCGGGCTGAAACTCAAGGGGCAAACCACACTCCTGTCACATCCACGCATCACCCCCGCAGCACCTCCACACCCCCCCGCTGCAGCCCTGCCAGGGACCGAGTTCCCCGGCCAGCGCCTAGGCCTCGACCCACTCCAGCTTCAGCTCCTGCTGCAATTCCTGCCCCAGTCCCTGCCCCAATCTCTGCCCCAATCCCCATTTCAGCCCCAAATCCAATAACCATGCTTCCTGTCCATATCTTGCCTTCTCCCCCTCTTCCTTCTGCACAGATTCCTCCTTCTTGTTCTTCTGCCTGTACCCCTCCTCCTGCCTGTACCCCTCCACCAGCTCATACCCCACCTCCAGCCCAAACTTCTCTCTTAACTCCTTCCTCCCCTCTCTTGCTTGGTCTACCTTCTGTGCCCATTTCCCCACCAGTCACCAACCTCCCCTTGGGCATGGGGCCTGAGGCAGAGCTGTGTGCACAAGCAATGGCATCTACTGAGTCCCTGGAGCTGGCTGATATGGCCAGTTCCGAGACTTCCCCAATTACTCTTGTGCCCCCTAAGGATCTGTTGCCAGTTGCTGTTGAGATCCTGCCTATGTCAGAGAAGAACCTTTCTCTCACCTCTTCTGCACCTAGCCCAAACCTGGCAGCTGGCAGCGTCCCCAACGGTCAAGAGCAGGAGGTGCCCGAGCCTGCTGAGGCGACCATCCTCTCAGTGCTGCCTGATGGTGAGGAAGTGGCCACGTGTCTGAGTGAGAGCAATAGGCTGGAGCTCCCACCCTCAGCAGCATCTGATGAGCTACTTCAGGAGCCACTGGAGGCTGACAAGAACTCAGAAGAGCTGGTGGAAGCCCAGACCCCAACGTCTACCCCAGAGAAACCACAGGAACTTGTTTCAGCTGAGGCCGCAGCCCCGTCAACCTCATCCTCGGCCACCTCCACACCTGAGGGTCCTTCGCCTGCCCGGCCCCCTCGGCGTCGCACCAGTGCCGATGTAGAAATTAGGGGTCAGGGGGCTGGTCGGCCAGGGCAGCCTCCAGGTCCCAAAGTGCTTCGCAAGCTGCCAGGACGGCTAGTGACTGTGGTAGAGGAAAAGGAACTGGTGAGGCGACGGCGACAGCAGCGGGGAACTGCCAGCACCCTAGTGCCTGGGGTCTCTGAGACTGGTGCCAGCCCGGGAAGCCCATCTACCCGCAGCATGTCGGGGCCAGAATCCTCACCTCCCACCAGTGGTCCCTGTGAAGCTGCTCCCCCATCCACACTGCCCACCCCAACCCAGCAGCCCTTCATAGCTCGCCGTCACATTGAGCTGGGGCTGACTGGTGGGGGCAGCCCAGAAAATGGAGAAGGGGCACTACTTGCCATCACCCCTCCTGCTGTGAAACGTCGCAGGGGGAGGCCCCCCAAGAAGAACAGGTCTCCAGCAGATGCTGGGCGAGGGGTGGATGAGGCACCTTCATCCACCTCTAAGGGAAAAACCAGTGGGACTGACTCAGTCCCTGGGGCTGAGACCCTTATTGTTGCAGAGCCTGTCCTGGCACCCCAGCTTATTCCTGGGCCCCAGCCTCTTGGACCCCAGCCAGTTCATAGACCCGAGCCTGTCATCCTATCACCTGTGGAGAAAAGAAGGCGTGGGCGGCCCCCTAAGGCCCGAGATTTGCCCATTCCTGGGACCATTTCCTCTCCAGGGGATGGCAGCTTAGAGAGCCGGACACAGCCACTCCCGATACCGCCACCCCTGCCACCGCTCCCACCACTCCTAGCCTGTCCCACTGCTACTGTCGCCAACACTGTCACCACTCTCACCATTTCAACATCCCCACCCAAGCGGAAGCGGGGCCGACCTCCCAAGAATCCACCGTCACCTCGGCCCAGCCAGCTCCCTGTCTTGGACCGCGACAGCTCTCCTGTCCTTGAGAGCTGTGGATTGGGGAAGCAGCGGCAACCCCAGGGCCAGGGGGAGAGTGAGGGTAGTTCATCTGATGAGGATGGAAGCCGCCCCCTCACCCGCCTGGCCCGCTTACGTCTTGAAGCAGAAGGAATGAGGGGACGAAAGAGTGAAGGGTCCATGGTAGTGGCTGTAATTCAGGATGATCTGGATTTAGCGGATAGTGGGCCAGGCGGGTTAGAATTGACACCTCCCGTGGTCTCATTGGCTCCAAAACTGCGTTCGACCCGGCTGCGTCCAGGGTCTCTAGTGCCCCCACTAGAGACTGAGAAGGTGCCTCGCAAACGGGCAGGGGCCCCAGTTGGCTGTGGTCCTGGGCTGGCAAAGCGGAGCCGCCTGCAGCCCCCAAGTCCCCTGGGGCCTGAGGGTTCAGTAGAGGAGTCTGAGGCTGAAGCCTCAGGTGAGGAGGAGGAAGGGGATGGGACCCCACGGCGCCGGCCTGGCCCCCGCCGGCTTGGTGGGGCCACCAACCAAGGGGACCAGCGTATCTTGCGCAGCAGCGCCCCTTCCCACTTGGCTGGCCCTACCATTAGTCACAGAGGCCGTAAAGCCAAGACGTGAGTGGGCTGCCCCCCTTCACCTAGGCTTTCTGCCATGGCCCCTCTCCCTCCATGACCAGGCCTGACTCTGTTAACCACTACTTGAAGTCTTTTGAGGGGGGAATCCTCCAGGGAGACATAGGGGCCTTCTCCCTTCTTTCCACCAAAGTAGGGGGTAGGCAACTGGTTGTCATGGAAACGGGGCTCTTCACATATCCCCTTCCCTTCCACCCCACATGGCTGGGCAGTGTTAAGGGTGGCAAGATAGTCTTTGTCCCCACCCCCTTGTACTTGATTTCCCCAGCTATCTTTCACAGCCCCCCACCCTTAGGGGAAGGGGGAGGGGCTTCTCTACAATGAGTTTTTTTCTTTTTTTCTTTTTTTTTTTTTTTTAAGAAGAAAAAAATAATAAACTTAGTTTCTGTATGAGCATCCGCGTAAGGAGGCTTCTGATTTTCTGGTCTGGTGGAGGGTTGGGTGGGAACTTGGGTATCAGTTTTCTCTTCTCTCTTGCTCTTGCTAAGACCCTAGTACCCGATCTCTAACTCAGAATTATGTATCTTTGAGGCAGAAATCTCCACGCAAGAAGAGGGAAGAATGGCAAATCTTATCTGGTAGGGTACCTTTCCCTAAAGTTTCAATTTTAAGTCATTCAGACTCATACTTTTCCTCTCCTCCCTTCTATTCCCTTGGTTGCTGGACTTTCCTTGGGAGCTATCTGATGCCTCAGACTTTTCCCTGCTTTAATCCCTCTTGCTCAGGTGCTTTCACTCCCTTTCCAGAAGGCAGGCATTCTACCTCCAGTTACTCCATCTAGCCAGACTGGTTTGAATCAGCCACACCCCCTTCCGAGCTTCTGGGGCTCTTCGGATGGTGGCTGGCCACTCAACCCCACCCCTGGGCTTGGCTTGGAGCCCCGAGTCAGCTCCATCTCCACCCAAGCCAAATCAAACCTGAGGCAGGAGCCGAAACTCACAGTTCCTCAAGGCCTATAGCCAGGTAAGAGTCCCCATTTGTTTTTACATTTTCTCTGACCTCAATTCCCTGGACCCTCTCCTTGTGTTCTCCCCTGATGACTGTACTGTGTTCATCTCATCTCAGTTCTTTCCTCACATCCATTCTCCTGCAGCTTTGTGGCACATATCATTCTTGGCTCTTGCCTCTTCTTTTTAACCTTTCCTATCCTTTGTTACTTGTGTTCTGAGAACTGCACATGTTTTCATTTTGTCTAGGGTGAAGGGGAATGGTTGGGGATGAAGGTAGAAAGGCAGTTTGATGCCAGGGCTCTGAGGGCTTGGGAAATAGGGAGATGAGAAATGATTAGGGCATCATTATGCAGGTTTCTGTGTGGCTTATGAGGTCATTCGGACTCAGTGTTAATCTGATTGTGTTGTATGACCTGGGTTAAATGGAGCGAGGAGGTGGAAGGGAGTCAGCATAGCAAGGGAGGCTCTGATTTGGGGAGGGTGAGGTGTTTCTGAAGTTGAGTTTCCTCAGCTACAAAGAGAGCTTAGATGGGTACTTTTCCCCTGCTTTCCCCCATCCCCAGCACTGTGTTTTCACATGAAATGGCTGATATCCTTAAAGTGGAGTAGAGGACCTAGGATGCCATTCTCTGATTCCTCCTTAATATTTGAGGGCAGCCTCTAAGGAACTTCAGGGCCCTTTGAAATACAGTTTAAAATCACTGAATTGGGTAGTCTCAGACTCCTAGCAGTTTTTGAGATTCTGTGTTTTTCTACTGCCTCTCAGCATGCACCTGTCATTTTGCTTTTCCCCACTTGCCAAAACAGTAAGTAAAACAGATAATGCTACATTGACACCAGCTTGCCTTTAAAGACTGGGAACCTTAGGCTGAGGAAAAAGGATTCCAGACACACATTTCCTCTCAGTCTATGAGTCACTAGGGGAATTTCCCAGGTAAGGCAGCATTTCTGAGAGTTCGACTAGGCCATGACATGATCAGAGAGGCGGGTAGAGTCTGAGCAAGACTCTACCAGGGGTTCAGTTGTTGGGCTTACAAGTATCCTGACTATATCGCCTACAGGTGATGGAGGACGAGGAGAAGGCAGTGGAGAGCTTGGTGAGCAACACGGAAGCTGCTCGTTCTCCATCCCCCATTCGCTGCTGCTCGCTCCGCCTCCGCTACTTGGCAGCTACTAGCATTATATGTGGCTGCTCTTGCCTGGGAGTCGTGGCCCTTGTGTTTGCCATCAAGGTGAGGAAAGCAATTCCTATGGAAGCAGGGGTGTGGGTGTAGTAAGGCAACGGTTCTGTATACCCGATCTATCTATATTGATCAAACAGTTAATAAGTACCTGCCAGAGCCTGGCTGTGGGCCTGGTGCCAGAAATAGGAATAAGACATGGTTCCTGCCGTCAAAGGGCCCACAGTCTAGCAAAAGAGATGGCTGTGAAAATGGGTAACTATTAATGGAATACAGCTCATCAGTACTATGATAGAGGAAGCACAGTGTATTCCAGGAGCTATGTATGTGTATATATATGTATGTAAGTACATGTATGTGTATAATAGAGTAGGTGAACAGGAAAGGCATCCTAAGGGAGTAAAAAGAAAGTAATCTTAAAGGATGAGTGAATAAGGGTAAAAGCGCATTCCAGGCGAAGGGAGCACAGGCAGCCTATACAAAGGCAACCTGGACTATTAGTTCAGCGTGAATGAACCAGTAAGGAACAGTGAGAGATGAAGCCAGAGGATCTAGATTCCCAAGAGCCTCCAGTGCTGTGCTTAGGAGTTTCAGCTTTATCTGGGAAGTACTGGGGAGCCTTTCAAGGATTTTTGCAAAGGAGAATGACATGGTCAGATTTGTGTTGTAGTTAAGGTCCACTCTCAAGGCCTATAAAGAGGATGAATGGGAAGGGGCAAGACTCGGGGCAGCCGAGCAGTAACTAGAACAATCTATAGGAGTTCGGAAGAAGCTATGAAGTTTTTGAGAGGGCTTCACCATTTCAAAACATCTAACAGAAACCTCATGTGTACCTTTCGGAATTTCCTCGACCCTAGCTGTATTTTTATCAGAAACTGTTTTCTTATCGTGATAATTTCTGGATTTCATTAGGGCAAAATCATAAAAAGAATCCTTAATGAAAAAGAGGAGGCCCTTTGGGCTAATGAGAACGGAGTGTTGTTTGGTTCGACATGAGTGAAATACTCCAAGATTGGTCACTGTTTCTTGCCAAGAATTCCAAATTCTGAATGAATCTGAAATGAGTAGAAAAGAATGGGGAATAAAATGAAAAGTATTTTTCCATACGTGATCTTCTGAGCAAAACAAAAGCCATCCTGAAAAGGAGGCAGAGCAGAGTGGGTACCTTACTTTGCGGTTGAGACATGAGAGTTAGAAACTGGAAAGGGAGGTGGAGGGTTTGGGTGTGAGATTTTGAGCCAAGACGAGGATGTAGGATTGGAGTGGGGCAGAGGGCATTTTGGGGCAGAAGCAGGGGGAGAACCTAACCAAAAACCTGCCCCCACAGGCGGAAGAGCGGCATAAGGCAGGCCGGTTGGAGGAGGCAGTGCACTGGGGGGCCCGGGCCCGGAGGTTCATCCTGGCCAGCTTTGCCGTCTGGCTTGCTGTCCTTGTTCTGGGCCCGCTGCTTCTATGGCTGCTCTCCTACGCCATCGCCCAGGCTGAGTGACCCTAGCTGGCCTTTGCTGAGAGTCAGCCGAGACATCCTGAATCCTGCAATGCGGCATTGCTAGGGTCTGGTGCCAACAATGGTACTTCCTGGCTGGAAGGATGGTGCCTCTCTCAAAGGGCTTTGGAAGAGAGAGGCAGCAGCTGAGACTGATGAGGGGAGGTCAGCCTGCTCTGTTCTTTCAGTGCCCACCATCCCCTATTCCCCCCAATCTCCTCCATCCTAGGGGCCTCTAGGAGGTGGGATTGAAGCCCAGGCCTGATTTTATTAGTATTTGTTTTGTAATAAAAGTCTTTTTTAGTGGCGAAATGCTCCTGTCTAATTGTTCTTCCCCTGCTTTTCCCTGGGCCCTTAGTGAGAGCCAGACTGGACATCTGACTGATGGGAGAAGCCTGCATCTCCCCTTACCTAGGGGCTTCAAGAGGAGGAAAGGATTTTTTTCCCCCTTTTCCTTCTTCTTCTGGAAGTTTCCCTTCTTGGAAAGACCCAAACTTCTCCCTTACCTATCAACAGAGACCCTTAGGCCACAGAGGAAAAGTCGTAGCAGCAGCTACTAGTTATTGAGTGCTTACTATATTCCAGGCTGTGTGCTAAGCATTTTATATTTCTTAATTTCTTCAGTCCTCAAAATCACTCAATAGTAGGTACTACTGTTTTTATTTTATAGTTGAGGAAACAGGCACAGATTATCCAAGGTCACACAGCTAGTAAGTGGCAGAGCTGGAATTCAACCTAGACAGTTAGTTCCAGAGCTGAGAGAGGAGTGAAAGGATTGGATAATAGCAACCACCACCCTGTATGTAGAAACTTGTATGATTATGATGAATTTTCATATCCTTTATCTTGGGCCTTGTGATAATATTTTAAACATTTTTAAAATTGTGAGGTACACAAAGCAAAATATCCAAAACAGAATAGACAGCTCAATAAGTTAACACAAAGAAAACATCTGAAAAACCACCATTCAGTCAATGTAACCAATTTAACATTGCCAGCACTCCAAAGCCTCCTTTATACCCCTCCCAATCACTACACCTTCGTTTCTTCCCACAGGTAACTTTCTGTTTGTTACCCACAAGTATTCTGACTTCTAACAATGTAGTTTAGTTTTGCCTGCATTTGAACACTATATAAATGGAATCATATGTATTCTTTTTATGTCTTGCTTCTTTTACTTAACATTGCTTGTGAGATTGATCAATATTTGGTGTAGCTGTAGTTTTCATTACTGTATAGTATTCCATTATATGACTATATTACAATTTACCGATTTTCTGTTAGTGGACTTTTGGAATGTTTCCCATTAGGATATTATGAATCATGCTGCTTTGGACATTCTTGTACATGTTCTTTGAAGTACATGTACCCTGGGAATGAAATTTTGGGGTGATTTCACCAGCAGAGAGACCAACAGAGCACCTAAAGGAATTAGAGATGTTGCACAATGAAGATTAAAGGGGAAGGAGGGGCACATGATGGTTGTTTTCAGTGTTCCAGAGTGTTTCAGGAAGGAAAAGTGAAGGGAATCCATTGTTGGTCCAGAGGTTAGAACTACAACAATGGGTAGAAGCCATATAAACAGCAGTGGTTCTGAACCTTGACTTCACAATGGAACCTCCTGGGGAGCCTTAAAAAGTAACTTATGCCTGAGCTTTACCACCCACCCCCCCGAGATTCTGATTTAATTTGTGTGAGGTGCTGCCTGGGCATCAGGATAACTCATTTTAGAGAGATTTTTTACAAAAAATTTTTAAAGCTAGTATTTGATTAATTAGCAGCTTCAGTTTACTAGAATATCCCATTTCCCCAAACTGATTACATGAGGTCTTGCTATTTTTTAACTCCTTATTTTGAAAAAATTTCAAATCTATAGAACAATAACAGTACAATGAACTCATGTGTACTCTTGCCTAGATTTATAATGTTTAACTTCACCACATTTGCTTTATATCTTTCTAAATATACGTAATTGTCACTGCTGAATCATTTGAGGGTAAGTTGAAGGCCCTTCATCTCTAAATACCTCATGATCTATATCTCCTAAGAACAAGGATATTCTCTCACATAACTACAGTACAATTATATAATTCAGAGAAGTTAACATCAGTACAATATTATCTTCTAATATATAGTCCATATTCAAACTTGCCAGTTGTCCCAATAATGTCCTGTATAGCAATTTCTGCTTTAGGGTCCAGTGTGGGAACACTTACTGCATTTAGTTTGTCATATCTCTTTAGCATTCTTCAATTTTTAGTAGGTCCTCATCCTTTCTTTTTTTGTCTTTCATGACATTTTTGAGGTGAGGCCATTTGTAGAATGTCTCTCAGTTTGGGTTCTTATGACTGAATTCAGGTTATGCATTTTTGGCTAAAATATTACATAAGCTGTATGTCCTCAATACATCACATCGAGAGGCATATGTCAATTTGCCCTTTTACTGGTGGAGGTAACATTGACAACTTGATTTTAAGGTAGTGTCTGTCAGATTTCTGCAGAGGTAAAGATCCTTTTTTTCCTTTGTAATTAAAAAGTTATCTGTATAGGGACTTCCCTGGTGGCGCAGTGCTTAAGAATCCGCCTGCCAATGCAGGGGACACGGGTTCAAGCCCTGGTCTGGGAAGATCCCACATGCCGCGGAGCAACTAAGCCCGTGCGCCACAACTACTGAGCCTGCGTGCTGCAACTACTGAAGCCTGCAAGCCTAGAGTCCATGCTCTGCAACAAGAGAAGCCACCACAGTGTGAAGCCCACGCACCGCAACGAAGAGTAGCCCCTGCTCACCACAACCAGAGAAAGCCCGTGCGCAGCAACGAAGACCCAATGCAGACAAAAATAAAATAAATAAATTTACCAAAAAAAAAAGTTACCTGTATAAATACCTCAGCAAATTTTTACCAGTAACTTTAATGTCCATTTTGCCCAAGTCAGTTATTCTGAGGCTTACAAAATGTTGATGTTTTAACTTTATCATTCTTTCTATACTTATTAGTTGGCATTCTACTATAAAGAAGGTCTTTTTCTCTTTCATTTATTTATTTACAATTTTTAGTGTCAGTATGGTCTCAGATTGTTTTTAAATTCAATTTGTTATACCCATTACTGTCATTAGCCTTCTTAAATTGTTTTGTTGAGGTATAATTTACCTACAGTAAAGTACACAGATCTTATGTGTGCCGAATGGTGAATGTTTTTACACGAACACACCTGTGTAATCACCACCTAGGTGAATAGAACATTTCTAGTACATCAGAAGGCTCCCTCATAGCCCTCTCAGTCTCATTATCCTTTTTGTCCCTGATTTCAACCTGGTTCTTGTGTTTAAGTCCCCATCTTACTTCACTTGCTTTCTGGCACAAATTATTCCAGGCTCATCTTGTACTTTCTTTGCTCCAGCCTGGGAATTGGCCATTTCTCCCAAGGAGCCCTGGTTTCTTTTATTGAGGACTGTTACTTTGAAATCAGTATCTAGACACTAGCTATGCTCACTCTACTGGGACATTATTGCTTCTAGGCCCTTTCAGAGGTTAGAGCTAGAAAATATCGAATTTTATCTATCTTAAGTCATTTCTTAAAATCATACCTCCAATTTCAATCAATCATAAGGTGCTCTCCTTTCCCTATTCCAAATTCCATATTCCCACAGTAAGAATCTAGGCCGCCAACTACATCAATCTTTATTGACTTGCTCAATTTCAAAATAATTATCCCATTATGCTACCAAACAACAAGTCTACTAAGTACAAGATTTCTTTGCAACTATTTTGTCTTTAGATTAATGGTATAAGGTCAAAGTACTCTGTTAAAAAGTTACTTGGATTCGTTTTTCTCCTCTTACATGCTTGCAATCCCAAAGTGACATTTCTAAGATAGAAGATTAAATGAATTCATTCTCTGCCTCCTGGAACACAACCTCCACAAGGGTAGGGACCTTATTTTTTTTCATTGCTATTAGTCTAACTCTTAGACGCTCAACAAATATTTGTTGAATGAGTAAGTGAATGCCAGGGTTGAGCTGTGCACTGAGAATATTTATGAAGTGAGTCGCTCCTGGCAGAATCTCATAAACTGGTAGGCTTCGAACAAAGTGTGATATTCCCCAAGGCTTTCGGGAGGTGGTAGTGGAAGACTGGGAAAATGTATAACCCCAGATGGTGAGCACTAGGGCTTTGGAGGTATTCAAGAGTCGGAGCAGCCACAGGACGACAAAGCCTCTTCTGCCTGACGGGCTGTGGCTCGTACAAGTTCGTACCAAGTAGCCAAGTTGAGGTCCAAGCTGCATGCTCTGCCCCTCAAAGCAGGCGCTTTGGACTAGGCTGCTAATATTTTTAAAAGCCGAATTGAGATAGGGATTCTGAGAGACTGAGGGGACCATGCCCAAGTCCGGGAGTCGAAGGCGCAGCGAGTCCCGCGTCCCAGGTACCCGGAGGTCACACTTACCGGTAAATCTAACTTCCGGGTCCCGTTCCAGGCCTCCAGCCCCACTGGTCAATAAGCTCCGCCCCCTGCTGGCCCCAGCAGATGCCGTGCCCTGATTGGCCGTATCTGAAGCCCCGCCCTAGCGTCGCAACCTCAGGTAACTCCGAGCTCCAACTCCCGCGCCAGCCTCGGGACTCTCGGCTTCTTATTGGACTACCAGTTTCCAATCGGAAGGGTTTTTGAACCTCAGTCTTCGGGTGGCGCTGGCCATTGGCGGACAGAATGGGGGCGGGGCCTGAGGTCGTCGCCGGCACTGCCTGTGGATAAGGTAAGGGACTAGAGGCGAACCCGGCGACAAGGAGGCATCGCGTCGACTCTGACTTCTCTCCCCGTCCCCGCGGGTGAGCCCGCGCGAGACCCCGCGCCCCCTCCCAGCGCCCGCCCAAGTGCGCCTGCGCAGCAACAGCCACCAGCCCGACTGCCCCTTCCCCTCTTCCTCCGCACCTTTTCCCTTCCTTTCCCCCGCCCCCCTCCCTGCCTTGCCATCCCGTCCCGACCCCTAAGGCCCTTTCGTGGGGTCTCCCTAGTCCCTGTCCTTCCCCGACCCCGTCCCCATCCCACAGGATCCTGGCTCCCCAGCCGCAAGGGCTGCGCCTCTGCGAGCCGCGATGTTCGTCTTCTCAGAGCCTGTGGGCCTCCCTGCCTTCACTGCCCTCCGTTTCCTCCACACAGGCCCCCACCTACTTCAAAATGACGCTAGACGTGGGGCCGGAGGATGAGCTGCCCGACTGGGCTGCGGCCAAGGAGTTTTACCAGAAGTACGACCCTAAGGACGTCATTGGCAGGTGAGCCCACGGCAGGGAAACAGAGGTCCAGAGAGGTCAGGTCCTAGCCAGGGTACACAGTTCCCTCTGAGGGCTGAAGAGTTCTAAATGAGAAGGGTCAGTGGTGAGTGGAGGAACATTTGGTGACTAGACTCTTACTCTGGGTCAACCCCCATTTTTTCACGAATTCATTCATTTATGTGTTCAACAAACATAATTCAAGCACCTACTGGGTGCCAGACACAAAGATAAACATGGGGAGTGTAGAAGAGATGTTTATGCCTTGGAGGTACTCCCAAGTGATGTGACTGAAGGAGACACATGAACATATAAAAAGTATCAGGCTGTGTAAAAAGTGCTGCTGGGTCTCAGAAAACCACATCTTCCCAGAAGTGGTGATATTTGGGTCTTGAAGGATGAGTAGGAGTTCAGCACACACCAAATAGAAGGAAGCCGTCACCTGTAGAGGCAGTGGCCGATACATTTATTCATCAAGGTTTCCTAAGCATGTACAATGTGCTGGGTGCACTGTGCTAGGCACTGGAGATGTAAGACCCACACCTTAACATCTTACAAGATTTCTGTTCTCCTGGAGTTTATGTTCCAGTGGTAGAGAGAGACAATAGACACGAAAACAAGTTAAAGTTCATTGTAAGTGCTAGGGAGAAAATAAATAGGGTTATGGAACAAGAGTAATTAATGGAGCTGAGACTTGGACGATGAGAATGAACAGGTCATGAGCTGAGGCAGGATATATTCCGGGCAGAGGGAACTGCCGTGTTCAAAGGCTCAGCGTAGGAAAGGGCCTATTCAAGCAACAGATAGAAGATCATAGTGACTAGAATGTTGTAAGAGTGGGAAAAGGTGGAGGAAATTAAGTTGGAGAGGTAAATAGAGGTTGGATTATGTAGAGCCTTGGGCCAGGATAAGGAATTTTTTAAAAAATAAATTTATTTATTTATTTATTATTTATTTTTGGCTGTGTTGGGTCTTCGTTGCTGCCTCGGGCTTTTCTCTAGTTGCGGCGAGTGGGGGCTACTCTTCGTTGCGGTGCACGGGCTTCTCATCGCGGTGGCTTCCCGTGTTGCGGAGCACAGGCTATAGGCACCTGGGCTTCAGTAGTTGTGGCTTGTGGGCTCTAGAGCGCAGGCTCAGTAGTTGTGGTGCACGGGCCCAGTTGCTCCACGGCATGTGGGGTCTTCCTGGACCAGGGCTCGAACCTGTGTCCCCTGCATTGGCAGGCGGATTCTTAACCACTGCGCTACCAGTGAAGTTCCAGGAATTTTTTTTTTAAGATTTTTTTTGATGCGGACCATCTTTAAATTCTTTACTGATTGTTACAATATTGCTTCTGTTTTATGTTTTGGTTTTTTGGCCGCAAGGCACGTGGGATCCTAGCTCCCCAGGGATCGAACCCGCACCCCCTGCATTGGAAGGCAAAGTCTTAACCACTGGACTGCCAGGGAATTCCCTAGGGTAAGGAATGTAAAGTTTACTCTGGCGATACTGGTGGTTTCCAGTAGGGTAGTAATATGGTCTGATTTACATTTCTGTGATTTGGGGCCTAGGAACTTAACCTTTCTATGCCTCAAAGTGTCTCCATTGTAAATGAGAGAATTAAAAAAAGAGCCTACCTTGTAGGTTGCTGTGAGGACAGAAAGAGTTAATATGGTACTCTTAGGACACGTCCTGGCACATGGTGAGTGCTTAATACAGGTGTGTTGCTACATTTAAAAAAGATCATTCTGGCTCTTATGTGGAGAGTGGATAGGAGAGGGGCAAGAATGGAAGCATAGAGACCAGCTAGGAAGCTATTGATTCATTCAGGCTAGAGATGGTGATGGTTTAGAATAGAGTGGTAGTGGTAGAGATGGAGAGAAGTGGATAATTTAGGTGATGGCTTGAAGGGAGACTTGATACAATTTCCTGAAGGATTGGATATGGACCACAAGGGAAAGGGAAGAAAACAAGAATAAATTCTAAGGTTTGGATTTGAGTGCTTGAGTACCATTTACTGAAATGAAGAAGACTGGGGAAGATCAGTCTGGAGGGAGGTGTGAGCAAGTCAAGAGTTCCACCAACTGGAGCTGTCCAGTGGGCATGTGAGTCTGGAACTCAAGCAAGAGCGCTGGGCTAGAGCTGTTAACTTGGGAGGCATCAGCATATAGATAGTAGTTGGCAAGAGAAATGTGAAGTAGTGAAAGAGACCTAGGCTCAGACTGTGGGGCATGTCACCATTAAAGAGTTAGAGAAGGAGGAGCCAGCAAGGGAAACTATAGAGATGCCATCTGTGAGTTAGAAAGAAAAACACAAGAGTATGTTTGGGACTTCCCTGGTGTTTAGTGGTTAAGAATCTCCCTGCCAATGCAGGGGACATGGGTTCAATCCCTGGTCCAGGAAGATCCCATATGCCACAGAGCAATGAAGCCCGTGCGCCACAACTACTGAGCCTGCATTCTAGAGCCCGTGAGCCACAACTGCTGAGCCCACATGCCACAACTACTGAAGCCCGCGCGCCTAGAGCCCATGCTCCACAACAAGAGAAGCCACAGCAG
This sequence comes from Delphinus delphis, assembly GCF_949987515.2. Lineage (NCBI taxonomy): Eukaryota > Metazoa > Chordata > Mammalia > Artiodactyla > Delphinidae > Delphinus > Delphinus delphis. The sequence continues at coordinate 72,327,121 of NC_082697.1, forward strand.
TGAAAAGCCCGCGCACCGCAACGAAGAGTAGCCCCCTCCCCCCGCTTGCTGCAACTAGAGAAAGCCCGCGCGCAGCAACGAAGACCCAATGCAGCCAAAAATAAATTAATAAATTATTTTTTTTAAAAACTCACCAACTTTAAAAAAAAGGAAGAGTATGTTTCTGGAAGGTTGGCATGGTCTGCTGTGACACATGCTGCTGAGGCCAGGAAATCCAATGGTGGTGTGACCATTAGATTTGTTCAGACTCCTTTTAGATAGCACATGGAGATGTCAAAAAGGTTGTTGGAATCAGGAATTCTGGAGAGAAATCAAGGCTTGAGACAGCGTAGCAGGAAGCATTTGCACATAGTTGGTATTTAAAGCCCCTGGGGGGAATTCCCTGAGGTCTAGTGGTTAGGACTCTGTGCTTCCACTGAAGGGGGCATGGATTTGATCCCTGGTCAGGGGACTAAGATCCCACATGCCACGCATGGCGTGACCAAAATTAAAAAAAAAACAACAAAACTCCTGGGTCTGGTTGGAGGTCACAGGGAAGAGAGAATATTGGGAAAAGAAGAGAGCTGAGATCCAAGTCCTGAGATGCTACAAGGTTTCAGGACCAGGTGAGGGAAGATGCACTGAGGCTAGGAAGAGCCCTTAGGTAAAAACAGTGGTTCCACTGCCAAGGGCACAGAAGGACCAGTTTTGAAGAAGGCAGATCAGAGAGTAGGGTCCTTATCATTTCATTCCAAGATTACTGTGGTAGCATCATCCCTCGTCTCTCTGTTCTACCTTTTCCCTCTTGTTTTTCCTGCACACTCTAACTAAATTACTTTTTCCAGAGTACCAATTTCAGACCTGAAGCTTTAAAAGAGCTTGACACATTCTGGAAATTGGTGACAAGTTATAAGTCATGAAACAAAGGTTGAAGAGCAGGGTTATAGCCAGGGATGAGGCTGAAAAGAGACTAAGAAGTTGGTGAAGGCCTTGAGTGACAGATGAAGGAATTTGGATTTGATTTTTATCTTGTAATTAATAGGGAGGCAGTATGGAAAGAAAACAAGAATTTTGAATGCATTCCACAGGTAACTGTAAGGTTGAAAGTATTAGGTATCATTTAAAAAGAGGACAGTTGCTTTAGGGGTACTGCTGAGGAATGAGGGAACACAGAACTTAGTAAAGAATTTAAACAGGGAAGTTTTTAAGCAGTGAATGACACGATTGGGGCTGTTTTAAGAAGCTAGTTCTCAAAGCAGTGTGGCAGATGGGTGGCAGTGGTTGAGATTAGCAGCAGGGAGATCAGTTAGGAGGCCATCGTGGTGGTGGGGTTGGAGTACTAGGAAACAGATTTGAGAGATAATACAGGATGGGCTGGACTGGTTGGATGTTGTAGATTGTGAAGGAGAGGGCGAAGCCAAGAATGGCACCAGGGTTTCTAGTTTGGGAGTCGGATTGAATGGCATTGCTATTAACTGAGATCAGGAATTGAGGAGCTAGTGTCGGGAAGATGAAGTGTTCAGTGGTCATGATGACAGTGAGAGGTCTCTAGGACCCTTGGGAAGCAATTTATTCAGTAAGATGTGTTGGCCTGACATCTAGGGGAGTTCCCTGGTGGCCTATTGGTTAGGTTTCCGGGCTTTCACTGCCATGGTCCGAGTTCAATCCCTGGTCGAGGAACTGAGATCTCGCAAGCTGTGTGGTGCAGCCAAAAAAAAAAAAAAAAAAAGGCAGGGGGGGTGGGGTAGACATCTCGGCATGAATGTTGAAGTCATGGAGGTGGATAAGATTACTGAGAGTGTATATAGCCTGAGAACAGGGCCAAGGATGGGATCCTGGGGAAGTCTTAACATTTAAGGGGTGGGCAGAGAACAAGGTACTGGGGTGCATCAGTAGGAAGAGTTTGGACTTTGAGTCTGAACACCCAGGTTTCCCATGTAGATAGTCATGACACATAGTAGGAAGGCTTAATTAAAAGGGAATGCTCCTACAGGTAGGGGCTTCCCTGGTGGCGCAGTGGTTGAGAATCCACCTGCCAATGCAGGGGACATGGGTTCGAGCCCTGGTCCGGGAAGATCCCACGTGCCAAGGAGCAACTAAGCCCATGCGCCACAACTACTGAGCCTGCTCTCTAGAGCCCGCGAGCCACAGCTACTGAAGCCCGCCTGCCTAGAGCCCATGCTCCGCAACAAGAGAAGCTACTGCGGTGAGAAGCCCGCGCACCGCAATGAAGAGTAGCCCCCGCTCACCTCAACTAGAGAACTTCGCGCATAGCAACGAAGACCCAATGCAGCCAAAAAAAAAAAAAAAAAAAGAATAAATAAATTAATTAAGAAAAGAAAAAAAGGGGAATGCTCCTACAGTTAACATGCTATAGGATACCAGCGAAGGGAGTGGTCCCTCCCTCCTGGAGAATAAACAAAGAATTGGTAGACGCAGCATTCATTTTGGGCCTTAAAGCGGGAATTCTTTGCTTTATGGCTTCAAAGGATCTTTGACCACCCCCGCCGCCCCGAAATAATAAAAATGTTGGATATATGTGGCAGAGGTCTCCAGCTTTCCACAAATTCTCAGAGGTTCATTAAAAGATGAGTAATAATTAGACCAGGGACCTCGAACTCAGGTGCCCTTAGTAGTTGGGCAGAAAATGAAAACTGTGAAGTGGCCAAGAGTAAAAGAGTAGGAAGTGGTGGGCTTCCCCGGTGGCGCAGTGGTTGAGAGTCCGCCTGCCGATGCAGGGGACGCGGGTTCGTGCCCCAGTCTGAGAAGATCCCACATGCCGCGGAGCAGCTGGGCCCGTGAGCCATGGCCGCTGAGCCTGCGCGTCCGCGTCCGGAGCTTATGCTTCACAACGGGAGAGGCCACAACAGTGAGAGGCCCGCGTACTGCAAAAAAAAAAAAAAAGAGTAGAAAGTGGTGAGCATTGTGGCAGCTGGAGCGTTCTTGTTCCAGCTAAGATATGTGAATTCAGATTTGTAAATAACAATGCACTGACCACAGTGTAATATATCTGTGGGCTGTGTTTGCCTGGAGGGTCAATGGTTTGCATCCACTGATTGAACCAGAGATGTGGATGACAGGCATTTCCAGCAAAAGGAGTTATATAAAGGCAAGGAGGCCCTGGGAGCACGGCAGTGAGGTTATGTGAATGGCATCCAGGGAATCAGCATGCGAAATGTGGTATGAGGTCAGATCCTGGAGAGATTTTCACCTTAGCCTGAAATACTTGTAGGGTCACACGGAGTTGGTGACAGAGCCAAGCAAGGAAATCCCTGTCTAGGACTTTGTCTTTTTTTCGGCCGTGCCATGCGGCTTGTGTAATCTTAGTTCCCCGACCAGGGATCGAACCCGAGCCCTCTGCAGTGGAAGAGTGGAGTCCTAACCACTGGACCACATGGAATTCCCTAGGACTTTGTCTTTACAAAGCCAAATGGGCTTTCCTCTCTCTACCTCATTAACGCCTTTCAGCATCCCTTCAAGATATTGTTGGCTACGTTTCAGAGCAGGTGAAGTGGAAGCCCAGAGACCTTATGTCAGTGGGTCACTTGGAGGTTAATTAGTGACAGATTTGGGGCCTAAACCGAGATCTCCTACTTCTCAACTTTGGTCTTCTGGTCAGTGGCCCAGTATTTATTTGGAGCCTCCTTCGCTTGAGGTATTGTAGGGGAACTTTGGGATTTAGATGGGGTAACCGTGGAAGTGGGTAAAATCTGGAGGAAGCCTTCCCACTTTCTTCTGTGGGGTTCTGGGGCAAGGGGCAGGTTCTGGGGCCCAGTGCCTAGGCTCACCCATGGAGGGAGTGGCAGAGACTGGAACCCAGGACCCCTGCCTGCCTGCCTTATGAGCTTTGTGTTGCACATTGCTGGATACCCAGGTTGCTTGCTGATGCTGCTGTGAAGCTCCTGCAGGCCAGGGTGAGCTCCTTGGGAGTTCACCCTGTTGTCTAAATGGGTTTCCAGAGTCTGGCGTAGTGGGTGTGAGGCTGCCAAGGCCCTACTCTGCGTGGAAATGAGAGAGCAGGAGGCCCTGACTTGCGCGTTGTCTGACTCTGGCAGAGGAGTGAGCTCTGTAGTCCGCCGTTGTGTTCATCGAGTTACTGGCCGGGAGTTTGCGGTGAAGATCATGGAGGTGACAGCTGAGCGGCTGAGTCCTGAGCAGCTGGAGGAGGTGCGAGAAGCCACGCGGCGAGAGACACACATCCTTCGCCAGGTCGCCGGCCACCCCCACATCAGTGAGGCTGCATTCCCTGCTCCTGTTAGCCCTGCCCACAGCCCACTTCCCCCAGCACTGCCTCCATGCCTCTGCTCCCTTAGTCCTGGCTCCGCTGCACCTCAAAGTGTGGCCAGCCTTTGGGTCCCTACTGCCTCCTTTGGTTCTCCTTCCTTCCCAGTAACAGCCCACTGCTGCCTCAGGGTGGAAAAGGCCCTTTAATGTGCATCTGCTCCTTTCCATCTCTGTCTCTCTGCCTTTCTGCCTCTTTCCCCAGTCACTCTCATCGATTCCTACGAGTCTTCTAGCTTCATGTTCCTGGTGTTTGACCTGTGAGTATCTCCCAGCCCCAAGCGAGAAGCCTCCTCCTCACCTCCATGCATGGCCCCAGCCTTACAGCACAGTGGGCTGAAGACCACCCTGCTCACACCTTCCTCTGCTCCCGCTCAGGCCTGCCTGCCAGCTTAGGGCTCTGGCCCTTCTCCCTAGGTGCCCAGATTGAGGCAAGTTCTTCAAGAGTCATAGTGACCAGCTAAGTACAAAGGGTCTTCATGAGACCCTGTTTTAGGAGGAGAGTGTTTATTCGTGAGCTGACCACATGTAAATAGACTCTCCCTCACCAGTCTCCCAGTGTTTAACACCCTCCACTGGAGTCTCTGTCTGCCCATCAGTTCTTTTTCTGGTCGGTCTAAAGCTGAATGTCAGATATTATACAGTGCTATAATGCAAACCAGTTGCAAAGGTACTTCAAAAGAGAATGGTTTGGATACCAGATGTTTAAGAGAGGCCCTTGGAAGAAATTTACAAAGTCTTCAGACAAGAAATGACCCTCTGCAAAAGTCGAGGGGAAGTGGGAAGTGTCTGTTACACCACATGCAACTTTGCAGAACCTGGTGTGTGCTTTATTTCAAGGATTGATGCAGAGTTGCAATTATAACCTCAGTTTTTAAAGACAAGATAAAATAAGCAAAATTCAAAGTAAAGTCCCATTCAACTTTCTTGCTACTATTAACTGGAAAATTTTGGTCCGTGGTCTAAATAGATTCACTTCAGAAGGCGTTTTGTGAGTGTATTCTCAGATAACACAGACTTCCTGTAAATGATTATTATCATAAGGCACTTATTCTTGCTAAAATAGCCCCCTTGTGGCACAGTGCAGATATTTCGACGGCCAACCCATTGGGCCAAAGTGCCCCTGACACCCGGTTCACTCTTGGAGTGCTGTGTCTCGAGACCCTTTCATTTGTCTACAGAGGGATCTCTTTACTGGCCTCTTCCGTGGTATTTTCTGTGAGCACTGGCTTCTTTTCTCAGCCGCCACTGTGAGGTGCACCTATCTCCCAACCCCTCCTATCCCTTAGGATGCGGAAGGGAGAGCTGTTTGACTATCTCACAGAGAAGGTGGCCCTCTCAGAAAAGGAAACCAGGTAATGGGTGAGCCTGCAACCCCTGGGATGAGCAGGGGGTGGGGCGGGACAGGGAGAAGCAAAGGAGACTGTGCCTCCCTCAGGTCCATCATGAGGTCTCTGCTGGAAGCAGTGAGCTTTCTCCACGCCAACAATATTGTACACCGAGACCTGAAGCCTGAGAATATTCTCCTAGATGACAATATGCAGATCCGACTGTCAGATTTTGGGTTCTCCTGCCACTTGGAACCTGACGAGAAGCTTCGAGGTGAGGGGACCTGGTACCCTGAGAGGCTTGGGAGGGAAAGAGGCTCAGGCCTGGGGCTGGTTGGCTGGGTCTGAGAACTGGGTCCCAAGTACCAAGGAAAAGAAGGTCAGTGAGCACTTGCCAGGTCCCCACTGGGTGCAGAGCCTCGTGTGCAAATCAGTGTGGGCTTCCTGACCTGGAGGCAGACAAGTGAGCAGATCATGGCACGCAGCAGGCAAGGGGCCATGCCAGGAAGCCAGGAAGGAATACCTGATTCAGCTGTAGGGACCCACAGAGGAAGGGGCTCGGACCTCGGCCTGGGGAGGCTGGGCTTGTCACTGGAGGAAAAAGAGGGGGCGAGGGATAGCAGGGCTCAGCTGTGCCTTTAGGGTCTGGCGGAGGCAGGTCCACAGTGTGCTGCTTAGGTGCTATGAGGAGCCTGGTGTGGCGCGACAGCCCTTCTCACCTCGTGCCCACACATTTGTTGTGAAAACCATTTCTAGTGCAAGTGGAAAACTAAACAAAGTTCAACTGTGAGACTCCTCAGAGCCTTTAATATACTACTTCCTCTCCTTCAGTGGCTCTGCATTGGACTTACTAATAGCTAACATTCACTGGGCACTTATTGTGAGTAAGGCACCACGCTGAGTCTACATGGCTTATTTCTCTAGATCCTCTCAACAGCTCTGAAATAGTATTTGTGTCTCTATTTTATAAGTGGGCTTAATGAGGTGAGGTGACTTGCCCAAGGTCACATAGGTGTGATTTGAACTTGGGCAGTATCACTCCAGAGTTCATGGTCTTAATCTGTGGACTTACACATCTTCCAGATGCTGTGCTTTGTGTCCCTTTGGGCTGCCACATACACTTCCCTATTCTGCATCATTTTTGCCCCTGCCCACTCCAGCCTCTCCCTTGGCTTGGATAATTCAGCTTTTACTTTAAAGTTCTGTGTCAGGTTAGAGCCCTTGCTTTTTGCTCTTATATCTCCCCCACTTCATGATACATGTCTTACTCTGTTATTTGTTTGCTTTCTGGTAGGTGGTGAGCTTGGTAAGGGCACATCAAATTCGCCACTGTGTCTAGTGTGGTGCTTGGCACATGGTAGGCGTTCAGTAAATAGTTTGACTTGGAATGAATTTCCCCAGAGAAATTCAGTTTCTCAATTCAGGCCTATTAAGATCTCTTCGAAGTGTGCCATGGATCACAGTTTGGAAATTGCTGAGATGGAAGACTTGGTGCCAGAAGAAACTAAAAATACAGGCTTAGATCAAGTGATGGAGGGCTCTGTGCTGTAGGAGTCTAGACTTGATCCTGAGGCCATGATGGGAAGCCAGGGAAGGGTTTTAAACAAACAATTTACCCAGAATGTGCCTTAAGAAATCCCATATTCCTACTCATTCCCCTTGGTTGAGTGGTGGTTCCACTAACTGCAGTAGAGATTATAGGAGGAGGAATAGATTTGGGCAGAAAGGAATGCAGAAAAGATTTAAGTTTTGTTTTCTATGTGTGTATATATGTAAAAACGTGGTAAAAAGTTGTGTGAGGATTGGGTTGGCTGGAGGGTTGGGGGAGGCAAGTGATACAGTTGGATAGCACCTTTAAGTCAATCTAAAAATCGGGTTTTCCCAGGAAGGCCACCAGGAGCCTTCGTGGGTCCTTGAATTGTTCAGCAGGGCTAGGGTCTAATACCGAGACTTGGCAGAAGGCAGGCAGGAGCAGAATGGGAACACTTGGGGCTCTGGTGGTGTTGAGGCTCCAGCAGAGGTCTGGTGTTAAGGGTCCTTGAGGGGGCTGTGACATCCCATCAATCTCAGGCCTCTCTCCCCAGAGTTGTGTGGGACTCCAGGGTATCTAGCACCAGAGATCCTTAAGTGCTCCATGGATGAAACCCACCCAGGCTACGGCAAGGAGGTCGATCTGTGAGTTTCTGGTCTCCCCCTTCCCTCCTCCTTTGTGTAATGTCCTTCAACACATTCGCTCACCTAGTCCTCCCTGACTGTGGTCTCTTTCTCAGCTGGGCCTGTGGGGTGATCTTGTTCACACTCCTGGCTGGCTCGCCACCATTCTGGCACCGACGCCAGATCCTGATGTTACGCATGATCATGGAGGGCCAGTACCAGTTTAGTTCACCTGAGTGGGATGACCGTTCTGACACTGTGAAAGACCTGGTGAGCTGGGGCCATGAGAGGGCAAGGAGGGAGGCCCAAGAGCTGCCCTTCATGCTCTGGCATTTCCCGTAGATCTCGAGGCTGCTGCAGGTGGATCCTGAGGAGCGCCTGACAGCTGAGCAAGCCCTACAGCACCCATTCTTTGAGCGCTGTGAAGGCAGCCAACCCTGGAACCTCAGCCCCCGCCAGCGGTTCCGGGTAAGCCTGAGAGTGTCAGGGCGTGGGCCTGCTCCTCTGTCCCATGATTTTTCTTTTGGTGGATGTGCCCGTGGAGCTCACACTGCCCCCTTTCCCAGGTGGCAGTGTGGACAGTGCTGGCTGCTGGACGGGTGGCCTTAAGCACCCACCGTGTACGGCCGCTGACCAAGAGTGCACTGTTGAGGGACCCTTATGCGCTGCGGCCAGTGCGGCGCCTCATTGACAGCTGTGCCTTCCGGCTCTATGGACACTGGGTGAAGAAGGGTGAGCAGCAGAACCGGGCAGCCCTCTTCCAGCACCGGCCCCCAGGGCCTTTATCCATGATGGGCCCTGAAGAGGAGGGGGACTCAGCTACTATCACTGAAGATGAGGCCATGATGGTGCTGGGCTAGTACTTCAGCCCTGAGGAATCCCAGGAAGCAGAACTCTCCAGGAGGAGGATTTTTATCATTCCAGCCCCTCTGGGCTATGGCCTGAGGCCCCCATGCCTGGCCAGGCCCGCCACTGATCAAAGTATCATAGAGACCAGCCCTGTACACCTACCCACACTGGCCAGGGCTTTGAGATCAGAGCTGAAGAGGAAGAGAGCCACCCAGAGTGCCATGCCTGGCCTTATCCATGCTGCCTGTGCCACGTATGCAATAAAATCTGCTACACGCCAGGGAGAGCCAGCGTCCTGTGTCTGGTGCAGGGAAGCCCAGAAGGTGCTCAGGATGGGGGCAGGGTAGGGCCACTTTGGTCCAGGTCTTTATTGGGGAAGAGGGTGGGGGTCACTAGGTCTTGTTCTTGCCTTTGCCTGGAGGTAGCTGGAGGGGCCGCTCGAGTGCGGTCAGCTTGCTGCTGAGCCTTTCCTCACTGGCCTTGAGCTGTTCCTCCACCAGTTGTTGGAGCTGCTCCAGTTCCTTGTTCATCTGGGTCTTGATGTAGGCCCGGAGGATGGAGACCTGGCCTGCAGGGGCAGGGAAGAAGGGACATGTCAGAAGAGATGCCGTCTGGGGCTGAGGGATTGCCCCTAGCCAGGCAAATACAACCTTCCAGGGTGCCCCTGGGAGCTACACTAGTGGCGGTGTTGCTTCAATTCAGAAAATGTCAGCCAGCCCTTCTGTGAGAGAAAGATGGGCAGAGTGGCTGTGCTGCTGCATTTTCTGGATTGCTACTTAGTAGCCTTGTGACCTTAGGCAGGTGACTTAACCTTTCCATGCCTCAGTTTCCTCTGTGTAAAATGCAGATAGTGATAGCACCTAGCAACTAGGATTGAGAGAGGATTAAATGGGTTAATAGATGTAAAATGTGGGAATTCCCTGGCAGTCCAGTGGTTACAACTCCACAATTCCACTGCAGGGGGCACGGGTTCGATTCCTAGTCAGGGAGCTAAGATCCTGCAAGCCACACGGCACAGACAAAAAAAAAAAAAAAAAAAGGTCTATATATATACATACATATATATATATATATGCTTAAAATGGGGCCTGCCTGGCACATAGTGTTGTCAAATGTGTGCTGGCTATTATTGTCATTGGGTTGGGTTTTTTTCCCCTAATATTTATTTATTTATTTATTTACTTTTGGCTGTGTTGGGTCTCCATTGCCGTGCATGGGCTTTCTTTAGTTGTGGCGAGCGGGGGTACTCTTCCTTGTGGCACGCGGATTTCTCATTGTGGTGGCTTCTCTTGTTGTGGAGCACAGGCTCTAGGCACGCGGGCTTCAGTAGTTGTGGCTCACAGGCTTAGTTGCTCCACGACATGTGGGATCTTCCCAGACCAGGGCTTGAACCCGTGTCCCTTGCATTGGCAGGTGGATTCTTAACCACTGCACCGCCAGGGAAGCCCTATTGTCATTGGTTTTATAATCCTTTTCTGGGACTCCTGCCTCACCCCCAGCAGCTGTGCTTTTATCTGTTTGCCATCTTGGACTTCTGCATAAGGAATCATTTGGAGAAAGGACACCATGACTAAAACAAAAATTCTGAAGTCCTGATATGGTCTAAACCCTTCATTTCACACCTGCCCAAAGTCACAGGGAACCCTAACCCCTCCAGGTCCTCACTTGGCTCTGGCTCTGGCTGGACCACTGTTTCCGGTTCCTCCTCATCTGGGGTGAGTGCCTGCTCCTCCACCTCTTCACCCTCTTCTTTCTCTGCAAGCCAGAAGGCAGGAGGAGGCTTCAGCCCCAGCCCAGTCCAGCCCTCGCCCCGGCATTCTCCCTTACCCGTCTCATCCTTTGGCCAGAGCTTGGGTGCCTGTAGCCCCATGTAAGTCAAAGATAGATCCAGCCGCACCTGGGAAGAGGGAGGAAGACGTCTGCACTGAGGGAAAGGGGGGAGATGAGGGGTGGCCTCTTGTAGCCCATGGCCCAGTACCTGGGGTGTGAAGACATATTTGTAGAGCTTGAAGTGGCGGAAGTAGGTGTTGACCACATAATCTGCCAGGGCCAGCAGCTGTTCCTCCTTAAAGAGGTTGATACTGAAGGGGGGCCGCTGTGGGGATGATTGGGAGTTAGAGGACTGACCACCTCCTGAAGCCCTCACCTTTTCTCCAAGTGCCCGGCAATCCAGGAGCAGGAAGAGCCCACTGTGGCCTTCAGAGGAAGATGAGGGTCATGTGTGTAAGAGAGGGTGGGAGGCTGGGCTAGACCTTATCTGGGGGGAGAGTGAAACTGACCCTGATTCCGTGGCAAAAAAGAACACTGGTGAAGTAGCGGTAACATTCCTCCACGTTGCCCAAGGGGGTTGCTGGGAGGGAAGGCAAGATGTGACAGTGAGTACTCTCCCTGATAATCATTCATTTTAGTCACTCAACAGCTACTTATTGAGCATGAGCTTTAGAAGTAGAAAGATATAGGCAACAAATATTGAGTACCCACTATGCACTGTTCTGGGCACTGAACCAGACAAGTTCCTGCCCTTAAGAAGCGTATTTTCTAGTGGAAGTGACAGACAATAAACCAAGAAATACATAGTTTAGCTCTCGTTAAACATTCTGTAGAAAATTAGTTCCAGGAGTAAAGCAAGAGCTGTTTTATTGAGCACTGTGCATGTATCTACATCTATTATATATAATATTTCTCAGAACAGTTTCATAACGTTAGTGCTGTAGCCTTATTATAGATAAGGAAATAGAGGATTTCAAAGGTGAAATAACGGGTGTGATACTGCTGCTAGTGATGACAGAACAAAGATTTCAGGTGCTAATCCTGCTTTTACTTCCCCTGGTCACTTATGCCAGCCTTCTCCTCTCCCCTGGACTCACAGCCCTCGGGGGCCTTCTCTTACCAATACAGGCCTTGTGAAGATCTTGGAGCAGGGCACAAGCCGTTGATGTCTGCTCCAGGGAGAAGCCTTGTTGCCGGCAGAAGATGAGTGCATGGGAGAAGAGGTCCAGGGTGATGGCGTCCCGCAGGCTCTGCGCAGGAGAGCCTAGTCCCAACAGCTCGGCCAGCACCCTTGGGAGGGAGAGAGGAAGGAATGAGTGACAACCGGAGCCTCTCTTCACCGCCCCACACTAGTGTACAACAGGCTTTGGAGCCAGGCATTCCTCATGCCTTCCCAGCCCATCCACCTCCCAGCCTTCCCCAAGAGCTAGCTCTTATTCCCCTCCCTGCTCCCCTTGCATACTCCCTCATCTCCTCAACATTGGCTGTCTTCTCCAGCCTGTGCATGGAATGGATGTCCAGGTACTTCCTGTCATAGGAAAAGAGGGGAAAAGGTGTTGGTGGCCATTATGCATTACCCTCATAACAGGGCTATGATGGCTAGAGCACTGGACTGGGAACCAAGAGACCTGAGTTAGAGGTTTGGCCCTTCCACTGAATTGCTGTGTAACCTTAGGCAGGTCACTTCCCTCTCTGGGCCTCACTTTCTCCATCTGTAAATAGAGGGTATGGCCAAAATGAACTCATGATCCTCTTCATTTCTAAAGCGTAGGATTAGGAAACTTGAGTTCTGGTCTCTGCCACTCCCTACCGTATAACTGGGCAAGTCTCCCTCTGTGAACCTCAGTGTCCCCATTTGTACAATGCTCCGTAGAGGCACTGATACTACATTTACATTCTCAGTCTTTGGCTCCCCTCTTCTCACATTCTCTTTGGACTGGGGCAGCAGGAGACCTGACTTAGTCATCTCGGGTAATTGCATCTCTGGGCTTCAGTCTCCTCATCTGTAAAATGAGGATACCGTTGCTGTTTGACAGGATTGTGGGGAAGCCCTAAAGGAGTAATACAAGTGTGAAGGGTAACTTTCCCCCAAAGCTCTTCACACTCACCATATGCAGATCCGGGGCTGGGGCAGTGGCGGCTGCAGAGAGAAAGCGCATTGGGAAAGGCAGAGCTCTGTTGTTCATGGCCCCTAGTTCTTGAGCCGTTGCGAATCTCTAGCGGGCCTAAGAACGCGTTAACTTGCCTTCTCATCTTAAAGACTAGCTACGAGCAATGCTGGCGGGCTGGGCTTCAGCGACCCCTAAGTACTATTCATGAGCATATTAACAAGGGGGGGTCACACACCCCCGTCTCTTCACCAAGGCAGCCCGGGAAACGTCTTGAACGTTAGAAAGCATAACGACGGGTGGCGCCCTGCTGGGGAGCCCTTTTATAAACATTCATGAGCGGACGACTCTGTCCAGTCCTCACCGGGAACAAGTCGGCTGCAGGATCCTCATCCGCATTCACCGAAGCCACGGTTCCCGACTCGGTATGCACACCTGTTCCCATCCGCGTGGCCGATTCATCCAATGACCTGAGGTCTTTCTTGGGTTCTCTCCGCAATTCGTAGTGCTGTTCAAGCTCCGATTGCATTTTCAGTCCCTGGAATTGGCTGGACTTCCGGCGGATCATCTTGTCGCTCCTCTGTGCTGCGGGGCACCACAGGTTCTGTCCTGCCTCGGTTCTGGGACAGCCGGTTCTCCGGCAGAGGCTGCCAAGGCCTGGCCCTCTATCGACGCTTCAGCCAATCTACGCTGCAGAGAGGCCCGGTGCAGCCAATCCGCTGGGGGCGTCTTCCTCCGTCTCAACGGTGACCGTTGCTAAGGGGGTTCTTGGAGCAAGAGAGAAAGTGTACGGCGCTCGCCAATCAGTGAGAAGAGAATGCGCGTGCGTAATAAGCCGCAAGGCCCGCCCCCGTGCCCTCGCTTCAAAGTTGCTATTCTGAGGCAGGCGATGTCATTAGGACTGGAGAGTGGAAGTGTGTTGTCGGTTACCATAGGAACTGTCTACTGGCCAATCACTGAGAGGAAGAGGCGGTGTTCAGGAAGAAACCAAACGGGACCCGAAAGGCGGCACAAAGCGCGACCAATAGAAACAGGAAGTGGAGAAGATTTCTCCACATCCGGTACTGCCTGTGGCGCCTGCGCTCTGTGCTGGGGAGGCCAGTGACGTCCAGGGGAGTCCAAGATGGCGGCGGTGGGGTGATTCTGCTGCCGGTGAGGGGCCCGGGGCCGGCGGGGCGGGGTCCAGCAGGTGGGTGCGGAGGAGGCTCGGGGCCGCAGGAGCTCCGGCCGCTTCCACATCTCTGCTCTCTGTGTTCTGCAGGTGACGGAAGCGTCGCCTCCGCCTGCCTGACGTGCCTCGGGAGAGCCTGCGCCGCTCCTCCCCGCCGCGGCCATGTCTGGGCCCGGCAACAAACGCGCCGCCGGCGATGGGGGCTCGGGGCCCCCAGAGAAGAAGCTGAGTCGCGAGGAGAAGACCACAACCACGCTTATAGAGCCCATCCGTCTTGGGGGCATCTCTTCCACGGTTCGTGGGCTCTTGTTTCAGGCCTCACAACTTACCAGAACTCCCATCTCTGTTCTCCGTCCACGTCGTCCAGAACCTTACTCCCAGTTCCCCAGGTTTAGCAAGATCCACTTTTCAGAACACTCTGTTGAAAGAAACCGAGGACACGACGTCTGCCTTCCCTTTACAGATAGGAAAACAGGTTTCCAGAGGGCGTGTGACTTGTCAAAGACTTCAGAGTTAGGAAGAGGCAGAAGCAGAACGTGACCCTCCTCACAACCGAGACGCTTTCTCTGTGGGTGTCTGAGCCTCTTTAAATCCTGTTAGCAGTTAGTCTGGGGTTACTCCCCTCTCCCATCCATTCCATTTTGCTTTTCTTTGTCTCTTTCTATGATTGGGTTCTTGGTCCCTGCTTGACCATCTTCTCGGCCCCTTTGTTTCCTTGGTAGGAGGAGATGGACTTGAAGGTTTTGCAGTTCAAGAATAAGAAACTGGCAGAGCGGTTGGAACAGAGACAGGCTTGTGAAGATGAACTCCGAGAACGAATTGAGAAGTTGGAGAAGCGGCAGGCCACAGATGACGCCACACTCCTCATTGTCAATCGCTACTGGGCCCAGGTGGATGCCCTTCTACTTTCCAAGACCTGGCCTTGATCCAGCTGCCAATCCTCAGACTCCTCTGCTAGGAAAGGAGTATCATGCTGGGAAGCACCTGAGGGATTCATAACATTTTTGGTGCTTTCTCCCTTCAGCTGGATGAAACTGTGGAAGCCCTTCTCCGACACCATGAGAGCCAGGGGGAGCTGTCTTCAGGGACAGAGGCGCCTGGGACCCAGGAGGGGCCAACACGTGATGAGACCCCTCTCACAGAGCCAGGGACATCGGAGCTGAGGGGTAGGGCCAGAGCCCTGGGATCTGGGAAGCTTAATTAAGTTCTGGGGAAGGTCCTGGAGAGGAGGGAACTTTGACATTAGGCTGCTGAATTCCCTGCTTGCGCGCGCGCACACACACACACACAAATTGATTTCATATCTGGGCAGCAAAGGGCAGTGGGTAAGAACACAGGTTTTGGAATCTGAGTGACATGGTTAAGAGTCCAATTCATGTTTTGACATTCTTAGTTCAAAAAAGTATTAAATGCTGACTGTGTAGTTGACATAGTTGTAGCTTTGGAGGAGACAAAGAAAATAAAAAAGAAATACTTACTGCCCCAGCCATTAGGGAGGAAGTGGTTATAAACCATAAAAAAAAGTGTAGGGGTCCCTGAATGGGAATTAGTGTGTATGCACACTAGTTTAGCTTAGGAAGGCAGAGAAGGCCTTCCCTGAGGAAGTGATTTGGTAGCTCTCTGGCTTTGAGGAAATTACCTCACTGAACTGCAGTTATTTCACTTTTAAGATGGGGATAACAACAGTATTACAGGGGTTGGTTATGTTGACTCAGTGAGCCATAGAGAGTTGAAGGAGGCGATCTGGAACTTGGTAAAGAGTGGTGGTAACTGTTACCATTATCCTCATGAGGGTCTGTCCGTCCCTCCCAGAGCCCCTGCCAATGCAGCTGCGGCCACCTCTCAGTGAGCCAGCCTTGGCTTTTGTGGTGGCCCTGGGTGCAAGCAGTAGTGAGGAGGTGGAGCTGCAGCTGCAGGGCCGCATGGAATTCTCCAAGGCAGCTGTGTCCCGTGTCGTGGAGGCCTCTGACCGCCTACAGCGCCAGGTGGAGGAGCTCTGTCAGCGAGTATACAGCCGAGGTTAGTTCTTTGTGCCCCCACCCCAGAGGTGTCCAACTCCATTTGCATCTTTATGGTATCCCCTCCTCAGTGCTCCTGGCCCAGAGGCAGCCACAGTTCCCCCAAGGAATAAATCAGCCATGTTTTCAGGTGCAGGCTTAGGCTGTTGATGGTGGCTCTCGCTTTGATTCCTGGAGTTGAGCTCTAGAGAGACAGGTGGGAGGAGTTGTTGATGCCGGGGGAGCCTCCCCCTTGTGGCTGGAGACCTCTTGGGAGCATTGTGCACAAATCTTGGTGGCAGTTGCTGACCCACGAGGCATAGCAGCAAGTGCCCAGGCTTTGCAGGCAGACTGACTTCTCTCAGCCTTAGTTCTGTCAGTCCAGCCTGGGCGTTCTGAGCAGATGGCTCTCCTCTCTGAGCTGGTTTCCTCCTTTGTGCAGTGGGGACAAAGACTCCTGGCTTTGTCATGAGAAAATGGCAAGACAGCTGGTGGATCACACTGGGCAATGACCTAGCAGACTCCAGGATGAGTTAGTACTTTGACCCATTGCCTTGGACTTGGCTCTTACCCGAGCCCTCCCTTCACAGGGGACAGTGAGCCCCCCAGTGAGGCAGCTCGGGCACGCACCCGGGAGCTGGGCCGTGAGAACCGGCGACTGCAGGACTTGGCCACCCAGCTACAGGAGAAGCACCACCGCATCTCGTTGGAGGTGGGAGTTGGGCTTTTAGGGTGGGATTAGAACCAGGGCAGGGTTTGGATTAGATGGGCACCCAAGGATCTCAGGGAGCCGGGTCTCTTATCTAAGTACCTGTCCCCTTCCTTGTCCCCAGTACTCTGAGCTCCAGGATAAAGTGACATCTGCAGAGACCAAAGTGCTGGAGATGGAGACGACAGTAGAAGACCTGCAGTGGGACATTGAGAAGTTGCGGAAGCGTGAGCAAAAGCTCAATAAGCACCTAGCGGAGGCCTTGGAGCAGGTGGGGTCAGACATTGGGTCAGATGGAGCCAGAGCAGGGTACTTGGGGCCCTCGCTTCTCTCCTCCACACCCTGTCTCCTCTGTCTTCTCTCCACAGCTCAACTCTGGCTACTATGTATCTGGGAGCTCCTCAGGCTTTCAGGGGGGCCAGATCACACTCAGCATGCAGAAGGTGAGCAGCAGCATTCTTCCTCGTCCCTCCCACCACCTTTTCTCTACCCTACCCTTGAACATCCCCTCAGGATTAAGGACAGACGTCCAGCTGTGGTCTCGGAGGTCTTTCCCCGTTACTCACAGTGCTCTTTATTTCATTCTTTCATATGTGTATTCAGTAAATAATTGCTGAACACTAAGTGCTAGGTACTGTGTAGGAAGCAGGCATTTTGGAGAACGAAACAGACAGGAATTAAACCTTTCATGAAGCTTAAGTTCTAGTTTGGGTAACTGACAAGAATTAGGTAAGGTCGTATGTACATCAGCTGGTTAAAAGTACCACTTAGGGGCTTCCCTGGTGGCGCAGTGGTTGAGAGTCCGCCTGCCGATGCAGGGGACACGGGTTCGTGCCCCGGTCCGGGAGGATCCCACATGCCGTGGAGCAGCTGGGCCCGTGAGCCACGGCCGCTGAGCCTGCGCGTCCGGAGCCTGTGCTCCACAGCGGGAGAGACCACAACAGTGAGAGGCCCGCGTACTGCAAAAAAAAAAAAAAAAAAAAAAAGTACCACTTAGAAAAGAGATGTTGGGGTATGTTGGAGTCAATTGGCATTCTCAGTTGTGTAGCTGAGAAAGGGCCTTGCTGCCGCTGTCTCATTCCTTGTCCTGCTTTTGCTCTCTCAATTCTTGGTCGTTGCACACTTTTTTGGTGCTACAGGGTCACTGCGCCCTGTCTCCCCTTGCTCAGCTTGCTCTTCAGGTCTTCCAGGAAGGCTTCCCTGACCCCCTGTCAGTTACAAGCCTTGCTTCCCAGCACTGACCAGGCAGTACTGAGTTTTCTCCTACTTGCCTGAGAGCCCTTAGGAAAGTGCCTGGGTCCGGCTTGTCACTGGGCCTTCAGAGTACATCACTGCTCTGCAGATGGGAGCTTGGGTAGGGCATATGGTGGGGCTATGAGGGAAGCATGCGTCCTGGCCTGGCCCTGCCTCCCACTGCCCTTCCCACTCCTCAGTTTGAGATGCTGAACGCGGAGTTGGAGGAAAACCAGGAATTGGCCAATAGCCGCATGGCAGAGCTGGAGAAGCTGCAGGCAGAACTTCAGGGGGCTGTGCGGACCAATGAGCGCCTCAAGGTGAGCTGTGTTTGGGGCTGGGAGGGCCTGAGCCTGCACGGTAGGAGCTGAGCTCTGAAACCTCTTGCTGATTGCCTTTGGACATCCCTGCCCCTAGGTAGCCCTGCGGAGTCTTCCTGAGGAGGTGGTACGGGAGACAGGGGAGTACCGAATGCTGCAGGCGCAGTTCTCACTGCTCTACAATGAGTCTCTGCAAGTGAAGACCCAGCTGGACGAGGCCCGTGGGCTGCTGCTGGCCACCAAGAATTCCCACCTGAGGCACATTGAGCACATGGAGGTATGCCCTTGGAACAGGGGCAGGGGACAGGGGTAAAGACCAGACCCTTAGGGTCAGATTGTTCCTGGGTCAAGGGTGTCAGAGGCCCTGTGTGCCTGCCAGAGGTCCCTTGGGAGTAAACTCCTCCTGAGCTGCTGAGGCCTGAGGTAGGGGGGGCTTGCCAGGAACTAAGGGGTTGGGTGGGTCCTTAATGCCTCAACCCACAGAGTGATGAGCTGGGGCTTCAGAAGAAGCTGCGCACAGAGGTTATCCAGCTGGAGGATACGCTGGCCCAGGTACGCAAGGAGTACGAGATGCTGCGCATCGAGTTTGAACAGAACCTGGCGGCCAACGAGCAGGCGGGTATGTGGTGAGGACAGGGTTGAGGTGGGGCCTTATCTGGGATTGCTGGGCCCTGGTGTGGCCAGATGCTTATCCAGATGTAAGAGGTTAAGTCCTTTCTTCTCCCAGAGCCTCATCTCTCTGTGGAAAATGGGGACCACACCACCTGACTCAAAGGCGCAGTGAGGCTTACAGCCAGATGAGGTGGCTCATGGAGCAGACTGAGGCAGAACGGGAGCTGTCACCCTCATCCATACTTCTCTGGCCTTATGGTGCCTCTCTGAGATACTAATTCATTTTTCACAGATTTATTGAACACTTTCTATGACCCAGGCTCAGTTCTAGGCTTTGGGATGATACCAGTGAACAAAACACGACGGATCCCTGTTGTGGAGCAGTGTTATAGTGAGGGAAGACAGACAACAAAGGAGGAAAAAATTGAACGTGTATATTAGGTTGTGACAAATATACCAAGAAAAATAAAGCAGGGAGGGAAGATAGGAAGTATTATGAGAAATGCCGGGGAAATGTAATTAAGAAGATGGTATTTGTTTAAAAAGCTAAAAGAAGTGGACTAACTTACTTTTATGAATTTACAGTTAGTCATGTGTTCCTTTGAAAGGAAATTTGGAAATATTTTAGAAGTCTGCATTAGCAGAAATAACACACATAGGCAGTGTCAAGTTATGTTTAGGTGAATTCTCTTCATTTGTTTGATGAGATCACACACTCTACATAAGGCTTCAGTTGTTATCTCCTTTGTAATGAGAGTGATGGCTCTGGCCCTGCCCCTTCCCCCACTGAGGGGTTGGGCCCCTAACCCAGGGACCAACCCAGCCTTCAACCCAGCCTTGGTTTCCTGTACTCTTCCAGGGCCCATCAACCGGGAGATGCGCCACCTGATCAGCAGCCTCCAAAACCACAACCACCAGCTAAAGGGGGACGCTCAGCGATACAAGCGGAAGCTGCGGGAAGTGCAGGCTGAGATTGCCAAGGTGAGGAGGGGCTGCCTGGGGAAAGCTGCGGCTAGACCCCAGTGAGCACGTCTCACCTCAGCCCTGTTCTCTCTGTGCTTTGCAGCTCCGGGCCCAGGCCAGTGGCTCTACCCACTCCATCCCCACCCTGGGCCACCCGGAGGACTCTGGCCTGAGTGCCCCAGCCCCGGGGAAAGAAGAGGGTGGGCCAGGCCCTGTTGGTGCCCCTGATGCCAGAAAGGAGATGGCTTCAATGCCTGGCGCTGCCATTACTACCTCCTTGGTGAAGAAGGAAGACCTGGTCCCTTCTGAGGAAGAGGCCCAGGCCCTGACCCCCGGGGCCCAGGGCCCCTCCTCCCGGGCCCGAGAACCTGAGGCTAAACCCAAGCGGGAGCTTCGGGAGCTTCGGGAGCGGGAAGGGCCTGGGCTGGGACCCCCATCTGTAGCCTCAGCTCTCTCAAGGACTGATCGGGAGAAGGTCAAGGTGGAGGAGGCCAAGAGGAAGGAGTCAGAGCTCCTCAAAGGTCTCCGAGCAGAGCTCAAGTGAGGCCCTGTTCCTTTCTCCTTCCCACCCCTGCCAAGTGGCCTCCAACCCTACTCACCAAGCCTTCCTCCTATGCCTCCCCCAGGAAGGCCCAGGAAAGTCAGAAGGAGATGAAACTGCTGCTGGACATGTATAAGTCTGCACCCAAGGAGCAGCGGGATAAGGTGCAGCTCATGGCAGCGGAACGCAAGGCCAAGGCTGAGGTGAGGGCAGGTAGGGCCTATGAGGTGTGCAGAGAGGCTGCCCCAGGGGGTTGTAACCAGAGCAGAGCCCTAGGTCAGCAGGAAGCAGTGACAAGAGAGCTCCCTCCTTCTGGTGGTTATAGGTCGATGAGCTACGGAGCCGTATCCGGGAATTAGAGGAGAGGGATCGGAGGGAGAGCAAGAAGATCGCGGATGAGGATGCCCTGCGGCGCATTCGTCAGGCAGAGGAGCAGATAGAACACCTGCAACGCAAGTTGGGTGCCACCAAGCAGGTGCGACCCCGTTCTGGTCCCCTTGCTTCTGAATATTGGAATTTCCTAAACCTCCTATTCTAGCACATGGCCTGGGTCCATTCTGTGGTTCTTTGCTCAGCCATGTTTTCCTGTGGTTTCCCCACTGTCGTCTTGTCCATCTACTACATTCCATCTTGTCCTTGCCCACTTGCTGCAGGAGGAGGAGGCTCTGCTCTCAGAGATGGATGTGACAGGCCAGGCTTTTGAGGACATGCAGGAGCAGAATGGGCGGCTGCTACAGCAGTTGCGGGAAAAGGACGATGCCAACTTTAAGCTGATGTCAGAGCGGATCAAGGCCAACCAGATTCATAAGCTACTGCGGGAGGAGAAGGATGAGCTGGGCGAGCAGGTTCTTGGCCTCAAGTCTCAGGTATGGCTGCCCTGGGCTTGTTAGAGTGGAGCTGGAGAGGCAGGGGCTCCCCAGCACTGAGTCCCCACCCCTGTCCTCAGGTGGATGCCCAGCTGCTGACCGTGCAGAAGCTGGAGGAAAAAGAGCGGGCCTTGCAGGGCAGCCTCGGGGGTGTGGAGAAGGAGCTGACACTGCGCAGCCAGGCCCTGGAGCTCAACAAGAGGAAGGTGAGGCCAGACCTATGCGAGGGGACAGCAACCTGGGATGCTGGCTCACAGCCTCACTTTGTGACTCTGCCTAGAGAACTTGAAGCAGATGACCTGGGCCGAAGTCTGGCTCTGCTTCATCTCACAGCCCAGCTCATGTCTCAGACACTTACTGTGTTCCAAACTGTGTGCTGGAGGACTTTGCATGCTTGGTCACATTTCAGTCTGAAAATAATCCTACAACAGTTTTTGTTGTTACCTTTCATAAGTGAGAAGATTGAGGCTCAGGGAGGTAGCTGACTTGCTCAAGAAAGAGTGGAACTGGAATTTGGGCCCGGGGTCTCCTTGGCTCCTCAGCCCACGTCCTGACACTGCATTGGTTAGCTGTGAAATGTGCATGGTGGTCTCTGTCATGTAGTTGTATTAAACCTAAGAAATGTTTAGCTTGTGGTAGTTGTTCTTCTGAGGGTAACAGAGTTAGGAATGATCTGTGGCGCCCTCTTGGTGATATCACTCCTCTAGCTTATGGTAAAGGCTTAAGATTAACATTGACTTTCATCTTTTTTCCCCTCCTGGACTTCGTTTCTTCTCCATTTGGCTCATTCATTTAAGCAGTATTAGTCATACCCTTGTTATATCCCAGGACCTGCACTGAGTGCTGGGGAGATCACGGGAACAAGACCGCCCTGCTGGAAGTGGGAACTTCCAGTTTTGAGGGGCAGATAGCAAGCCGATAATCCCACAGACAAAATAACATCATTACAGATCATAGCATGTTTTTTGTGTGTGGGGGGGGGTGGCACGCTGCACAGCTTGTGGGCCACGGCAGTGAAAGCCTGGAATCCTAACTACTAGGCCACCAGGGAACTCACGGTATGTCTTATGAAGGAAATAGAGGCGGATGAAAGAAAAATAGGACAGTGTGTCTCAGGAGGTGACATTTGAGCTGAGGCCTCAGGGGGTTGCAGGAAAAAAATGTGTGTTGAGGGGAGCAGAAAGAGGAGCCCGGTGAAGCCTCAAAGACAGGAGAGAGCGTTATGCAGGTGAGGAACTGAAGGTGTTGGGAATGAGGTAGACTAGGAGGAGGTGAGGGTTCAGAGGTCAGGAGACAGAACCAGTTCCAGTGAAGATACTGGACTTACCCCAAGAGCAGGTATCACTGGATGGTTGACACAAGCATCTGTGGGCCATGGCTCCACATGCCTGACTCCCCAGGCTCAGGCAAACGGTGCCCCTCCTCCCCGCTCCACCCACCTCAGGCTGTGGAAGCAGCTCAGCTGGCCGAGGACCTGAAGGTACAGCTGGAGCACGTGCAGACACGGCTGCGAGAGATCCAGCCTTGCCTGGCAGAGAGCCGGGCTGCCCGTGAGAAAGAAAGCTTCAACCTCAAGAGGGCTCAGGTGTGTGGTGGGCAGGGGTGGGGGCGGGGTGGGGGCAGGAGGTTCAGATTGAGGACCCTTGCACTCAGCCTAGCCCCTCTCCTGCCCCAGGAGGACATCTCACGGCTGCGACGCAAGCTGGAGAAGCAGAGGAAGGTGGAGGTTTACGCAGATGCCGATGAAATACTCCAGGAGGAGATCAAGGAGTACAAGGTGGGGCCTTGGGGCTGGGTTGTGCTCCAGGAATCTTAGGTGACCTAGGAATCTTAGATGGGGGGTTGGTGAGAGCTCTGGTGGGTAGTCTGGGGAACCCAGAAATAAGGTAGGATGGCAAAACCTGCGCAGAACCCGATGTGGAGAATCAGATAACTATCAAGTATGGTACACATACTACGTGCCAGGCAGAGTGCCTGGCTAGGTATGAGAGGGCTAGGCACTAGACCTGGTCTCAGATCTCTTGAAACTGACAGTCTGTTGGAGGAGGCAGCCAAGTAATTCTCCCATCTGAGTGATGAGCAGTGTGATGGCAGAGGCCAGAGGGGCTGTGGGAAATCAGGGGAGCCCCTTAACAGCCCTGGTGGTCAGCAGGCTTCCTGGAAGGAATATCATCCAAAGAAAAACTGAAGAGTGAGTCAGGGTTGGCCGTGATGAACGGGGATGAAAGGGTTCCACCAAAGGGAAAGGCAGAGGTGGAGGCCTTTAGTTGAGAGAGGCGTGCTGGAGGACAGAGCTGGACAGTCGTAGTTGGAGGACAGAACATGGGTTTTGTGGTGAGTGACAAGCCTGGTGGGGGTTGGGCAGTGTTAGATCCTGAAGGGTTTGCAAACCAGGTTGAGCTGCTTGGCGTATGCTGTAGTCAGTGTGCAGAGAGCGATGTCTCAAGGATGTTGAGGATGAGGTGCCTGTGGGACTTCTTGGGAGGCTGTCTGGGAAGGCACTCAAAGCAAAAGGGCTGGTGTGGAGGACAGGAGTTTGTGGGGGATTGTCAGCAGAGGCAAAGGTAGAAGCCACATATAACTGTCGTCACCCAGGGAGGGTCTGTGGCATGACACGGAACAGTGTCATGAGGTGAGGGCAGGTAGGGCCTTTGAGGAGCTCTGACTCCTCCCCCGCCGTGGCGAGGGATGGCATCGGCCGTCACTCCCCCTGAGGAGCCTCGAAACTTAAATGATGGACAGAGGAAGAGGAGCCTGTAGCTTAGGAGGAAGGAGAGCAATCTAGAGGGAATTGATTGGGGAAGAGTTTCAAGGAGGCAGGGGTGAGCTCAGAAATGCCAAGAAGGCAAATGAAGCAGGTGTTGAGAGATGCCTCTTGGATTTGGCAGCCTTGGTGGGAGTTCTTGGGCAGAGGTGGAGGTGGAGGTCAGATCACCTGGACTCTCACCTACTGCAGTGAGGAAAGGGTGGAGAGTGAGTCAGTAAGTAGACAACCTGTTGAAGCAGTTTGGCCTTGAAGGGGCAGAGGCAGCTCGAGGCAGCCATGAGGGAGCAGGGAAGGGTTTTTGGAGAAACAACAGACTGCAGCCTGTCAAATGCTGATGGGTAGGGTTCTGAGAGCTAGGGAAGAGGTGATGCTTGTGGGGAGTTGCTGAGGTGGCAGGCAGGGCAGAGGATGAATGTTGGGAATGCTGAGTTGTGGGAATTTCCTGTCTGGAGTTGGAAGTGAGACCTGGTGGCAGGTGGGAAGTTTCAAGATAGGAGAGGAGATTTGTAAAACCTCCTTAGAGAGAAATGAATCCCAGGACCCACAGCAGGATTTCTGGGCAGCACCAGGGATGGGCCCAGTTGAGGGTTGAGAACAGCAGATTTCTAGTGGCACTGCCATGCCCAGCTGTGACTTACCAGATGCAGGTGGAGAGAAGGTAGACAGTCGGCTTAAGCCAGGATTGGGGTTTTGCCAGAGAAGGCCAAAGGGGCAAGAGATGAAGCCCCCGGGCAGAGAAGCTCAGGTTGGAGCCTGTGGGTCATTGACCTTTAGAGGGGACATGTGACCACTGGCCATCACCACCCAGATTAGAGGCTAGACTGTGCTACTTTCTAGTTTTGAAACCTGGGCTTTTGAGCCTCAGTTTCCTCATCTGGAGGATGCTTATCCCTACCTCCTAGGGCTATGGTGAGAGTTAGGTGCAGTCTGCTCTGTGGTGGCCTTAGTCTGGACCACCTCTTGCTATCAGCTTGGGATCCGGGCCCTGTCAGGATTGTTCCTGAGCTGATGCCTGTGCCCTGCCCAGGCGCGGTTGACCTGCCCCTGCTGTAACACCCGCAAGAAGGATGCAGTCCTCACCAAGTGCTTCCACGTTTTCTGCTTCGAGTGCGTACGGGGCCGCTATGAGGCCCGCCAGAGGAAGTGCCCCAAGTGCAACGCAGCCTTTGGTGCCCATGACTTCCACCGTGTCTACATCAGCTGAACCCGTAACTCAGGGGACTTTGGAACACCCATGGACCCTGGGGGCTGTGCCTCCAGTCCCTCCCCACCCCACACCCAGTGGCCCCCACCCTCCATTCCGGACCCTGTGGGCCCAGCCCCTCCCCATGTAGTTGGTTTTGGGGGCCCCAGTGCATGCTAGTGGGAGTGGGATTAACCAAGCTCAGTTTCACCTTTTCCCCAAGGTCAGAACTACAGCCTAGGGGGCACTTGCCCTGCACAAAAGGTCTGCTGTGAGAGGCCTGAGGGGCCCAGAGCACTCAACAGAACTTCTTGGAACCTGGCCCTAAACCTTCTCCAACTGACTCCACGGGCCCATCCCAGCCCTAAAGGGGAAATTCCCCAGGCTGTGACTTCCCACACAAGTGGAAGTTCACTACCTGCTTACACACCCACAAGTAAGGACCAGGGATGGGTCAGATCCCCAGCTCCTTGCTCTGAGACTGGGCTCTGGGGCCCAGGGAGTTTCTTTACCCTCTGCTCCCCAGACCTAGGCAGACCTCCCCTCCTGTGGAGTTCCTTGGGCTCTTTGGTCTGGTCTTATACTAAGAGCACCTCCTTGATGGGGGCACTGTCTTCTGGGAAGCTCTAAGGTTGCTGCAGTCACCTTGCACTCATCTTGGGAGTGCTGAACTAAGATCATCAGTTTCTATTCTAATCAGACCCCTCCCAATCTCTACTTCGCTCCCAGGCCCCACTTACAGCCCTGATGCTTCCCAGGGCTCCGCTGGGTCCCCAGCCCTGACCCTGCTTTCATCCTGGTGGCCTTAACTTTAGTGGAGGCAGAACTTCCAGGGGGAAAAAGGGACAGACTAGTGTGCTGGGCCGACTTCCAATCATTCCAGGTAGAAGAGCATCTAACACCCTGTGACTGAGCCTATACCCACAATGCTTCGTGTGTTGCCTGCCCAAGCACACTCTATGGGCTGTGAAGGCAGTATGCAGGGGCCTGGAAGGTGGAGCTGCTGAGAGGTGCAAGGCTCCTCTCGGTCCCTGCTCTAGAGATGTCTTGTATAGGCTGTTAATTGTTTTGAATAAACGTCCAACCCTCAGCCTATAGTCCGGGTAGCCAGGCTTCCTGCCCTAAATGTGGTTCCGGATTTTGGCTGTTACACTTGTTCCCAGCGCTGCCCTGGCTGGCGTGTGAACCTGGAGGGCCTGCACAGATGAGACCCCACTCCCAACAGCTGGTTAGACTGGGCCTTTGGGAGGGGCGCGTCTGCAGGGAGAAAGCGTCGTGGTCAGCACTCTGTCGCCAGCCGGCCCCACCTGTTCCCATGGGGAGGGGCTGACACCCTGGATCTCCGCATCTCTGCCGGCCCGGTCCGTGCGGGCTCGCCACAGCCCGCGCAGTCATTGGCGGCAGGGGTGCTGGGAACCCCGAGGTGCATCCTGGGAAATGTAGTTCTGTATTGGTGCTTCTAGGCAAGATCTTCGGAGGGGAGAGCCGGGTCCCCGGTTGTGCTGGCCAGAGGCGGGCCTGGGCCCAGTCTGTGGGCCGTTTTTCCCCAATGGCTTCACCCGCCCTTCCCCCTCGGACGGACAAGCAGGACGCCTCAGCGGGTCACTTATTTCATTGCGACCTGCACTGGCCACTGGCCTTGTTCTCGGGAACTGTGTGTCCAGCGGCGCCTGTGGGTTCAGTGTGCTGTCGAGTCCGCGGCCGGAGGCTGCACTGGGGGTCGCGCTCGGGCCGGTGTTGACCGGGCTTGGTGCCGGAGCTGGAGCCATGGCCACGGGAGCGGCCGCCGCCTTGTCAGCAGTCACGCCCTTGCGCGAAGCTGCGGCTTTATCAGAGGTCTCGCCTTTGGTGGGGCTCGCGGCTTTGTCCGCCTTCGGGCTCCACATGGTGCCCAAGGTATCGGCGGGGCCGCAGCGGTTGGACCAGGTTGGACCGGAGACGGGGGCTACAGTGCTTCCGGCTCAGGGCTGGCGACAGTGGGCGCGCTCGCTGAGGCTCTCGCCGTGGCGGGGGATGGCATCGGGCCGTCGAGGAGGTGTCCGTGGCTCCCGGCAGTGGTGGCCAAGGTGGGAAAAAACGCAGCACATTGCATCATAGAGATGCCGTCTGGCTCTGAGGGGAGCGCTGCGCCCTGGAGCGGGCCGGGGTCCGCCAATCTTCTGTGAGCACTACCCTCTTTCCCAGGAGTCACCTCCACGTGAGCTCCTTAACAAATGCAAGTGACTGCGACACCTCCCCAAATATCTCTCCTGGGCTAGTCTCCATATCCAGTAGGGCTAAAATCTCTGAGTCCTCATGCTTAATAAAGTATGCCCAAACCACTTTCTCAAGCTCCAGACCAAGGGAGTGGGATAAAAATCCCAGAATTTGTGGGAAGAGCAAGCACTGATGCTGCAGGAAGAACAGTAAACTCACCGTAAACGTTGGTTTGCAGTGAGCCTGCCCAGTGCTGGGAGGATCTGCCTTAGGGGCTGGTCAGCCCCTTGCACTCAGGATGTTTGATCCCTTACAACCTCAGTGGCTGTGTGATACCCTGGGCCCCTTGGGATGGGCAGGCCAAAGCTCCTCCTGAACCAATCTTGACCTTGGCTGGCCTCGGAGGGTAAGCAGATGCTGGCCTCAGTGGCAAAGTTACGTGTTTTAGCCAGAATTAAGGCTGCTGTCTGTGGCCACAGGGTCCAGGGGAGTATTTGACATTAACCACTCTCTTTAAAACTTCCCTTGGGCCCTGTGGTGCTGCACTCTCCTGCTTTTCCTCATACTTACTATCTTCTCATGGTCCTCCTCTACCTATAAGCTAGACCCTCTCCTTTCTACTCTACTGCTCTCCCTGGGTGTGTTTATCCAGGACCATGGCTACAGCTAGGCTGCTAAGGCCCAACTCCTCCAACCCAGTTCTTTCCTGAGCTCCAGACCTGGTAAATCACCATCATTCGTGGCCAGGGTTGGGTGAGGGGGATAAGATCACATCACTCTCCTTAACCCCCTCTCCCCCAATGGTGCCCTTATTCCAAAGTTACTCAAACGGGATGCTCTACACTCCAGGCTCTGCTCTCTCCCTTTTCTCAGTTTCTACTCCACTATGCTCTAAGCCTACACCTAACTGTTATGCACCTTCTATCCCCCACCACACCCCTGGCCCCTACACTTACTATTTCCTGTTCCTGCAGCCCTCAACCTTCAGGTCACTTCCTCTGCCAGTTTCCTGACCCTCTGCTGTGGCAGGTACCACGTCTGGATACACAGCCCCTTCTGCTAAGTATGAACCAATGTGCTCCAGTGTCTGTTCTTCCCCTGTAGTCCCCTCACTTTGCTGAGGATCCTCCTGTGCTGAGGTACCTCAGTGTCCCCAGGGAATATAGAATAGCCTTCTTTACTTGCTTCTACGTGAAACGCAATTCCCTCCTCTCTTCCCCCCTTCCCCACCGTCCCCCACCCCTTGCTTTCCAGATGGAAAAGGGGAAGGAGAGACAATTGAGTCAGCCTTGGGAGTCTGGGTCAGAGAAGCACAGGGAAGGTGGGGAGACAGCTTCCTGGCTGGGGCAGGGGCCCCCGGCAGACTGCGGCAGAGGCAGGCAACAGGTTAGAGCAAGTATTGACCTCAAGCAGCCACTCAGGGGCCATGGTCAGGTCTAGGTTCAGGAGATAGCGCTGAGGCAAGCCTGCAAGGCGGATTCAGCGGAGCAACCCCTGCCTGGCCCAGACAGTGTGGAGCCCAGGCCAGGCCCAGGCAGGCCCAGCGGTGGGGGAGGAGAGGCTTGGTTGGGTGCAGAGCTTGCTCCTGGGCATTCTGGTTTCCCTTGCATCTTAGGCAAATGGCTGCCTCCTGTTAGCCTCAGCCTCTCCACACGTTGGGGGCTCACGGGCTACATCCTGAGAGTGAGATGACGAGCCAGGTCACCACCCACCTCTCCTCGGGGGCTAGGAGGCTCTGGTCCAGAGGAAGAGCTGGGCCAGGGCCAGGACCCAGACGAACCAGGGGAGGTGGCTGCCGGCTTCTGGAACTAGAATCTTAGGCACTTTGCCTTGTGGCCATCTGGGGAGGGTGCAGGTGTTGGGGCCCAAGAGGCCTCCCTGGGGCAGCACAGCTGGACCCGAGCCAGCGAGTGCGAGTCACCAGGCTGCCACCCAGAAGTCGGCATGTCGTGCTGCTTGGCTCTGCCACCTTCTCAACACATTTCTGCCCCTGTCTCCCAAGGGAGCAGATTCTAAAACTCCATAAACCCTCAGGCTCCCACCAGCAAGCTCTGGATGGGGATTTTAGGCCTCTGGGAAGAGGGCTGCAAGGGCGGCCTGGGGCTGGGCTGAGCTTTTGAGGTTACACATGGAAGCTGCCCTGGGAGAGGACGGGCTCTCTCAGCTTGCTCTAGGCTTGAAAGAGAAGACAGAAACCACCTGGGAAATCTTATTCCCTTTATTCTCTTCAACTATTCAACATGACCACCAGTGACACAACACTGTTATTGACACACAACACTCAAAAGTGGGGCCTCTCTTCACTCCAGGGGGGACAAGTCAGGTGAGTGGGGCTTCCCTCACGGGGGCAAAGGAGTCGGGACTGCTCACCTGAGGGGCGGGTGCCATGGAACCCACCTCTTGGTTGTGATGGTTTCGAGTTGCCCCACCATTCAGGATTCATGCCCATGCTCCCTTCTGACCTCCATATCCATAGCAGTTTCAAGTTTCAGCCTAAGCTCAGATCAGTTTCTGTTCTCCCCTCTGCTTTCACCAATGACGCTGTGACCCTGTGTCGCACTCCTCCACGAGGGCCCTTCTTAAGAGTCAGGCTTGCGTGGAGTTGAACGAGAGGGTTTGGCTACGCTCTGCCTTCCAGACCCAGTTCTGGTGGGAAAGTGCCACGACCCCTGGGCCTTGGCCTGAGCTGGTCAGAGGGACTCGACACTGCCACCTCCCCCAGCCTGTTCCCTGTTTAGTTCCTCCCAAGATGTAGCTTGCTCTGGGAGGAAAGTACCCAGCTAAAAGAGTTTGGGGAGGTGGGCAACAGAGAACAGGTGACACCCCAAAGTTCTCTGACTCTGCCCCCTTTCTTGCTATGAAACCCCAGACCCCAACTAATCGTGTCCACATCATCCATTCAGTACCGGAGCCAAGACCTCTGGCCCTCACCCTACAACATGCGAGCGTCCTACTACGTATGCTACACCCTAGTCCTTGGTTGGCCTTCAGTCGGCCTTTGACCACACTGACCATCTTCCCCTGGACTGACCCTGGAGCCCCAAGGGCTCTCCAGGACCCTTCTGGAGACAGATTCCTCAGACCTGTTTCTGAGAGGATCTGCTTCTAGCTTTACAAGGGGTTTGTCTCTACAACTGAAGTTTCTTTCTGCTGCCATCTTACAGGGAAAAAAACCTGCTTGGAGAATCGTCTCCTCTTCCTCAGTCTCAGAGGGACACCCCCTTGGTCCATGCTGTCAGTAGAGGCAGGCAGCCTTCTTCTCCCCTCTTGGTGGTGCTCTCTGACCTGGCACTTGGGTGGGGCGGGGCTTTATGCAGATGTTAACAAGGGTCTCCCCGTAGTCATCCAAGGCCTGCCTTTTCCTTCTCCCCAGCAGGCCTCACTTCTTCCTCCTACAGCGTTCTATGACTTCGATCTTTGAATTTGAGGGTCATCCCTTTGGGAACAGGATAGACGAAGGGTGAAGGACTTTCACCTTTTGAACTTTTAGGTAGTGGAATCAGAGGTCTCTTCCACAAGTTTGTAGGAAGCTGGGTCACCCTCTCCAGGGATGTGACTCCTCACCTGGCATCTCAGTCCTCTTACTTCAGGACCACAGTGCGTTACAGGGGCCAGCGTGGGGTCAGTGGGCACTTCCATTGAACCCAGCACTGGACGGAGTCCTCTCCTTCTTTAAGGGTCTCTAGGGTTAGGGGATGGGGTTCTTGTTACAGATGTTTCAGGAGTTTTCTCTCTCCAACCATTTTAGAAGAAAACAGTCTGTTTCCCCTGCCACACACTCCCAGTCATGTGAGCGGGTTTGGCTGGGTTAATGAAAGTATGTCACTGTGTGTGGTGTGTGAGGACTGGAGACAAGCCTGGCCAGGGAGTGTGTTTCTCATCCTTCCATTTCCCTCTGAAGGTTTCTGGCTAAGGAGGAAAGGAGCCAAGTGGGTGGAATCTGTCCCTTTGCAAGCCCACAGTCGGGCTGGGTTGTTAACAACCTCACAGGGCCCCAGGTACCAGGGTGAGGTGGTCAGGTGGTCAGGTCTCCATACTCTTCAGGGACCCACGGTCCAGTCTGTGGGGCGTTTGGACACCCATCACAGTGTGCAGGCTGGCTTGTCCTGCTAGCAGCCTTGCTAACAGCTCAGATGAAAGAGTGAGGTTTAAAATCAGGTTGCTGGCTAATCAAAGCTCTCTATTCTGTCAACTTGCTGTCCCTCGTTGCCACAGAGAGCCCACACATAGCTCTCTTGACTTGGAGAAGTCTGGGGAGGATTTAAGCACACACAGGCCTTGAGTCTCTGAAGGGCTTTATTCTTTGGAGGTCGACTAGCAGCGGTTCTCCCTCTCTGACTGAGGACAGAATCTGAGGAAATGGGCTGCCACTGCAGCAGGACTGGTGGCAGTTAGATTTCAGGAGAAGCCTCCTGACAGTGAGACCTGAGAATGTGGCAGGAGGGACCCTCCATCCCTGGAGGCCTCTGAGAGTAGACGTCCCCAGCTGGGCTGGGGAGAGGGGAGTCCTGCCTGCTTTGGGGGTGGGGGGAACCCTCATGGCCTGAGCTGGGATCTGCTTGTACTTGTAGTTTAACAAGCTCCTGGAGACAGGGAAGACTGGGCAGCCTGGAGTTTGTTGGGTTCCATCGGAACAGTTTCTCCACCTTGGTCTGCTTTCCTCAAAGCACTATAACCAACCCCCTACTCTTCCTCCCTAATTTTTGTGGTCTCCTTATACTTAAAGCTTTTATGCACCCCAAACTTCAGCCTTTAAAAAGGCTGGATTTTTTTTTCCTTCCCCATTTTTGGGTTCTTTCTGATCAGGAATTCCATGGGCCTCTTCCTTTCACACACACAATCATCTAAGGCTGCCCTCGTACCCCAAGGAACCCCCAGTGTCCTGAGCTACACCTTCTTTTCCTGGTTCCTGGGTCATTTCTCCTCTGTGGATCTGAGGGCTCCTCATCACTTATTTTTCTCCTCTGTTTTCTTCCTTTTCTGGTTCCACCCCATTCCCGCGCTCCTCCCCAGACGAGCAGTTTCCTCAGTGTAATTGTCCACGGCTCTGGGAGAGAGGTTCCCTCCCATACTCCAAGGGGAGAGAATGCAAGTTCATGGGAGGAGCAAGTTCATGGGAGGTTCTTCTACACCTTCTAAGGGTCACTCCTCCCAAGTCAACGCCATTGTCATATTCCCTGCACTTCCCTGACTCTATAGTTTCACAAGGATTTCAATACAGTTTTATAGAGTTGTCTAGAGACATATTGGGACCTCTTCCTACAATTAATAGGGCTTTTATCCACTATGGTTTATAGGGTTTTTCTGCTACAGACTTAAAGGGCTTTTTTTTCCTACGTATTTATAGGGTTTCTAACCCAACAGTTTTTCTCTACTGCCTTATAAGTGGTTCCCACCAACAATTTTAAAGGGTTTCTCATCACTGATGTAAAAGCACTATTTTTACCCACCATTCTTTATCCTGTGCCTCGCTACAATCTGAAAGAGTTTTCCTCCTTTCCCCACATAATTTTTGGGGAGATCCAGTGTTCCTCTCAGGGAAGAGAGGCCCCTGGTCTCCAGACCCATTTCACAGGGTGACCCCTGGGTGGCAGCTCCTATGGAGGAGGAGGGCTGCGACTTCTGTGAAGCCGTCTCCACACTCGGGGCACAAATAGGGCTTTTCTTCCAAAAGGGTTTTGGGGCTTCCCCCTTCCCCGTGGCTGCTGCTCTCTGTGGGGATGGGGGCTTCCTCCTCATTTTCCTGGCCTGTGGACAGGGTGGCTGGCTCTGGGTGGGGGTCCTCAGGTTTGGGGGACTTTTCTTGGGTATGGGTCTCCTGGTGCCGGATGAGGGCTAGGCGATCGAGGAAGGAGGCCCCACAATCTGAGCAGCTGTAGGGTCTGGCCCCCAGTGGGCTCCTGAGGTGCTCCAGGAGGACCGAAGAGCTCTTCCCCAGCTCCGGACTCTTCTGGGGTTTCCCGCCGGCGTGGACTTTCTGGTGCAGCAGCAGCTCGGAGCTGAGGCCAAAGCTTTTTTTGCATTCGGGGCATTTAAAGGGCTTTCCACTTAGGAAGGGACTGGGCCCTGCCCCTTCCCCTAGGCCAATCCTATAATCAGGAAAGAGAAAGGGCTTTTCGTTGCCGTGGGTGAGCTGATGTTGAAGGAGGACAGAGCGATCCAAAAAGCTTTCTCCACAGTGGGAACAGATGTAGGACTTGGAGGACAGCAGACCCAGCCTTTGGCTGAAGCTCTCCTGCCCATCAGGCATTTTAAAGGGCTGTCCTGGGGGGTCAGCTCTGCCCTCCGCCGCACCTGGATAGGAATTTCCTCCAAAAGGGAGCCTGGGGGGTCGAAACTGAGGCGGCTTGGGGGCGGAGTGTGCAGGGAGGCCATCTGAATTTTTGTAGGGGTTTTCTCCAATATGGATCCTCTGATGCTGCATGAAAATGCCCTCGTCATTGAACCCCTTTCCGCAGACGAGACACTTGTGTGGTTTGGCTCCAGGGGGTGGGGTCAGCAGGGCAGGGTCCCCGAGCCCCAGGAGGCTGTCTCCCTGAGCTCTTCGGGCGGGGGTCTTGCCCCTTTCATGGATCACTCGATGCTGCTCCAGCTCGTGCGCCTCCAAAAAGGCCTTCCCGCAGTCGGAGCACACGAAGAGGTTCTCATCCATGTGGGTGCGCACGTGCGTAATGAGGTTCGAGCTCTGGCTGAAGCTCTTGCCGCACTCGGGGCACTTGTAGGGCTTCTCGCCCGTGTGCGTGCGCCGGTGCTGGATGAGGTGGGAGCTGCGGATGAAGCTCTTGCCGCAATCGGAGCACTTGTAGGGCTTCTCCCCGGTGTGGATGCGCTGGTGGCGGATAAGGGTGGAGCTCATGATGAAGCTCTTGCCGCAGTCGGCACAGATGTAGGGCCGCTCGCCGCGGTGGATGCGCTGGTGATTGATGAGGTTGGAGCTGACGCTGAAGCTTTTGCCGCACTCGGGGCACTTGTAGGGCCGCTCGCCCGTGTGTGTGCGCTGGTGCCGCAGCAGCGTGGCGCTCAGCGTGAAGGTCTTGCCGCACACCGGGCACTTGAACGGGTCCTCGCGCAGGTGAGTCCGCTGGTGCTTGATGAGGGTGGAGCTGTGGCCGAAGCTCTTGCCGCACTCCAGGCACTCGTAGGGCTTCTCTCCGGTGTGCGTGCGCTGGTGCTGGGTCAGCTCCGAGCTCTGGATGAAGCTCTTGCCGCACTCGGTGCAGCGGTACGGCTTCTCGCCGGCGTGGATCTTCTGGTGCTTGAGGAGGTTGTGGTTCTGGCCGAAGCGCTTGCCGCACTCGGGGCACTTGTAGGGCTTCTCGCCCGTGTGGGTGGCCTGGTGCTGGATGAGGTCCGAGCTGCGGTAGAAAGCCCGCCGGCACTCGCCGCACTTGTACGGCTTCTCGCCCGTGTGAGAGCGCTGGTGCTTGATGAGGTTGGTGCTCTGGGTGAAGGCCTTCTCGCACTCGGTGCACTTGTAGGGCTTCTCGCCCGTGTGCGTGCGCTGGTGCTGCACCAGGTTGGAGCTCCAGCTGAAGCACTTGCCGCAGTCGGGGCACTTGTAGGGCTTCTCGCCCGTGTGCGTGCGCTGGTGCTGCACCAGGTGTGAGCTCTGCGTGAAGCTCTTGCCGCACTCGGAGCAGGTGTTGGGCCGCTCGCCTGTGTGGATGCGCTGGTGCCGCAGCAGCTTGGACCACTGGCTGAAGCTCTTGCCGCACTCGTTGCAGATGTAGGGCTTCTCGGCCCCGGAAGGGCGGCCTTGCACCAGCTCCCGCAGGCTGGGCTCGTTGGCCGGGACCACCGGGGGGCTGTTCCAGGTGGTCAGAGTCCCCCACTGCCAACTGGCCTCACAGGCCTTGGTCCAGTCAGACGGGGTCGGGACTACCTCGGGGGTTGGGGGGTCCAGAGGGGTCTGGTGGTCTGAGGGGTTGGAGTGACCCAGCGGGGCCGGGGGGTCCTGGGGGACTGAGGGATCCTGGGAGGGTGTCTCCAGGGGCATCTCTGGTGGGTCCTTGAATTCTGGACTCTGAGCTGGATCTCCCAAGATGACCTCCTCCCCAGAACTTTCCTGCTGAGGGCTCTCCTCTTCGTTCCCACTGTCGGCACCTACAGAGAGAAAGGGAGTCTCCAGCCCCCATTTCCTTTCAGAACACGGGCCGAGCATCACTTCCCTCCCCTGGGTTTCCCCCAGAGTCTGCGCCCCTCCCTGAACTGGGGCTACTGTCTTGTCAGGACCGCAGTCCCTTCTTGTGTCCCTCACCTCGATGAGCATCGTCGGGGCTCAGCTCAGGACCCTGCAGATCAGGGCCCCACAGCGCTGCCTCGGGCTCCATCCCAGAACTCAGGACTGCCCAGTGCTCCAGGGACCCTGGGGAGGGGAGGGGAGGGGAGAGAGCACACCATGGGAGCTGACCTCCCGCCTTCCTTTACTCCCCCAGCCCCACTCCCCCACCTGCCCACCCCCCAGCCCCTATTTCTCCTGATCTGAACTGCAGTCTCCTACCTCCCCATTTTTCTGGGCATCAGTTCTCACCGCGCCCACACCCCTCCCCCCACCCCACCCCCGCAGGCCAGATTCCTGCTCCAGATCTTAAGATCACAACTAAGCAAGTAGGTGAATTTAAGAGTGTAATTAAAAGCTCATCAGTCATAACCCTTTGAACCCACACTGGGGGCTGGAGAGGTATTATCTCACACCCACAGGGGAAGCAGGCTCTCACCCTACCCCTCTGATGCCCAGAGGCTGGGAAACCTGTTATTTTGCTAATCAGAGGAAGTTCATTAAAGACTCTAATTTTCCTCCTTAATGGGGCTGCTAATTGGGACCAATAAACTTTCCTTATGAGCCCCATAGACAACCAAGACTGCCTGGAACACTTAAAGAGTTAAAAAAAGAAAGTAACCACCCTGATTTCCCTGAGGGGACAGGGCCCTCCAAAAGACTGGGGCACTTTCCCGTTATCCAAGCACAGAAAGAAGGTCGAAGCTCGGGCCAGAGGTAGGGAGAGGGGGCAGTTTAAAGCCATCGGGGGCTTCTGCAGGAACTACCTTGAGAGGGAATTGGAAAGGAAAAGAGAGGCGGGATGAGTGTGTGGAGACCACCTGGCAGCTGACACAGTGCCCACTGTGCTGTCCTCATTGTCGCACCCCATCCTCCCTACAGTCCTATGAGGAGACCCAGGAATCAGGCTGTCCATTTTCCAGATTAGGAAATCAATGCCCAGGAAGATTTCTCCAAGGTCACAGGCTGGGAAGTGGCAGAGCTAAGACCAGATATGCAAGGCTCTGTGTCTGGCTTGTCGCAGCCTCTAAGAGAGGGAAGTGACCTTGAAAGTCATGTGAAACTCATAAACGTGGGCAGCTGGGGAAAGAAGCTCAGACAGAGCCTGCTGGCCATGGGAACGGGATGGAGAAATTCCTGGGATCAAGAGGTTTCCCTGGCTGTAAAAGGAGGGGTTGGATCCTGACAATCTGTAGCTGTGAACTCGAAACAGAGTACTCCCCGCTGAAGGCTTCCACTACCACTCCCATCCTGGTACCCCTTCCTCTAATCCATCTTCTCTTTCGTTACTGCTGTATCCCATCCCTAACACGTAATAGGTGCTCAATAAATTTTGAATGAACGAAAAATCAATGAATGAGATGCCCCTTGCTCCTAGAAAACCTGTTTGGTCCAATGCCTTTAAAGGGGATGGCAGCAGAGGAGCAGGAGTTCAGAGTAAAACACAGGCAGCTGTCACTCCAGAGACAGTCATATGATTCCATGATGAGGGAACAGGGCCACAGGAGTTAAGTGCTAGGAGGAGAACTCCCCAGAGAGACCCTGGGGAGGGCCTGGGCTTTGAGTGGCCATGTGGGATGACCACTGTGTGTATGGGGGCGGCAGTGCAAGGACTTGTGAGAAGGCAGCAGGGTGGTGACCAAAGTGAAGCAGGAGCTAGCTGAAGCCTGCCAAACAGCAGTAGGAGAGAGAGGGCTTAGATGTTAGGAAGTAAATGAACTTCTTCATCTCCGCAGCTCCTTAGGCTATGAGAATCCCCCACCCCCATCTGTAAGTGTCTTTGGGAAGGTGGAAGCAGGGACTTCTGCCAAGCTGGGGGCTGCCTGACTATGTTGAAGAGGCCTGCTCTGTTTGCTGAGGACAGGTAAGAATTTATGTACCATGATCGTCTCTCGAGAAATTCAAACTCAGCGATCCAGGGTAGAAGGGAAGGGGTTAATGACAAGGCCGACATGGAGTATCAAAGTGGGGAGAAGGAGGGAGGCAAGAAGTGCTTGGGCCTGCAGCGGCCTCGACCTCAGGCCAGCCCCACAGCGGAGGGAGGGAGGGAGGGAAGGAGAGGAGGAGGCTGCCTCACAGAGAGGTGTGGAGAGCGGCCCAGGGTGACCCTGACATGGAGGCAGCCGCGGGAATACAGCCACCGTGGCCCCGGCCCCCCGACGCCCACACCAGCCCGGACCCTGGACTTCTGCTCCAGCCGGTCCCCACGACCCTCCTTCTGGCTCCCAACCCCGAGCCTGGCATCCTCCCCTCCCCCGCCCGGGGCACCCAGGATTCCCGGCTCTCCCGCGGCGCCCCGGCCCCCGGCCCGGCCCGCCAGGCCGAATTCCCTCTTCCCAGAATGCTCACGCCCTCCCCTCCCCCACAGCCAGACCCTCGCGCTCTTCCCAGAATCCTCGGCCCTCACGGCCCCTTCCCGGCCCCCACCCCTAACCCGGGCGGCCCGGGGGCGGGGGAGGGGGCTCAGTCCCGCGCCCGGCCCCTGCCTCTCGCGCCCCATTGTTCCCCGGCGGCCGTCCCGGGCCCTCCGGGCCAACCCCCCGGGAACCCAGGCGCCCCCAACTCACGGCTCTGGGGTCTGGGAAAGGCCGGAAGGCAGAATCCAGCCCCAGGGGACTTAACCCCTTGAATGCCCTGCCTCGGGGGGCGGGCTAGATGCCGAGGACTCTGGGGTCCTTCTCAAGGGGTGATCCCAGGCTGAGGACCCGGGGACCAGTTCAGGGTGACTGGGACGGAGCAGGAAGTGACCCCAGCTTCCCGGGCCCCTCTAGCCTGGAGTCAGAGCATCAGCTCTATGGGATTTAACCCTTTGCCTCCCACAGCCTGGGAGAAAAAGAGGACTGGAAGCAGGGAGGTGGCTGAGACGACGCCCCTCTCTCCGTCTCCAGTGGAAGCCAGTTCTCGGGGGAACCCAGATACCAGTGAGGGGCTCCGGATTTATGGCCACCCTCCATTTCACAGGGGCTCCGCCTGCCGCTCCCAGAAAGCCCTATCTCAGATTTGTTGGCTGCTGGTCTCCGGGGCCTGCCTTTGTTGGGACTCAGACCCAGGCATGGGTCCTGGATGCCTGGATTATGGGGTGGGAGCCAGGGCTGGCAGGACAGACCTGGAGACGGAACATCCTACAGACCAAAAATGGCTTAGGTGAAATAAGAAGTCACAGCAACAAGCATTTGGGCTGAGGGGACCAGCGCAGCCACGAGAGATTTGTGGCAGCCCTGTGTCCCTAGCCCCAGCCTCACTGGGAAGTGTGTGCTGGCCCCTCTTCCCCAGTTAGCTCCCCTCAGAGGAGGAAACTGAGGCCCCGTGGTGGCAGGAGGGAGGAGGGCAAGAACGTTTCCCAGTAGCTCCAGGGGCACCCAACTCAGAGCAAGAGAAAAACCCTGGTGGCCTCAAGTCCAGGTTATCTAGGCCCCCAATTTTTATAGCCTTTTTCTCTTTTCCTC
The DNA here is from genome assembly GCF_949987515.2 of Delphinus delphis. Classification (NCBI taxonomy): domain Eukaryota; kingdom Metazoa; phylum Chordata; class Mammalia; order Artiodactyla; family Delphinidae; genus Delphinus; species Delphinus delphis. Next base: position 72,365,872 of record NC_082697.1, read on the forward strand.
CTCATCACAATCAATGATTATCCCCATTTTACAGGAGAGGAAACTAAGGTGTGAGAAGTGAGGGAACGTGCTTAAGCCATGCCATTATTTCAGTTTAACACATTGGTATATGGAAGCCTATTATTTCTGGGCACTGTGGGGAACATAACGGCAGGGAGACCTCAGAGCTGAACAAAAATTGGGCTCTCTACCCTCGAGAACTCAAGAGGTTTGATTGTGTGTGTTTGTGTGTGTGTGATAAACACAAAGGAATTACAAATCACATTCACAAAGAGAATGTGAAAAGGGCTATCTGTCCAGAGATGTGAGGGAGTGAGGGGAGGAACAAACTGTCAGAAATTGCTAAGGGGAGGCAACTCCTCTGGGCCTACATATGCGGTTTAGAGAGTGTGACCAGCAGAAGAGGCCCTGCTGGCCCTGCCTCTGCTCCTTATCAGAGCTGTCTCCTTCCACCTTCCCTAGCAGGCATATCTCCATCTTATCCTTGGCTTCTGTCACCTTTGACACCTCAGTCAAGCCTCAGGGCCTTTGCTCCTCCTGGCCCCCCTTCCCCTGCTCTGTTTCTCCGAAGTACGCATCACCTCTGGCACTGCCTTCCCCTCCCGCACACACAGGGGTTAAGATCTGCTCCATCAGGGCAGGGGCCTGGCTTCTTGTAATCACTGCTGTCTCCACTGCACCTAGAACAGTAATGGCAGGTAGTAGGTGCTCAGTGTGTGGAATGAAGTCATCCTTCTGCCTCTTCCATCTGTTTCTGGATTAATCCCTAGGCTGGACAGATGGGGTAGAGTTGGGCAGAGCCTCCACTGCACAATCACATTCGTTCCCAGACATCCCCACTCTCCCCTTTGCTCTGAGGGACAGGTGAGAAGGAGGCCGACTTGGGATCAGAGAGGCTTGTGGGCAGATCCGGCCCTCAAGGCTCTCTTCTGCCCTCCCAGGGCTGCAAAAGCCTGACCTGGCCGTGGGGCAGTAAGTCTACAGGAAAGCTGTACCCTGGAGGCTCACAGAAGAGTTGAGTTTGGCCTACAAGGTTTTGGGTTTTTTTAAAAACTGAATTAATTGCCACATTTAAAAATTGGTACATTTCACATAAAAATTCAAATTTTGGAAAATCCAAAGATGTGGCAACATCACCCAAATTTTCACATGGCAACAACTGGCTGGGCGGTAGCTTCCTTCTTTAGAGGGGCACAGGCTTTCCAGTTTGTCACAATCCTTGTCACTCCTCTTGTATTCCCCAACTGTGAGGCTGAAAGGTGGTTTCAGTATGTTAATCATCTTTCACTGTTGATGCTCCAGCACCCACTTAACTGTAGCTATTGATTCTGTACCCCTTGATCTGTGTCTACCAGGTTCAGAGTAATAAATAGGATGATGTCTGCTGACGTAGTTCCTTTGATTATTCACTACATGCTGGGCACTGTTCCAAGGGTTTACATGTAGTAACTCCATGAACCTTCAAAACAACTCATGAAACCAATATTATTATTATTTGAGGATAGAGTAAGTCACTTGTACACAGCTTACTAGTGACAGAGATGGATTCAAACCCAGGCATGCTGACTTCAGAACCATCAGGGCTCAGGTTGGCTGCGTGTGTGTGTGTGTGTGTGTGTGTGTGTGTGTGTGTGTGTGTGTGTGTGTGCGTGTGTTTCTGGGACCACAGAGTAAGCCTCTCAGCCCTGCCATTCTCTCCTCATCTTGCTCCACAAGCTGGAGAGAGGAATAGGGAAGGGCAGGGCACTCCGGATGGGCCAAGCCATTTTCCAGAAAGTTTCCTGTCCTGCTTCTAGGGAGGCAAAGGGCGCTCTGACTATAGACGACAGTGTGCTGTCCTGTTGCCTATAGTCAGCTGGCACAGTGGCCGTGAAGGAGACCCTCCTGGCAGGGGAATTCCTGGAAGGATGAGGATTGGATTGACTCCCTGCCTTTCATGGACAACCCACCGCCACGTTCTTCTTGGTCACAGCTCACGAGCCTCCCACATGGCCCCTTAATACAGGGCCTTGTGCCCCGAGGCCCAGGTTGCTTTGAGGGCAGTGAGGTCCTGGAGGTAGATCCTGATCCAAACCCTGCTCCATCCTCACTGCCAGGATGATCTTGGGCAAGTCACTTTGCCTCTTGGAGATTTAACTTCCTCTTCTTTGGAAAGAGGATGAGCCTTGGTTTCCAAGGGACGGGAGGGTTAAATGAGATGATCAAGAATTTGGAGCTGACCAACTCTAGCCACGTCTGCCTCAGTCTTCCTCATCAGAGGGCACAGCCCTCAGCCTGGTGGGCAGGAGAGCCAGGAGTCTGGAAATCTGGGTAATGTCCTGAGTAATCTGGGAGGACTTGGGGCCACGACTAGACACTCCAATCCCCTGCTGTATGGATGGGGACGCTCTCAGGGCAGGATGCAAGGACTGGGAAGGTGAAGCTGGAGGAGGCCACTCACCTCACCACCCCAGGCACCTTGTCACCAGGACAGCTGTCTAACCACAGGCAGAAAGGCTGCCAGATGCTGCCACCAGGAATGGATGGGGCCTTCTTCCGCGGAGATATGCGTGCCCACAGGGAACATTGGGAGCTGCTATTCAGGAACGTGGTTCTCAAATGCGGAACAAGAGCTGGGTCTGGGGACCTGGGGGTCCCTTCCACCTCTGAGAGTCTGAGATTCCAGACTCAGGAACTGCTCAAGTGCCAACGGTGGCTCCTAAGTCTTTGTCACAACAAGTCCTTCCCTCCTGGTGCCTCCCGACCACCGTGTCCCCTGAGCTCAGAACCAAGTCCTTCCTTTACATTCTCTTCCTCAGAAATCTCCTGTTGCATGTGGTCAGTTCCAAATCCTTAGCTGTTAGCTGCCCAACTCTGCCCCATCCTCAAAGCCTTAGCTCTTTCTCTCCATCTGCCGAACAGACCCGTCCACTTCGCCCTCATCCCAGATTCACCGGCTCCTTTTCCCTACGTGATACCAAGCCTGGGGGGGTCCATCTTCTGTACCCCTTAGCCAGTAGGTCCTCAGGCCTATGGCACCACTGCTGAGTCCATCCAGCTCTTCCATCCGCCTGCCCCAGGCCACTGCAGCCTCCTGGTTCTCATTCCTGAATTACCACAGTGACTTTCCAGACAGCTGTCCTGCTTCCACTGTCCTTTACTTCTCCCCACCCATCTGGTGCCCATGGGTCTCCCCAAAGGCACTGCAGTGTTTGCCCTCAGAATGACTCCATGGTCCTCATCCTCAACAGAGATGGTTTGTTTGTTTTTTTAATTTTTGGAAATTACGGAACTTTTCTATTTTTATAAAGTTAAAATAACTTTGATTAAGCTACTGAAGACCACATATATCATTGTGTAAATAAAATTAACTTATATATTAAGTAAATGTGTATATTATATATATGTGTGTATATTATATATATATAATACAAATGAAGAGAAATGAAATCTTTGTATACTGTTTTGAAACCAAATATTTGCATTAAGGTATGATCTGAACTAACTCTAGTCGCTAAGCTTTCAGGGCCTCAGTTACCACCTCTGCAAAATGACATGGTCGCTCAGATGTTCTCCAACCACAAGAGTCCGACTCTGTGAGTGACTTTTGTGTATATCTTGACTATTCTGGGGAGTTTGCATAAGTACCTGGAAAGAGTTACTTCTGGGGAGGAGAACTGAGAATCTGAAGTAAGAGCAAGACTTAGCTTTGTAATCTTTTGTTCTGTTTGATGATTTCCAATTTAGAGGAAAAAAAAACAACAACACTTTTTTTTTTTTTTTTTGTGGTACGCGGGCCTCTCACTGTTGTGGCCTCTCCCGTTGCGGAGCACAGGCTCCGGACGCGCAGGCCCAGCGGCCATGGCTCACGGTCCCAGCTGCTCCGCGGCACGTGAGACCCCCCTGGACCGGGGCACGTGAGATCCCCCTGGACCGGGGCACGAACCCGCGACCCCTGCATCGGCAGGCGGACTCCCAACCACTGCGCCACCAGGGAAGCCCACAACCACTTTTTAAATGGAAGGTTACGAGTGGAGATTGTGAGATTTAAAAAAAAGTTGATTTCCTTTTCAGGTTTGTACTAATCCGAGTCAAATTAGGTCGATTCAACTGATTTCCTATCCATATGTGACACATGGACTAACCTTCTGGAGAGGTTCCCATCAGCCCTGGGAACAAATGCTCTACTGGGGCCTAGGGAAAGGGAAAGGAGGTTGAAGACAGATGGAGGAGAGTATTATATTGTCACACACATTAAAGTTCTTTTAAAAAAATCGGGAAGCTCTCAAAAGTTTGAAGCCTGATTGACATCCCCTAAGGAACCTAGAACTATGCCTGTAGCACAGTGAAGTTCAAAGCCCCGGAGGCCTGGCCCTATCTGAACGCAGCCTTTCTGCCTCCCTCACAGGTAATCCCCACCCTCCCACGTACCAAGGGCTCCACCCCACCCATCCCCTGACAGAGTAAGGGCTGTCCTGCTTCTGGGCCTTTCACCAAACCTTGACTCCCTCCCTCTGCTCTAAAGCACTTCCCCTCCTCCTGTCCACGTAGCTGAGTCTGGTCTGTCTGCAGGGTCCTGATCAAATACCAGCCAACTTAAATCTAGGCCCTGATAGTAGCTCACATTGAATAAGCATTTTACAACTTATACTTTCATTCACATGAAGGCATTTGTTTCTACCTTTGAGAGGCAAGTATTATCATCCTCTTTTTACTCACAAGGGAATGAGACTTCAAACAAGTCAGATAACATGTTCTAGGCCACAGATCAACTGTGAAGTCTTGGATTTCCCAGCTTTAAGACTGGGGCTTCTCTCCTTCGAAATCCAGCTAAATCCTACCCCTTCCTTCCCTGACTACAGTGTCTCCTAGATAACTGTCCTCACCTTTGCCTGGGGGTCTGACCTCAGGGATTCCTAAGTTCTACTTAACACCTTTGCCACATCTGGGTACCCACTGTACTATTATTTATTTGATATGTTTCCTTCAATTTGACTCATTTTTCTTTTTCTTTTTTTGGCCACGGTGAGCAGCTTGCGGGATCTTAGCTCCCTGACCAGCGCTCAAACCCAGGCCCCCTGCCGTGGAAGCACAGAGTCCTAACCACTGGACCACCAGGGAATTCCCTGACTGACGCCTTCTGACTGCTGAGAGGTTCTTGTTTTGCTTTGTAGGTCTGTTTATTTCCAAATACAGCTTCATAAGCAGAACTATGAAGTCAAAGATATGCAGCCTTTCTCTAAGATTTATGTCCTCAGATATTAAAATGACCCCTTTAAGTTGGTACCATAAGGGAGATGAGGGAACCTGGCAGTTGTGTTTGTTTCTTTATTTGTACCTTGCTTGGTTTCAACAAAGACTTGAAGCATTGCAACAGGTGCCTGGCATCTAGTAAGCCTCACAGCCGCTAAAACGCTGGCCATAATTACTGACAGTAGCAGTAGTAGGGTATCATGATCAAGATAAAAAATAAAATGGCAAAGGGAAAATAAGGGGTGAAATGATAACATGAATCCAGGGTTGGTATACAATACATATGTATAAAGCTCTGTTTATAACTACTAAAAGTGGGTTACAGATTTGCTGTGCTTTCTAGAGGCTGAAGCAAATATTGGTTACAAAACTCACGTGAGGTTTGGGAGAAAGTTCTCCGGTGAGTCCTCATCAAGATGACATTTTGAGATGCCGAGGGCCATGTCTTCAACCCATCCCCTAATTCTGGATCCAGTCCAACAGAGACAGATGGCAAACACAGCTCCGACGGGGCATGATAAGCAGCATGGCTGCCATAAATGCAGCCGGTTTTAAAGACACTATTACAAATCACACATCCCGCTCATAATCCCAATAGGGGGATTAACTACAACATACATCTTTAGGCTTTTTTTGGGGGTTGGCAGATTAGATACACAGTACCTCTTCCTTGTCGTCTCCAGGGGCCATTCACAAAGAATGAAACATTGGTGGCCCTAGAAATACCCAACTGATAAGAAGACGGTTTTGTTTCAAGCTTTAAGGGGGATAGTATTTGGAGGTTTTGTTTGTCTGGTTTTTCACCCTTGAGATCTGATCACTAGATTTGGAAAATACTGCCTTTTACAGGGGCAATCAAGCTGCTCTGGCTTACAGCTGTTCTATCTCCAGATCATCTGTCCAGCTTTCTTCCCCTTTCCTCAGATGTCTAGGGCCTATAACCTCAGAGGGCTCAGGTTTGACCTCCTTCCTTCCACTTTAACTAATATCTTTTTTTTTTTTTTCCAGCCACACTGTGCAGCTTGTGGGATCTTAGTTGCTGGACCAGGGATTGAACCTAGGCCCACGGCAGTGAAAGCCCCAAGTCCTAACCACTGGACCGCCAGGGAACTCCCACTGATATCTTTTGTGCCAAGCATTTTCCATGAGTTATTTTAGTTTTTGCCGTAACTCTGGCACATGGCTATTACTGCCCCTATTTTATGCTGAAGAAGTGGAAGTTCAGAGATATATGAAGTAGCTTGCCCAAGGTCACCCTGTTAGGTAAAAGCTGTGATTATTGCAGTCTGATAGGACTCAGTGTCCTTCCTCTTCCCTACACCATGCCATTGTACTCACAAATCATCCATTTGATGGTCTGGTTTAGAATTCTAGCTGAGTTAAACATCAAGATTCCTGGCCGTTGGTTTGTGTTACTGATATCTTTCCCCTCTTTTGAAAATCATGATTTCATTTGTCTGTCTTTTGTACCTCTTCTCCAAGGAGTCAGGTGGCTTAGAGCTCATTGGCAAATTTTCTCAATTTCTTCGTCCAAGTCAGATCAGACGTGACTTAGTTCAAAGCAGCATGATGCTTTCTTAAAATCTCACACCTCCAATGTCAGGTTTCAATTTTCTCTCACCAGTGTTGGTTATAAAACAAACCTCAGGGACTTCCCTGGTGGCACAGTGGTTAAGAATCCGCCTGCCAATGCAGAGGACATAGGTTCGATCCCTGGTCCGGGAAGATCCTACATGCCACAGAGCAACTAAGCCTGTGAGCCACAACTACTGAGCCTGCGTGCCACAGCTACTCAAGCCTGCTCACCTAGAGCCCGTGCTCTGCAACAAGAGAAGCCACCACAATGAGAAGCACGTGCACCGCAACAAAGACTAGACCCCACTCGCCGCAACTAGAGAAAGCCCGCGTGCAGCAACAAAGGCCCAACGCAGCCAGAAATAAATAAATAAAATAAATAAATTTATAAAAGAAAAAAACCTCGTAATGCAAATAAAAACAACCATGAAACACTGTTTTTAACCTAAGAAGTTATCAAATATAAATAGTCTGATTATATACTTTGTGGAGAAACAGACCTCTCAAACATGATTAATAAGAGGATACATCTGCACTGCCTCTTTGGAGGAAGGAGAAATTTGCTACACTGATCAAAATTCAAAATGCCCACACCCTTTGACCCAAAAATTCCATTTCTAGATCCTACAGGCTTGGTGACACGTGCACACAAAGATGTATGCACAATCATATGCACTGAAATGTTGTTTTTATAGCAAAAGACTGTGAATAATCTACATGTCCACCAATAGGGAAACTGATTAAATAAATTATGGCATATCCATATAATGGTATACTCAGCAGCTGTGAAAATAAATGAACTACTTATGTACAAACTGAGTCGAAACATTCTCCAAAATATGTTGCTATGTGAGGGCTTCTTGGTGGCGCAGTGGTTGAGAATCCGCCTACCAGTGCAGGGGACACGGGTTTGATCCCTGGTCCAGGAAGATCCCGTATGCTGCAGAGCAGCTAAGCCCATGCGCCACAACTACTGAGCCCATGTGCCATAACTACTGAAGCCCACACGCCTAGAGCCTGTGCTCCGCAACAAGAGAAGCCACCACAATGAGAAGCCCACGAACCGCAACAAAGAGTAGCCCCTACTCGCCACAACCAGAGAAAAAAGCCCGCGCGCAGCAACGAAGACTCAATGCAGCCAGAAACAATAAATAAATAAAAATTTAAAATTTATTTTAAAAAGATGTTGCTATGTGAAAAATCCAGGGGAAAAGCAAGTATCTACAGTGTGCTATCACTTTTATGTTTTTCTAAAAGGAGATGCTTGCATAAGCATAAAGTATCTCTAGAAAGATACATAAGAAATTGGTAACATGCTCACCTCAGCAGGTGTTGATAGGGGATGGGGCAGCCAGAGGCAGGAGGCTGGCTGGCTTTGCACTTTTATCTTTTTATACCATTTGAATTTTTTTTGCAAACTATGAAAAGAAGTGAGGGCTTCCCTGGTGGCGCAGTGGTTGAGAGTCCGCCTGCCGATACAGGGGACGCGGGTTCGTGTCCCAGTCCGGGAAGATCCCACATGTCACGAAGCAGCTGGGCCTGTGAGCCATGGCCGCTGAGCCTGCGCGTCCGGAGCCTGTGCTCCGCAACGGGAGAGGCCACAACAGTGAGAGGCCCACATACCGCAAAAAAAAAAAAGAAAAAAAAGAAGTGAAAAGGAAAAATTATTAGAAAACATCTCCCCTGTATTGTATGGACATGGTTTTCCTTACTGGAGAAAGTGTGTATGGTCTTTGAACCAGTGTGGCCTCACGCTCCTTTTCCTGCCTTGGGTACATTAAATGAGGTATTCATGTCTTAAGCAGTCCTGACTAAACCATTAACTTGTGGAGTGACCCTGGGAAAGCCCCACTCTTTCTTGCAGAAGCGACAAGGTGGACAATGTCTAGCCCTCTCAAAGCTTCAACCAGGCAGAGGGAGCGGCGGGCCTAAGGACATGGGGAGGAGGAGGGGAAGAAAGTTGGTGCCCACCAACTCCAGTTCCTCATCTCCCATTGCCTCTCACCCCTTTCACTCACAGCTTCCAGGCTCACGCTCTCCTGGGCTGCTCTCCTGCATGCCTGTCTAGTTGCTAAATCCCTAGAGAATGAAAGGAAGAAAGAACAGCCGCCCACGTCCTCCAGGCTTCCACACACTCTAAGGACCTTTAGTAGTACTAAGCGCTAGAGCCCAGTGAAAACTGCCCAGAGGGACCCTGAGGAGTTGAAGCAGGAAGAAACGGCCAGTCAAACTGGCCCCTGAGGTTTCCACAGGGTGTGTGAAAGGGCGGGCTGGATGGTAATTGTTTTTGCACATAAAAACATGGTTTTAATTTATCCTTAAAATGTATGCTCAACGCCTTTCTCTCTTTGGACGTCTACAACTTGCTTTTTTTTTCTCCTATTTTTTGGCCGCACCACATGGCATGCGGGATCTTAGTTCCGGCACCAGGAATCGTACCCACTGCAGTGGACCTCCAGGGGAATCTGCGCAACTTGCTCCTTTTTAAGGTCACAAGATCCTTTTCTTTAGGCAAGGATGGTGTCCATCCCGGGGCAGTTCCCTTCATTATTGACTTTTGTCCCGTTGGAGGAATTAGGTGATTTTGCACAGCCTCCTCAGCTCTGGACTAACTAGACATCCATGTCTGTTTTGATGCTTTAGTTTGGAATTCCCAGAAAAAGTTTTCAATATCAGAGACGCAGTGTGGAGGAGAGGAAGAGCATGTGCCCTGGAACCAGAGGGATCTGAGTTCAAATCAGACTCTGACATACACTCAGTTCCTATAAAATGGGACAAAGAATAATACTCCCTTCACAGAATTGCCCTAAGGCCATAGAGATAAGGTCTGTAAGTAACCTAGCAAGAAGGTCCTCAATCAATAGCAGCCCTTACTATTGTCTCTACCGTGTTCCTTATTCTTGTGTCACAAAACTGACCCTCTACCGACAGACCTTTTAAAAAAGACAGCAGTAATAATAGTAATAATAATGACGTTGGCTAGCATTTATTGAGCACTTATGTGTCAAGCACACTTTTAAGTGCTTACATGTATTAATTCATTGAATCCTTACAGCAAGCCTTTGAGCTAGCTTGGTTATGTTTGCAGGTAAGAAAGCCAAGGCTCAGAGAGGTGAAATGACCTCAGCCGAGCTGGGATAGAAACCGAGGCAGTTGGGCTTCGCCCTCCTGATCTAGGCACCAGAATCATCAAAACGTCCCCCGGAGTGAGCACCAGGCAACTCAACCCTTCTCAGGGAGCAAGTGTACCAATTCCTCCAGAAGCCGATTTCACTTGCCGGGGCCGAAGGGGTTATTCCCACTGAGAAGCCCGCACCCCGGGTTCCTAGAGCGGCCGCGCTGGGGGCGGGAGGAAAATGCGCTTCCGGCCGTGTCGGGACTCGGGAATCGGGCGGGCTGGCTGCGGGCTGCGGCGCTCGGACCCCGCCTCGGCCTGGGCCTCCCCGCGGGGAGGATGAGCTGCGGACGGGAGGAGGGCTCCAGAAAGCGGGGACTGAGCTGGGGAGGGGAGGGCCGGCCCGCGCAGACCAGGGGCCCACCGGGGTGCGGGGAGTGGGGGGTGGTGCCCCTGAACTTGGCCGCCCCGGAGGCTTGTGGTCTTTCCACCGCAGGCTGGGCCGGGGAGGCGCGGGGCGGGCGGCTGTTTCTCCTGGAAGGGCCAGCAGCCCGGTCGCCCGCCGGGGCCCTCGCTGGCCCCTCCCCGAGACCTCGAACGTTCCAGAGCCCGGGGTAAGACTGCGTTCGCTCGTTCCTCCCCGCTCCCAAGTGCGGCCCCGTCTGCCTCCTGCTTAACGCCCACAACCTACCTGAGAAGCCGGCGGCATCACCCCCATTTTGTAGGCAACTGATTTATAAAGTCAATTTATAAACGGGCTTGTCCCAGACCCTCAGGGGGCCAGGAGCGGAGCCAGGACCGCGCCGCGGTGCTCTGGCCCGCGGACTCATTACCGGCTCAGCATTCGGGTGGTGGTTTAGCATCACGCTAACTTCTTTCAACTCAGCAGGCCTGAAACCAAGCTGGTTGGCCTTTTCTCTTTGCGAGAGAGCTGGTTCATTCCAAGTCGAGTTGGAACTCCCAGTTATCTTTTCTCCTGCCACCCCCTCTGCTTCCCCCATCTTTTCCTTATCATCTTGTTAGTCTTTGTCTTTTTTTTTTCCCCCAACCTATTTTTCCAGTCCCACTGCCACCATCTTTCAGCTTTCATTGCTGCAAACCTGCGTTGTTGCAGTAACCTTCAATCCTGACTGCTTCCCCTGTTATTTCATATGCCACATCTCCCCACTTTACTCCAGTTGCCCCCAAACCCTTGCATCAAGCCACTCCTCTGTTCAAACAGCCCTTTTAGTCTATCAAACTGGAGTTGTCTATAGGCTCAAGTCAGACCTCTCTAAGCATGGCATTCAAGGCCATTTGAAACTTCACTTCAGCCCATCTTTCTAACCTCATCTCTCTTGGTTCCCTAAATAGAGGTTATAGACTGATAGCTACAGTTGGAAAATGTGTTTCAATGGTCGCAGAATTTCTTTTCAAAATTCAAGTTGGGACTTCCCTGGCGGTCCAGTAGTTAAGACTCCGTGCTTCCAATGCAGGGGGCACAGTTTCCATCCCTGGCCGGGGAACTAGGATCCCATGTGCCACGTGGCACGGCCAAAAAAGAAATAAAATTAACAACATTTGAGTTGATATTTAACATTGGGAGATTCCATTAAAGAAAAAACCAAACAGGTTTCCAGCTTTCGATCCATCAAAAGAGCTGGAAACAGCAGGCCGAGGTTCTTGCCTCCAGCATCTAGTTTGAACCGAGCAGTGGCTGCCCCCTTTTAGATAGGGCTGTGTTTCCCAGTTCACCCTAGTCCCGTCCACTCCAGAATCCTCCCTGTCTCTGAGCCTGAGGATCAGCTGCTGTGCTTGCACTGATGTTTTTCCTAGAATAGAGAAGTAGGTTTTGGCTCCTGGGTTTCTATCAAAAGGACTCAAATGGAAAGTAAACCCAGAGGGACCTTTGTGTAAAGACAACAGAGAGAGTAAGCTCCCAGCATCCTTCATGCTTTTCCTTTTCTTTCTTGGACCCCATTTCCATTTGAATTTTCCACTTGCCCTACAGGAACCCTCACATCAGCTAGATTGCCTCACAGCCTCTCAGATGAACCGGAGGACCATATCTTTGCAGTATCTTCTCCAGTGAGTAGATTCTATTCAGCAGTATCCTCGGCTTGTTCTCCTATTCTGTGAAACCTTCCCTGACAACCAAACATCCAACCAACCCCATCCGTCTCATCAGCATTCCTGGAAGCCAGGCACTAGGTTAGATGAGTATGACTAAACCACCATCATTTCTCCCTCCCCTGGATTTCTATGGCCGTGCTTGAATCAATGTCTTATACAGCATCTTGCACATGGTAGGCAGTCAATAAATAATTATCAGCTGATAAATGGCCCAGTCACACATGTCTTATCCTCGTGGTTGAACTTTAAGATCTTCGAGGATGGGGTCCAAATTGGATCTATCTTTGCACTGCCCTAGCAACCATTATAGTGCCCGGCACATAGCAGACACGTGGTAATGGCTAAGGAAATAGGTGCCGTAAGGAGGTGCCCCAGACAAGCAATAAATACCGCGTTTCAGTGCAGTCCCATGGCTGGAAGCAGCACCCCTTGCTCCCCCAAGCCCCAGAGGAATGGAGAGGCAGCCCCAGAGAAGAGAGAGCAGAGGCTTACTCAGTCCTGAAAGCCAGGAGCACTTCACAGACCCCTCAACCTGGAGGCTCTGCTCAGGATTCAGCTAAAGCTACATCTAGGATCGAGCTGTATCCATGTGACCTTGTGAGTGAAACCCAACCTGATTCTGATTCTGAATTCCAAGCTCTAGAACAACAACAATGGTTCACATGTACTGAGGCGCCCTCTGAGCCAAGCACTGCCCCTTGCTACACACCCATGGCCTTCCAGCCTCTCCAGGGCCATGGCGTCAATACTGTGAGTATCTCCTCTTCACAGAGAGAAGGCCGAGACTCTAATGCCTGAGTAACTCAGGGCCACATAGTAACAGGCTGGCCAGGAGCTAAGTCCACGTGGGTTGATTCCAGGGCTTCTGAGCTTAGCACTGTGCTCCTTCCAAACATCTGAGGCTCTATTTAATACCAAAGAACTGCACATTTCAGAATGGTTAAGATGGTAAATTTTATGTTGTGTGTATTTTAACTCAATTTTTTTTTCTTTCTTTCTTTCTTCTTTTTCTTCTTTTTTTTGGCTGCACCACGGCATGTGGGATCTTAGTTCCCCAACCAGGGATTGAACCCATGCCCCCTGCATTGGAAGCGTGGAGTCTTAACCACTGGACCACCAGGGAAGTCCCTTAGCTCAGTTATTTAAAAGAAAAAAAAAAAAAATCTGAGACTGAGGAGGACATTGGGCCAGACCCAGGGACTCAAACAGATAAAAAAAAAGTCCTGCCCTCACAGAGGTTAAATTTTAAGGAAGACAGAAAAGCAAAATAACAAAGTGGGAAGGGGGCTAGGAAGTGTCAGGGTCAGGGAAGTTGTTGCAGTTTTGGAGAAGGAGGCTGGGCGGGGACTTCTCTAAGAAGATGAGTTTTCATGTGAAAGACTGACAGGAAGCAGATGTGTAACAACTGCCTGTCTGCTGCTTCCTTCAAGAACTCGAGAAAGAAGACAACCTAGACCAAGGAAAGCGATTCAGGTGCCATCTGCTATCCTTGAAGTATTCCAGGAGGGGGAAAAGAAAACACAAAAGTTAAGTTGATTCTTTTCCTTCTCAACATTCCCTTTCGTTTCTTCTCATTTTGCCCTAGATCGTTTCTCACTTCTCCAATCTCCTGCAAGACTCACCTCTATTCTGCCTTGTCTGTCCTTCCTTTCTTTATCCCAGCGCCATCCAGAGTGGCCAAGAAATGAGGTGGCAGAGGAGGGGGTGAGCAGGCGGGCCGGGGAACTAGCATGCTTCCTTCTATTACATGGAGCCTTGCAGAATGTGAAGGGGTGGCAAGAGCAGGAGGCAGGCAACCCTGGAGGTGACACATTTGGAGATTCAGGAAACATCTGCAGGGCCAGATGGCCCAGATCCCCTAAGAGTGAGAGGATTAAACACTCAGAACCTAGGGAAGAAGCAAAGGCACATGTTGGTTGGTTTTAGTTTTGCTTTTTGTATGCCTCTTTTGTTATAACAGCTTAATTGAGGTAGAATTCACATACTGTATACTTAAAGTGGACAATTCTGTGAATTTTAGTCTAATCACAGAGTTGTGCAACCATCACCATAATTTTAGAACATTTGATCACTCCCCAAATAAACATCCTATCTATCGGGAGTCACTTCTTGTCCGCCGCCTTCCCAATCTCCCCCCTGCCCTTTCACTCCCACCCCTCCCACCTCCCACCCCCTCCACTCTAGGCAACCACTAATGTACTTTCTGTCTCTGTAGATTTGCCTAGGCTGGACATTTTGTATAAATGGCCCACTTTGGTTTTGGTTTTAGTTGGCTTCCCCCCCCCCCTTTTTTTGGGAAGGTGGGTGGGTGACCACTGAAGAGTCTTACAAAGGTGAGTTTGGAACATTAGAAGTTGAGAAGCTCTTCCAAGGAGACAAAGGTGACAGGAAAAGCAGAAGAGGGAAATAACTTGCTTCTGTTTTATTTTTTATTGCTCTATTTCTTCTTTGTTAGTCACCCCAAATGTCAGGAGGAGAGGAATCCTAAGTAAATGAAAGTGGGAAATGCTCCAGATTACATTGTCTGCTTTTATTTCTGTGAACAATTTTTTTAACCTGTTTTAACACAGTTATGCCTTCTCTTTGCCAGCACTGTAAAGTGTAAAGGGACCAATCATGGAGTCAATTCAGGAAACCTGGTTCTTCCCATTAGCAGCCTGACTCAGCTCTTCTCAAAGCTTTTTCTTCTGGGCTTCCCTGGTGGTGCAGTGGTTGGGAGTCCGCCTGCCGATGCAGGGGACGTGGGTTCGTGCCCCGGTCCGGGAAGATCCCACATGCCGCGGAGCGGCTGGGCCCGTGAGCCATGGCCGCTGAGCCTGTGCGTCTGGATGACTGTGCTCTGCAACTGGAGAGGCCACAACAGTGAAAGGCCCGCGTACCGCAAAAAAAAAAAAAAAGTTTTTTCTTCTGTAAAATGAGGAGGTTAAAGATTATTCCACCTCCTCTCCGGCATCATCTCCTGAGCGGCAGGCAGTCAGCCTTTTCCGTATCTGTTGACAGTCCGAATTTCATTTTTACGTGCCACCCTAGACTCTTTCTCCGTTCCTGGAACTGCTGGGTACAGAAAGTAAGGAGGATGAGAAGATAGCGTCGTAAATTGCTTACAATTTATATAACGGGTCAAATATTTATGAAGAACTTTTATACATGTTACCTGGGCTGTTTCATAGCTAGGAAGGAATAACTAGAAGGGACCTTGGGGAACATCTAGTCCAGTCCCTTCATGCCAGGATGAGGAAACAGGCCCAGAAATAGGATATAACTTGTCTAAGGCCAAACAGCAAGTGAGTGCCATAGCGGGGCACTATTCATTTACACTTGAGGAAGCCAGAGCCCAGAGACTTCCATGAAGAATAGGGCCTGTCAGTCGGGGAAGGCTCCTTGGAGGTCATCTAGAATCCAAAACCTCTTTTAACAGCGGTTTAGAAGAGGTGTCGGCCCCGGCCAGGTTTCTCGGAATTTACTGGACCTGGATCCAGACCTACGGTCTCGCACTGTAGCATGAATGAATGTGATCTTAGGGGTCCCTGCCGGCAGAGGCACCTCTACTTGCGTCGGGCCGGGGCGATTACTCGGGGCGGGGCTCAGGTGTCCTGGCTTTTGAGGTCCCCTTCCCAGGGAGGAGCCTTCAGGATCTCCTCGTAACCCGGCCCGGAGCAGCGGACCGCTTGGGGCGCGGCGCGAGTCCGGGTTGGGGGCGTGGCCCGCAAGCTGCGAACCAATACCAAGCCAGATCGTGAATAAGGGCGGGGTGTACTCGCTCCGCCCATTTTTCCTCAGCTTCCGGAAAGCCGGGCGGTGACCTAGGCAACCGCCCTAGAGTAAAACCCCCCCTTGCCAAAATTGCTTCGTCCGGTCCTTCTTGGCACAACCAATCGGAAAGTGAAGTCATTTACCGGGGCAAGAGAAAAAAAAGAACGGCGATTTTTGATTGGTTGGTTGATGAGTCGGGTACAATCACTGGCGTGACCCTGGGGCTGGGGAGTGGGACCTCGCCCAGGCTGGAAACCGTGAGCCTGGGACATACACTTTCGAGAAGCTGAGCAGAGAAAGAGCTTTGGTGAACTGAAAATTCCGTGTTTCCAATTCTAAGTAGCTGCTCTCCTAGGTGTGGGCGAAGGTAGTGGGAGACCAAAAACCACCCGATATTGTTAGTTATACTTCTCGGTGGTAGTAGTATTGCGAGGAATACAAACATTTAATGTTTAAATTGAACATCTATTGAACGCCTGCTGGGTGCCAGACACTGGTCTAGGTGCTTGGGCTCAGTGAGCAAACCTGATTATTGCCTTCTTGGAGGTTGTATTCTAACGAGGGGAGATCATACCTTACGTAGTGTGTTAGAAGATGAGACAAGGCTGTGGGGAAAAAAAAAAGTAGAGCAAGGGGGGGGGACTTCCCTGGCGGTCTAGTGGTTAATAAGACTCCGCGCTGCCAACACAGAGGGTGCGGGTTTGATCCCTGGTCGGGGAGCTAAGATCCCACGTGCTACCTGGCCAAAAAAAAAAAAAAAAAAAAAAAAGTGAAAAGACAGCCTACAGAATGGGAGAAAATGTTTGGAACTCATATATCTGAAGGGACTTGGAGTCATAATAAATAATGAACTCTTACAATTTAACAATAAAAAGATGAATAACACCCCCCCCCCCAAATTTAAAAGTAGAGCAAGGTAAGATGGAGCAGGTTGCATCATTAACGAGGTGGCCAGGTTGGACACCAGTGCAAAAGTGAGATCTGAACAAAGAACTGAAGGAGGCAAGACGGTTTGCCAGTGGGCTATCTGGGAGAGTATCCAAGGCAAGAGGGAACATCTGACTGGTATTAGTAAAAAACGGCGAGGAGAAAACTGGCTGGAGCGTGTGAGTGAAGGGAGAGTGGTGGGAAACGATTGAGGGGACAGGGAGTACAGTTCTTATAGGGTCTTGTATGCTTGGCTTTTGCTTTGAAATAGGGAGCCATTGCAGGGTTTCTGGCAGAAGAGTGACATTATGTGACATATTTAAAATAACCCTTCTGGCTGCTGTGTTGGTAATGAATCAAAGATGCAAGGATGGAAGCAAGGAAGTCTGCTAAAAGGTAATTGCAATAATGCATGTTAGGGAATTCCCTGGTGGTCCAGTGGTTAGGACTCCACACTCCTTGGGCTGCCAAGGGCCCAGGTTCATCCCTGGTCGGGGGAAATAAGATCCTGCGAGCTGAGCGGCATGGCGAAAAATAAAACAAGGGACTTCCCTGGTTGTCCAGTGGTTAAGACTCCGTGCTCCCAATGCAGGGGGCTAGGTTCCATCCCTGGTCAGGGAACTAGATCCTGCATGCCGCAACTAAAGATCCTGCATGCTGCAACTAAGACCCTGTGCAGCCAAATAAATAGATAGACATTAAAATAAAATAAAAGCAGCTTGGTTAAAAAAAAAAAAAGCATGCTAGTGTATAAGAGATGAGGGTAGTTTGGACCAGGGTGGTGGTGGTGTAAGTGGTGAAAAGTGGTCAGATTCTGGATATATTTTGAAGGTAGAGCCCAAAAGGTTTCCCCCAAAATTGGAAATGGGATATGAGATAAAGACAGGAATTAAGAATCACTCTAAGGATTGTGGCCTGAACAACGGAAGGAATCGCCATCAATTGACATAGAAAAGGCGGGGGGTGGACCAGACTTGGGGTCTTGGGAAAATCAATATTTACAGGTGGAGTTTTTCAATCAGAGAAACACAGGGGTGACCAGAGCACATAACAGGGTTCAGTTAACTTAGTTGAGAGTCAAGAAAGCTTCCTCTCACCTATGTAAGCTACCCCAGTGATCCTCTAATTAATGATGAGGTCATATCAGAATCACTTGGGAAATCTTTTCAATCTAAACCACGGAGGCAATCTTCATTCCCCCAAATCTTGATTATGGTGAGGGGTGGGGGAAGGAGTGGTGCGAGCAGTGGTGTGTGCAGTCAGTCCAGCAAGGAAGACTGAGGCTGATAAAACAGAGGGAGGGAAGGGTATCTACTCTCTAGTAAAGGGCTCATCTTGTGGAACAACTATTTCCTTCCCCCAAGTTGAAATTTAGCCATCAGGTGACAGGACCAGAGAGAAGCATCCCGTCCAGCCTCTAGAATTTTATTATTTCATTTGCAAAAATCATATAACAATGACATTAATGGGAGACTTCTGGTTAAATATGGTGGTCTGTAAGCACTTTATCTCTGACTTTTCTTAAAACTCCTTTAAAATGAAAGTAAAGACCTTTTCAACAGGTTGAAGTACACAAGACAAAGAGAACTAGAGAGGAAATGAAAGAAGATAAGAGATAAATAATATTTTTTGAAGCTTGAAAGCATAGAACGCTTTCTGGTAAATATGGCAGGCTATTCAGAGCAATCTATTCACTGAAAACAATGAAAATGTGGAATAATAATAATAAATTTTCTTAAAAGTACTGAAGGACAAAGAAGGAATTATCAGACTAAAATTTAGCTGAAAGTGTGAACCCACAGAGGAACTTGAACACAAACTGCTTTTACCCTGAAAGCATTTGCCAAACTAGATGAACTTTAGCATGCTTCACAGAACAGAAATTCAAGCCCTGCGTCTGCCCAGTGCTTACGGAGAGACACCCCCTGCCGAGATCGAACAGGATTAAACCAGGAGCTGGGAGAAGAAACTACTTCTGAGAAGTTGTGATGACAAGCCAGCCCTGGGGTGGATATGTAGCTCCAAATCACCTCACTTGTGTGGTCAAAAGCAAAAACATTAAGCTATAAATTTAAATTGGCTGTCGATTGCCTGTGTTTGGGCACTGGCAGAAGCAAATACAAATTCCCCCAAATAAGTTTTCAAGGAGAATATACGGATAGAAATATCCAGGGATACAGAGAAATAACCAGAAGAAGAAACCAACCTGCAAACATTTCCTATATTGGAATTATCACACCCAAATTATAAAATACCTCTGATTATTATGTTTAAAGAAATAAAACATAGACTTAAAATATCTGCCAGGGAGCAGGAAATAATAACGCCACCAAATGACCAAGCAGACTTGAAAAGAATCAAATAGAACTTTAAAAAATTAAAAGTACAATAACTGACATTAAAAACTCTTAACCACTTCCCTGGTGGCACAGTGGTTAAGAATCTGCCTGCCAATTCAGGGGACATGGGTTCGAGCCCTGGTCCGGAAAGATCCCACAGGCTGCAGAGCAACTAAGCCCGTGCGCCACAACTACTGAGCCTGCGCTCTGGAGCCCGCGAACCACAACTACTGAGCCCTTGTGCCACAACTACTGAAGCCCGT
Organism: Delphinus delphis; assembly: GCF_949987515.2. Lineage (NCBI taxonomy): Eukaryota > Metazoa > Chordata > Mammalia > Artiodactyla > Delphinidae > Delphinus > Delphinus delphis. Next base: position 72,385,188 of record NC_082697.1, read on the forward strand.
GCACCTAGAGCCCGTGTGCCGCAACTACTGAACCCATGTGCCGCAACTACTGAAGCCCGTACCTAGAGCCCATGCTCCGCAACAAGAGAAGCCATGATAGTGAGAAGCCCACACACTGCAATGAAGAGTGGCCCCCACTAGCTGCAACTAGAGAAAGCCCATGCACAGCGATGAAGACCCAACGCAGCCAAAAATAAATAAGTAAATAAATACCGTTTTAAAAAAACATTAATATATAATGTCCTTATTTGTCTCTTATTACCTTTTTTTGATTTAAAGTCTATGTTTTCTGATAATAATACAGCCAATCCAGCGCTGTTTTGGTTACTACTTGCATGGAATATCTTTTTTTCCATTCTTTTACTTTCATCTAAAGTGAGTCCTTATTTCTAAAGGACTCTTTGTGTTCTTATATCTAAAGTGAGTCTCTTGTAGAGAGCATATAGATGGATTCTTAGGGGGGTTTTTTTTGTTTTTGTTTTTTGTTTAATCCAAGCTACTGATCTGTATTTATTTATAAATTTATTTATTTATCTTTGGCTGCGTTGGGTCTTCGTTGCTGAGCGCGGGCTTTCTCTAGTTGCCGTGAGCGGGGGCTACTCTTGATTGCGGTGCGCCGGCTTCTCATTGCGGTGGCTTCTCTTGTTGTGGAGCATGGGCTCTTGGCGCGTGGGCTTCAGTAGTTGCGGCACGTGGGCTCAGTAGTTGTGGCTCACGGGCTCTAGAGCACAAGGCTCAGTAGTTGTGGTGTACGGGCTTCGTTGCTTCGCGGCATGTGGGATCTTCCCGGACCAGGGCTCGAATCTGTGTCCCCTGCATTGGCAGGCAGATTCCACTGCGCCACCAGGGAAGTCCTGATCTGTGTTTTAATAGAAGGGTTTACATTTAGTGTGATTGCTGGTAAAGAATTTACTTCTGTTATTTAGCTATTTGTTTTATGTGTGTCATATATTTTTTGTTCCTTGATTCTTCCAAAGTCAGACTGGAACTTACACCATCAGTTCTCCTGGGTCTGGACTCCTCAGCCTCTATAACTGCACGAGCCAATTCCATATAATAAATCTCTTTATATATATCTCTATCCTACTGGTTCAGTTTCTCTGGAGAACCCTGCCTAACACCTCATTTTAACCCTTTTGAAGTGCACAATTCATTAGCATGAAATATATTCACAATCTTTTGCAACCATCACCACTATCCATTTTGAAACTTCTTTTTTATCACCCCAAACAGAAATTCTGTCCTCATTAAACAATAACTCCCTATGCCCCTTCCCACTATCCCCTGGTAACCTTTATTCTACTTTTTACCTCTATGAATTTGCCTATTCTAGGTACTTCATATAAATGGAATCATAACAAATATTTGTCCTTTTGTGTCTCACTAACTTCATTAGCCTAATGTTTTCAAGGTTCTTTCATGTTGTAGCATGTATCAGAATTTCCTTCCTTTTTAAGGCTGAATAATATTCCATTGTATGTATATACAACATTTTGTTTATTCATTCATCTGTTGATGGACATTTGAGTTGTTTTCACCTTTTGGTTTGTGACTAGTGCTGCTGTGAACATGGGTATACAAGTAAGCCATGCCTTTTTAACTTCATTCTTCATCAAAAGAACTGTGTGGTGGGCATCTAGTTTTTTGTCCAGCACCCCTCCTTCCTTCTGGTCACAGCCCCTCTTTCACTAGGAATAGAAGAGATTCATGGGGACTAGGTGACTCCTTATCCCCAATTGTGGCCATTTGGTACCATGCTGGACAAACCAGGGGCAGAGCTGAGGAAAGTGAGGTGGAGATACTCTTTGCAGCCTCATTTCCAGCTATTTGGAAATACAACTCTCAGGGAATAAAGCAGACATGAGTAAAAGCATAAGTAAAGTTGGAGAAAGGGGAATTTCCTGGTCCAGTGGTTAGGGCTCCACACTTTCACTGCTAAGGGCACGGGTTCAATCCCTGGTCAGGGAACTAAGATCCCGCAGGCCACGTGGCACGGCCAAAAAGAAAAAATATGTTGGGTAGAGAATGTCCTGATTCCAGATGCTTCTATGGCCCAGGTGTACTCATCTCCTCCTTGTGATCACTTAAGATATCCCAGCATCCTTCTAACCACTCCCCCTTTTGTCTAAGCTAGTACCTTTGGGGTTTATGTCCCTTGCAACCAAAGGGACAAAAACTGACTACTGTGTTCTCTCCACATCCAAATTCCTCCTATTAGGAGGGAGTGAAGCAGTTTATCTTAGGTCAGATTCTCCTGGAAGCTTAACCTGGGCCAAGGATTAAAGTACAAGTGATAGGGGCTTCCCTGGTGGCGCAGTGGTTGAGAATCTGCTTGCCAGTGCAGGGAACATGGGTTCGATCCCTGGTCTGGGACGATCCCCCATGCAGCGGAGCAACTAGGCCCGTGCACCACAACTACTGAGCCTGTGCTCTAGAACCCGCGAGCCACAGCTACTGAGCCCACGTGCCACAAGTACTGAGCCCACGTGCCACAAGTACTGAAGCCCACGTGCCTAGAACCCATGCTGCACAACAAGAGAAGCCACCACAATGAGAAACCTGCGCACCGCAGCAAAGAGTAGCCCCCGCTCGATGCAACTAAAGAAAGCCCGCGTGCAGCAACGAAGACCCAACGCAGCCAACATAAATAAATAAAGTACAAGTGATGTATTAAGGAAGTGTTCCCAGGAAAAAACAGTAAGGGAGTGAGGTAGGCAGGTTAGCAAGTGTGTTAGCAGCTCTGGGATATAAATAACACCTTAGAGTTTGTCCTACTTCAGGCCAAGCAGCTGGGCTTTTGTACTTCACACAAGTCTTTGGCTATAAGCCCCCTTGGGGGAGGGAGGGCATGGTGACATGCAAGTTCCCATGGGGAAAGTGGCTCCAGCATTGAGGGCAAGCATCTGAAGGTGGCAGGTGGAAGCTATTGACAGGAATCCTACAGCGTTCCAGCTCACAGCACTGGTGGAAGGGATGTGAGGCTCTGAGGGCTGGACAGTAGTGTTCAATACAACATCCAGGGAAGGCTGGGTCCTCCCCCTCTTCTCCCGTCCTACCTGCCCTCCCCACCCCCACATTAGTGGCAGCAGGCCACTGACACTCACCCAGTGATCCCACCATCAAAGCCAAAGTGTGTCACTGCATTTGCATGCTGGGAAGTTGTCAGCTTTTTTTTTTCTCCCTGTTTTCCACAATGCCTCCTGGTTGCATGGCGCCGCTTGCAGGATCTTAGTTTCCCCCACCAGGGATTGAATACTCGCCCCTTGGCAGTGAAAGCGTGGAGTCATAACCACTGGACCGCCAGGGAATTCCCCACAATGTCTTCTAAAGTTCTGCATGAAGAAGCATTCTGTTTACCAAATGTTTACTGGATGGAGAAAAAGAAAGAGGTTCCTAGAGACCTTTTCTCCACAACAGAGGCCTCGAATGCCAGGAATGGTCAGCCAGGCAACATAACAGTGATTGTAGCAGTGAATTCTGGCTTTATTGAGCACTTACCTTGTGCCAAGCAGCATTCTAAATGCTTTCTATTCATCATCTCATTTAATCCAACAACTATACAAGGGACAAGGGAAATACCATTTTTTTTTTAAAAAAATTGCAGGGCAAAGCAAAGAGAAGAGACAGCTTGTGCTTAAAAAACCCAAACTTAGAAATACCATTACTAGCTCCATTTTGCAGATAAGGAATCTAAGCTGAGAGATGGTGGAGCTGGGGTGTGAATCCAGGCTGTCTTGAGTCCAGAATGCGAGCTCTTGACCTCACTCTCTAAAGGTATACTTGCACAACATTGTAACTCAACTGTACTTCAATAAAAAGTAAAATCAAATTAAAAAAAATAAAAGGTATGCTTCACAGTGAAGGGGTTTAATTCTTATGTGTTAAATAACAACAAAGATCCATGCAATCAAATATTTCATAATACAAGAAGAAACATGAGAGACACTTTTATTGGAAATATCCTAACACGTTTTCCAAACAAATAATCAAAAAATAAATAAGGACATAAAAGATAGGAACATATAAATTTTTGACCCTGAAAACAGTGTACCTTCATTTCAAGTTTCATGGACAGTGATAAAATTCAATAAATATTAAGCTACAGAGAATATTTTGGTAAATTTTGAAAAGTGGGAATTCTAGAAGTCAGTCTCGGATCAAAATGCAGTAGAACTAACAATAACATAAAACACACCACTCAGAAATTGAAAAACATAAATAACATCTCAAAGTACCCTTAGGACAAGAAGTAAATCAAGGATAAAAAGCAACCTATTTAGAAAATAATAATTTTTAAAAAAGGATACAGTCAGAGCTATCTGCAGAGGCATAATTAATAGCATTAAATACTTTTAGTGTCAAAAAGAGAAAAATAAAACAAATGAATGAAGCATGCAAGTTGAGATTTTTG